>NW_025999809.1:6000000-6677500 GCF_019419815.1 Pyrus x bretschneideri | reverse complement strand
TAATACACTACTCTCGACACAAAGAAGATCCCTTTCAAGGTTTGTGATAACCCCAGCAATAATCTCAAGAAATTTTTTCTGATGTGGAAGATCAGTCAAAACTGCAACCACAGAGCATACTCGGAATTTCAAGAGACTTTACAACCAATGCTCTACCAAGAACGATCCCTGACCGACTTGGCTCTGATACCAATTGTTGAATAAGAAGAGTATCCAAGATAACTCTAATGATCCCAAGAAGAAGAAAATAGAGCACACTCTTAAAGAAAGCTCACAAAACAAACTAATTAGCAAAGCTTTTCTTATTTAGCTCTAGGCTTTGTTTTTCCTTGGATGATGTACAATGCTTGGAGACTTGGGTATTTATAGCAAACCAAATGAAAGCTACACCACACACTTAATTAAACTAAGATTATTTACTACCACACAAAACCCATTAATTTCACCTAATTTTTCCACTCAACCATACCTAACATTTGTGACATTGATTAATTGTGCTAAGCACTCAACATTATATTCTACAACATTTAATTCATTATTTAATCATCTTGTAGTGATAAGTACATGATGCTGTGTTCCCTTGGAAAAGTTGCGCAAGCTGTAATACTGTTAAATTAGCTTTGACAATGTACATGACTATATTTGACGGAATATGTATAATACAAAGTAATAAAGAGGAAATTCTTTCTTTCATTATTCTTTTCTGGTTTATTTATATTTTTCGTCCTGTAAGTAGAAGTGGACATCAAACTGACCAATTCAAATTGTAATGGGCAGTTTGATTCAGTATTCCTCATCAACAATGCAAACGGTCTTAAAATTGAACCAAATTTGCGTCGTTCAACCATAGTTTTGGTCCTCTAAAAATCACAACCGAACATCCGTTTCATATTGTAAACCGGCTGAACCAAACCACAAGACAATGAATTGGTTTAGTTTGGTTTCGCCCATGGTTTAATTTAAAACGAAACAAATGTTATTCATTATATAATATAATTAGTATGGTTACCAATTGAGGTGTGAAACCTATCCAAATCTGCCTACCCCTAACAACTTATACAAAAATCTTGAAAACATGCTCCCATTACGTACTACATCCATGTTAACAAAAAACTGATCATATTTTCAATTAAGAAATCTTTCACTGATTAACACCAACATGTTCAATGCCAATTTCCTCCCTTGTGTGGAAAAGCGTCCATGGAATATTATTGATCAATAACTTTTGAGTATTTCTTCACGTTTACTCTTTAGCCCAGAACTGAGAAGGGAAGAAAAAGAGAATGAAAAGTAGTGGCATAGAAAGGGAATGCAACATCAAAAGAGTAAGCATAAAACGGCCTCTAAATCTCTATATACTCATATTACATATCTTACTGTTTGTTTACTCCCTCTCTCTCTCTCTCTAAAGCTATATTCCTTTTATGGTTTGAAAAGCTTTTTTGTCCTTTTTCTCCCGTTCTTTGTAGGATTAGCCAATTTGGGACTTCCTTTGTTTTCCGGAAAGAAATAAGCCTACACCAAAACTAGTATAAATATAGGCTTATACTATTCTCAAGTTCTCAAGTTACCCCTCTTTAATTTTCCTTGAGTACAAATATAGCCATCTTCAATTGAACTCGTGTTTGTTTGTTGCGAAGTAGTGTACACTTTAGTCGATTTTAGTGATCAAGATGTCTGAAGTGGGTTTAATAACCCCAACAACTAAAGAAAGCACATTAATGCGACCGGAAGATGTGCCATGCCCGCCAGCACCAAAAAAGTACCGACCTCCTAATACTGGAGTTGATCCTAAGAAAGCCCCAAAACGTGATTTGAATAAAATTTTCAATGAAGTACGCAAATTGAGTTAAGAAATAATATGAGGGCTATCAAGAGAAGGATGGTGTTTCAAGTCAAGGTTATATATAACTTAGGAGTTTCATTCATTATGTTTCTTTCATGAATAGTATTTCTTTTTGGTTGCTTATTATGGGTACGCATGTAAGAGGAACTGATAACAGTTTTGAATAAAGATTTACTTGCTGTTTTATATGATGGGTTTGACATATCTATACATGTAAGAGAGAACCTCTAGAGTTGATTAAAATTTTGCATATTATATATGTTGCAATTAAATTATTTGTCGTGGTAATGTTTGGTACCATGGCATGGAACTAGGGGTGGAAATTTTTACCAAATTACCGTATCAGCCGCCCTACCAACAATACCATACCAAGTTATTACCAAAAATTTGTACCAATTGGTAATGGTACGGTATTTGTACCGTAACATACTATTTCGATACGGTACTGGTATCCAAAATCAGTACCAGTGGTATACCGTACCTACCAATATTATTAATATTATATTATGTATTTATTCATATAATTATTTGAGGGAAAAATTAATAAAATTAATAATAATTATTGTAGAAGTTTAAAAAATGATTAAAAAAAAATTATACAATCACTCATGGTGACAAGCTTTACAACTTTCATGAAGAGGTCAGCTTCAAAATTGAACACTTTAATCCATAAACCTTAAATTTATATTTAACTGGCGATTGCCATTTACGCTTTATTCTTCTTACTGAATTTTATTTTTTGAAAACATGATCATCCAGCAGATGTAAGAAGATGAGCGGTTCAGATCTTTGATATCACATTTCGGTATTTACGGTTAACTGAAATATGAGTTGATGTCATATAGTTTGTAGAAACTTAATAAACATCAAGCAATATTTTCACTAACCGTAAAACTCTGAACATAATATCAACGATCCAAACCGTTCATCTTCCTGCATCCTCTAATAGATCATGATTTCAAAAAAGAAAATCCGATAAAAACAAAATTTGATGAGAAAAATGAAGCGTAAATGTAAACAACAATCAACGGTTAAATTTTGATCTATGATTTATATGATTATAATGGCGAATTTAAAAGTTAAGCTCTTCACGAAAGTTGTAAAGCTTGTCATTACGAGCATTTATATATTTGTTTCTATATTTTTTACACTTCTACATTAATGAAAAAATATTTGATTTTGGGCAAACTAAGTGGCGTAAAACAAAGTGACAATTACCATTGGCATACCATACCAACCAAACTATTTGGTATATCGAAAGTTTAGTACGGTAATAGTAATAGATTTTACCGTACCAAATATTTGGTATGGTAATTGGTATAGAGGTTTTGGTACGGTAATGTACCAAAACCACCCCTACATGGAACTGCTTGGCGCCTCTTACTTACCGATATCTAATTTGTAGAGACCAATTTGGTAATTGTGTTCTTCTGCATGCAAACAACTGAAAGAACTCCTTGAACAAAATTTTCTGATATTCCAGGGTTTGTTTACCCTGCGTCATGTAATATTAGTTAACTTTTTTTTTTTCAAGAAAAAATTAGAGGACAGTTTGAAACTACTACGTACAATAATTTTAGGAAGGAAAAAGTTTCTAAATCAATTGAGACGTGAGGGTGAATAGTCAACACTCTATCCACTAGGATATTAGATTATATGTATATAGTATTACTTAACTAGAGATGACACAAAACATAGTAATTGAAAGTTCAAAGTCTATAATGTAACCTGGAAAAAAAAAAAATCCTCACAAACTTTGAGTATTTGCTCAATTATATAGGGTATATAACTGCAGAGTCCAATAATACATGGTTTAGGGTTTATGGTTATAACATGCATGCAGAAGTTTTGCAACTAAAGACCTTTTAGTTTTAAGGCTGCGCTGCAGTATCACATTTCGGGTACAAAGATATCAAAACCAAACCTTGTGCCTGTCGATCATCAAAATATTAAAAACTTAATTGGTATCGGCTGTTAGTTGCAGTCCTTGGAGATTTTATGTAGTGACTATCACACTGTTATGTCTTGTTATTAATTCACTTGTATTAACATGCGTGTATTTATTTATAAATATTATACCCTAGTGTATGATATATCAACTATATATAATGTCCACTCTATTATACACGTGTCATGTGTGACCGTTAATTACATTAAAAAATTGCTTACTACTGCATCCTGAGCTTAATATGTTTCAATGAGAAATCTCCTAAACCCTTATACGTACATAAATGAAGATATAAAGTAGCAATTAAAGAATAGTGTTCATAAAATCAGGGAGTATTTAACCTAATTAAGACAATCATTCTACACATCATGCATGATATATTCCAGTCAAATGGGACTTTCAGTCGTATACCATGAAATTCAATTTTTTTTTTTTCAGAGTAATGCATGTCGTGTAAAAGGTTAGCACACATCCAATACTACAAACGTTCAAACTTTCAAGGTCGTAGTTAATGCTTCCCCGTCAAGCCTCACTTCTCAGTTCTCAGTCTGCGAAGCAAGCAAATGAATTGATCAATTCTCAACTTTATCACTAGGTTAATTAATTAATATTTCCTTATTCCATATAATATTGCGAGATATTCCATGTATATATAGTTAAATACTATGTATAATAACGATCGAAATGACATGGAATTTTCTGAGGTGATTTTACATATAAATGTTTTTTTTTTTTTTTTTGAAACCCAGTTTCTTCTTGTAATTGTATGACTCATTCAATATCTGGTCTTTTGACACAATAGTCAAAACAAAGAATAGCTTCATAAAATATTATTGGAAAAATTCAACTCATAATATAAGTTGGTCCATATATATAGAGAGCTCTATAGTCCTCTATAATTCATTCATTCGTTCTCCATCTCCTTGTTTCCATTGCATACAGAGAAAGAAAGAAGAAAGAAAAAAGAAAAATTACTAATTGCCAAACAAGGAACAACATGAAGTTTTTGAATATGCTTTTGGTGGCCATGGTAGTGGTGTTTCTTGTGAACATGCACTCACACGAGGCCTGTAGAGTTTTGCAGGGGAAAGAGAAACTTATGATGATGAAGGAGGATGTTCTGCAAATTAGGGATAGGGGTACTACTGTCAAATACAACTTCCCTATGAATTTGATTATCAAGCAAGTACTGCAGAAGGGTTCTGCCCCACCCGGTGGTTCAAATCCGACCAATCCTTGAAGTCGTAACAAATTAATAAGACTCTACAAAGGCGGGATTCTTGCATGTCATGGCCAGATGACGAGTACAATACTCACATGAAGAATGATGTCGACGAGTTATCCTGCAAAGAGGGCCACATCTATGCACATATCAAATTTTAACCATCAACCAAAGATTTTTTATTTTTTATTTTTTTGCAAATAATATGCAAATAATTTTTTATTCTTTCTAATGAATAATTAAGGAAAGACCTAACTGTTGGTTTTTCGTTTTAGCTTAATAAGTTGTGTAAGCTATAAAAAATTGTGTATTAGCTTATCAATGTATATGAGTTTGACAGAATATAATACAAATGACTGAAAAAATCTTTATTTGATAATGTATTTCATTTTTACACATTTTTTGTATGTGATACGATGTAACTTATACCTATATATGTTTGTAAACATTGTATTCTTTTAAGGGACAGAAAAAATGATAAAACGAATTTATTTTTCTTTTCTATTTTCCTTTAACAGTGTGGTTTTATTATTGGGTTTTGCTTTTGTTGTACCCCCTGTGTTATCCGGCTTAACTTTGCCTTTAGGGAGGTTGGCTCCCTTTCTTTCTAGGATGAAGCTATATTCCTTTTATGGTTTGAAAAGCTTTAAATGTGCTTAACCTATTTAGGATTTCATTTGTTTTCGGGAAAGGAAACAAGCCTACGACAAACAGTATAAATCTAGGGCTTAGTATTCTCAACACAGCAACGTATAATTTCCTTGAGTGCTTGGCTTTAGGCTTCTTCCATTGTTCTTGTGTTTGTTCACTGCAAAGTAGTGTACGCTTTAACTTATTCATGATCAAGATGTCTAAAGTAAGTCCAACAATGCCAACAACTGAAGGAAGTAGATTAATGCGACCAGAAGATCCCATGCCCACCAGCACAGAAAAAGTACCAACCTCGTAATAATGGAGCTAATCCGAAGAAAGCCCCAAAGCGTGATTTGAATAAAAGCTTCAATGAAGAAGCAAATTGAGTAAAGAAGGAATTCAACACATATACAGCAGATGCTAGCCTTTTTCTCTGCCTGCAATCCCAGAAAACTCCCCAACTAGAATCAGTGCCGGTCCTGGGAGTAGCCCGAGTAGGCAGGCGCCTAGTGGGGGCCCCCAAATTTTTTTTATTATATATATATATATATATATATATAAAGTGTTATTAATACTTTAAAAATCTCGTTCTACACTTTTTACAAGTATATTTTTTTTTCAAATATAGAAAGTTTGGAACGTACTCCACTAGAATTTTGGAATGCCAATAACAATTTTTATATATATATAATTTTGTAGTTTGAGTAAAATATCTCAATATGAAATTATAAAAAAAAAAAATTTGAAACTTGTTGTGCAACTTTTGGCCTCAGGAAGGGCCGAAGGGCCCAAAATATTTTTTAAGTATGTGTATATAATATATATATATTAGAGTTTGAATTAATAAAATATTTAAGTATAAAATCATATAATAGTCTTGAAAGCTGAAACTTGGTGTACAAAGTGTCTTAAGTATAAAATCATATATTTTCAATGATACTTGATTGCACTCCAAATGTTAGTCACAAAGATCAAATGTCTCTTATAATAAGGTGTGTGGATGTTAAAAAAAACTCCAATAAATGTTGAAGAATTCTTTTTGGAAGTTTTGAATGTACATGACTCAATAGGACGTGCACTATTTGATGTGCTTTTAGGTGCATTGAGCACTCTTGAACTTGATGTTGATGACATAAGGGGACAAAGTTATGACAACGGTTCAAATATGAAAGGAAAAAATAAAGACGTGCAAAGCAGAGTACTTGAAATAAATCCTAGAGCATTCTACACTCCATGTGGCTGTCATAGCCTTAATCTTGCACTTTGTGATATGGTCAACTGTTGTCCTAAAGCTATGTCTTTTTTTGGAGTGGTACAACGTATATATACATTGTTCTCATCCTAAAAAAAGCAATGGAAAGTTTTTACATATCATATGCAAGGAAGTCACACCCTTAAACTGTTGTCACAAACTCGTTGGGAAAGTCATATTGAAAGTGCTAAACCCATAAGAGAAAGTGCTCAACAGATAAGAGACGCTTTGATTCACTTGGCAAATAATAGTGAAGATCCTAAGTCAAAGAGTGAAGCCGAATCCCTAGCAATCCATGAGCTGAACTATTTTGAGTTATTGTTAGGTATGGTTATTTGGCATGAATTGTTATTTGCTATTAATACTGTTAGCAAAACTCTTTTTGCTACCTAAACCCTTACTTTCATTTTCTCAGTTTTAGCTTATCTACGCATGCATGACGTTTTTGGTGATAATTTGACTTTCCGGAGGAGTTTTGATGCAAGGCCAATTGGAGAAGGAAGCTAAGAGGCTGAAGATCGTTGCATCCAAATTTCATAATTTTCCATGGAGCCATGCATTCCAGTTTTACAAATCAATCCATTGTTTTCCCGTCAGAATTGCGCAGCTGTAGGAGAATGAAGATTTGAAGGCTTTCTCGATTTTTCCTAGTGGCATGCAATATATTTCTGGAAAGATAAGAGGTAAAACTACGTTTCACATATTTTTACAGAATTTTTTAGATGATAAATCAACCCCCAAATCTAGCGTGTAAGACAGATGCCGTGTTTCCCACGTCAAGAAGGATTCTTTCCTAGTTTGTGTCATTAATTGTTTTGGAGTTTGTTTTGTTTTAGGAGAGTTTCTCCCAGACCTTTTAGTATTTTTCTAATATAAATAAGTGCCCTAAGCTCTCTCTAAGATCCATCCATCCATCCATCCACCCCACATACCCATGTTACCACACAACCATTACACCATTCACCATCTCCGCAATAAGTGAAGAAGAGCTTAGGGAGGTGCTTTGCCATGGATTCCGGGTTCTATCTTTCTTTTATTTTTATTTCTGTGTGTCACTAAGTTATTTTCTAAGGTTTATGATGAAGTGATGACATGAATATTTGCAAAGTACTTTGTTGGTTATTATCTGATTATATGCCATGTTATATTCTTAATCTTTGTGGGTATTTTATTCTAGATTCAAATTTCTAATGACTGATCACCTTTAGGAATTTTGCATTTATATATTTAGATAAATCTATGAGGATGACCAATCAATTAGGTTTATTGGAACTAAGATTAAGAAGAGTAAAAAAACTAGTGAGGATGACTAATATCAAGCTAGTCCGACTTGGTTGACATGTTTCTTCTACGCTTAATGGGTTTTTATGTGTTTAATTGTATGTCTAACCAATATGATATAATTATCATGTAGAGATACAAGAGTTGATGTCTGATCACGGATTAATTCATACCTTAGAAAAAACAACCTTTAACATTGGCATGGTAATTGGATAGTAGTTGGCTCTAGGCAAAGTAAATAGGATTGTTATTGGTGGATTCATAACCTTAGCTTTTCTTGTGTCGTGTGTTTATTTTAATTCATTGTCTTCTATTTTTCCTGTTAATTTTAGTCTTAATCAATTATTCAATTCAATATATCCTTTGTTTGTTTAATTAAGTCTAGCGTGATTAATCGGTTAAATTGGTGTTAAAGCAATCCCTGTGGGATCGACCTCGTATTTGCATATATTACTACAATTGATTCGTGCGCTTGCGAGTTTAATTTGGTTTAAATTAATCTATTATTTAGGTTAGTTTAAATATACATCAGTAAAATTCCCGGGTCTTGCATCCAGTGGGAATATGTAACTCTCAGGCAGGGTTTGACTGTTGTACCAGCTTGAAATAAGCTTCTTCATTCCCTCAATGTGTATCTAGCCTCACAATGGTTGAAGAGGAAAAATAGTGCACATATAAAGCTGAGAAATTGCCCTTCAAACTTACCTATGATATAAAGTCAATCATCCATATACTCCAAAATTTTAATATCAATTTGGAATAAAGATAATGTTTTATCTGTATCAATTGACTTAATAAAGGCTCACAAAATGCAGACAATCTTGTAATTAAATAGAAGACATAAACAATATTTTGATTGTGCTCCAAGGCTAGCAAGGCAATGCTCGACATTGTTGAGAAAGAATCTCACATTGATGGGAAAAGAGAATCTTGCGTGGGCTTATAAGAGGTTGAGCTACTTTTCATATTGCCAATTGGCTTTATGGTGGAACCCCAACCTTTTTCATGGTATCAAAGTAGATTGTCTCACGTGTGAAGCTTAACGATTACACGCGCTCCACTTTACCCCGTTTGTGTTGTCCACATGTTTCGCTTGAAATTCGCCACACGAAAGGGGACGTGTTGAGAAAGAATCTCACATTGATGGAGGGGAGACCTTACATGAGCTTATAAGAGGTTGAGTTACTCCTCATATTGCCAATTGGTTTATCAACCCCAACTTTCTTCAGACATTAAGGTCAAGTCACTGCACATAAAAGAAAAAAAAAATTGAAGTCTCGATAGTCAATAATTTGTCTGGAAAAAAAAAAAAACGGAATTCTTGACTAGCTTTGAGTATTGGGTGTGCTATCCACACATCCCATTTTACCTCTCACACACCTTTTAATAATTTATGTCCATTGATCTTCTACAATTCATCTGATTCGACAGCTAAAAATTAAAAAGATGTGTGAGAAGTAAAATGGGGTTTGTGGATATCACACCCCTTAAGTATTTGCTCAGTTATACAGGTATGACCACCTCCTTCGGCTCCACCCAGATCAATCACGCGGAATGTTGTTACTGCATTCTAAATTTGCACAAACATTTTCCTTTTCACAACAAACTTTAAATGAGTATTGAGAATCTTGTTATTTGCCTATGGCGGATGGGAGAATATTAAATGGCTGTGATGGACTCCATCGGATTTCAGCGGGATGCAGATGGGAGGTGGGCAAAGCGTTACATGTTTTATGATGCGATTGTTATTTACGGAGACACACTGCATTAGTGTACCAAGTGTAACTTGACATATCCACGACTAATTAGAAAATTTCAGTACTAGGAGATATGGTTGTAAACGCTTGTATGTGTTTTTTGGTGTTTATATTTCTTTGTTTTGCCCCATGATAGCGTTCGGGCCGCACATCTTTTGATGATGCTTTTGTTACTATAATGCTTATGCTTGACTTTCAAATGAAACATTTTAAATAAATGTTCTTTGAATCATCTCATGGTGCTTGAATAAAACGTCTTATTACATTCTATTCGTCTCAAATCTCATACTACATAAAGAAGAAAATAAGATATTTGTAATAGAATTCGTCTATTTTCTTATTTAAGTAGAGTGTGCTGCAAGCAATACAAAGACAACTAGGGTTTTTCCCCTCTACTAATTCTGCACGGTAGACCCTATATTATATAACATAATATAGGTTTCTTCCCCTCTACTTTTTCTGCACAGTAAACACTATATTATATCACATAATCTGATGTATCTTATTAGGTTGGAATTTCTGTAGTTATTGTTAATCATTCAACCAAATGATTAACGATCTGTAGCCACGCCGAGTAGTGATCTAGCCACGGCATTATTAGGGTATGCATCGTGTGGAGGAGGTGGAGTAGTAGTAGTGTGCCCGGCAAATTTCTTTTAGGGTATGCATCGTGTGGAGGAGGTGGAGTAGTAGTAGTGTGCCCGGCAAAGTTCCTTTGGTTGATGGTTGTATCGGCAAGATCAGCATACCTAGGGATCGGCGGATTAGGTCCACTGGGAGGAGTATTGCCCCTCTGCTTCGAATCCATCAACACGATGTTTTTGTTCACGATCGTTATCGTCTTCAAGTTTTCTTTCTCATCATGCCCCATCCTGCCTGCACTAGCCACATGCAGGTCCATACTCATGAGAAATACAACTGCTAGAACTGCGAGTAAAACATTAAGAAACCTCATGGTGATCTATTGATCTTGTACTTAAGGATATTAAACAAAGATAGCTAGCTTAATTATGAAGGATGTGTTCTGTGGAGGTTAGATACGTGTGTATTTATATGCACCAATCTGCATGACTTTCAACCTTTTTCTTTTGTGGAAAACATTAAAAATTGAATGGATCAGAACAGAAGAAACGAGTTTGTTCTATGATAGTAGAATTCAAAGTAAATCTTTCAAATTTCTTAAGTTGGCATCTCTTTTTACATGTATTAGCACGAGTCTTGCAAAGGAAGTTCTATATTTAATTGGGATGCATTTTCGGTCAAAGAAATCAAAACCAAACCCACAATATAAGTTTCTTTGCATTTACTATGGACTTCGCAATACCTTAACTTCGAAACCTACAACCGAGAAAGTGTCGCAAAAATATATATCTTCTTATGTTTACACGTTACATGATGAATGTTGCAAATTTAAAAAGATATATCTCAGATAATTAAGCAGATTCCCTCATTTTCCGTCCGAACGTTTGACCAAAATGTTAATGAAAACTTTTGGGTTGACTTGCTGATTGTATATTAGGACTTGAATTTCGTATATATCAAGTTTGAAGTCATGGATGTATATATAAAAACGAAACTTGCAATACATGTTGCGGTTTAACCCCCAATCTGGTTTGAGTTTTGACTTGTACCTCATTCTTCACGGCCAGCCAGTTTCTGCTTTAGCCGCACTAATTGCTTCGTCATATATTGAAAATGTTGGAACTCACCAAACCTGGTGGTAAACTGAATCATTACTTGGGAATGTGTGCATTTTGGTCTCAATTTTTGCCCGTGCTATGAATTTACACTACATTCTTTTTGTTGGTTGGAACTTCTGAAAAGACTTCACTTGTTGGGAAACAACTCGTGTTAGAACAACTCTTGTTTCTAACACGAGCCATTTTATTGTTCTCAACACGGCATGAGATGGGAGCAAAGGAAAGAGTCCGACTCTGTCCTTAGATGTAAAGTATCATTATCATACATATGGAGGAGTAAATACTCGGTGACGCTACAAACCTGGAAACCGGACTTGAAAATCATAGTAAACAAATCAACTTAAAATGTAAAATGACACAGGTAAAGATTGATTAGTGCACAAGCAACAAAGCTTTATAACACATCGTTACATATATATGTGTATATAATACATATCTATGCCTGTTCTCTGGAAAAACAAATGATACAAATATATGTAACTCATGAATTCAACCTTAACTACTTACCACTTTACTCACCGGTAAGGTATTTATCTCGATCTGCTGTACAATGGGACTAGACAAATATGCTAGCAGCAATGACCCCGAGGAACCAATATAGACAGCGCTGCATATCAATCAGTACAATTATCAACACAAGTACAAGCAATAAGAATCGAGATTCACAAGCAAATGGTGCTCATAACTGCAGTATTGAAATCCAAGCTGTAATGGAAAGGTGACTTTGTTATGATAGATCTCCATGTTTTCTTCTTAGGATGGTATATTTGACGTGAAAAGTGTGCCAGCTCTCGTATGCAATTCGCGACCTGCGGATTTCTGCTGGCTCGACTGCCTTCAAAAGGGTTATTACATGCAACTCTCCATCCAATACAACGAATCTAAATGCTGAGTTGCATGAAGCCTGTCTTGGTATACGTGACTCCATACACCAACGGTTTGAAGCCAAGTGATATCTGCAGTACATATCATGTGGAAGCAACATAAGCAAAAACTTCCATAAAATTATCACTCAAAGATCAAATTAATAACGACGAGGAAGAAATTCAAAGGACATAAATTAGGGGCAGATGCATACGTCAAAAGAGACATCAATAAGAATACACAACAGTGAACTTTAAAAGTATGTGATCCCATATAATAGTATTACTTGAATTAAACTACTGATAATCCCATAAAACCATGCATCTCTCAACATTTTTTATTTTGCTTAAGAATGATAGACAAGAATTTCCCTCGTGTAAACCGCAATAAATCTAATAGAAAAGTAATCTAAAACGTCGAAGCGTTATGTGTTGGTAGAATATGTGTCATTTACATCATAAATTTAAATTAGTATAACCATCTGAATTAAGTCATCGCATATCCCTCAAATGATGAAACTTTGGAACTTTTTTGTAAACTGAATAATAAGTTTTTCTCAGGGTTGTTTATCTGTAATGGGATTGAAAAGAAAGGGAATGGGTTCCCTTCATGACTTCCCCACGTCTACTTGCATGTAATTAGTAATGGATTACCTAAATTACGTAATGGAACAACCCAATTTCAGCAATTTGAGTGTTAATCCGACTCCCTTTCCTTACTTTTTCACATTCCATAGTTAACTGATTCCTTCTTTTCCCATTACTGATAAGTAAACAAGCCCTTAATACAACATAAATGAACACAGGAAGATTTCAAGCTCAGCCTTCTGCATTCTCCTTATGGTGCAAAGTATAAGTACTAACAAAGTCATGCCAAATCAGAGTAAGTTCAAGACCTTCTCCTCTCCTAGTTGTTTCGTTCCGAAAAAATCCAAGCACAAAACTAAGGTGGAGTCATATATCATATACGACCAAAGCCACCTAACAACTTTCACCAATCCAAAAAGCTCGGATATTCTTACAAAAATCATCAAGAGCTACTATTAGCACATTAGGATTCAAAATCAAAGCAAATTTGGATACTTTCAGCCAGATCACTTTCTCTGACACTCATGCGCTCGCGAGCACACACACAACACATGTTTTTCCCATGGTGCAAGGAGACAATGGCCAACTCAATCCAATTTCTTATACCCTAATTATTGTGTGGAAGCCCACAACAACTGGTTGCCAACGGACGGGTCGCCAATAGGTCCCACACACACACAAGTTGGTATTGCCGATACTCCCCTCACTTTAGCCACCTGGAAGCAACATGTATGGGATTTTACCAAAAGGCCTCGACAATATGTGTGTGTGGTACCATTGCTTATAAAGCACTACTCTCTTCCTCTAGCCAATGTGGGTTTCAAATGTGGCTCTAATCTAAGCCACCAAACTCCAACAATCTCCATCTTGGCGTGATTCGAGCCATCTCCAAATTAATGTCTCATGATCCAAATGCAAAGAGAGCTCCACCTTGACCACATGCACCAAATGCCAAATGAGCTCTTCAACTTCAAATATTGTGAATGCCACTAATACCAAGCGTTGTCTGGGCTCTGATACCAATTGTTGTGCATGTTGGAAATTCAAATAAAAACAGGTTGTAAAAGGTTGCTGCTAGTTGTTAGTTTCTTTACAGGTTGTATCCACACATGTTGTAACTACAAAGTCTAAAGTTTCCTCCATGTGCTAGCTGAAATGGTGATGAAAGACAGCAAGTGTGCTGCCATGTGATGTGCTAGCAGGAAGACAGCAGTGTTTCTCCATGTGTTAGCCGAAAGGAAGGTATTACAACTTGCCATGATGCAATGCATGTGTACGCCAACTATCAAAGTTGCTGCATGTGTTTGAAAGGTGTAAAGATGTGGAACACCATCATTCATTATATGTATTGTTGGATTGTTTATTTTTTCTGTTTTTGTATAAATAGGCCATCTTGCTAAGCCTTAGATAACATCATCCAAATCCCATTTCCATTCTCATTTTCAGCTTGTAAGCTTTAAGAGTTGTAAACTCTTCTAATATTTCAAAGTGTTTGTTATCACCAAGCTTGCTACTTCTTTCATATATCAAAGTCCAAGTGTTTAACCAAAGCTTGTTGCTTCCCTCCTTTCTCTATTTCTTTGTCCAATTTTATTGAGAGTGAAAGTGAGAGGTGTGATAGAGTTTGTAAACTTATCACCCACATATTTTGGTATTGAGTTAGTAAACTCTTGTGAATACCAACAATTGGTATCAGAGCCAGAATACCATTCTGGCAAGTGCAGTAGCTATGGCGTCCAATTTAGTGCAACTCCAGGTTCCCACATTGAAGAAAGAAAATTATGAAAGATGGTGCATCCAATTCAAAGCATTGTTTGGATCACAGGAGCTATGGGAAGTTGTCAGTAGTGGGTATGTTGTACCCACTGCCGAGCAAGAAGCCGTATATACTGCGGATCAAAGGAACACTCTCAAGGACTTACGAAAGAAGGACCAAAAGGCGCTGTATCTTCTATACCAGGGTTTGGAAGATTCAACGTTCGAAAAGGTTGCAGAAGCAACAACGAGCAAGCAAGTATGGGACACACTTAGTACAATCTACAAAGGAGTAGATCGGGTCAAGAAAGTGAGATTACAGTCACTTCGAGCAGATTTTGAAACTGCTCACATGAATGAAGGAGAGAGCATCTCCGACTATCACTCAAGGCTCATTGTGATAGTAAATCAGATGAGGAGAAATGGCGAGAGACTCGATGAAGTATGAGTTGTGGAGAAGATACTCCGGTCACTCACATCTAAGTTTGAGCAAGTGGTGACTGCCATTGAGGAATCCAAGGATTTGGAGGTGATGAGCGCAGAGGAGCTACTAGGATCCCTCCTAGTTCACGAGCAACGCATTCAGAAGAATGCAAACCCCACAACGCTAGAGCAAGCTTTGGAGTCAAAGTTGAATATTGACAAACCAAATGAAGGTCGTGGGCAGTGGAACTCACGTCGTGGGAGTTCATCTAACCGTAGCCAAGGACGAGCTCGAGGAAGAGGTCGAGGCTATGCACAAAATCGAGGTCAGTCTCAAGAGTGGAGATCTACTCGAGGAAAGGCGCATATCCAATGTCACAATTGCAAGCAATATGGACATTATGCCAATGAATGTTCACATAAAAATGGTGAGCATGTCAACATGGCAGAATCAAGTGGAAATACTGATGAAGAACTTACAGTCTTGCTAGCACACCATGATTCCAGTAGCCAACAAGATGTTTGGTATTTGGACTCTGGTGCAAGCAATCACATGTGTGGAAAGAAGGAGTTTTTTGCCGAACTCAAAGATGGGGCCTATGGATCTGTAAGTCTTGGTGACTCCTCAAAGTTGCCAGTTGAAGGCAAAGGGAAGATCAAGATCATCCAGAAGGATGGTAGAGAAGAATACATCTCTGATACCTACTACATACCAGGTATGAAGAGCAACATTCTGAGCATTGGTCAACTCTCCAGAAAGGGTACATTATACATATGGAGAACATGCTTCTCACTCTCAAGAATGCAAGGAGAAAGCTCATTGCACGTGTTCGAATGTCAAAGAACCGGATGTTTCCGTTGAATTTGAACACAAAGATTGGAAGCTGCAACATCGGTGTAATGGAAGATGAGTCATGGAAATGGCATCTTCGATTTGGCCATCTTCATTTCAATGGCCTAAAGTTGCTGTCAAGTGGAGGAATGGTTCGTGGTCTACCCCAAATTGAAGCCACACGCCAAGTATGTGAAGGTTGTGTGCTTGGCAAGCAAGCACGACTATCGTTCCCTGTTGGTGATACATGGAGAGCAAAGGCACCACTGCAGTTGGTGCACACAGATATATGTGGTCCATTGGATCCCATGTCTTATGGAGGTAATAGGTATTTTATTACCTTCATTGATGATTTCAGTAGAAAGACTTGGGTCTATTTTCTCAAGGAGAAGTCAGCTGCCCTAAAAATTTTCAAGGAGTTCAAGGCACTCACAGAGGCTGAAAGTAACCACAAGCTTGTGGCTGTGAGATCAGATAGAGGTGGAGAGTACACCTCCAATGCTTTCCAAGCATACTGCAAGGAGCAAGGAATTAGGCATCAACTTACTACTGCCTATACCCCACAGCAAAATGGGATAGCCGAAAGAAAGAATCGAACCATCCTTGACATGACAAGGTCCATGCTTAAGGAGAAGAATTTGCCAAAAGAGTTATGAGCAGAAGCTGTAGCTTGTTCGATTTAGTTGTTGAATCGATGTCCAACAAAGAGTGTCAAGAGGATGACACCACAAGAGGCTTTGAGTGGATACAAGCCGAATGTTACACACCTAAGAATTTTTGGGTGTGTTGCATATGCTCAAGTTCCAGAAGCCAAGAGGAGGAAACTTGATGATAGAGGTGAGAAGTGTGTGTTTGTGGGCTATAGTGAAGAGTCCAAGGCGTACAAGCTCTACAACCCACTAACTGGCAAACTAGTGGTTAGTAGAGATGTCATCTTCAGTGAGGAAGAGGCATGGATGTGGAACAACAAAGAAGTCAGTAAAGAGAAGATCGTCTCCACTGATTTTGAAGAACCAGAAGTTGTACCACCTGTTGAGCAACAACCTGCTCAAACAATCACAACAACTCCAGTGCACAGAATTGCAAGGAGTGGTCCTACATCTAGTGAGGAAAGCAGCTCCTCAACTCCAGTGAGGTTAAGGAGTCTCATAGAGATTTATGGACAAGAAGAAGAAGAAACCAATTTTTTCTGCTTCTATGCAGACCATGAGCCTCTCTCATTCAATGAAGCTGTGGAAGAAAATTGTTGGAAAAAAGCCATGGAAGAAGAGATCCATGCCATCGAGAAGAATGACACTTGGGAGTTGACAAAACTCCCACCAAATCAGAAGGCTATTGGTGTCAAGTGGGTTTACAAGATCAAACGCACTGCAGATGGGAGTGTAGATCGATACAAATCAAGGCTTGTAGCAAAGGGCTACAAACAGAAGTATGGAGTGGACTATGATGAAGTCTATGCTCCAGTTGCAAGACTTGACACGGTAAGATTGCTAATCTCTCTTGCCGCTCATCATAAATGGAAAATTTATCAATTAGATGTCAAGTCAGCCTTCCTTAATGGAGTTCTTGAGGAAGAAATGTACGTGGAACAACCAGAAGGCTTCCAAGTACAGGGAAAAGAAGATAAGGTGTATCGTTTGAAGAAGGCTTTGTATGGCCTCAAGCAAGCACCACGAGCTTGGAACTCAAGGATTGACAACTACCTTCATCAAAATGGATTTCAGAAATGTCCATACGAGCATTCAGTTTACATGAAGAATGGTGCAAAAGGGGAGTTCTTAATTATTTGTCTCTATGTAGATGACTTGTTGTTTACAGGAAACAATGAAGCAATGTTCTGTGAGTTCAAGCAATCCATGTTCAGTGAATTCGAGATGACTGACAATGGATTAATGTCATACTTTCTTGGCATAGAAGTGAAGCAAGGAAGTGATGGTATCTACATTTCTCAACAAAAGTACATGAGAGATATATTGGAGAAATTCAATATGGACAAGTGCAATATTGTCAACACTCCAGTTGCAACTGGATTGAAGCTGTCTAAGGAAGGAGAAGGAGAGTTTGTAAACTCAACCGTGTACAAAAGTTTGGTTGGAAGCCTAAGGTACCTTACAATCACAAGACCTGATATAGTTTATGGTGTTGGACTCGTGAGTCGATACATGGAAACACCAAGGGAGTCTCATTGGCTGGCCGCCAAGAGAATTCTGAGGTACATAAGAGGTACTCTAAACTATGGTCTGTTTTATAATTTTGGTGAAGATGCAAAATTATTTGGTTATTCAGATAGTGATTGGGGAGGTGACCAAGATGAAAGGAAAAGCACAACTGGCTATGTGTTTTTTCTAGGATCAACAGCTTTCTCATGGACTTCAAAGAAGCAATCAATTGTTGCTTTGTCATCGTGTGAAGCCGAGTACATTGTTGTAGCCTCAACCGTGTGTGAGGCAATTTGGTTAAGAAATCTGTTGAAGTCAGTGTGTCATCCACAAGTGGAATCGACTGTGATTCATGTGGATAACATCTCAGCTATCAAGCTTGCTAGGAATCCAGTCCAACATGGAAGGAGTAAGCACATCGATACTAGGTTCCATTTTCTAAGGGACCATGTGAAGCAAAAGACAATTGAGCTTGTTTATTGTCACACAAAGGAACAAGTGGCTGACATCTTCACTAAGCCACTACCAGTTGAATCATTCCGGTTATTGCGTGAAATGCTAGGCATGAAGGCGTTTTGATTTGAGGGGGCGTGTTGGAAATTCAAATAAAAACAGGTTGTAAAAGGTTGCTGCTAGTTGTTAGTTTCTTTATAGGTTGTATCCACACATGCTGCAACTACAAAGTCTAAAGTTTCCTCCATGTGCTAGCTGAAATGGTGATGAAAGACAGCAAGTGTGCTGCCATGTGATGTGCTAGCAGGAAGACAGCAGTGTTTCTCCATGTGTTAGCCGAAAGAAAGGTATTACAACCTGCCATGATGCAATGCATGTGTATGCCAACTATCAAAGTTGTTGCATGTGTTTGAAAGGTGTAAAGATGTGGAACACCATCATTCATTATATGTATTGTTGGATTGTTTATTTTTTCTGTTTTTGTATAAATAGGCCATCTTGCTAAGCCTTAGATAACATCATCCAAATCCCATTTCCATTCTCATTTTCAGCTTGTAAGCTTTAAAAGTTGTAAACTCTTATAATATTTCAAAGTGTTTGTTATCACCAAGCTTGCTACTTCTTTCATATATCAAAGTCCAAGTGTTTTACCAAAGCTTGTTGCTTCCCTCCTTTCTCTATTTCTTTGTCCAATTTTATTGAGAGTGAAAGTGAGAGGTGTGATAGAGTTTGTAAACTTATCACCCACATATTTTGGTATTGAGTTAGTAAACTCTTGTGAATACCAACAGTGCAGAAGCCCACAATAACTGGTTGCCAACGAACTTGTTGCCAATGGATCCCATACACGCAAGTCGATATTGCTTACAAAGCACTACATGACTCTCCCTAGCCAAAATGGGCTCAAATGTGGCTCCACCAAACTCCAACACTAATTTCATCTCTCCGTTCATGACAAACTTCTTCAGGAATGTCCCTGAGTGGGTACTTGCTCTGGTCTAGACCATCTTAGCAACTCTGCATGCAAATTTCTCTCCTTCCCCAAGTTACAAAAAAGCGTACAGTCCTTGCATGATCTAGTCACACTAGCATTTCGAACCCTATGTCCCAAAATACGGAAAAGACAAGTTTTGGGCAAACCTCTCAGTCAAAATTCCGTTAATCAATAAAGATAAATTCCATACCTGGTGAGGTATAAGAAAATGTAATATGCCTCTATACACCAGAACATGAGGCAGCACCAAGTATCCCTATCTCGATCACACTTTTAGTTGATTCGAAAACGACTGTTACCCACTAAACTAAACTCAATTGACATCCAATTCAAACAGATCCAATAATGATGCTCACAAGGCAGAACAAAAAAACTTCAACTTGGAGCATCGTAGAGATATTTAATGCTGACACTAACCTTAGATTAGCATGAATAATCTCAATCTAATTGGAACCAATTGTCACTAGCTGAACATATCAAACAATGTTACTTCAAGCCCAAGCTCAAACACAAAAACTAAAGAAAATGGAAAAACTACCTGAATATAACCTTAGAGATATTTAATGCTGACACAATGCAGAACAAAAAAACTTCAACTTGGAGCATCGTAGAGATATTTAATGCTGACACTAACCTTAGATTAGCACGAATAATCTCAATCTAATTGGAACCAATTGTCACTAGCTGAACATATCAAACAATGTTACTTCAAGCCCAAGCTCAAACACAAAAACTAAAGAAAATGGAAAAACTACCTGAATATAACATTCCGATCAAGCATGAAAACAGCAGGTCCGCCGCAATCATCGCCATCTTCAAGGACAATAATTTTGCCCAGTCTCACCTTCTCCCCTGCTTCCCACATATCCCCAACTTCTCTCCACATACAATCACCATTCCCATTCTTCAATTCCATCACCACAGCATCTCTGTAGTGCTCATCCACAGGAAAAACCCCAAATATTGTTGTGTAAAAGTCCATTTGTAGGGTGATATGGGAGATAATCCAAAAGATTATAAATTTATCATGGCTACATGTGTAAAAACCCGTCTTTAATTTTACGATTTTATTAATTTTAAATGAATGAATCGAAGAAAATGCCTCTTGAGGCAAGATTGTTGATTGTCATATCGTGACGCGTATAAGCTATTATTATACCATAATCTCAAAGTATTCGATGAAACGAACGTGTAGGCACAAACAAAATTGAATTTTGAGCTATAACAAAGATCAAATCATCGAATACCAAGGGCAAATTGGTAATTTTGTATTCGAAGAATTTTTGAGTTGCTTTGTGAGCCACATGGGGCCCACACCCCACTCTTCCCTTGTCCTTATGTCCCCTTCCAAAAATCTTTATAACCCCCCTCTTACTGCCACCTCACATCTTCTCCCTTAAACTCACTAAGTCTCTCATTCTTCCTCTCATTTCTTTCTCTCTCTCAGTCAAACTTTATTTATCTCTCTCTTTCTCATCTTTGTAACGCAAAGGACCGGCGTCCCATCGCCATTTTTCCATCTCCAGCAAGCACCAGTCTAACCACCCACTTTCTGCAGGCCTCGCAGCAAGCCACCAACAACCTTGAGGCTCTTTCAACAGCCCTATATCTTTCAATCTCTTTGTAAACAAAGAGGCACTAATCCCGACCACCATCACTTACTCATCATCACCATCACCACCCCAGCCAGTTCTTAGACCACTGCACCGCCATGTCTCTCTCTCTCTCTCTTCCTCACATATTCTTACCATTAGTGTAGAAATGAACTACGAACCTCGTCGTTAGTGCCATATTTCTTGGCGAGTTTCTTGAGTTTTCGACCAAGGTAAGCCTCGGGGTTTTGTAAGTCACTTCTCTTTTGTTGTTGGATTAGATGGTGGCCTTGAATACCTTATTTGGTAAAGCTTATCATGAAAAAGACTCAGGGAAGAATTTTCTCAGAATTCTAGAACTTTGGAACGTGACAATCAGGCCACTTTTAGGCCGTTCGCCCAGCGAATTCTGACCATGATTAGATCTTGAACTGGTATAAAACCTTTCCTCATATTCCTAGCTTCTAATTGGCTTTTGAATCACTGTTTTTGGTTGTGAAACGAGCTCGTTTGGAGCTCTGAAAATTAGGCGTGCAACTTGAGAGTGGCGCGTGGTGGCATGTGTGGCGATGTGTGGGGGAACTCAAGGTCCCTCCTTAGGTTTCTCGATGTGCCGAACCCAAATATATCATCCATTTTCCGAAACTGGACCATTTTAAAATAGTTTCTTTATTTGCCGTACTTAGTACAAAAAGGTGTATATACGTTAGTATGTTATATATTTACGTAAATGGTTTCGTTTCTCAGTGCAATGCAACAAAAGGTGCTTCAATGCCCGCGAGGTGGGTTCGACCTAACGACATGATTTGTGAGTGGATTTTTGCTTTTAAATATTACATATTTGTTTAGTTTCCATTTATATATTTGATAAAGAACTTTCCACGTATGCTTTGATTAGATTAATGTTTATAAGAATTAGCGTATTAACGGAATTTATGAAATTATGCAACATCATACGAGATGCACAAATATGCATGTTATTATTGATGCCTTAATTGGAGTTACGGTCATGAATATCATTGCATTGATTAGAATTATCGAATTATCCATTTATCGTGGCATGATCATATTTACATTATCTGTTCATCGTGTGTTGCATTGGTGTTAGTACTCGTCCAGGGCCAAAGCCAGTCTTTCACGTATATGTTCACATCGCACCGTACGCTTACTTTGGATCCATTGTAGGTGCCAGCTATGTCCTATATTGCTATAGGCAATTAGGACTCATATGTGATGTGCATAGCGCCAGTCATCACGTGATTGTAGTACTAGAGCATAAATCACCATTACACCCAGTTATATTTATGTCAGAATATCTTTGCAAGAACTCATGTGCCAACATATGTCGATGAGCACTCGATATGATACGTTTGTTTATATGAACTTATGTGATTACTGGACATTATGTGTTAATTTATGAAATGTCGTGACATATTGCATTATTGAGATATTGCTGGCTATGGTAAGTTTTTTCATACTATACATAGTATCTTATGTTTGGAAATTATACTTGTTTTACGGTGAGGGGTTATTACATTTTTGAAAAGATTTGTACAAAGTTTTATTTTTAGGCCCACTCACCCTTGTTTTTTGCCCCTCTAGGTTTTAGTAGAAGATTTTTCATGTCGACGATAATTCTTGGCAAATCTTGGTATAGGCGATTACCTTCGATGGTATAATTCTTATCCTACCTTAACTATACTTTACTTATGCTCTGAGATCACGTGTGAAATGAGTTTATTCCCGCTCACTATCACACTCTTTCATTTAGGCACTTTTAGGTTTAAATTTACTCACATTTTCCACCTCATTACATTTTTATGACTTCGTCACCTTCCGGGTGTTGGTCAACACAGCTCAATTCGGAATCGGCCATTAAACTAATGATCTAGCTATTTTATTATGTAACTTTTCTATTTGCTTAGTGAAATCTTTTTGTACTAATTGAACTTTTGAACTTCTAATTTTAATTGCTCAACTATTTCTAGTGGCCTACTTTCTAGTTGCTTGGGCTTACTATCTATGGTATCAATGAGCTTTTTTATCTCTCTCTTGCTAGGAAGTCTCTGAATATTTTTATTATTATCTTCCAGTTTGGTTGTAATGTGATTTATATTTTGTCTAACAATTTGTTTTAATTTTTTTTAAATAGTCTAATAACTGGTTTAATAAATTATTATGCATAATATTTTCTAATTTTATATGTTTTCCTTGACTAATAAAAAGATATACGATACTATTTGCTTGGGGATTTTCTTTACTATGTAAAATATGATTATAATCACCTAATGAAAAATAACAAACTAAACTATTTTGGTTTAGGATGATTTGTCTTTTTTGTTATTTACTAGTTTCTAAATTAAGGTAATCTATTATAAACTATAGACTACCATTCTCTAAAGTTATCGCTAATGGTTCTTAAAAACTCTCTTTCTTCTCTCAATGACTATAAAGTATAATCAGTTGCTTTTTTTGGCTGTAATACCTTATGCTGCACTTCTTTATCCTTACTGGTAAGAGTGGGGTGTTCAATATAACTAAGATAAAACATTTGCTTCTTCATGTTTTTATTAATTTTTTTTTATAAATATCTGCTAATCTTCTTTTCATGCTAGTTATAATAAGATGTCTAGGACAACTGATTCTTGATGGTTATGGTTGACAAAGTCTACAAAGACAATAATATACAATGTTCATTCAAAATAACCAAGTGTGTGATATCAGTTGTGTTGATGACTTCTGTCATCAAGATACTTTACTGTAATTATATTATTTAAATATTAAACTTGGCTCTAATACTAATTTCGGAGTAAGGTCCAGTTAAATAGTCGGATGACCATTGTAACAACTAGATATAAAACCTTGCATATATAACTGGACATGTTTCAACATGATGGCTACTTACAATGCAGGTGTAAGACCACAAAGACTAAACTCAGAGGTACCGAGAACTTATTGGTATCCTAGTTAATGTCCAATTATTTGTTTGACAAGCATTCAACTATAAAATAGTGCTCAAACAAAATATGATCATCAGTTTAGCAAGATAATAATATACCGACAATAGTGTGTTTCCTATTTTGGATTGGAAGACTTTTTAAACAAACATACTAAAAAAAAGAAAGGAAACTTAGTTAAGACTGGAGAAATGGCTTGAATATGTATACTTACTCTTTTATTGATATATAAAAATTTACAAAGGATGAAAGTTTACAAAGAATGAGTGTTTGCAAAGGATGCTAGAAAACTATGGAAAGTTGGTTCTGTGTAGGTGTGTGTTCGTCTGTGTAGAGGTTTGTGTTTAGGCATTGTGTGTGAATGAAGGAGAACCCCTTCATATATACAAGTATGATGGTGCTATGTTACAAAAAATCTTTTGAAAATGATGTAATATTATTTAGAAAATATTAGCATTTAAGCCCGCGTGATGCCGCGGGTTGTAAAACGATGTTATACGTATGAATTATATTGAAATCTATTTACATCCACAGCAAAATCTAAAAGTCATCCAAGGTAGTGTTTTTGGAGATCACAAAATATAAATATCTGTGTAAATGTAGAAAATCTTAAATGCATTTGGGCACACATACCTTGGTATGCTACAACCAAAATAATGTAAACTGGCTAACCATAATTTTCCATGTACATTATGAACCGCTTGTTATCCAAAATACTGTAGCAATCTTTATACAATAGATTCATTAGAATGGTTGATCAATCAACTTTTCAAAAAATTGACCCGAATATAGTAGTATGTGATCTCACATCCCTATATATGCAACAAAATAGATCGCAAGTCCTCACATCATCTTTCATTGTATCCCTGAAGAGTAAAGTGATTCAAAAATGTATTTGGCCTAAAGTATAGAGTGTTTACCATATGTTTCCTTCAATCAATTGAGAAATCTAGACATTTTAGTAGATGGGCTTTGCTCAAAAGAAAAAAATTATTCCTCGGTTTTTCAAATTAGACACTAATTTTTCAAGGAGCATGATAAGATAATGTCCTCGTATATATTGATTTTTATTGATTATGTAATACTTATATATTGACTATATTTGTGGTTCAATGTTTAGTTCTCCAGAGCACATGGTTAATATATGTCATTACAAAGAGATCAATGAACCATCAATATGAGAATTTTGTACAAACATCTATATATCAAAGCATAATTTTTGTGGTTGAGGTATGCTAATGTTCATTTGCAGCACAACAGACGCAAGCGCATAAAAAAGCAGAGATGGTCAATGTAAATACAACCTGATCTAACCACATTGTGCAAAAAGAACTCAAGTCCGACACTTATAAATTACTCCCTTCTATAAAACCTGTTGAAATTAAGTTTAGTTCTCTACAAAAATCAAATTAGCAGCATAAATTGGCATAAGGGAAACAAAAATTTAAATCGCTCAAAAGGAATAACCAAGAACTAAAAGCCCAATAAAACGTCAAAAGTTCTTGGACACAATCAGCCAATCAAATTCCAAAAAACCCAGTACAGCTATTAAAAACATCACATTCAAGACTTTACACCTGATGATTGGATCTACTGGAAAATTTAGCACAGCGAAAGAAAGAAAAAAAATCTTGCAATCACACATATATCAAGTATACTATTGCAATGCAAAGATGCTGACTTGAGAAGACGACTTCGTGTTCATTTGGAAGTTGAAATCGACTATTGGGTGCTCTGCCTCCAGAACTTCAATGGAACATTGGTGGTCACCAACTCTCCTCCCTGCCCTGATCCCGACTCATGTCCTCCCCTCGCATGAGGCCTTGTTATAACCCTGATCACCATTCAAGTACAATCAATACAACAAACTCTTTCAAATACTTAATCAAATAATATATATATATATGTATATATGCCGCACATATTATATGTGCACTGCACACAGTTGCCAAGTTTAATTGTTTGATTCGTTGTATTAATAATATTGGATGTATGTACAGCCATGTTCATGTAATTCGAAGAGGAACAACAATATACCTGAATTTTTGGAAATAATCTGTCACCCTCTTCCCGAATCACTTGAACGTTGACATTCTCATGAGCTTGCTTGTTCCATGTCGTGCCTTGCTCCTATTGTTTTTATTCTCCTTGGAGACTATCATTCAAGTAAAATCAAACATTCAAACAACTCATATCTAGATTGATTGGTACCAAATGAAGGCCATTAATACTTATTTCTAATTTAATTAATAAAAAAGTTAAACGCTTGATTCAATTTAGGAAATCGGTGAGCAGCAATATGTAATTAATTAGTGCTCATTACAAATATATACTTGCTGCTTAGCCAAGATATAATTGAATGTTGAATCGAAATCAATATTCATATGAACTAATTTAAACAACAAAAATAAGGAATTGAATCATTTACCCAAGATATTAATTAACATCACCAACTCTCCTAAATTGACGGAATCTGGCTGGAACTGAGCTCGGCGGTTCTTTGTAAATTCGCCAAAAAATGGAGACTTTAGGATTTGAACTGACAATTACAAATTTGAAGCAAATCTTCACATGCAATAGCTGTACAAGGTACGTACCTGACATGATGAGGAGTCGTTTCAGACCAATCGTTGCTGGAACCGATGGCATTATCTAAAGTTAGATGTATTCTTCAGTGGCTCATCAACTGTAAATTATGTTTTAAATGTGAAGCTTCACTTAGAAATCCATCATTTTCAGACGAAACAGCATTTTGACAATCTTCCACACAACTGGTTCCACACACTTACCTTAGATGCTCACTATATTGAGCCGACATATTATATTCATCATCACTGCTGTTTCCGTTTTGGTTGACAACATTATTTAGCAATGCATTTATTCATCTTTTACCTATAATGAAAAACAACTCCTATAACTAATTCAAAGAGAGAGCTATAAAGAAGAAGCAAAAAAAAGAGAAAAAAAAAATTAAAAAAATACAGTTTGTTTGCAATTCGCAATTACCACATAGATAATTAACCCACCGCCGATTCCTTCTATCACTCGTCTAATATCCAGCAACCAAGCATTCTGCGATCAAGCATTGAACTGAACTTCTCATTTGAAACCCAAAAAACAAATAAAACATAAGGCAGGCAGGGAAATAAGAAGAAAGAATTTGAAAACAATAAAAGAAAAACAACCATTTCAAGGAGAAAGAAATAGAAAACAACAAACGACAAGCAACCAAGGAAATGTTACTTTTCAAGTCTTAATAATGTCATCCCATCATTCAGTACAAAGATCAACTGAATTTGCCTGTTAAAAATTTCCAGAAAATTTGCTATAAAATGTCACCACACTTAAGATTTTTTAATTGCATCTATCATAAGCTGAAAAAAAATTTGTAATAACATTCTAATTCACATGCTAAAATCAACAATGACCACAGACAAAACACAATTAATCTCAATACACAAACTAAATAGAATCACCAAGAAAATAAGCAATAAAGATATGAAACAGAGGGTAAACAAAATTCAAAATAATTTGAACAATTAACATTAAAAATCACATAGCACCAATCAAAAGCAAAAAACAGCACCGATAAAATTTTTATCTCTTTTCTTCTGCTTTTGTATCAATTGCGAACAAAAATTATTTACTTTCAGCCAAGGCAGAGGGTTGAAATTTTTCAGGTACCTATACACCAAAGAAATTTGTTACAATACACTGACAAAGCAAATAATCATTCATTAAACCTAATTAACAAATTTGTACCCATCATCTCTATCCAACCATACAGTTTACCTTATTTGAACAATTAACATTAAAAATCACATAGCACCAATCGAAAGCAAAAAAACAGTATTGATAAAAATTTTACCTCTTTTCTTCTGCTTTTGTATCAATTGCGAACAAAAATTATGTGCCTTCGCCCAGGGCAAAGGGTTCAAAATTTTCAGATACCTGCACACCAAAAAAATTTGTTACAACACACTGACAAAGCAAATAATCATTCATTAAACCTAATTAACTAATCTGTACCCATCATCTCTATCTAACCATACAGTTTACCTTATCACTTAGTTCTCTACTGCCCACTATCTAACAAAAACTATTTTACCTAACAGAAAGAAACAAATCATACATGCATTTAACAAACCAAGACATAAAGTAAAAGCAAGAAGAAAAGCGTTGACAATCGCGTCACTTTATTCAAACCAAAAATGCACATAAAGGTAAGTTATGAACTCAAATAAAACTCACTCTGATGCTTATTTCTAATACGAATGCTATCGGGACTCCAATCTTCTCATCCCGGTCAAAAATAACATCAAATACAGACTCCTCTGCTGTTTAGAAGGTGATTGTGGTAACTCAATTTTCCAATTTTGCTGCCTTTCCAACTTCTTCTTGCAACCAAATTTCTAAAAAACAGATTGAATTCAAAAGGTCATTGGACCAAGGCATAAAAAAACATAAGAAAAAGTATAGAAGCTATAAACCACATGTATCACATTCACGTATTATACTACTTTGTATTCCAAATACACATAAGAATATATCCATTCTATTGAATGGTTTAGTTCCAATTAATCCCACCTTTATTTTCTCTCAAACCCTTCAACTTATCATTGACTTTGTTTTCAAAGGCATCATATTTAAGAGTTAGCTTCCATCAAACCCTTCATCTAATCCCACCCTTACTTTCCTCTCTAAACCGTCATAATCCCACTTTTACTCTCTCAAACCCAACTTACCCTGGACTTGGTTTCTGCAGCTTAGTTTCATTTAAAAGCTTATTTCTCAACAAAATCATCATTAGTTTCAGTCTTAAATAATCAAAGCAAGAAAACTCAGGAAATCATTCTCCACTCTCTCGGTGAGCAAACAGAAAATAAGGAAGTGGAGAGAACGGGTTGTTAAGAAGAAGAGTACCTCAAATGTTCAGAAATTAAGAAATTGAGAAGCTCAGTTGCATACAGAACAACAGCGTTTCGACCAGACATTTTAAACTCTTTGCAACATCAATTTCCATCTTAAATTAGAATAAACCTCCAACGTTAAAAGTATGAGTACAAACGAATGCTTATTACAAAAATTAGCCAATTCTAATTAAGAATTGTTAATCAAACTGTAAAGGCAACATATATATTTTTCCAACTTCAAACACAGAACCAAATAGGACACCAAAACCAAATAGGAAACACAAACTTAATTTTTTGCATCATCCTAATTTTGAGCCGTAAAACCCAACAATCTACACCTCGGTGAGAAATTAACAAACTTCCAAATCAAATACAAACTTCAAATTTGGGATACCAAAAAACAAACGTAAACGTGCACCAAATTCTTTCAAAACTGATTTTCACCTAGACTCAAAAAACAAAAATAAAAATAAAAAATCCAAAAGTCTTCAAACTTGAAATTTTCTCTGACGCCTTCTCCAACAAATTTCATTATGAAAACTAACAAATACGAAACAAAATCCAAGCAAAATATTGAACATACAAACAAAAAGTGCGAATTGCACTCCACCCAAAGAGCTTGAGTACCATGCTCCACCTCCTCACATAACCTTTAAAGGAGTTCAGAACAACGATCTTCTGCAATGTTAGCCTCAACACTAGCAAAAGACTTATCAAAGGCCTTCTTTTTGCCCTTGAGTTTGGGGCAATCTACTTTCCAATGACCATCCTTATAACAATAGCTACACGTGTTCTTTCCAAGTTTGCCCTTTTCCTTATTCCTTCCTTGAACTACCAAAGCTCCATCTTGTATGTCAGACACTTTATTCTTTAGCTCTTTAGAATTCAAGCCGGCTTTAACATCTTCCAAACTAAGACTTTCTCTACAAAATAGCATGTTGGGCAAAAAAAATTAGAGTACACAACTCTAACACAAGTGTTGGAGAGACAATACAAGTAAAAAAATTACTTGTATTACACAAACAAAATATTACAACACTCTCAAAGGACAATCTTAGAAGCAATAACACTCACTCACTTTCTAGAGACAAACTCTAGAGCACTCACACTCTTACAAGACTACTTACAAGGCTTCCCACTCTTTTACTTAGCTCTTTTTAATTGATTGGTTGCTTGTTGATTTTTTTTTTTTTTATACAAATGGTGTGGATGCCTTCTCCTTTTATAGGCATGGATGGAACCTTGGAGAAGTATGGACACACCATGCTAGAGATATCTAGATAATTCCATTAACTTCCTAAGCTAGAATTATCTACACTAATCTTGCATGTTGGTGGAAACCTCACCATTCTTCTAGACTCTTCCACCAACTTAAGAAACAACATTCTAGTCATTTCTACAAAGTACTACTTTAACTTGGATAATCTAGCTAACCAACCTTAGTGAATGTTCTAGAATTCTTTATTCTAGATTTGTGTAGGTCCTTTAATGAGATGGGGTTGATTTCTTTAACATAGCATGGTATCGACAAATTGTTCATACGAAGGAGATAAAGAACACAACAAAGTATTGTATAATCCTCATCACTAATTTGGTCATCCACACTTTTCAAATCCATCATAAGTTTATTGAATTCATCAACATGCCTATGAATTGACATGCCTTCATCCATACGAAGAGTATGCAAACTTTTCTTCAAATACAATCGTTTAGCAAGAGATTTGGTCATATACAAACTCTCCAATTTGATCCACAACTCCAATGTAGATTTGACATTACCAACTTCATGCAAGACTTCATTAGATAAAGTCAGCAGAATTGCTCCAAGTGCCCGCTCCATAACGTCTTCTTTTTCCTCATTAGTCCATGAATTCGGCAAAGCCTTCACACCCTTTAGCGTTGTCAAAAGCCCTTGTTGAACTAACAAAGCACACATCTTCAATTGCCAAATACAAAAGTCATTGCCGTCGAACTTTTCAATATCAACTTTCACCGATGACACAGAAGGCTTCATGGTGACTACCAAGCAAAGCCCAAGTCGAAACTTGGCCTCTGATACCACTTGTTGTACTTTTATATGCAAATGGAAGCAAATTATAACAAAGTACCAAATATCAAAGTCCTAGGCGAAAGCTAAAACAAACAATCTCAAACTAACACAAGAGATTTACGTGGTTTGGTGTAAAGCTTATGTCCATGGGCGAAGCACTGCGAGGAATTTTACTAAACAAACGGAGATTACAAAAGAGTGTTTAAACTCTTACAACCCAAATCCCACAAATTACAAACCCTAAATAGGACACCAAAACCAAATAGGTAACACAAACCTAATTTTTTGCATCATCTTAATTTTAAGCCGTAAAACCCAACAAGTTGTCTGCGTGAGTCACCACCTTTTGCTTCATGGCGAAAAATTTGAGGAATCAATAGTGTCTGGGCCTGAATTCCAAAAGGAAAAAATAACTCAACTAAGTATATATAAAATTAAACATATAAAGGGTAAGATCAACAACATCACATAGAAGAACAATTAAACGCCACTCTCTCAGTCTCGAGTACAACTGCACTTTGTGATTAAAATTCACACATGTTTCACATATGCTAGGAACTAATGTTCCTGTAGGTTTTTCATCACGAACGACATTTGCAATCTACTTTTCGATTTCAAACCTTAATTATTCATTGCCCATTAGGAAATGACTATATTGCCCGGAAACCCTACTCATAGTTTATAAATCTGCAATTTCAAAGCTTAACCTTAAACATTTATCATCTGAAAAAAAAAAAAATCAATTAAGCATCTTAATTGGATTCCCTGCAATTTGGTGGAGGTTGAATGGATTTTTCCTCCCATTATACCCTTGGAAATATAAATAATCATTGGAGACCGAGCAGCACACACTCATAAATAAAAGATAAGAAACTTTTGGTTCAGGATAAACATAATGAATACAGAAGAATAAAATTGACAAAAAACAGATCGATGCACGGAGAGATAGAGGCATAAAGAGAGAACTTACATCAGCTGTGCTCTCAAATACATATGGTAATCTGCATACAAAGAAACATAATACTGAAACAGTTATAAATCATCCTATTCAAACAAATCATACGAAATGCATAAAGATTACCTTAATTTCTGATTCTATGATTTTGCATTTGACTCCGCCTCCACGTTTTTTGGTTCTCTTTTACTGAATTAATTAATCGACTGAATTACTTAATTCAACTGAATTTAATCAGAGAGATGAAAGCTTCAGTATAAAAAATATTTTATGACCTACACGCATAGCAAATCATCAGTAAACTCCAAGAACCTAATTGTACAATAAACACTCTAGCATTAACTACCCAAGAATGATAAACATTCTTATTGCCAAAAATGATAAACATGTTTACCTTGACTTCATTTTTTAATGGCATAATTAATAAACTTTCCATCTGCATGAAAATAACCTTCTTCCCTCTCCTCGTTCAAGTTGAAAGCTTCTGTTTGAATCCCATCCGCAACAAAGTCCTTGTAATCCTGCCAAAAGATACCCCTAATAACTGGCTATCGCTTCCATTGATCCAATTAGCAGAAGTATCCAACAATCTCCTCGACTGAAAAAATTCCTGCCAATTTAGAAAAGAACTATTCCAAATTACGGATGTACTCAATTAATTTAACCAAGAACATGCATGGCACCACCACTATTAAGAAGCATCAAGATACAACGACAAAAGTTTCTACAATCAGTTGTTAAATTGCCAGCAAAAACATGCATAGAAAGAATAAAAATGACCACAAAGATGGCAAAACGATTAACCACACATGTTGTTTATATGCCCAATGAGAGGAAAAAGCTTCTGCAATTGAAAAAACGAATTTATATAAAACAGACATGTCACTTTAGTCTAAGCTCACACACCATCTGAAAGAGCCTATTGTATCCATTCCAATTATACTTATGTGGAGCATCTCCCTCTACTATTCCCCACCAGCAATCAATCATAAACGCCATCTACATCAACTGATTCCAATACCCTTAGCCGCTTTAGTAGACCATCTGGATCAACCAGCTCACACTTCATATTAATAACACCTAACTACCACCAAAATAAAAGACATGATGAAGAGCACACAAATTAGAGAATTAGCTAAAAACAACCCTTGTGTACTAAGTAGAACTTGAACTCACCTGACATGGCAACCTCAATGCGTTACTAACGCATTGACAAACAGAAAACCAACAATTTAACTTGCATTGCAAATAAATATTAGTAAAGTTATAGAACTCACTGGTAGTTTATTTGAAATGTTAGGAGTATCTAGTGTATGCACAGGGTAGATGGTTCTTATAAAACTCAGGGCTTCAAAATAAAATAAAGTAAAAATTGAAAAGAAATCAGAACTACTAAAAATTCTAACATTTCTTGATCGTTGAAACTAGTTTCGTACAATGCGTATGTCATCAAAACAATAGATTCACTAACACTTGGAGTTTATTTATACTTTCATTAAGTATAACATAAGATTTTGTTGTATCAACTTGATTGTACGGGCCTTAGCGATGTTCGGCCTCCAAATCCCGATGCTAGCACCTGATCTTGCTCCACCTTCGACTTCCCAACCACTTCGTCCAGCCGATACCCAGTAGCATGATTTATTAAACCTAGAAGATTTGTAGTTTTTGCATTTTTGTTCGGACATCTTGTTTGTACATTTTCATATATTTTATAATTAAATACTTTTTCTTGGTTTATTAATTATTGTTTAGAATTTAATTACAATATTTATTAAAAATTAAATAAAAAATATTTTTGCCATAAAAGAATAAAAAAAGGGTTTGCGCGGCGAAGAAGTGACCTACGTCACGTAAAACCACTTTGCGCAAAGTCTTTTTTGTGGTATCCACTACTGTAAATATTTTAAATTGAAAATCAAATTCATTCATTATATTCATATAGGGTCAAGGAGTGTAACTCTAAAAAATCATCAAAATCGGAGTTAAAATAATCGTTAAATCTTGATTTTTCGTTTATGACTGTCGAAAAGTTTTGTCCTGTTACTTGATCTTTGAATGTTTGTTATTTGCAATTTTTGGCGTATGCGATCTCAAAGTATATACAAACATGTTTGACGGTTGGATTGTTGAAACTAATTTCGTAGAATGTGTATCCCATCAAAACAATAGATTCACTAACATTTAAGAGTTTATTTATACTTTCATTAAGTATAACATAAGATTTTGTGGTATCCACTAGTGTAAATATTTTAAATTGAAGATCGAATTCATTCATTGTATTCATATAGGGTCAAGGAGTGTAGCTGTAAAAAATCATCAAAATCGAAGTTAAAATAACTGTTAAATCATGATTTTTCATTTATAACGGTCGAAAAGTTTTGTTCTGTTACTTGATCTTTGAATGTTTGTTTTTTTCAATTTTTGGTTTATGCGATCTCGAAGTATATACAAACATGTTTGATGGTTGGATCGTTGAAACTAATTTCGTATAATGCTTATCCCATCAAAACAATAGATTCACTAACACTTAAGAGTTTATTTATACTTTCATTAAGTATAACATAAGATTTGGTGGCATCCACTAGTGTAAATATTTTAAATTGAGGAATGAATTCATTCATTGTATTCATATAGGGTCAAGGAGTGTAGTTGTAAAAAATCATCAAAATCGGAGTTAAAGTAACTGTTAAATTATGATTTTTCGTTTATAACCGTAAAAAAGTTTTGTTCCGTTACTTGATCTCTGAATGTTTGTTTTTTGCAATTTTTGGCTTATATAATCTTGAAGTATATACAAACAAGTTTGACGGTTGGATTGTTGAAATTAGTTTCATAGGATGCGTATCCTATCATAATGATAAATCCACTAACACTTAGAGTTTATTTATACTTTCATTAAGTATAACATAATCCACTAGTGTAAATATTTTGAATTGAAGATTGAATTCATTAATCGTATTCATATAGGATCAAGGAATGTAGCTATAAAAAATAATCAAAATCGGAGTTACAATAACCGTTAAATCATGATTTTTCGTTTATAACCGTCGAAAAATTTTGTCCCGTTACTTGATCTCTGAATGTTTTTTTTTTTTGCAATTTTTTGCGTATGTGATCTTGAAGCATATACAAACAAATTTAACATTTGGATCGTTGAAGTTAGTTTTGTAGACTTCGTATCCCATCAAGTTCAATGGTGTATGTATGTGTGTGTGTATATATATATAATTATTAAGTAGATTTAAATTTATTTATTTGTATGTATAACACTTAAGAAATTGAATGGTATGTATATTTATTAAGTAGCTTTAAATTTATTATTTTAGTTTGGGTCTGGGTTTTGTTAGAAAAATATATTATTGTGGGTTTTATGTAAAAAAAATTGAGTTTGAAGGGAGTAAAGTCAAATTTTAGTAAATTTTATAATAATTTTTTTTAAAAAAAAATACCTTGCGTGACGCCATAATGTGATCGTTGCGCAAAAGCACTTTGCGCGACGTCATAATTTATAACTACGTTGCGCAATTGTTAAAATTTTGGCAGTTTAATTGAAAAAAATAGGCTTTTTTTTTTTAAGGTTTAATTGGAAAAGAGTCCAGACGCTACCCACCCATCTGTCTCTCTATTCCTTCTGGCTCACTCGGTTTCTCTCCCCTCTCACTCATCTCGCCCTCTCTATCACTCTGTCACGCTCACGCTCAGAGCTGAGTGCTCCTCTTGCTTATTTCACACAGCACAAACTCATAATATCCCTTTCATCACCCAGATGACGTCGTTTGCTTCAGTTTCCTCCAAAGAACAACTTGGAGTTGAGAATCATTTCTCATTCTCACAGTTGGCTCTGCGTGCAACTGTGTCTAAGTGATGAGTAGTCGAGCAGTGGAAGACGACGCACTGGCGAAAGCCGCAAGAGCTACCGAAGATCTTTACCTCCTCCGAGACACCTACTTTCTGGTCGACCTAGATGACAAAATCTCTAGATTAAACGTCGATTCCGATCTTGCTCTCAACCTCCTCGATTCCATTCCTCTTGATAATTTTTCCATTTACCCATTTCGTTTTAATCTCTGTTAATTCCATTTGAAGCTGACCTAAGTGCCCTTTTATTATAAACCTGATTTGTGCCTTTCTCTTTTGTGGGTTTTTGTTGATATGCTTGTTTCAACTTTGAAGTTCCAATTTTGGACTACATTGGTACACATAGAAGCTTAAACTTTGAAAAATAGACTAAAAAGTTGATGAATTCAAAATCTCCCCCTAATAAAAGTGTTGTTTCTGTAACGATAATGCCTACATTGTGTTCTCAAATCGTTGTCATTGCTAATTCCTTTGTTATTATGTTGCATTTGTATTTGTATCTTATTAGTTCAAGTTTCAAAAACTGTGTCTTTTACCAGAGCAAAGAAAACATCCGGCTCAACGTGCGAAATACGAATATCTGAGAGGAAAGATATTGGATATTTTACCGAATTATAGAAAAGAAGCAAAGTGATCATCTCTCAACAGCTGTAAGAATGCATTGTGACTTCTTGTAGTTGAGCATGTTTGTAATGCTTTCAGTTCACTTCCTGAAATAAATTAAATGACAATGCAGGTTAAGTTGAATCCATCTTTTGCAGATGCTTGGCTATGTTTAGGTAACTGCATTTGGAAGAAGGGAGATCTATCTTCAACCAAAAACTGCTTTAATCTTGCCCTAAGCAAGGTTATTCTTGATTAGATTCTTGTAGTTTTATTGCAGTGACCTCTCAATTCATTGTACTATAACTTTTATGATTGATATGTGCATTGCGTTTGGAGGTAGGGTCCAAACAGGCAAATACTTTGTCAACTTTCGATGCTTGAAAGAAAAATGGCTCAAGGCAACCGTTTTGTCGCTCAACTTGTTTTTCTTGTTGTTTTTCATGATGTGTGCATCATTATGCTTACCTAATTTTCATCATTTTTCTGGGGACCGACAATGAAGCAGAACTTGTTGATGAAAGCATTCAACATGCCAAGGAAGCCATAACTCTTGATGTCAAGGATGGCAATTCATGGTGTAAGATCTCATAATCAACCATCTCAAAAAGTTCTATATTCTTCGGATTTGAGTAAGATTTATACTTGATAAGTTGTATAGCATGTAACACTTAGTTTGCTTTACCATTTACCTTGGATGTTTGCTAGCCTTCTTCCAGTTAGCATAGTTTGACTGGTATCTTGTACATGCATAAATATTTTTTACTGATTCACTTGATCCCTTGTTTCATTTCTTTGGTTATTTTTTTGGAGATCATTGCTTATTTCATTTAATAGAATTTTTCTGACTTTATTGGCAGACAGTTATTTTTTTGGAGATCATTGCTTATTTTGTTTAATAGAATTTTTCTGACTTTATTGGCAGACAATCTTGGAAATGCATGTCTTACAAGTTTCTTTGTGACTGGAGCTTGTGATCATTCCAAACTTCTGCAATCTTGGAAGGCATACCAAAATGTTGTAAGTGCTTAAGTAAGAACTATTGTAGAGTCAGTTGTCTATGTGTTGTATTTCTTGTAAGTATGGATCTTGTGTCAGCTAGAAGATGTTCTAATGTTTTATGTTGCGTATCAGGAAAAGGATGAAAGAATGCAGTCCAATCCAGACCTATATTTTAACTGTGCCACTGGAAGCTCAGTCTTTCTTGTGTTTTGTCTGGAATTAGTACTCATAAGTTTCTCAAGTAGACGATGATTCATCAATCTTTCTTTTCTATGAATCAACATCTAGATAGGTTAAAGATAGAGTTGTACTAATACAAGTGGAGAGAATAGGAAATAGTAATTATATATTATTTTCTGTTTTTGTTAAGTAAAGAGAAGGATGTATGAAGTGACATAAGTTGCATGAGTCTTAGAAAGACATTCTGCCACCCGATTGGGTCCTTAGTACTACTCAATATCTCATGTTTTGTACAATTATAAGATTAAGTTTCTGGTTTTAGGTAAACATATATCTGGAAAACTATGAAATGGCCCTTTCTGGATTTGAAGCTACTGCTTTAAACGATCCTGGTCTTAATGCTACAGAGGAGGTTTAAAAGATTGTTAGCCTTCTTGACAAGCTGGATAATCTGTTAAGGGTAATGCATTTCTCATTATAAATGTGGTATTTCAAGTGTCTTCAATGTTGAGATTAAGTTAGCCTCCTTGCATGAGTTTTCTGCCTTGATATTGTTAAGTTTCAGTATCTTCGGGCGCTTTACTCGTTAGTTTTGCTATTGTTTTAACTTTTACATATTATTTACAGCCTTGCTGTGTATCTGTTTGTATGCTATATTGCAAGAATTATGCACGACTTTGCTAGGCTTATTGTTGAGATTGTCAAAAAATTTGTTGCACTTTGATGTGTTTAAAAATTAAAACAATATCATGTTCCTTTGTGTTGATGACACATCTGTATATGTAGGTTTAATGAATTTGGTGTTAATGGTGACCCTATTGCAAAGGACTTGGTTCCCAAGTTTAATGTGTTCAAGAAAAATTTGTCTGCTAAGCTAGGGGTTACAATACCGAACATAGACGTAAGTCTTTTTATTTCTTTCTCTGCAGTTTCTCCCTTGGATTCTATGGTCATGTTGCGCATTTGTAGTTTGACTTTTGATATCGGAATTCAAATTTCAATTAAATTGCTCAGTTAGTGGGTCGTTTCCCAAAAGCGAAAATGGACATGGTCATGGAGTTAAACCCCAATTCTTTTGAATTGGGTTGTAATTCCAGTTTTTGGCTCGAGAAGCAACAGCTCGAGAAGCCCGAGAAGCCGAGATTGCAGCCCAGTTTTCGGCATAGGACAAGAAGATGAGTATCATTTTATGGGCCTTACAGATGTCCAACCTCCAAATCCTGATGCCAACACCTGATCTTGCTCCACCTTCGACCTCCTAACCACTTCGCCCAACCGATACCCAGTAGTCTGATGCATCAAGCCTAGAAGACTACTTGTTGTAGTTTTTTCTTTTATATTCAGACATCTTGTATGTACATTTTCATATATTTTATAATTAAATACTTTTTCTTGGTTTATTAATTATTGTTTAGAATTTAATTACAATATTTATTAAAAATTAAATAAAAAATATTCTTGCAAAAAAAAAAAAAACAAGGGTTTGTGCGATGAAGAAGTGACCTACGTCGCGCAAAACTACTTTGCGCAACGTAGGTCACTTCTTCGTCGCGCAAACCCTTCTGTCACTACCTTGGTGTGACAGTTGGTGCACTACAAAAATTCGTTGCGCTAATTTTTGAGCAACATTTTTTGACTTTGCACGACGAAGGACCTGCATCGTGCAACGTGTTTTTTGTACCAGTAATTATATATTGACATTCCACTGTTGCGGGAATGTCAAATGGATTATATGTATTGCATATAAGTGTTAACTAATGGACTAAATGTGTTATACGTATTTTGCTTAGATTTTATACACACCATATTTTTAATTCATTTATCTAAAATATTACTAAACTATATAAAAAAAATTGGAGGATTCATTTCGTCCAAACTTCTGATATCTAAAATTTCATCCTACCATCTATTCTTTAAGAGTTCATTTAGGATCCAACTGAATTTTACTGCTTCCTTCAGCTTCCTCCTCCTCAGTTGCACACTTATTTGTCTCCCAATCCCTTCCACTCCTGCATTATCTGTATTGATGAAACATGGAAAAAATAGACTTTCAAATAGCATATCTTAAAATTAAGTAAACATTAAAGTGGTCAAATGCTTAACCATCTAATAATACTCTTAAATCAAGCCCAAAATAACCGGCTAAAGGGTTTATAGATTCAAACCCAAAGTTAACCAGTTAAAAGCATATAATAATCACCATAAGCACATAAAACTAACAAAAAAATAATAATACAATCAAGAATGCTAGCTAAGAAGGATAACGTTGTTGGATGCCAAAGTTTTTACAAAATAATGTAGGAATACAAAACATATTTACCAATCAATGAAATTAAGCATGCATGCCATTGAATGCCCAAACAAAAAACGGAATTTAACTCCAATATAATAAAAAACCAAAAAAAACTCTAAATCAAAATTCTGAATTCAATAACCCCAGAATCATTCTCTAACTTCTCACGCTCTAATAAGTAGCTTTCCTCAAGCTCTCGAAACCACTTTATGCAAAGTTTCAGCCTTTTAATATACTCACTCATAGTCTCACATTTTTCCTAGAAAATCAATTAACATTAAATTTCATAATCTAAAAATATACCCATAACCCATCTCAGGTAAACTAATCATAAAAAAATTAAAAAGCTCATACATTCAAATTTCGAAGAGCAAATAAAATTATTAATAATAAAATTAAGAAGTGAAAGCTCACAGATCTTGAGATTGAATACGTCCTTCCTTTTGCATCTCTCGCTCAACAATACATCAACACAACAAATACAATCTTTTCAGTGGGTTCTCGGCATATCCTCGATAATTAAAAAGAAGTAGAAGCACAACATACCACTGAGCATTAAACCTAAACCCAACTAAGGAGATCAGGTAATCTACTCAAACGTACCAACTTAGGGTCCTTGTGCCACTTCAACGTAACTTTGCAAATAGACAACCTTATGTCCTTGCATTTGGCAACAATTTCCATATCTCATAATTTCCCCTAAAATTGGCGCCAATAAAGTGATATAAGCAGAGGAGAATCAAGTAATGGAAACTCTACCCATACGCATATAACACATCTTTGACTGACCTCAGGTCCATAGAAAGGATGTCATGGTGCACAACGTCATAAAGATCTTAAACAGCCTTAACTGCTCATTTCTCCCGTTCGGGCGTTCCTCCTTCTTTCTGTGCATTATATAAAACGAAGCGAAAATTTTGAGAAAAAAGAAATTGATATACCAGAACTTCTGACAAATAAATAACCATATAAAAATATCAATTTTATGTAATTAGAAGAAAAGAAAACTTAGAAAGATAATTTAAATTTTAGAGAGCTGACTTCAAAGCGTTAGACAACTATCACAGGAAGCTTGTAACCAGTTACAGTGACTACCCAGTTCACAATTGTGAAGTCAGAAGAGGTACTTACAAAATCATTTCTACTCCCTCAGGATTTACATATCTCAATTAGTCATCCCAGTCGTTGCTAGTCTCATCATAGCCTAAAAGAAATTCACATAACCATTCATATCACACACATGAATTTTGGTATAAAAAAATATACATGAATTTAAAGAAGATTCTGATAATCCATAAATAAACCAATCTAAAGCAAAGAGTTCACCCATAAGTTTTACCTCCATAGTAATAGGCAGCAGACATATAATAGTTATGAAGATAACACATAGATGAATCCATGAAATCAGATAACAAAGGGGTAGCAGAGCGCTCTGATGCGATTTGTCCATTTTTAGCATTACCAAAATGAATAGAACCGTTTTGGTTAACAGAAGGTTGCATGGAAAAAGAACCCAAGCTTGGAACCACCATATATAATATAAATGAATGAATGTTTCTAATGTAGTTTGTTAAATGTTTTTCACGATCAATTGTTGTGATACCTAAATACCTTATCTCACCCTGTTCAATTTATATCACGTCTCATACCATAACTACAAACAAGTACACAGTTACTCAGTTTCTCAAACAATCAACTTTCACAATATATAAAATAAAACTATCATAATATTACCAAAGAAAAAAATTAAAAAAAATTGTTCCGCAAAAGCCTCAAAGGAAAAAACCATAATTATTTACCGTGAGCACAGAGGCCTTCGAAAGCTTCACACAAAAGCCCCAAGAAACGAAGAGTAACATCTCCTGAAATGTAAAACAGAAGCAAATCATATGCCCAGACGACAAATCTAACGATATAAACAAAACCCAAAATTACAAAAACAAAATTCATACACAAATCCCATCTGAATACAAATATCTCGATCATCGTCAAATTCCAATCAACTTTAGTTAATTGAATTAACGTTAATAAATTGTAAAAGGAAGTAATGATTATGTCCAAACTTCAGGTCAACATTTATACGCTATGTCTACAAAAACTACCAAAAAAATTTAAAGGCCATACTAAGAAAGTAAAAAAACTCATCAGCAAATGCAGACCTTGGAGGTAAAAAAAGGGACCCGGATAAAATCGAAAAACCAACAAAATTCCTATCCACTGAAGATAAGGTACAATGAGGTTTCATACCTTTTCTATACCTTGAGCACAAAGTGGTTCCCAGGTTGCAACGAAAGCCCCAAAATTGCAACACCACCATTTCCCGAAATTGATACCTAAATCATAACAAAGCGCTCACACAAAACCACAAAATTAAACACAAAACCCCCCAAAATTATAAAATCAAAATTTAGTCTGCTATCCCTTCTCTCCCATTTTTCTCTCACCCTAATCTCCATTTCTGCAAATGACCTACCTCCCTCTCTCCGTGTATACTCCTTATCTCTCTCATTAAATCAAAACTCTCAAACCCAATTCCATGCCTCATCAGAACCCATAGCATAATCTAATTGAAAAATATTACCCAAAAAAAGAGATTCAATTTTTAATATTTTAAAATTGAAGAAGACAAAACCCATAGATTTGAAAAAAAAAAAAAAAAAAAAAAAACTCCGAGATGTAGGATTCAAAGAACTTACCCGAAAACATTAACCTTTTTGACTTAAAATCATCTTCAATCCAAATCAAAAGGCGGAAGAAGCTTAAACTGCTTCAAACTTTTCCAGCAAGCCAAGATTTGACAGGGATAGAAACGAAGGTTTGAGAGTGAAGGAGACCATGGCAACAAAGAGAATGGGAGAAAAGGCTTGAGAGCGATGGAGACCATTGTGGATGTAAATTTCAACCTTCTCCTTGAACAAAAATTACATCTACAAAACAATTAACATCTTTGATTGAGACTAAAAGCCTCACATGCTCACGATGAATGAGGGCTTTGGCCGAAGAACGCGAGGTTAAATGATTGTGATGGACTCCATTGGATTTCAGTGTGGGATGCAGATGGGAGGTCGGCAAAGCGTTACATGTTTTATGATGCCATGGTTATTTACCGAGGCACACTGCATTGGTGTACCAAGTCTAACTTGACATTTCCACGATTGATTAGAAGATTTCAATACTAGGAGATATGGTTGTAAACACTGTATGTGGGTTTTTTTATTTTTTATTTTTATTTTTTTTTTTGTATATTTCTTTGTTTTGCCCCATGATAGTATTCGGGCAACACATTTTTTGATCACATTTTTGTTACTGTAATGCTTATGTTTAGCTTTCAAATGAAACATTTTAAACTATTCTTTGAAACATCTCATGGTGCTTGAATAAAACGTCTTACATCCTATTCGTCTCAACTCTCATACTGCATAAGAAAGAAAATAAGATATTGTAAGAGAATTCGTCTAGTTTCTTATTCAAGTAGAGTGTGCTGCAAGCAATACAAAGATAACTAGTCTTTTTCCCCTCTACTTATTTTGCACAGTAAACACTATATTATACCACATTACATAGGTTTTTTCCCCTTTACTTAGTCTGCACAAGAAATACTATATTATATCACATAATTTGATGTATCTTATTACGTTGGAATTTTTGTAGTTATTGTTTATCATTCAAATAAATGATTAACGATCTATAGCCACGCCGAGTAGTGATCTAGCCACGGCATTATTAGGGTATGCATCGTGTGGAGGAGGTGGAGTAGTAGTAGTGTGGCCTGCAAAGTTCCTTTGGTTGATGGTTGTATCGGCAAGATCAGCGGACCCAGGGATCTTCCCATTATGTCCACCGGGAGGAGGAGGGCCCCTCTGCTTCGAATCCATCAACACGATGATTTTGTTCACCGTCGTTATGGTCTTCAACTTTTCTTTCTCATCATGCAACATCCTGCCTGCACTAATCACATGCAAGTCCATACTCACGAGAAATACAACTGTTATAACTGCGAATAAACACTTAAGAAACCTCATGGTGATCTATTGATCTTTTACTTAGAGATATTAAACAAAGATAGCTAGCTTAATTACGAAGGATGTGTTATGTGGAGGTTAGATACGTGTGTATTTATATGCACCAATCTGCATGACTTTCAACCTTTTTCTTTTGTGAAAAACATTAAAAATCGAATGGGTCAGAACAGAAAAAACGATTTTGTTCTATGATAGTAGAATTCAAAGTAAAACTTTCAAAGTTCTTGAGTTGGCATCTCTTCTTACATGTGTTAGCACGAGTCTTGCAAAGAAAGTTCTCTATTTAATTGGCATGCATTTTGGGTCACAAAGAAATCAAAACAAAACCCACAATATATGTTTCTTTGCACTTGCTATGGACTTCACAATACCTTCACTTCAAGACCTACAATCGAGATAATGTCACAGAAATATATATCTTCTTATGTTTACAGGTTACATGATAAGTGTTGTAAATACATAGAGATTTATCTCCGATGACAAAACAAATTTCCTCATTTTCCACCCAAAAGTTTGACCAAAATGTTAATGAAAACTTTTGGGTTGACTTGTTGATTGTATATTAGGACTTGAATTTCGTGTATCTCGAGTTTGACGTCATGGCTGTATAAAAGCGAAACTTGCAATACAAGTTGCGGTTTAACGCAGCAATGGTTTGAGTTTTGACTTGTACCCAATTCTTCACGGTCAGCCAGTTTCTGCTTTAGGAACTAGATCCTCTCTTGAGCTCAAAATGGGGATCTTCCTAAGTAGCCCATCCGAACCATTAAACTTTAATCTAACAGCTCCAAATAGAGGCCTCTCTAAAAGTTATAATAATTGCAACTTGGATCAAGTTTGAATAACTCAGATGGGCTGTTCATGTGGACCCCCATCCCGAGCTCAGGAGAGGATCCAGTTCCTTTGCTTTAGCCGCATTAATTGCTTCGTCATGTATGGAAAATGTTGGAACTCACCAAACCGGGTGGAAAACTGAATCTTTGCTTAGGAATGTCTGCATTTTGGTCTCAATTTTTGCCCGTGCTACGAATTTACACTACATTATTTTCGTTGGTTGGAAATTCCGAAAAGACTTTATTTGTTGGGATAACGACTCATGTTTCTAACACGAGAGGGGAGCAAAGGAGAGAGTCCGACTCCAACCTTAGATGTAAAGTATCATTATCATACGTACGGAGTAAATACTCGGTGACGCTACAAACCCCGGGAACCGGACTTGAAAATCATACTAAACAAATCAACTTAAAACGTAAAATGACACGGGTAAAGATTGATTAGTGCACAAGCAACAAAGCTATATAACACATCTTTACACATACATGTGCATATAATACATATCTATGCCTGTTCTATGGAAAAATAAATGATACAAATATATGTAACTCATGAATTCAACCTTAACTACTTACCACTTTACTCACAGTTAAGGTATTTATTTTGGTCTGCCGTACTTTTGGACTAGACAAATATGCTAGCAGCAATGACCCCGAAGAACCAATATAGACAGCGCTGCACATCAATCGGTACAATTATCAACACAAGTACAAGCAATAAGAATCGAGATTCACAAGCAAATGGTGCTCATAACGGCAGTATTGAAATCCAAGCTGTAACGGAAAGGTGACTTTGTTATGATAGATCTCCATGTCTTCTTCTTAGGATGGTATATTTGGACGTAAAGAGTGCCTGCTCTCGTATGCAATTGCGACCTGCAAATTTCTGGCTCAACTGCCTTCAAAAGGGTTATTACATGCAACTCTCCATCCAATACAACGAATCTAAATGCAGAGTTGCATGGGGCCTGTCTTGGTATACGTGACTCCTTACACCAACGGTTTGAAGCCATGTCATATCTGCAGTACATATCCTGTGGAAGCAACATAAGCAAAAACTTCCATAAAATTATCACTCAAAGATCAAATTAATAACAACGAGAAAGAAATTCAAAGGACATAAATTAGGGGCAGATGCATACGTCCAAAAAGACATCAATAAGCATACACAAAGGAGAACTTAAAAGAATGTGATCCCATATAATAGAATTACTTGTACTAAACTACTGATAATCAACATTTTTGATATATTGCATAAGAATGATAAACAAGAATTTCCCTCCTGTAAACCGCAATAGAAAAGTAATCTAAAACATCGAAGCGTTATGTGTTGGTAGAACCTGTGTCATTTACGTCATAAATTTAAATTAGCATAACCATCCAAATTACATCATCGCATATCCCTCAAATGATGAAACTTTGGAACTTTTCTGTAAACAGAATAATAAGTTTTTCTTAGGGTTGTTTATCTGCAATGGGAATGAAAAGAAACGGAATGGGTTCCCTTCATGACTTCCCCGCGTCTACTTGCATGTAATCAGTAATGGATTATCTAAAATACGTAATGGAACAACCCAATTTCAGCAATTTGAGTGTTAATCCAATTCCCTTTCCTTAAATTTTCACATTCCGTAGTTAAGTGGTTCCTTATTTTCCCATTATTGATAAGTAAACAAACCCTGAATTCAATATAAATGAACACAGGAAGATTTCAAGCTCAGCCTTCTGCATTCTCCTTATGGTGCAAAGTATAAGTACTAACGAAATCATGCCAAATCAGAGTAAGTACAAGACCTTCCCCTCTCCTAGTTGTTTCGTTCCGAAAAAATCCAAGCACAAAACTAAAGTGGAGTCATATATCATATACAACCAAAGCCACCTAACAACTTCCACCAATCCAAAAAGCTCGGATATTCTTACAAAAATCATCAAGAGCTAGCACATTAGGATTCAAAATCAAAGCTAATTTGGATACTTTCAGCCAGATCACTCTCTCTCACACTCGCGCGTGGGCGCGCACACACACACAACACATGTTTTTCCCATGGTGCATGGAAACAACTGGCCAACTCAATCCAGTTTCTTATACCCTAATTATTGTGCGGAAGCCCACAACAACGGGTCGCCAACAGGTCCCACACACACAAGTCAGTATTGCCGATACTCCCCTCACTTTAGCCACCCGGAAGCAATGGGTATGGGATTTTACCAAAAGGCCTTGACAATATGTGTGTGTGGTGGCATTGCTTATAAAGCACTACATGACTCTTCCCCTAGCCAATGTGGGACTCAAATGTGGCTCTAATCTAAGCCACCAAACTCCAACACTAATTTGGTCACTACATTCACAACAAACTTCTTCAGGAATGTCCCTGAGTGGGTACTTGCTCTGGTCTAGACCATCTTAGCAACTCTGCATGCTGATTTCTCTCCCTCCCCAAGTTACAGAAAAGTGTACAGTCCCCGCATGATCTAGTCACACTAGCATTTTGAACCCTATATCCCAAATTATGGAAAAGACAGGTTTTTGGCACACCTCTCAGTGAAAATTCCTTTAATTAATAAAGATAAATTCCACACCTGGTGAGGTCTAAGGAAATGTAATATGCATCTATACACCAGAACATGAGGCAGCACCAAGTATCCCTATCTCGATCACACTTTTAGTTCATTCAAAAATGATATTCACAATGCAGAACAAAAAAACTTCAACTTGGTGCGTCGAGAGATATTTAATGCTGACACTAACCTTAGATTAGCATGAATAATCTCAATCTAATTGGAACCAACTGTCACTAGCTGAACATACAAACAATGTTACTTCAAGCCCAAGCTCAAACACAAAAGTAAAGAAAATGGAAAAACTACCTGAATATAACATTCCGATCAAGCATGAAGACAGGCAGGTCCACCGCAATCATCGCCATCTTCGACGACAACAATTTTGCCCAGCCTCTCTTCACCTACAACCACCATTCCCATTCTTCAATTCCATCACCACAGCGTCTCTGTAATGCTCATCCACAGGAAAAACTCCTGATCTTGTTCTGGATTCGCCGTACCCACCCATAACCCAGAACCCCCTCTTCTCGCCGTCGCCAACAAAGAACCCCGCACACCCGGTCCGAGAACCTGGCAACCCATCCATTGCAACCCAGTCATTTCTCCCAATATCATACCGCTCCACTGAGCTCGTTCGGCTTCCAGCCGCGCTGAACAGAGTGTGCCGGGATCCGCCGCCGGCGACGAGAATCTCTCCCGATTTTGGAATCGCAGCACAGGCGAAACTTCCGCGCGGTGTGAGCATCGGGGCGAGGAAGTCCCACGAGGAAGTGCTGAAGTCGAACCGGAATATGGCGGAGGACGGGGAGGGGAGGTCGATCGGAAACGAGCGAGTGTCGAAGGGGAGCCGCCGATGACGTAGAGGTGGGGCCCAACGGAGAGGGAGGTGAAGTTGCAGAGGCCGTAGACGTGGGGGTTGCAGGGCATTGGCGGGAGGGGGCACCAGGCTAGGGTTCGAGGGTCGAAGAGGTAAGGGGCGGCGACGGACGGGTCTTAGGGGAAGACGCAAAGGAGGTGGTTTAGGGTTAGTGCGGTTATGGGTCTGGCGGAGGGCGATTAGGGTTTTGGAGGAGAGGAAGAGCCTCCATGATTTGCAGGTGGGTCGGCGGCGGGCCTGGTGAGAGAAGGGGACGAAGGAGAGGATCAGCGCTGCGATGTCATTTGGGAGGCCGGGAATTAGGGTTGGGGATTCGCCGATCGGAATCAATGGCGGAGAGGAAGAAGAAGAAGAATGAGGCGATGGAGGTCCAAATCGGCTCATTTCTTCCTCTTTGGATTCCAAGTTGACTTTGAGTTAATGGTTTTTTTGGACATGCAGTTTTTGTAGATTGTCCGAAAGGCTACAGTTTAGTAACACGTGGCGGTTGATTATTCCCTCCAATTTATCCGCAAGGGATGGGGTTACTTGCCATTGAGTTATTTTTTGGGATAATAATTATGGTTTTTTTATTATAGGAAAACTAATAAAAATAGTTAGAAAACTTTGAGTTTTAACTATAAGAATAAAATAAAGGGTAAAGTTAATAGTACTAGTTTAACTTTTTAGTGTAAAAATGTGGTTTTTCGTTAAAGTAAACAGTACCGCGGACTTTTCGTTAAAACTCCTTCTTTTTATATGTGTAATTATGTATAGCACACAATATTTTCCTATTTGAAAAATCTCAATGGTACAAAGATGTAAGTTTATTTACTCTTGTACCATTATTCTATTTATCTTGGCATGTTCCACAATTATGTTTATATTTTTATCTGATGCTTGAATTATTGTACGTAACTTTACATGATGATACTATGAAATATTCTCCACTTGTTATATTATTGTGTTGCTTTTTCATCTTTTGATTATCTGATGTGAAATCCTCTATGTTTCCATCATTTTGTTGACTGTCATGCAGTTCCTATTTCTATCAAAGTTATTCTAGTATTGTTCATCTCCGCTTCTTTTTCACCTATCTTCTTTTATTTTGTAGTATATTTTTACAGTTTTTTCTTGGAAATTTTGGGGCTCCAGGATGGTTGATGTATGATATTTATTTTGCTATAAGTATACATTACTTCATCTTCTGTTACTAATAATATATCGTGCTTGAAATCTTCAAATTCATATAAAACTAACATTTGGGCTCCTCAATATCTCAGAACATTTTGTTGTGTAAGAGTCCATTTGTAGGGTGATATGGGAGATAATCCAAAAGAGTATTAATTTATCATGGCTACATGTGTAACAACCAGTCTCTAATTTTACGATTTTATTAATTTTAAATGAGTGAATCAACGAAAATGCCCCTGAAGGCGAGATCGTTGACTTTCGTTGATCGTTATCTCATGATGCGTATAAGTTATTATTATACCATATTCTCGAAGTACTTGATGATACGACAAACGGAATTGAATTCGGAGTTATAACGAAGATTTTACGAATCACCAAATGCCAAGGGCAAATTGGTAATTTGGTATTAGGAGGATTTTTGAGTTTTGCTTTGTGAGCCACATGGGGCCCACACCGCACTTATCCCTTGTCCCCATGTCCCTTTCCAGAATTCTCTCTGACCTCTCTCTTGATGCCACCTCACTTCTTCTCCCTCAAGCTCACTAACTCTCTTAGTCTCCCTTTCATTTCTTTCTCTCTCACACTCAAACGCTATTTATCTCTTCTTTCTCATCTCTGTTACACAGAGGACTGACGACCCATTGCCATTTTTCCATCTTCGGAAAGCCCCAGTCGAACCACCCACTTTCCACAGGCCTCGCAGCAAGCCACCAGTAGCCTTGATGCTCTTTCAACAACCCTATATCTCTTAATCTCTCTGTAAACCCAAAGGCAATGAGCTAATCCCAACCACCATCACCTACCCATCATCACCATCACCACTCGAATGAGTTCTTAGGCCATTGCACTGTCATGTCTCTGTATCTCCCTCACATGTTATCTTTCTTCTCACCGTTGGTGAAGAAATGAACTATGAACGTCACCGTGGTTGCCATATTTCCCAGCGAGTTTCTTGAGTTTTCAACCAAGGTAAGCCTCGGGGTTTTGTAAGTCACTTCTCTTTTGTTGTTGGATTAGATGGTGGCCTTGAATACCTGTTTTGGTGAAGCGTATCATGAAATAAACTCGGGGAAGAATTTTCCAAGAATTATTGAACTTTGGACCATGCCATCAAACCACTATTAGGCCATTCACCCAGCCAAATCTCATCATGATTGGTCCTTGAACTGGTATAAAAATCTTCCTCACATTCTTAGCTTCTAATTGGCTTTTGAATCACTGCTTTTGGTTGCGAAATGAGCTCGTTTAGAGCTCTGAAAGTTAGGCCTGCAACCTAAGAGTGGTGTGTGCGGCAACGTGTGAGAGAACCCGAGGTCCCTCCTTAGGCTTCTCAACGTGCCAAATCCAAATCCGCCATCCATTTTCCGAAATTTGACCATTTTAAAATAGTTTCTTTACTTGTCGTACTTAGTACGAAAATGTATATATACAGTAGTATGTTGTATATTTACGTAAATGGTTTCATTTCTAGGTGCAACATATCACAAAAAGCTTCGATCCCCACAAGGTAGGTTTAACCTGACGACATGATTTGTGAGTGAGTTTTTGCTTTTAAATATTACACAGTTGTTTAGTTTCCATTTATTTATTTGATAAAGAACTTTCCACATTACGCTTATATTAGATTAATGTTTATAAGAATTAGCGTATTAAGGGAATTCATGAAATTATGTTGCATCCTACTAGATGCACATGTATGCATGTTATTATTGATGCCTTAATTGGAGTTACGTCATGAATAATATTGCATTGATTAGAATTATCGAATTATTGATTTACCGTGGCATGATCATATTTACGTTATGTGCTCATTGTGTGCTGCACTGGTGTTAGTACTCGCCCAGGGCCAGTCTTTCACGTGCATGTTCACATCGCACCGTACGCTCACTTTGGATCCATTGTAGGTGCCAGTCATGTCCTAAATTGCTATAGGCAATTAGAACTCGTACGTGAAGCGTAGAATGCCAGTCTTCACATGATTGTAATACTAGAGCGTAAATCACTATTACACCCAGTCATGTTCATGTCAGAATATCTCTGCATGAACTTATGTGTCAACATATATCGATGAGCACTCGATATGATATGTTTGTTTATATGAAATTATGTGATTACTGGACGTTATGTGTTTATTTACGAAATGTCGTGACATATTGCATTATTGAGATATTGCTGGCTAAGGTAAGTATTTTCATACTATACGTAGTATGTTATGTTTGGAAACTATACTTGTTTTACGACGAGAGGTTATTACCTTTTCAAAAATATTTTTACAAAGTTTTATTTTTAGACCACTCACCCTTATTTTTAACCCCTACAGGTTTTAGTAGAAGAGCTTTCGTGTCGACGAGGATTCTTGGCAAATCTTAGTATAGGCGATTACCTTCGATGGTATAATTCTTACCCTACCTTTATTGTACTTTACTTATACTCTGACATCACGTGTCAAATGAGTTTATTCTCACTCACTAGTGCATTCTTTCATTTAGGCACTTTTAGGTTTAAATTTACTCACATTTTTCACCTCACTACACTTTTATGGCTTCGTCACACTCCGAGTGTCGGTCAGCACAGTTTGATTTGGAGTCCAAGTGGACAATTTGTGTCTGGGTGTGTCAATATGCCTAGTTTCTTCCTTGTGCATATGCAAGTAATCTTCTAATAAAACTTATACAAATTTCCTTCCAAACTGCTAAGTAATCTTCTGCTAATTTCTATTTCTTTTCTTCTGATGTGTTCTATTTGTTATTATCAAAATGATTAATCTTAGGTATTCTAATATGATTATTTGTGCTCAAAGTTGAATTTTCTAATTTTGTAATAAAGGTGGTGGTAGTGGTAAAGACGTGTTATGCAAAACTTGATTAATTTATGTTATTTGTTCTTCAACTTGATCTAATTTTTCAACTAAATTTAAAACTAATTGAATGATTAAATTATTTTGTCGAATTGAAATATTACTACTATGCTAGTTGTGATGAAAAATCAATTAAATCAACTGGTCCCTTATTTAATATCTAATTCCTTCAAAACTTGGATATATATTCTATTGGTTCAAGAATCGGCCATTAAACTAATGATTTATCTATTTTATTATGTAACTTATCTATTTGCTGAGTGAAATCTTTATGTACTAATTGAACTTTTGAACTTCGAATTTTAATTGGTCAACTATTTCTAGTGACCCACTTTCTACTTGCTTGGGCTTACTATCTATGGTATCAATGAGCTATTTATCTCTCTCTTGTTAGGAAGTATCTGAATATTTTTATTATTATCTTCTAGTTGGGATGCAATGTGATTTATATTTTGTCTAACAGTTTTTTTTAATTTTTTACATGGTCTAATAACTGGTTTAATAAATTATTATGTGTAATATTTTCTAATTTTATATTTTCTGCTTGACTAATAAAATGATCTACGATACTATTTGTTTGAGAATTTTCTTCACTATGTAAAATATGATTACACTACTACAAAATCGGCTTGTTGTGTCGGTGGTTGGTGTCGGTTTTATATAATATAGTGGCGGATTAGACATTTCCGACAACCACTTTACATGGTGTTGGAATTACTGTCGGTTATAACCAACATAAAATTGTCTATGTCGCTTATAACCGACATAGATTGTTAATGTCGCTTATAACCGACGTAGTTTTTAATCTTTTTAAATGATGGTGTCGCATAAAAAACGAATCGTGTTGCTTTCAACCAACATAAAGTTAATGTCGGTTAAAAAGAGAATCGTATTGCTTATACCCCGATGGAAATGTAGGCACATCTAAGCTCCAATCTTCCTGCAGAAGTAAACATCGACCCTTCCATTGTTGAATATGTGTCCATTTGATGATTTTATACAGAAATAAGAAGCAAACTAACACATGCTTGTTTGATTTGTGTACGAGTGTCTGGATCCGGCTACGAAATAATGGGAAAAGGCAGAATAACACTCGAACAAGTCAGATTCGAAACAAAAAAGGGTAAAATCACTAGCCTCCATAACTGATCTCTCACTGCATGTCGCATATAAAATTCACCTTGGATGTGCTTGTTTTGATGTTAAAAAAAATCCGTTGTTGATACATGCACAACGACTGCAGATACAACCCAAGAAAGATGCAGAGGTCCAATAGTCATGGTACTTGTCCCCAAACGTCCGATCTCAGCTAATCCACAAGAAAGGTAATAATCTTTTCTGATTTCCCTTCACTGATGTGAGCTCGGCATACATTAAATCTGCCCATATATGAATGTTAACTACTTGTTTCTGGTTGTGAGCAGAACAATGCCTGATCTGGCGTCCGCAAGGGATATGACAAAGAGTGGCTTGGTTAAATCACAGTTCCAAGCAAACAAAAGATAAGAAAACTTGTTTGTACATGCTGTAGGTTTGATCTTCAAAAATATGGCTATGTATCACGGCATGTCTCATATTTCTGCATTGTCTGTGTAGGACACTACGACCTAAGGTATATCCGAGAAAAGGAAATGTTGAAGTTGCAGATCCAAAGGCAAACAAATTATCAACTGATACATCTTCGGATCTGAAAGGTGTACACTCATCTGTGCTGAGATTTTGCTGAATCTGCAGCGTGTGTGAACGCATATGGAATGCATGTATCATTTGAAGATACATGTGGACCATTTGGAACTTGACCTGCTTTGAGAACAAAAGAAAAATCCACCTCCAAACTGAATAAATGACATGTTTTTTTTTTTTTTTTTTCCCCGAATGCATTAGTGATAGATCCGCTAAAAACAATCGTGTTTCCTCAATAACTCATGAAGCTGTTTACTTGTGCTAGGAAACTTTTTATTTTTTTATTATTAATAGTTTGTGGTATCCCTTATGAGCGACAGTATAGTTGTTATTTTATTTATTGAATTATTAGGTGGTGTCGATTAGGACTAACAATATAATTGTTTATTTTATTTATAGGAAACTTCATTTTAATCCTTGGCAAAGATGGTTTTTAGACCAAAACCATGAGTAAAATCAAAATATAATTCTAGTCTCTTGATACATTAATAACCTCATTTATTAATTACATTTGCATTTTTTAATTCTTCTCTTTTTCTTCCTAATTTTAATGTATTAATTTTATTTTATTATACTTTTCATTTTCATTTCATTTATTGTAATATGGTTTGTTGTAAACATTTAGTAAACTAATTTTTGTTATACAATATATATTTCGATATACTTTATCTTTTTCATTTAGGTACATTAAATTCATTATAATACATTTAGGTACACACATTTCGGTATTGACATTTCGGTGCACATATTTCGGTACACACATTTAGGTACATTAATTTAATATAATACACTTCGGTGCATATATTTCAGTACATACATTTCGGTGCTAACATTTAAATACATTAGTTCAATATAATACATTTCGGTCATACTGTGACATCCCACATTGCCCAGGGAAGTGATCCTTAAAATGTATATTCTCATCCCTACCTAGCACGAGGCCTTTTGGGAGCTCACTGGCTTCGGGTTCCGTAGGAACTCCGAAGTTAAGCGAGTAGCGCACGAGAGCACTCCCAGGATGGGTGACCCATCGGGAAGTTCTCGTGTGAGTTCCCAGAAACAAAACCGTGAGGGCGTGGTGGGGGCCCAAAGCGGACAATATCGTGCTACGGTGGTGGAGCGGGCCCGGGAAGTCGTCCTACCCGGGCCAGGATGTGACAATTTGGTATCAGAGCCTATCCCTGGCCGGAAATGTGCCGACAAGGACTTCGGGCCCCTAAGGGGGGTGGATTGTGACATCCCACATTGCCCAGGGAAGTGATCCTTAAAATGTATATTCTCATCCCTACCTAGCACGAGGCCTTTTGGGAGCTCACTGGCTTCGGGTTCTGTAGGAACTCCGAAGTTAAGCGAGTAGCGCACGAGAGCACTCCCAGGATGGGTGACCCATCGAGAAGTTCTCGTGTGAGTTCCCAGAAACAAAACCGTGAGGGCGTGGTCGGGGCCCAAAGCGGACAATATCGTGCTACGGTGGTGGAGCGGGCCCGGGAAGTGGTACATTGCTCAGGGAAGTGATCCTTAAAATGTATATTCCTATCCCTACCTAGCACGAGGCCTTTTGGGAGCTCACTGGCTTCGGGTTCCGTAGGAACTCCGAAGTTAAGCGAGTAGCGCACGAGAGCACTCCCAAGATGGGTGATCCATCGGGAAGTTCTCGTGTGAGTTCCCAGAAACAAAATCGTGAGGGCGTGGTCGGGGCCCAAAGCGGACAATATCGTGCTACGGTGGTGGAGCGGGCCCGGGAAGTGGTCCGCCCCGGGCCGGGATGTGACAATTTGGTATCAGAGCCTATCCCTGGCCGGAAATGTGCCGACGAGGACGTCGGGCCCCTAAGGGGGGTGGATTGTGACATCCCACATTGCCCAGGGAAGTGATCCTTAAAATGTATATTCCCATCCCTACCTAGCACGAGGCCTTTTGGGAGCTCACTGGCTTCGGGTTCCGTAGGAACTCCGAAGTTAAGCGAGTAGCGCACGAGAGCACTCCTAGGATGGGTGACCCATCGGGAAGTTCTCGTGTGAGTTCCCAGAAACATATACATTTAGGTACATTATTGAGTCTTTCAAGTTTGAAGAATGTTAAATAAAATTAATAAATTAAAAAAAAAACTTTTTTGGTCAAAAAATAAATTAAAATTTGTATATTAATAAATTTAAATATTTAATGGGAGGCATTAAATAAAATGCACATTAATTCTTTTGAATTAAGAACACATCAAGGGACCATAATCAATATATAATCTAGTACCAGGTTTATTTTAAATTTCAATATTCTTGAAGGATTAAAGTTAAAAAACCCCTTTTATTTATTAAATAGTTAGGTGGTGTCGGTTAGGACTAACACTACTATCCTTTTTTAATGTCGCCTATATCCGACGTGAGTTTCAATGTCACTTTTACCTGACACACTATCCTTTTTTTTATTTTATATTGCTTTCCTTTTTTGTGGCCGATTAAGGGGACTAACTGACATCAAAAACCTTTTCGTGATGCTAGTAATGGTGTCCGACATTACAACAGTTTATGTTGGATTTTTACCTATTATCCGACAGAAATTATGTTTTCTTGTCGATTTTTGGACCGCCAGTTATAGGTAATTTTGTAGTAGTGTTATGATCGCCTAATGAAAAATAACAAACTAAACTATTTGGTCTAGGGTGATTTTTCTCTTTTGTTATTTACTATTTTCTAAATTAAGGTAATCTATCATAAACTACAGAGTACCATTCTCTAAAGTTATCGCTAATGGTTCTTAAAAACTCTCTTTATTTTCTCAATGACTATAAAGTATGATCAGTGCTCTTTTTGTTGTTAATACCTTATGCTGCACTTCTTTATCCTTATTGGTAAAAGTAGGGTGTTCAATATAACTAAGATAAAACATTTACTTCTTCATGTTTTTATTAATTTTTTTTATAAATATATGCTAATCTTCTCTTCATGCTAATTATAATAGGATGTCTATGACAACAAATTCCTGATGGTTGTGGTTGACAAAGTCTACAAAGACAATAATATACAATGTTCATTCAAAATAACACAAGTGTGTCTTATTAGTTGTGTTGACGACTTATGTTATCAAGATACTTTACAGTAATATTATTTAAATATTAAACTTGGCTCTGATACCAAGTTCGTAGTAAGGCCTAGTTAAATAGTTAGATGACCATTGTAACAACTAGACATAAAACTTTGCATATAGAACTTGATATGTTTCAGCATGATGACTACTTACAATGTAGGTATAAGACCACAAAGACTAAACTCATAGGTATTGAGAAGTCATAGGTATCCTAGTTAATGTCCCATTATTTGTATGACAAACATTCAACTATAAAATAGTTCTCAAACAAAATATGGTCATCAGTTTAGTAAGATAATAATATACCTATAATAATGTTTTCTTGTTTTGGATTGGAAGTCTATTTAAACAAATATACTAAAAGAAGGAAAGGAAACGTACTTAAGACTGAAAAAACTACTTGAATATGTACACTTACTCTTTTATTGATTTATAAAAATTTACAAAGGATGCTAGAAAACTATGGAAAGTTGGTTCTGTGTAGAGGTTTGTGTTCGTCTGTGTAGAGGTTTGTGTTTAGGGATTGTGTGTGCATGAAGGAGAACCCCTTCATATACACAAGTATGATGGTGCTACGTTACAAAGATCTTTTCAAATAGATGTAATATTATATAGAAAATATTTTCATTTTCTTTGACTATGTCATTGTTTTTGAAAACATGGATTGTTTCTGAAAGTGAAATTGGAATCTTTTGCTTTTATACTGTTTTGGACTCCTCCATGATTTTGCTTGTCTTCTTTGAATGATGTGGGTGGAAGTACCGCTTTGCCTATTCGGGAAATTTTGAAAGTTTTATGTCATGATGATTAAACATGAAGTATTTTAGTGTTTTTCATTAGTTTCTCCTTAAAATAAAAGGAAAACTAATGAAAAGTCTAAAAATTTTTAGTTTTAATGAAAAATGACAAATAAAGGTATTGTGAATAGTACAAGAGAAAGGTAACAATGTGGTTTTTTATTAAAAGTGAACAATACCGGGGGTGTTTCGTTAAAAGTGAACAGTACCGGGAGTGTTTCGTTAAAACTCTCTAAAATAAAAGGCATCTCATGCTACTCAAACAATTTGCACATACAAAACATATCTCACTATTATATGCCCCACACACTATTCTAAAAGTTCTTGTCTAGGCGTTAGGCGGCTGGTCACTGCCTCGATTAATGCTAGACGTTTGGAAATTAAGAAAGGCCTAAACTTGCTGAGGCATCTACCTAGCCCGCCCAGGCACCCGCGTAGGTTATGACTCACTTAGACATAAAATAGATAACTTTCATTTTGCATTTTATTTTTTTAATAAATTGTAAGAGGCTTGTTGAATACTTAAATGAATACACATTATATGCTTGTTCTCCATGTTTTCATTATGTTCCAATACTTCATAATATATATGTCACTTTATTTTGTAGTTTATGATGAAATTATATATTTTAAGTATAAACAGATATTTATTTACACGAAATATAATAAATTTACTTAAACCGCTTAGGTGCTAGGTCCCACCCTGCCGCCCAACTAGCACATAACGTATTTTAGAACATTGGCTCCACATAGTTCAACCTCATGGCTCACTCATGGTATATTATAAAATGATTACTTGACAAACAAGGTACGCAAACTAGAATGCTATAGTAAAACGATTACTATTATATTATCAAGGACGTTTAACCAACTGAAAAGATAACATTCACGAGGTGGCTGGTTTGGTATTGCTGTGCTTTGAAAAAAAAATTGCTTCTACTATGCTGTGAGAATAAGCAGTTGTGAAATAAAGCAGCAGAATGTTTGGTAAACTTTTTTGTAAAAGTGCTTTTGGAAAAAAAAAAAAAAAAAAAAAGGCAGTATTATAGTGTTTGATAAACTTTTATGTAAAACAGATGTGAAAAAAACTGGTTTTTGAAAGCTGGGTTTTGTAGTTTGTGTTTTTGGCTTTTTTTCACCCAAAATTGTGAAAAAAAATTGAAGCTGAATGTTTAGCAAACATAAAAAAGCTGAGTTTTTTTTTTATAGCCATTTTTTTCAGAATCACTTCAGTACCAAACTGGGCTTAAACTTTGCAAGCTAGAGAAGCGTAGTAAAAACACTGCAAGAAGAAGTGGCATCACATTATGATGATTTTGCAGTCGGCAAAAAAATATTCTTATTAGTCACCTGCGACAGCGACAAACGTTAAGAATTCTCATTTTCTTGGTCAAGAGCACAAACCAACATGAACAATAAGAAAATCCATTTTCCAAGCCGTTGGACCCATTCTTTGGGCCCAATAAAATACCAACGAATTACTTTAGAAAAATATTTTAACAGTCGTCTCTTTCTTGTGAAGAAAGAGTGAGAGTAAGGCGCGAAGAGAGTGAAAGAGAGCCACAAGAATGGCGAATTGTGGGCGTGCGAAGACTGCCACTTCCACAAACCAAACGACGCGAACAACGCAATCCCAAATCAACGAGGAACAAAAAGAAGAAAAGCAAAGAGTAAGCAACTTCTGCAAGTTTTTTCGTTTCCTTCCACTCTAAAACTCTACCATTATTTTTATGAGAAATGGAAATTAAAATCGCTGAAATCTTTGTGGGTTTTGATTCTTGTGCAGAAGGGTATCTCCGTTTCTGGGTTTCTCGTTGAGAATCGATTGGAATGGTGTGTCAAATTTCGAAACCTTGCTTTACATTTCTGGTTTCTATTTGTGATCTTCCATGAAAATGTAGTATGATGATAAATGCTGCTCCTTTAGTGTGTAGGTTAAGGAAAACTATTGTGCTTTTTCCGAAAAGACGATATTTTAAAGTACTCTAAACTACTGGAGGTGGATTCAAACTTGGGTGCTAAGGGATATCGCTGTAATCTTCTTAGATTGAAAACACAGTGGATAAAATGAGATCCCATAAGTTTCTTTTTTTCCGTGGTCGGTGATCTGATGAGCTTATTACCTACTGAACATGTAAACTGACTATTGTGGATTTTGGTATATATTGTCCAAACAAAAATGTGAAAAAGGAGATGTATTTTACTTGCATTCCAGATTTTAACTGCTTACTGAAAGGGAAAAGAAAGCATTGAACTGATTAAGTGGTAAAACCTTTAACTGCTGCAGGCCAAGCCAGTGACCATTGTTGTTGGTTCTCATGTTTGGGTTGAAAAACCAGAATCAGTTTGGATTGACGGTGAAGTACTAAATATTAAGGGTGATGACGCTGAGATTCAAACTAGTGATGGGAATAAGGTAGTGCAGTTGTTATTGTTTTCTTTCTGCCACAAGAGTTGTTATTATTTAAGTCTGAAGCTTTTGGTCTTATTCATTTGTCTTTAAATCCAACATTTTTCTAATTTATTATTTGCTAGTTTCAGTTTTAAGGATTTTGGGGCTTTGATCTTCATTGGTATTTATATGATTTTGTACATGTTGGGTTCATTAGGCAAAGAAGTAGCAGTTGTGGTGTGATATTTCTTTATTTTTTGTGTTTTTGGCTAACCAAGAGACAGTTAAGAGCTGGATTTCAAGCACGATAAGATTTTCTCTCCATTTATAGACAGTTGGTATTTTAGTGCTTGTTAACACAGCTTTGGCCAGCAGTTTTCTGCATCGTTCTAGCTTCTGCTTAGAAATACTAAGATGTTATTTAAGAAGAGATCAAATCTGCTGTTATCTTTTTTGTGTTGGATGGTTCTTTTTCTGCATGGTCTATATCATTGTGGTTTGCCCCTTCCCTCCATCATTTTTCCTTCTCCTCTTCTTCTTCTGCAAGATTTATTATGTTCTCCTGAAAGACTTCATAGACATATAATTTTTATAATTTTGAGTTTCTCGCAAGCAATTTATGCAGATCTGTTATCATTTTGGGACTTACTGAAAGTCTCTTCTTATTAGAAGCTTCTGTTCGATATTTCCATCTTAGTTTCCTTATGTGAAAATGACTCCTTGAGTCATGTGCCAAAATGTCACTTCATATGCAGCTTTACTGAAACACCAATTTGTTTATTTGTTCAGTCGACCTACTTTCATTTTGTCCAGGTTGTAGCAAAGCTGTTAAAAATATACCCAAAAGATACAGAAACTCCTCCTGATGGACTTGATGACATGACTAAGCTAGCATACTTGCATGAACCTGGAGTGCTTCACAATTTGGCAACTAGATATGAGATAAATGAAATTTATGTAAGATTTTTCTCATCTTCTGTTTTGAGTAAAACTAATGTACACCCTGGTGAAGAAAGTGATTAATTACTGCAGCTATGGGCGTCTCTGTTATAATACTTTGACATCATGGCAGACTTACACTGGAAACATTCTCATCGCCATCAATCCATTCCAAAGTCTCTCACATCTGTATGATGCTCATATGATGGAACGGTATAATGGAGTGCCATTTGGAGAACTGAGCCCTCATGTTTTTGCAATAGCAGATGCTGCATACAGGTGAACTGTGTTTCTTTTGCTTGCTACTCTTTGTCTTTAAATGATGATGCAGTTACTTTATTGAATTTCCTGAATGTGATCAGGGAAATGATTACTGAGGGAAAAGGCAACTCGATTCTGGTTAGTGGGGAAAGCGGAGCTGGTAAGACTGAAACAACTAAAATGCTTATGCGCTACCTTGCCTATTTGGGTGGTAATGCTGCAGCTGAAGGGCGGAGTGTTGAACAAAAAGTTTTAGAAGTAAGCTGTTTAGCTTGAACTGTATTTCGGCATCTAACTTTTTTAGTCAGTCTAGTGAGATCTGAACCCTTGCATAACCATTCATTCCCATCACTAAGAAAATGATATTCAGTGCCAATATTTTATTAATATTTTTTCTCAACTGGGTTGTACCATTCTAATTTTTGTTGTTGTTGTAACTTACATGGTACAGTCAAATCCAGTTCTTGAAGCATTTGGCAATGCTAAGACTGTTAGAAATAACAATTCCAGGTGAGAAATTGTTAAATGCTTTGAGATTTTGTGTTGTTTCTGCTGTTGTTAGGTTTGTAGGCTCAGCATGTCTTTGGATTTACTTTCACGTCTTATATTTCATGGGCATTCAGTGTATATTAAAATCAGGAGTAGAAAATAATATGGGTTTGCATGTGCACCTAAAAACCAGGGTTGCAGTTGTTTGTGATGAGATTCCTGGCGGAAAAAAAAAAAAATACATTGAAACTTTCGTAGTCCGTACCTAACTTTTTTTCTCTTGAATATATTGGTGAAGCCGCTTTGGGAAATTTGTCGAGATTCAATTTGATAAACGTGGTAGAATATCAGGGGCAGCCATTAGAACATATCTCTTAGAGAGATCTCGTGTTTGCCAGATTTCGGATTCAGAGCGTAACTATCACTGTTTTTATCTTCTTTGTGCTGCTCCACCTCAGGTAGATAGCTTAATTTTCTACTTTAGTGCATATCTATGATATTTTCAAAAATTTCCTGTTAACAGATTTAATCTCATCAGGAAACAGAGAAATATAAGTTGGGAGAACCTAAATTATATCACTATCTGAATCAATCAAATTGCTATGAACTTGATGGAATAAGTGATCAACATGATTATCTCGCCACTCGGAGAGGCATGGATGTTGTTGGAATAAATGCAGTAGAACAGGTATTTTTTATTTTATTTTATTTGAATCTGATATTTGTTTACTGCTAAGTTGAGTATCATTATACTGAAAATCTGGGAATAATTTTTTCTCATCTCTCAGGAGGCTATTTTCAGAGTTGTAGCTGCAATTCTTCACCTTGGTAATATAGATTTTGCCAATGGGGAAGATAATGACTCATCTGTTCTGAAAAATGATGAATCCCTTTTTCATCTTCAAATGACAGCAGAACTTCTCATGTGTGACTCAAGCTTTGCTATAGACATAATTCATACTTTCCTCTTTCAATCACAGTGCAGTTTTGATCTGTCTTATTCATATTTCAGGTGTAATCCTCGGGCATTGGAAGATGCACTGTGTAAGCGTGTAATGGTTACTCCAGAAGAAATTATTAAAAGAAGTCTTGATCCCCTTGGCGCAACAGTTAGCAGGGATGGATTGGCCAAAACTATATATTCTCGTTTGTTTGACTGGTAACATTCTATCTTCTGAATCATTTTCACTCAAATGCTGACCGTGGAAATGTAGCATCTAACAATATTGGTTTTTTTGATTTATTTATTTTCCTTTATATCTTCAGGTTGGTGGATAAGATCAATTTCTCAATTGGACAAGACCCTAGCTCAAAATGTCTGATTGGTGTTCTTGATATATATGGTTTTGAAAGCTTCAAAACTAACAGGTAATGATTGACTACAAAAAATGTGGTATGCATAGATATATTTGGGCTGGAATCTGCGTGATTAAGTTCTGTGCATGTAACAAATACAAAACGACATTGTAATCTATACTAGACTATTAGTACACATAAGGAGAACTATCACTACCTACCATCGGGTGACTTGAACTTCTGACCTGCACTAAGGTACTTGGGAAATCGTCTGTATTGCTGAATCCAAATTCACTCAGTTATAGATAATAATAAATGAGGATATGAAATTGAGCTAGAACTATGAAATTAAATTTAGCTAGAATCTCACTGAGTATTTTCAGTCCTAACTTATTATGTTTCATTAATGCAGTTTTGAGCAGTTCTGTATTAATTACACTAATGAAAAGCTGCAACAACATTTCAACAAGGTACGAGGTTAGTCATACTTGAAAACTTCAGTTTTAAGGAAATTTTTTTAATGTATCATCTAAGTGTTATGATTTGATTCAGCATGTATTCAAGACGGAACAAGAGGAATACACTAAAGAGGAAATCAATTGGAGCTACATAGAATTTGTGGATAATAAAGATGTCCTGGATCTCATTGAACAGGTCTTCTTTTTACTCTCTCTCTCTCTCTCTCTCTCTCTCTTAAAGTTGTATAAGCCTTTATTCTAAAATCAGAGACTTGTCCCTTTCCCATTGACGCATCATTCATGATATTAGAGTGTATGGGGCTTCATGTTTGTTGTTACAACCTTTATTTTGGACCCCAGAATGTCTTTTCATTCTGTGCTAATAATTGTTAAAATTCTGCATGTGTTTCTGAATGGTATATTCGGCCTTATTTTAGTGTATTTCTGATTTGTTCATCCAGCAGTTAAATTATGTAGTATACTGAATTAGCTGCCATACACTCATCACTAATTGATTTTGTTTCTGCAGAAGAAAGGTGGGATTATTGCTCTACTTGATGAAGCTTGGTATGATCATCTCTTATTCTTGACTGCAGTTACATGCACACACACACTTGCACATATACAAAGTGGTTCTTGCTCAGATACTTCATATTAGGTGAAGTTATGATAGAAAATATCCACGTTCTTCACTGAAATTGCACACACATGTGGACAGAGATTCCTGCTCAGATACTTCGTATTAGGTGAATAGTACATCTCCAGCTTTTTATGAAATCATGACACTCTTCTTATTTTCATGCCCAAAAGAAAAGAAACTGCCTTTATATAGTATGGTTTGTTCTCTTATTGGAACTTCGTAAGATTTATTTTATTAGGTAGTATGTTCGAAGACCCTATGTACACATATGTGTGTGCACACTGGCATGTAAATGGGGAGAGAGAGAGAGAGAGAGAGAGAGAGAGAGAGAGGTAGTATGTTCGAAGACCCTATGTAGTATGTACACAGAGAGAGAGAGAGAGGTCTTAAATCACTTGGATGCAATTTATGACATTCATCTTTTTGAAGACCCTATGTTGTATGTATACATACGTGCATGTACACAGAGAGAGAGAGAGAGAGAGAGAGATGCAATTTATCAGATTCATCTTTTCCGATCCCACCATTAGATTAGATGTTCTACCCTGCTTTTCATGCATGCCAAGTTTAAATCAATCAGATACTGGTTGCATCTAATCCTTTGACTCCATTGTTCTTTTATCAAACATTATTGTAAAACTTAAGTTTTCAATAGTTCATTTAAATTTCTACTCACATTTTTCTTGGATAACATTGTCGCATTGCAGTATGTTTCCAAAATCAACTCATGAAACATTTTCAACGAAGCTGTATCAGACATTCAAAGATCACAAACGCTTCATCAAGCCAAAACTGACCCGCTCAGATTTCACCATTGTTCATTATGCAGGAGAAGTGAGCTTGGTTCCTGCACTGAAATCTATCTTTTGTAATGTGGTTTCCACTGAACTTTGTTAACTTTCTGCACTTCTTTTTTCAGGTACAATATCAGTCTGATCAATTCCTAGACAAAAATAAAGACTATATTGTTCCTGAACATCGAGATTTGTTGAGTGCTTCAACATGTTCTTTTGTAGCAGGCCTTTTCCCTCCACTTACTGAGGAGGCAACCAAATCTTCCAAGTTCTCATCCATCAGTTCTCGTTTCAAGGTATCTTCTATTGAGGCCATCTGCCTACAATTGTGGTCTCAGAAAGAATGAATATTGGTGTTTTGGATTGTACTTTAGAAAATACTGGAAAAGCAATTACTCATGTTTTTCCAAGTGTCATGAGATGATTTAATTCATAAAGGTGAAACCTAATTTCTTGACCTTATTGATGCAGCTACAACTCCAACAATTGATGGAAATACTAAATTTTACAGAACCCCATTACATAAGATGTATAAAGCCGAATAGTGTCTTAAAGCCTGCTATATTCGAGAATGTTAATGTCTTGCAACAGCTACGTTCTGGTGTAAGTATAACGTGAATTGTGTGTTATGACTTATTATGAATTGGTGGCATTAAAACTTCGTCATCTGCGTAGGGTGTTTTAGAGGCTGTGCGAATAAAATGTGCTGGATACCCTACTTACAGGAGTTTTTCTGAATTTTTAACTCGATTTCGTGTCCTGGCCCCGGAAGTTTCAAAAATGGAGTAAGTTTCAACTTATGCATCCATTTTTTTTTTCACATTTTCGTCTTCAATCTCATTGCTATCTTTTCTGGTTTTTCAATGGCGTTTTGGTTATGTTCCCACTTCTGAACTCAATGCCTATATAATCAGTTGTCCTGAAAATGAAGCCAGCGAAAAGATTCTGGTGAAGATGGGGCTTAAAGATTATCAGGTAATAAGAGCATTAGTGCTTATCAATCTCTCTTACATTGACAATCACATGACAAGATTCACAACAGAAAATTATGGAACTCCAGATATACTTGGCTTTGCCTTGGTGTTTCAACAGAATTATCATATTCTAAGGAAGCTCCGAACCTATGACGATTGTTAATTGGATTAGCTATGATGCATAACCCAATTGAAATAACTGAAAACAGAGTGAAGAGGGAATAAGGAGGGGAGGAAAGAAAATAGGAGGACCAATAGAAATTCAAGACACAAAATTGTTCTGTAAATAATGAATTTTCCCCTAAAGAGTTTACCCATGGCTTATTTATAGAGGCAGTGTGAAATACCTTAAAATCAAAGATTACGTTTACTTGCAAGATATCTTTATATATTCAATTAAGGTTTATGTATTTATTTGCTTATTCAGATAGGGAAAACAAAGGTTTTCCTAAGAGCTGGTCAGATGGCTGAGCTAGATGCAAAGAGAATACTCTTACTCGGTGACTCAGCTAAGGTGATTCAAACCCGGGGCAGAACTTGTATTACTCGTAAGAAGTATGTTTCTACACTGGAGGCTTCTATTTGCGTGCAATCATTTTGTAAAGGTGAGTGCATAAAAAGAAGAGGTAGCCATTTTCTTGAGATGTTCCTTTTTTTTTTCTTTTTTCATGCAAAATCCTTAAAATTTTAAGTTTTACTGAATGTATTTTGATGGATTTGATCCTCCTCATTCATTTATGTAGATTTCCGTTACCCTAGCAGTTAGTGCGCTTATCAGCTATATATACTAAATACCTTTGCAATTACCTGCATATACTTGCTAGTTTTATATAATACAATATTTCACAAGTATTTCGTTGTTATGATTCAGGAGAACTGGCTCGCAAGTTATTGAAGCTCAAGAAGCGGGAGATTTCTGCAGTTAAAATTCAGAAGACTGCCCGTAAACGCCTGGCGAGAAAAGATTATCTCAGAATAAAGTTCTCTTCGACTATCTTACAGGCAGGCGTGCGGGCAATGGCTGCCCGTGATGAATTTAGATATAGGGTTAATGCGGCAATTATTATTCAGGTGATTATCCAGCTTCCTCCGTTGCTAACTTTCTATATACAATATACATAGGTGCTTTTCACTTTTTCAAAGAATTTGTCTTAATGCCTTGCTTGGAAGACTTTCTACATGCAATGTGCAGAGTTTCTATATAAAATATACATAGTTTGAGAAAAGGCTCTCATCTTGGTCCTCCTTTGTCTTACAGACAGGTTTACGGGCAATGGCTGCTCGTGAAGATTTTAGATGTAAAGTTAATGTGGCAGTTATTCAGGTGACCTAGTTTCTTGTTTCTCTATATTACATATTTGGTTTCTTTTCACATTCCCAAAGGATTTGTGAAACATGTGGAGAAAACCTTAAAATTAAATTCTCCTCAATTGTCTAAAGAGAGGTTTACGGACAATGGCTGCTTGTAATGATTTTAGATGTAGAGCCCAATCTAAGCTGAAATTTATTGTTCAGAACTTAAAGAAATATCAATAATGCAGCACCAAATTTATTTACTTCTAAGCTCTTACTAAGAAATCAATGCTTTGCATATGAATGATAAACATTATGCTAGGGTTACTGGGGCATCAAATATCTTCACTTTTAAATCTTGTAATGGAACTATCCTTTCACTTAAAATTCGTATTATGAACTCAATGTTTTACAGATGACTATTGTACTTTCTCCGAGTTCAGAATCTTCATGCTAGGCAGTCCCTTTTAAATTCTTTTACTGAATTATGCTAATTTGTGCAGACTGACTTGGAAGCAAAAGGAGAAGAAACAACAAAGTTGGAGTCCTCCGTGCAAGCTAGTGTGAGCAAAGTTGAAATGTATTTGTTGCTTTAATATCAGGTTGCACTGATAGAAATTAAGAAATATCAAAGAATATCCTGATCAACTTGTTGAAATCAATACATGGCACTCACAATAATGTGGCACAAAGTTTCTGTACTTATCAATTCTCGTAATGAAATCTATTTGTTACAGACAAGTATTATACTTTGTATAAAGTCAGGAGCATTATGTCAGGTAGTGCTTTTTTTTTACTTTTTACTAAACGTTTAAATAATTTTTGCAGACTGACTTGGAAAAAGAAAAGGTTAAAGAGGCAACAAATGCGGAGTCCCCCCTTCTTACTAATGTAAGCAGAGGTGTTGAAATAGATGTGTTGTCTAAAAGTCAGGTTGCACAGGTAGAAACTGAAGACGCATGCTCTATGACCAAAGATCTTTCAAGTCCTGATCAAAATGCTGAAAGAGTTAAAACTCTTACTGCAGAGGTTGAAAGTCTGAAGGTAATGATATCGAACTAATAGATGAGGGAATTAACATTAGGTTTATGTCAATTTTGTTACCATCTTTTACTGGCATAGGAATTACAGCATCTACAAATTGATACTTCTGTCTTTTTTCACATAGGCCATGTTGCAAGCAGAAAAACAAAGAGCCAATGAGTGTGAAAGGAGGTTTGTAGAAGCTCGGGTATCAAGTGAGGAAGGACGTAAAAAATTAGAGGAAACTGAAAGAATAGTTCATCAACTTCAGGAATCTTTGAACAGGTAGTACAAATTATACTCTCTCTGTATTTCAGTTCTCATTCATTTTGTGTATGTGCTTGTCTAGTTTCTTCACCATAGAAAGGAATCAAATATAGTTTCTGTATGTTAGGACTATCAAATCCTATTTGTTGAAGCGTGTTATAGGTTTTTCTTTAAAAAATAATTCGATTCACAATCACTGTAATGAGATTCCCAATCTAATTCCTTTAAATCATTAATTAAGATTTCTTTTTCTTTGGGTACATGATGCATTAAGCTGGAAAGTACCAGAGACGGAGCGTTTCAGTGATGGGAATTTTGCTTCTTACTTGTTAAGATTTGTGCATATATGACAACTTACGATCATTCTAATGATGTTTGTAAAGCTGCTCATAAATTCATTTGACTAATACTAAATATAATCTAGTGTGTGTCAGGATGATATATTGCATGTCAAACCAAGTTTCGGAGCTGAAAACAATCTTATCTACCGTGTCCAAGTCAAGTTCAACAACTTCAGGACCTTTTGTTAGACATGAAGGGTTTGATAGCATTTCCAGTAACTCTGAATGTTCATCCGCCGACTCAGATTTCACTTTTCCAGCTCCAGCTACAAGTTCAGCTAACTTTTCCTCTCTTGGCCCCAATTCTATCCAGCTTATAGTTCAGGACGTTTCAGGCATAGAAGTTTCAGGTTAGCTCAGTTCTATGCATTTTAATTTTCTGGTCATATGTAATTTTAATCCAGAACCACCATCAATTTTCTAAGTGAGTTTGCATTTGATCCCACTTTGTAAGTGATTTCACAAAAGACAATGGTCCTATATGATAAAAGGGCGACCCTAGGCCAACAAGGCTCCCTCCTTTGCGAGGGTCTGGGGGGAACGTGTATCGTACACAGCCTTATCCTTGCTTTGCAAAGAGGCTGTTTCCACAACTCAAACCCTTGACCTTTTGGTCACAACGGTCATGAATCATACATAACATTTAATGTTTCTATGGTGATTTAATTCGCTAAAACTAAGCGCAATCTAGATCAGCTTGTTGCCTGTCTTTTATTCAATTGAGAAAAGAATTATTAGAATCTTCTCAAAGTTTCTAAAAGATATCATGATTCAGCAGTCATTTCCTTGCACATCATTTTCTCACCTTGCAACTTGGATAAAATGGTTTATGTTTCTAACTTACAAGTTGTGTTTCATTGCTTTATGTTTTCTTTTTTCCCTCGATGATACATTTTGCAGGATCCGAAAGTGAGAAGGAGGGGGCTTTTGATGACTTCTTCTGACGGAGCTTGTTCTAATTATTTTTCTTCCTTCTTGCTTAGATTTGGGTCTCTCATTAAACGTCAGACTTCTGGCACTGTAAATAGATCGCCAGACTTGAACATATACGTCCCATATGCTTCATACAGGATCATAGACCGACAAGTTTCTCTCAGGATTATATAGATCAATTAGTCAGGTAGCATGTAGCAAGGATCAAGTGTAGTAAACTTTAGAGTAGTACGTAGTCGGAGCTCATTCACTAACGTCCTTTGTGATTTCATTTCGCCCTGATAACTGGCCACGGCGTTAACGTGTGCATAAGAATCCTCCTCCAGTTTTACTGTTAACATTTCACTGTAATTGATTGTATCAGATAGCTTCAATGTGTTAATTTATCTCAACTCAGTATATATTTTGTGGTACTTTTCTTTACAAACAACAGCTTATGTGGAAAACATTTGTGTTGATTCAGATCAAGCCAAATTTCTTGTATTCTCCTAATTTTTTTCAATGTAACTGTAACACTGCCATGTGGGCATAATCTTCCAAATTTCGTGTTACAGTTGGATTCAATAATGTAGACCGAAATTCTGTTTGATGGTTTTCATCAGTGTTCAACGGTGAACTATCCCGAATAATATACCTATAAATTTTTCTGTATTTATGAGATTTTTCAGATTTTGGATGAGTAAAATCCCAAATCCTTTCATGCGTATGGGGGTGGCAACTTGTAATTTAAAGCGGTTTTGTGAACCAGGGTTTGTTTGGAAATGCATTTAAAATAATTTAAAGTATTTTCAAAGCACTAAAAGTGAATGACTACGTACTGGTTTGGTACTGATGTGCATTTAAAAAAAATGGATATAAAAAAAACTGAGCTCAAAAAGGTGTTTGACAAACACTTAAAAACAACTTATTTTCCCACTTTTAGGTGAAAAGAAGCTGAAAACGGGAAGCAGCAAAAATGAGCTTATTCTCACAGCATAGCATAATCAGTTTTTTTTCCAAAGCACAGCAATACCAAATCAACCCCGTTTTACATAAAAAAATTTGAAGTGTTTCTAGGTTCAAAAAAGCACATGAAGAAGTGTATGTCCAGAAGAACATGCATTTTTATTGAAACTTTCAATGTGCTTCTAATAAGTGCTCAAAATTGAAAGTTCTTTTGAGCATAAGTGCTTTTTAAATAAGTAGTTCCAAACGAGTCATAAATCTACCCCTAAAACATAAATTTTGCCACTTAATCTTTTGAAATCAACTTGCATCTCACTTTGCCCCTATTGCTAAAATACGTTAATAAACCCGTTAAAACTATTTATGTGGCACACATCTCAACAAACAAGAAGTTCTATTTGTACAACGTAAACAATTGCAACGGATTTATTAACAGGCTTTGGATGTAGAAGCCAAGTGAGACACACAAGTTTAGTCTCAATGGGTTAAGTGACAAAATATGAATTTCAAGGAATTAAGCTAAACGAGTTGAGTTTTAGGGAGGTGTTTCCGTAAACAAGCCATCTGTTTTAAACTACTTTAAATCTACATGGAGAGAAATCGAATATGGTTGTAACAAGCGCATGTTGCCCTAATTAACTAGCCTAATGCCACCATTAATGTATGGCTTTATAATAAAAACCACATCAGAAGTAGGCATCACCTATGCTAGAGAGGTGATATACAATGTGATACAGTCTCTAGCATTTCTTGAAATTAGGAGTCTTATACATTATAACCACATTTTCACCAGCTTAATCGTGTTGTGGAAAATCAACAATAATAGGACACAAAGTTAATTACATTGCTAACACACTTTAATTAATAGAGGTCAGGTGAACCCTCCCCCTCTCTCACTCTTTAAGTAAAAAGGAGGCACCTCTATAGTACAAGCCATAATTACTGGGATTAACGCAAAATCCTACTGGAGGTGTTCATCTTAAGGTATATATGCCATTATAATTATATACCGCAAGTCCTGCATAATAATTATACGGAAAAGGATCCTCGTTGGATCCTTTTCCTAGAGATCCTAGGAATTTTAAAATCATGACCGTTTATCGTGCATCGTGTGGTCAGTTTTTGTTGGATACTATTCATATTTAATTTTAAATTTTAAATTTTGAAATGATTTCTAACCATACAATGTACGATGAACAATCACGATCACGGGATCTCTAGGATCTCTAAGAAAAGAATCCGGTGAGGATCCTTTCCCTAATTATACATCCTTCAAGTGCGCAGTGAGCTTTTTATAAGTCATATGCTTTTACATGTTCCGATATTCCTCCTATTCCCACTGACCACAAAACCCTAGCTAGCTTTAGCTAGTTTCCAATGTCCTCATGTATTACACTTCGTAAGGCACATTGCTAGACACATCTCTCCTAGAATCAGCAAAAAGTTAAAATAATGTCTTTTTAAGTTTGTACACTTCCATTGCTGAGCAGTATCCAGATATAGGTATCAGCACTTTGGCCTTTATTTGTAGTACTTCATATCAAATAGGATCTTCATCTTCCTCTTCTTCTACTTCTTCTTCTTCTTCTTCTTCTTCTTATTTCAGTGTCAGCTCAGCCAGCTTTCCTCGACCCGAACTACTATAGTTCTCTGATCCAACAGCTCAGTGAGTCTCTCTCTCTCTCTCTCTCTCTCAAGTTGTGAAATTAAAAGATGGGGTTTTCGTTTTACTCCGATTATAGCATAATTAAATCCGTTTTTTATGTTTCATTTGATGAACTGAACCAGATGTGATATGGAGAGGCTCACTTGAGTACTTGTGGCAAGATACCGATGCTGAAGGGATCGAGATCAGTGGATTGTATCAACTTCTTTGAAGGAGAAAATTTATGTGATAATTCATGGACTACAAGAAACTTTGCATGTAGCTTTTGCAAGAGAGAGTTCAGGTCTGCTCAAGCACTTGGGGGTCATATGAATGTTCACAGAAGAGACAGAGCTAGATTGAGACTCCTACCTCCAACCCTTTCTTCAGAAATATGTCCTCAAAACCCTAGCCCTAATCCTAGCTCTTATTTTTCTACATCATCATCCTCATCTCTTTCATCATGTCATTCCTTGTTTTCTCCTTCTCTGAGGACTCTGGTCTCTACACCTTCATCAGCTTCATCTATGGATGAAAATAAAAAACCGAGATATGACTACTGGCCGGAAAATCATTTTCCTGATCTGATTCCCAAGAAAGGCATGGGAGGTGGTGTTGATCATGAGGCTGGACAAATATTTAAGGGTTTTTCACAAAGAGATGATGAATACTTCAACAAGATTGATCCGGAGGAAGAGAATAAAATAATTAGGGTTGACTTGGAGTTGCACTTGGACTTGGACTTGGATTTGGACATAGGGTTGCTCAAAGATCACAAGGAGGAAGTGGATCTGGAGCTTCGACTTGGGCATCTTTAGCTGCAATATTCTTCCCTACTTTTGGGGGAATTAGTTAAGTTATTTTAGATTTGAAATTTGCTTTTTTTCCTTTCTTCTCGCAGCAACCCAATAGTAGACTGAAATTATAGATGGTTTGAGAAGGTTGAATTTTAATCATAGATCTATTGGATGATTAAACTTATAGGTTTATGCAACTTTTTTTTCTTTTTTTCTGCTGTTTTTTCTTCTTAATTTCTCAGTTAATTTGGTTAGTACTTAAGATAGTAATCTACTTCATGGCATGCTCAATTTCTGTACTAATTCAGTCCTGCAAAATGTCTTTAGTCTAATTGATCTTGAAATATTCATTTTTTTTTTTCCTTGTTCTAATATTTTATGTGGTGATAAGGTGGGGTTACTAGCTGGTCCTTTTTGGGGTGAGCGTGCATATGGCTAGAGTGAATGATCTGATATCTGCAGCTGTCTCATAATTGTATTGAATTGCTACACTGTTTGAGATATATCATGATATATCATTAATTGTTTCAAAAGAAACGGGATGCTTGTACAGTTGATGTTCTCGTGTGATTGTTCTCTAGGAAATGCAAACCTGCATCTTCTTTCTCTCTCTTTTTTTCTTCCTTTACTTTCTTGGAAATGGGAAAACTGGAAGCAAAGTTGTATAGCATAGAAAGAGCACAAATTTAAAGGTTACAAGTTCCTGCAAGCTTATTTTAATCTTGTAACTCTCTCCTTTGTGTGCAGTGAGCACAAATTTGATCATAACTGCATATATGTCGAACTGTTAGTATATATTATTATATAACTACATATATAATCATTACATATTGAAAATATTAGACATGTATGTACATTTGCTTTATGGGTTTTCTTAATTCGTTGGTTATCACAGTATTCAATTATTCAAATATTGAGCAGTTTAATTAGCTAAGTTAGTTTCGATCAAAGCAAAAGCCTAGCAGATTTAAACCAAGCAGAAGATTCAAATTAATTACTTGCTATACTACGTAGTTGTGAGTCACCGTAACCATTAGATATTAGTAAAAGAATATTAGTTAATAAACAAATCAGAGTCAGAATAGCAATTCTAATTTTACTTCAAGAGAATGAAGATTTTTTAAAGGCTACGCATATTTAAGAATTATAAGCACCAATATCTTCACTTTCTCTAGCTTTAACCCTTTAACAAATCTGTTGTTTACAAAGGGATAAACTGTATTTACAAACAAGTAGTGGATGTTACAATTTACAATCTGAATAAACTTACTCCTGATTAAATCAGAGCTGTAAGCCTGTACCTGCATTCTATTGGATTCAAAATATTTTCATGAAAATATATGAGAAAAAAAGAAAGAACAACATTTAAATATTACTATGGACTATAGCCTATAGACAGGATATTGTCATGACTTGTCAGCTGGAGGGAACATTAACATGTAATTTCGGCATCATGATTTGATGACCTGCGTATGTACTTCAAATATCAGAGATATCACAATTGTATGTCAAATTAATGCAAATTAGAGCAAGACATAATTATGAATTGGTTCAATATTTTTGCATGTCACGTATGTGTTGCCTTGTCGAATGTCCAACTCCGGTGATGCAACAAATTGGTGGTTTTGTGTTTTTGCTGTCTCTTTCTCTCTCTCTGCTGCTGCAGAGATTTGCATTTCCCGACTTCTGCTGTTTAGCATGTTCCCAATAACTCCCCAGTCTCTCAGCTGCATGATGACCTTCCTTATTTAGAACTTCATAATTTGCTCACTGCAACCCAAAACTAGATAAATGACACCCCACACACACACACACACACTCTCTCTCTCATCACTATACTAGTACTGCTACCATTCAAGATATGTGCTACCACTATTCAAGATATCTCTTTAATAAATTAAAGGATGTGCTATCCGTATTTTTTTTTTTACATTTTACACACCTTTTTAATTTTTAACGTCGGATCGGATGAACTACAAAAATCAAATGACATAAATTAACAAGGAGTATATAACAAGTAAAAAAAGCACACCCCTAATTTAATAGATATTGTTTCAGAAATTCGCACATCCCTAAATTAATAGATATTGTTTCAGAAAAGAAAAATGAACAGTTAATGGGATATTTGTGAAAAGGAAATAATTAAAAGGTAGGGTGGTCATTGGGGGCGTTGGATGGAGTTTGAAGTTTGAAATGAGGTTAGAAGATTTAAGTGTTGTAGAGGAGAAAATGGCAATAAAATTGGACATCTGGGTGAGTAGGACAGAACCTGCCAGAGTGCTTGTTTTTGTGAAAGATGAGGGCATGGGATAAAGTATAGGCTAGTCGGCGCACGTCACCATCCCCACCCCCTTAATTCTCTCTTTCTCACCTAAACTTAAATGATACATCCACCTCCTCTCTCTATTCATTATATTTTTTAATTCTTTTTCTTTTTACCAAAAACAAAATGAAATCCTTTTCATCAAATGTTTCCATATATAAGATGAAAAAAATAAGGGTAAACTACAATTTCATACCTTAGGTTTGTGGTCTATTTTAATTCCTTATAACATCTTTAAAACATTTCACTTTCATACCTTAAGTACTATTTTATTTCAAAATAATACCTCCATTACATTTTCCATCTATTGATCCGTTAAATGCTGACGTGGCTGCCACATATATGCCACGTGGCTGCCAAATGTCTGCCACATGGCAAATAAAAATATTTTTTTAAAAACCTGAATTTTCTCAAAATAAAAAATAAAAAAATTGAAACCCCCGCGGGGGGGGGTACAATTTTTTTTTCTCTTCCTCCGTCTTCTTCTGCTTGCAAATGTGGGTTTCATTTTTTTTTTTTTTTTTGAGAAAATTCAGGTTTTTTTTTAAATTATTTTATTTGTCATGTGACAGACATTTGGCAGCCACGTCAGCATTTAATGGATCAATGGATGAAAAATCTTACGGATGTATCATTTTGAAATAAAATAGTACGTGAGGTATGAAAGTGAAATGTTTTGAAGATGTTGTAAGGAATTGAAATAGACCCCAACCTGAGGTATGAAAATGTAATTTACCCAAAAAATAAGGTGTATCAAATATTGAATTCTTGATCAATTTGTTCAAAGGTCTAATGATAACAAAACTCAATATATAAAATACATCGAAGCATATTATAAAATCTCGTAGGACTCATTCAGTAGGAGAGGAAATGGAGTTAAAGACCATATATACTTCAATCTTTTTGGTTGTTTTGTACCTTCACCCCAAAACACAACATGAGTTTTAAATATTAGTAGGCATTATATTGTTTGGGCGATTGTTTAAGAGTACGGTTAGATATTGGTCATTGAATCTTTAATCAAAGATAACAGCCAAAAAATTCAATGTATAGAGTACATTAAAGCATATTAGAAAATCTCGTTGGTTAAGGACCACATTTCAACCTTTTGAGTTATTTTGTGCCTTCGCCCCAAAACACAGCATGAGTTAATATCAAAATAATAGTAAACATTATATTGTTTGGGAAATTGTTTTAGGCTACCATAAGATATTGGTTATTAAATCTTTGATAAAAAAATAATGACCAAAGAACTCGGTGTATAAAATACGTAGAAGCATACTAAAAAAACTCGTTGAGTTGATCATTCAGCAAGAGAAGAATAGGGATGAGGATCATATTAGATAATAGTGAGCATTATATTGGGAGAAGAAATAGAACTAGACTGCAAAATTTATTGATGCTAATCTTAAAACATTTCAAAGAACTATGGTACAGTTAGGAAGGAATTAATAGAGCTTGTAGCCAAAGGAAAAGAAGAAGGAAGATGATGATGAAGAGAAAAACAAGGCTATTAGAGTTGTCCTTCTATTTGGGTCTAATCATCTTTCTTTGGGTTCTTCATGTATAAGTTATTATTGGTGCCAAAATTCAGAAGGAATCTGGACTGGATTCAACACATACTTGCTTTGAGTAGTGTGGTTTTCAATCTTAGTGCCACAAGATGGCTTGAAAGAAATAGAGAATAGGCGTGCCACATTTGGAGGTTGCCAACAGACAGTGTTCGTGTTTGATTGTGTGTGAAAGTTGCGCGTTAATCTGACTTCTTTACCAAATGATTATGCACCGAGTGGGACGTTGTATCAGTTAAGCTCTTTTTTGTGCCTCGAGGGAATGAGGACTTAAAACTCAGTGTAAATTCGAGTATGCAAGCCTAAAAAGTAAATTAAAGCGAAAAAAGAAACTAAAACGAGAAACAGAATGTAATCATTGCATGATAGGTTCAAGATTAAAAAGGTTCACAAAAATAAAATCTAGGTTGATGGGCCGAGCTACATACTTGAAATGTAACTTGACTGGAAATGTAAAGAAAGCAGTAAAACTCTAGCACGATTCAATGCTAGAGGAGTCAATTGAGGTCACTGATGTCAAATTGGACTTAGTACAAAACGTGTGCCTTGGAGAGGAAATTAGGGTGGTTGGACTTGCACATCAACTGAATCATACCATAGGGTGGCAGAGCTGTTAAAGTTTTAGATATCAAGGTTGTAGGTAGTGTTTGCTTCCAAGGAAGGCTTTGAGATTATTGTTGAAGAGCTAAGAAAGGTTTTGGTGAAGAGTAATTGGGTTTGTGTTGTAAAACAGTTGGCTTTGTTGAATAATCACTCAAGGTTTTTGTTTAATAGTAGAGATTGAATTTGACGAGGGTCTCAAGCTTCAAGGTTTTTGGCTCTATTTATAGGCAGGGTCCAGGGAGAATGAGCAACCTCGATCATATCACTGAGTTGGAGCAGGGATATATCAATCATTTGGTACTAAAGAGACTGTAATTCCTGGTAGGTGGCATTCAATTGTGCCTTAAGGCGGCTAACACGATTAAAGTAGCGACCTAAGCGTGTTAGATGACGTGTGTGTATGCGTTTAGGAGAAACTCCACCCCATCGCAATTGCGTTGGCAGTTCGGCAATTGAATCCCCAAAACCCAAAAGACCCTCTCCACCCAGCTTAATCAGTCGGGCTACTCGTGAGTCCAATAGAACTGGATTGAGCAATCAGGCAGGGATTGCCCAACCCATCGCCCAAGTGGTTTGACGTCAACCACGTTAAAAAATTTAAAAAAAATGAAGAACATGCAAGAGTGAGGGAGAGGAACTGTAAGAAGAGCAGAGAATGATCGGGAAAAAAATGTAAGAGTGAGGGGTACGAATTGCTGGAGGAGGTGAAGGAGATATGTAGATTTGACGGTGAAGTCGAATTCGAAAGAGGGGTGGGACGGAGAAAAAGGAAGGGAGAGAGAGAAAGGAGGGGATCGGGAGCCGATGGGGATATGGGGAAGGGATGGTAAGGGAAGGTAAAAAAAAAAGGAAGAGGGAAGGATGAAAGTACAACGGAGAAAAATCGGAGAAAGATGAGAGGCTTCAAGAAACAGGAAGGAAGAAAGAAAAAATAAAAAAATGAAAAACAATTGAAAAAATAGTACAGATTAAATAATATTATTTTTATTAATTTTTTAGTCGCAATTCTGAGCGAATTCATTTTACATGGTGATGCAGTTGGGTAATTATATTATTATTTTTTAGCCAAAAGAAACATATATTAAAGAAAAAATTCTCTGGTACAAACGTTCTCAACAGATGAGGAGGTTAACTTAATCTTATAATGAGTTAGTAATAATGTGGTTCAAATTCGTCTTTGACGAGAACCAAACCCAAGACTTCTTAGTTAAAAGTGAAAAAGAATATCATTAGACCGTAGTATTAAATGACTATTTTTCAAATAGTTCTTAAGAGTGTTAGAAACACTAGCAGTTAATCTGACTTTTTGTCGACCTAAATTATTTCGTGTTGTATTCATATATTTCAAAAGGGATGTGATATTCACACACTCTTTTTTACTTCTCACATACCTTTTTAATTTTCAGCCGTTGGATCGGATAAATTAAATAAAATCAAAGGACATAAATTAATAAGAGGTGTGTGAGAAGTAAAAAGAGGTGTGTGGATAGCACACCCCATTTCAAAATCTTTTGACCATCTAGCATATAGAATTTTAAATCTATACCAAACCAATGAAGTAGTTGATTATAAATAACTAAAGATTAATTATTAACTGTGGGACATCTTTGTTCTTTCTTTTTTCTTCCCCAAAATAGCTTTCGTCTCTTTTCTTATTCAATTTGAACATTGAGATGACTTATTTAAGGTAACGTTTCGTGAAACTCAAATTTAGTCTCACTTAATCCTATTAAACTTTATTTTTCTCACTTAAGCCTCTTGAACTCAACTATCTGCCTTACTAGTCCCCCACTGTCGATTTCGTTAAATAATCTGGCAAAAATGTGGCTCACTTGTTTGTAGACGTGTTAACAAAAATCTCAAATTAAAATTAAAACTTTTCTCCAAAACAAAGAACAGAAATTAAAATTAAAAAATCTAAAAGAATATCCACCATCAAACTCCCTCCCTCTCACATAAGCTGTTTTAATTTTTTGACGGACTTGAATAGTACGGGGCAAAGTTACGTGATACAATTTGAGTTTCACATGGTAAATGAATAGTTTAATATAGGTGCAATTAAGCCCTTCGAACGATATTCATTCCCTATTTGAAAGCTTTGACTGTTGTGAATGTTCCAAACTGCAAACGCCAACGGATCCATCAATTGCGGTCCAAACCACCAGCTTCAGCAGGAAACTCAATAAAATTCCAGAAACTTTGTTTATATTTTTTGATGCAATGGGTCTGAAAGCTGGTGGGTCAACTGTTGAATGGCAGGCCGTCTGCTGACTTTGGTTCTTAATTGTTTGGAAATATGGCTCTTTATTTGTATGCTAAATTTAAAGCAATAATTCTAGGAGCAGGAAAAGGTGTGATTCATACACTTATAAAAAGTTTAAAGAAAAATCAGAGGATGGAGTAGTAGTGAAGTTTTAGACTTTGATTTGGTCGGATAGAGGAATACTAAATTCCGTTTTTTATTAGCTAACAAATTAAGGGCAACAAACAAACAAACAGAAAAGGTTATCAAAACTCAAATTAAAAGATGCAAATGATTTGGTGGAGAATTGGAGGTTTGTTGCAGCATTACTCACGTTGTGGTTGTTGTCCATGTTCATGATCATCTCCTTGCTTGTCCACGAATGTATGTAATTCTATCTTTTCTTCTTAGAATTTTCCTGCAGACTTAGTCTCAATCGATCTTCTTATAACTCTTAAACTCTTTTTCTTCTACTTGAAGCCAAAATTGAACGATAAAGATTAACATCAAATGGGGTTATGTCCTCATTCTTTTAAACCACTATGCACCTTTTTGTCGCCCACATCAGAAAAGGATATGATACAATGATTAATTTGAATTAATCACATAGAAAAGTAGTGTTTCTTCGATTATTTTTATACATATTCAATAGTAAGATAACAAGGTAGAAGTTGTATCATGGATTCATAGTAAAAGCTTGAACCGCGTATAGTGACACGTGTTCATTCAAGTCCGCAGACTGAATTTCATTTCTTTCGAGGAAAATATATAATTTGTCATTTCTGCAGAAGATTATGTTAATTATTAACTAATATAGTCACAATATTTAGTCCAGTCATTTTTCATGTAATTTGCAAACGGCATATACCTAATGCCAGTAACCTGCTACACTAAATTATATATTTTGGCCTGCATACATATTATATATACACATATGATATTATACAATACATAGGTGCGATAGAGAGCTAGTTATGTTTCACATACCACGTATGAAATCCTCATGAGTTACGATGAATAAAACAGTACTAACAAATTTCAAATTATAAACATTTTACGTTGCAAAACAATCCGCCGAAAGAAACATTTATGTAGAAATATATAGAGGTTAAGTCTAGTCGTGCTCAGAGTTTTTCCTTTAGTAGTATATCGTCGAACCAGAAACATGATCTTAAAGCAGGATTAGCTATATGATATACTGAAGTTAGGGCATGATTTTGATTGTGATGGCATAAAACTGATGTATGTGTTGTAATTGATTTATGTGTGTGTGTGTGTGTAATATATATAACTATATGGTGTAAAATGTTACACTTACGTATAACTGTAAGCTCCAAAATGCGCAGGTTTATTGCTTATTATATATCATGTAGAGGAATTTCCTACACCTTTCCTGCCGATTACGATAAGCAACATCGATCAGTTCAGCATGAAATACTGTTTCTGTACAATTCTTTATCACCTAATGGAGTAAAAGATGTTGTAAGTGATCATTTATCATAGTAGTGGAAATGAGTTGAACACTTGTATTTCGAAGTAGGTTCGAACTCCGTCGGTGACTAATCTAAAATCTAATCTAACAAAATCTATTATTTGACCCCAAAAGAAAAGAAAGGAGTAAAAGGTGTTAGAAAGTCATGTACGATTATTTTAATTTGTTTTTGTATCTGCATGTCATCTTTTAATTTGTGGCATTATTCAAACTTGGCTACGTCTTAATGGGTCTGTAATGGTAAAAGTTTCTTTTGAACTAAAAGTTTCTAATTTATGTGTGTGTTTAATCAACAGGCGGATTAATCTAAAAGGGTTTGTTTCTATATATTTTGAAAATTAATGTTGTTTTGAAAATGTGCAAATTAACCATAAATAATATATAGTAGTAATTGTTAGGAATGAATCCACATTGATGGGAAGAGAGACCTTGCATGAGTTTATAAGTCAGTTGGGTTACTCTACATATTGCCAATTGGTTTTATAGTAGAACTTAACTTTCTTCATAATATCAAAGTTAGGTTGGCTCACGTGTGAAGCCCAACAGTACACATACTCCACGTCACCCAATTCATGTGTTCACTTGTTTGGCTTGAAAATCTACTACACGTGAGAGGTCCTATGAGAATGTGAAGGTAAATGATGAGTCCCACATTGGTGAAAGGAGAAACATTGCAAGAGGTTGGACTATTCTCCATATTGCCAATTGGTTTTATGGTGGAACCTTATCTTTTTTCATGGTAATAGAGCAGGTTGTCCTACGTGTGAAACTCAATGGCCACGCATGCTCCATGTCACTCCGTTGTGTTGTTCACGTGTTAAGCTTGAAAATTTCTCACATGTAAGGGAGCGTGTTGAGAATGAATCCCACATTAGTGAAAAGAGAACTTTGCATGAGCTTATAAGTAAGTTGAGCTACTCCCTATATTACCAATTAGTTTTATGGTAAAACCTTAACTTTTGTTACTAATATAGTATGCACTTGTGTATAGAATCATGTTTTAAAATGACTAATTTATCACCTTCCTTGTGTATAGAAATAGAAAATTTAAAATGACTAATTTATCACCTTCCTTGTGTATAGAAATAGAAAATCTTACTCCATTATATCTTTTTCATATTTAACTTGCTTGTCAACCAATAGTCACAAGTTTCACCACAAAAAAAACAAAAAAACATTTTAAAACCCAAACTAACTAACTTTGTTAATCCCTAATTAACCAACCTGAAACCTAAAAGCATAAAAAGGTAATAAAATTCAAAATCTTGATTAATGTACTAGAACACCAAATTTCACCCAATTTATTTATATAACAATTCCACAATCATCTTACTAAAATTCAATATATATTAGACTATTCGACTATAATAAAACATAAACGGCAACACTTAGTCCGAATTCACGTAACTGCAGGATAGAAACTGCAATGTAGTTTATGATTTGAGCTTCAAGGACGAGCTAGCACGTCAAGTTTCAATTTTCAAGTCTCAGTCAGATCATTAAGAATGAAAGATAGAGTCATATTTTAACTATTCACAAGGGCATGAAAACCCATATGACATTTTGCATTAACCTATACTAATTAATAACAAAGCCCATTGACTTTGTCCAAAATCAAAATTAACTCTTGGTATATTTCTAATTACTAAGATTATATTGATTTTTACCTATATTTCCTTATTACTTATACAATAATTATTTGAACACACAAAAATGATACATACTTATTGGCTGATTGGTTCCCCTTCTAAGACCATCTCCAACCTTTGACCTAAAACCTAAAATTTTTAGCCTAGAAAATTTAGGTTTTAACCCAGAAAATAGCTTTTCTGCTCCAACCCTTCTAGCCTAAAATTTTAGCCCAGGATTATTAAAAAATGAATTTAGGCTAATTTTTTTTTTTCTTAAATTAACTTTTTTCAAAAAAAAAAAAAATATTATGCTAGACTACAGTAATTTAATTTTATAAACATTTTATCTAAAAATATTTAAATTCTGATAAATATTGAAAAATCATTAAATCGACACATGAAACTCACCAAACTTTCAACTTTCACCAATCGTTCAACTTTCACCAAACTTTCAACTTTCATCAATCATCCTTTATATAAATACAGGTTGAATATCAGTTAATCACACAATCTTTCAACCTTTAATCATCCTCTATGTTCACCAATCTTTCAACTTTCAAAGTGTTTTTGTTTCCTAAAAATCCTCAATATCTCATTAATGGGTGATAGAAGAAGGCAGTAGCAGGGTAATGTAGATGACACAATACCAAGCAAGCCTTGACATTGAGGATACATAAATGATTAATGTAGAAGCTGAACTTGCAAACTCGCTTATGCAATATGAGCACCATGCCGAATCTAGCTATTGTGGTTCTATCATGGGGCGTTCGTTTATGCAAACTCAATGATGTTGTCAATGGATGGGCACCAGAATTTCGGTACAAGGTGAATAGTAATAGGTATGAGCTAGGTTACTGCCTAACTAATGGTATTTATTCTAGTTGGTCTACCTTTGTCAAAAGTTTTCTCATCCCGATAGTGCAAAGAATAAATTATTTTTGCAGAGGCAAGAGTCTTACAGGAAAAATGTGGAAAAAGTGTTTGGAATCCTACAAGCTCGATGAGCCATTGTTAGAGGGCCTACACGACTTTGGCATACCGATGACCTCCATTCAATCATGATGACGTGCATAATTTTTCACAACATGATTGTGGTAGATGAGTACATCAAAATTGAAGAAGATTCAGACGAAGATGTGGATGATGACCAACCAACACATGTAAGAGCTATTGCAAGAGATGTTGAATATCTCGCTGAAACCACATACGAGACCCGATAGGATAGGGTCATATTGAGCGAGTATATGAGACGTTTAAATAGAATTCAAGCTCCTCAAGGTCATGACACACTTCGCAAGGATTTGGTTAAGCATGTATGGCGCTGAGAAGGTGAACGTTGATGATGTTGGTTGAGCATTTATGTAATAATTTTAAGTGTACTATGTTGGTATTTTCTAGTAATACAGTTAAGTGTCTTCTTGTGCAAATTATTTTGTGTAGTACGTTGGATAAATTATTGAATGGAGGTTGAATTATTGAAGGTATCTATTCTACATCAAAGTGTGGAATAATAAGTACAATAATTATTGAAGGCATCTAGATTAATAGAAACAATAATAAGTACACAAGACAATTAATAAAGTACATAAACTTAATACAAACAACAATTAATAAACCATATAAACTCTAGACAATTGATAATTCATACACTACATAAACTTAATAATCATATCCACCATCTTGACTTGGTGGTTGACTTGTTGGTGGAGTTGGTGGTGGACTTGGGATATAGGGTTGAGTTGATTCATCATCTTGAAATATACTCCTTGTGGCATACTTTCACAAAATTTCCTTTTGCTTACCACGTAAGAACTTCTTCCTCTCTGGAGTGTATTTGTTAAGGTCCTCCATCATGAAATTAATTTCAAACCTATCTTGCTCCCTATGCCCTTCTTCCTTCATTTGCAAACGCATTCGGCCTGCTTCTTCTTAGCAAGTGCTATGAGTTTCGCTCAATTTTGCAATTCCAATAGCAATGTGTCCACTCATCGATCTTGGGACTTCCCTTTTCTCTCTTGCTTCCTTTTGCTTATCTCTTTCAGGGGCTTGCAAAAGAAGAAGTTGGGGTCATTTGTTTGACACCTTTATTGACACCTTCATTGGCAACTTCATTGAAATCATGTGGGGGCGGGGCTTCACTATGAAATAATCTTCCCTATTGTTGGTCCGCATTAGTTCCCCACCTCGGACAATCCTTAAGGACGTTCCAAGCATGATGCAACTTAAAAGCTTTATTTTTTGTTGTAGTTCTTGTCTTATAAATTGTCATTGCTTTGTCACCCTATGCATCAAATACGTAAAAACAGTTAGTTGAAAAATACTATTTGGTACATGACAAATAAAATATCAACAAAGAAACTCACAATTTCTAAGAAACTCCTTCCACTAGGCATGTCAATTGTGGCTCTCTCCAAGCTTCCCTTCCACAAAGTGCACGCTTTGTTGATAATCTTCTACTGATCATAAACACCACTAGCTTCCCTTTGATCGACGTTGGAGTTTTCATGGAACTTATCAACGATTTTACCCCACAAAACCTTTCTATTTTGATTCGTGTCGACGACACCATCTTCGCTAATAGAAATCCATGCCAAACATAAAGCAATATCTTCAGTCAAAGGTCCAATTACAACCTCTAACATGCTCTTTTGCCATCTTGAAAATTTGGAAATGAGAAGAAATGTTAGAAAGAAAAATTGGAAGAATTGTAGGAGAAAAGTGAGTTTTGTGTGGATGTTTGAACAAATACATAGGTATTTATAGAGTTTTTGGGTAATTTTTGAGTTAAATAATTTTTTTTAATTATTTTAGCCGTTGGATTTAAATTTGGACCGTTAGATCTTTTTTTTTACCGTTAGATTTGATTATATTCGATCTAAACCGTTGGATTCAATAATTATATAAATATAAAAAATTTGAACGTGGACCGTTGGATTAGCCAACGGCTAGCGACATGATGTGACAGCTAGGGGACACACCCACGTGGGTGGGGTCCCATTGGGCTGGCGTCTGGCGTGAGTTGGGTTAGCATCTGGGCTTCACAACTCGTGGTGTATTTGCACCAGCTGGGGTCCACTCCAACTTGTGGCCTAAACTTAGGCCGATATTTGGCCCCGGGATGAGTTTAGGTTTTAGGTTAGTTTTAGGCCATGGGTTGGGTTGGGTTTTGGGGTGAAAGAAAAGGGAATTATAGGTTTTAGCCCAGGGTTGGAGTGGGTCTAACAACATAACTTTATAGGTTAGATACTTCAATATGTTATCAGAGCTATCAAGTGTAGGTCACCCAAGACCTACGCATGCAATAATCTCTTTTTAAGTAAAAAAAAAAAAGAAAAGGAAAAGAAAAGGAAAATGTCAAATTATCAAAGAGACGGGCTAAATGCCCATTTCCAACAACACCGATATTGTCCTCAACTTGGTAATTATTATCTGCACAACATCGATATTAGTTGAACTGGGGTTATGACATTTAAACTCTTCTTTTCTCAGAGCTATGGTCGATGTGAGATATTTCGACACGCCCTCTTATGTGGGACTCAATTAGTGGGCCGCACATAGGAGATTTACACATCGGTAACCATGTGGAGCCAAAAGGGGACTCACCCTATGCAGGGTCAAGGGACCCACCATCATCGCGTGGGGTCAAGGGGACCCACCGATTATGTGGCAGTACGGGCCTACTCCTTGCCTCTGATACCATGTCAAATTATCAAAAGATACGGGCCAAAGTCCCACTTTTAGCAACATCTATATTGTCCCCAACTTAATAATTACCACCTGCGCACAATTCGTCAGGTGTGAGTTTTAACACAAATGACCTTGATATTAGTTGAAGTGGGATTAAGATATTTAAAGTCTTATTTTCTATAAAATAAGGTCATTGTGAGATATTTTAATAACATTATCTGACCGTGAATATGTGATAATTACACTTAAAAAAAATTACAATGACGGTATGATAAAGAGATATGACAAAGAAAGACCGCTCTCTAGTTAAATGGGGAGACAAATGAGGATAAGGAAATAGATATTAAATAAGAAAAGTAAACAAGAAGAATCCAGTTTCGGCCGGCTTAACAGAAAACTCTCTGAACAAAGTTCTAAGAAAGTTCCCAACCCTCTTGTCTGACAATACCTATGCCTTGTGCTTGTCTCCTGTCCCCCGCCTTCACCAACACCTCCTCTCTATAATTACAAACCCTAATTTCCGATATTTCATATTACCATCATATATCCTAGAAAACTAAAACTTAAAGTTTTGTTTTGAAGTATGAAGTCCAACCATCATAATCATCAAGATTCAAAGACCTCCAGTACTGATGAAGAGGCTGATCATCAACCGGATGCGAACGATGACATGGGTACAGGGCGGTCGTACGAGTGTGTATTTTGCAAGAGAGGTTTCACAACGGCGCAGGCCTTGGGAGGACACATGAATATTCACCGGAAAGAGAGAGCCAAGACCAGACCTAGTTCAGCTCCTACAAGTTTGGCTTCGTCGATTAGCACGGCAGTAGAAGATCAGAATCATCCCAGGGCAGCATTATACCGGGCAATTCAAAGCTACCGGCCAGGGCCGCCACATTATTTTATAGCTCTTCCGGATGACCATATGAACTACAGAACAGATGTGCCTGCATCTAATACATCAGGGGTGTTAAGGCCCCCACATGCAAATCATATTAGTGATGAGGACTTGTGTGCAAGAAATTATATTCCGAGGCACCGGAATCTGCTAAGAGATGATCATCGGGATTGGAGATCAGGGAGTAGTTTGAGCTTGGGAATGGGCCAGCCATCAGATGATTACAAGGAGAGAGTGATTAATGGTGGCCTTGAAGAAACGGACGATGAATTGGATTTGGAGCTTCGACTTGGTCATGATCCCTAAGTTTATTTGTTAATTTTATCAAACATTTGAGAGATCATAAACTATACATTTTTATTAATTAATTTGTACACCACTTTTTATTTGTGCGTACAGTTATGGATTTATCTGTACAAATTTCCATGTGATACTTTTTTTTTTTTCATGGAAAAAAGTGATGAGTTAATAGAATATCTCAACATCCCAAATTTTCATGGCAATTTTACTCTAACGGCCGGCAGGATTTAACGGCAGGAAGAAGGAGCAATTTTACCCAGGTACGTATAGTAAAGAAGGTATTTTGCTTCATCCATCAACACACCTAGCCCTAATGTTTGTTAGGTTTTTTTAAGAAGTTTTCTTATAATTTATGTCCTCTTCTTCCTTCCATTGTATATGTCTCTTTTAGCCCAAGTTTTGCTTATAAATTTGTACTGCTGTACTTCATATCATATTGTATGAAGAGATTGAAATTTCTTGTTATCCAGAATGACATAATTAATTTGCTTGAATTCTTGCTTCATTAAGCCATATAGCAGTTATCATTAATTGCTTTTTTTTTTTTCAAGAAAATGAATCAACAAGTACTGGAAAACTGTTAATACTAACTGGGAAACCTTGCTTAATTCCATGTTCAAGTACCCTACAAGTCAAGTTTCTCTTGTGCCCTCTGATCCGTGCCAAATGGTCTTGTGTACGTCTAAATCATCGCATACCATTGGCCGGTGTAGCTCGACTATTCAACCCCAACTTGCCATACACATTTCAGGTTCGCTCTGAGATTTTAGACTAAATTATTCTTTTTTAAGTTTCTTAAGTTACATTGGAGGGTTTAAACCCTGGACCTAGGATTGTCAGCCGTATATGAATATGGTATCAAACTTAGGTTATACAAGCTTAATTTGTGCCGACAAAATTTGTTTCGTAGGCTCATTCAACTGATTTTAGGGTCACTCTCATGTGCAGTAAACACATTAGTTTTCATTGTTAAGTTGTATCTGTCTTCATAAACTTGGCAATCTTTTAGATTTGTATGTAATATATAGTAATATTTGTACAAATTAAACGAAGATACTAGTATATACCAGGTAAGATGTTAACCATTTATAACTATCATATATAGTTTTTCTAATTTTATGAAATGATGATAACGGATTAGGCGAGTTAAACTACATATAAGGCTTGAACTATAAAGAATCATGTTAGTTGTAGCCCTTGATGTTAATTAGGAAAATTAGTAATGTTTGAAGTGGCCAGCTGATAATTATAAACAGCGGATCTCGAATTGATGTGTTAAAGTTTTGATTATTTGGGATTTTGAATGGCATGCTTTGTGGGACTTTGGGATAATTTTCAGACTACATCTTAGATATATAATTCTTAATAATTATATGGTTTTTGTTCAATTCTATTGCTTTTTAATAATTTTGGCTTTAAAGCTCTTTACTCGCTTGGAAAGGGATTGTAAAATCAAGGATGAAAAATCTTTTACTTTGTACAAACGATATGTGGAAAAACAAAAATCAAACTTAACTGACTTCAAATGCAAGAATAAACGAGTCTAACCATTTGAGCTATACTCCCTTTGCAAGAATGAGAGATCGTAGACTGGAGTTTTTGTGCAAATTAAATAGCTGCGCTGATGAGTAGCGATCCCTACAATTATATTTCTTGCATTTGGTTTTATATTTTGACCATCAATTAATTTGATATTCTGCAGCAGCGTGCGCACACACTTATATATATATATATGTTGGAAGACTATAAATAAATTCGGAAGGACAGTGTGTATCTTTTATGCGGAAGCTTGAATCTCAACATGCTCCTACAAACACGATCAACTGCTTTGACCCTCTGTGCACGTCTAGAACCTTGCAGGTCATTGATGGGGTTGGCTATGGTATGTCAAGTTGCCCCTTGGTTTTCGACTCCCAAGACCTAGGGCTGAAAGTGATAGCCCTAAAGACCTAACTAGAATATTTGAATTGTGGAAAAACTTGTGTTTCTTGTATTTTCTCTCTTCTCAAAGCCTCCTTATATAGTGGTTGAGAAATGTGTATAAAGACTGTAAAAACCCATGAAAATCTCAAGTATATTCTAATATGAATATCTCTTAATTTTTATCTATTTATCACATAGATAATTAGGAGATTAATATCCTTATATAAATGAAATATCATTTGATATTTATTTATCACATAAGATAAATCCTATCATATATACAGCAATTACTGGAGGTTGAATATATACTAAACTATAAATAAAATATTGTACGTACATGATCGCCTAAGCATATAATTAAATATATAAAAGAGAAATCTGACTTTGACCAAACGAAGTAATATTTGAAGAATTTTCTGCGTGCAGGCCACGGCCATGCCGCCATGGGAGTAAATGCAGTGAGCGGTTTCATGACGATCTACTGACTTTGATCTGCTCTACTTGAGCCGCGCAGCCACAAGATCAACACATGTCATGCTCAGGAATGCCGACCAGCCTGCAGGGCTGTGCAGGGAACAACTTGATATTCTGATAACGTGATACTCTAAACTACTTTAATTTATATTGACAAAAATTCATATTAGGCCACCAAACTACCGTAACAGTGATTCAAATTTGGCTGCAAAAAGGCTACACTCTAGTCTGGTTAACTTAGATAACTCACGTTTGTTAGATACACTTGATATTGAAATTACATTTTAATTTTCATAATTTATATTCGTTATACATACATTCCTTCTTTGAGTTGATTGTATGAACATATATATCGATCGCTTCTAGATTGCAATTTTTAACGTTCTAAATTAACTTCCCGAAAGGTTAATGCTCCAAAGAGGTTGATCACCATCCTCGGTTCTCTTCTTGTTCTACGAGTTGATGCTCGACAAGTTCAAATCTTGTCTTTCAAACAACTAGCCACACATTACTAATACATGACTCAAAGAACTTACAATCTAGATGGAGCTTGGAGGACACTGACTTGACTGGTTGAACGCCTCGCCGGAACAAAGATTTATGGACTTACGTTAGCTCTGCAGCTAAACATAATTAGAAGATTGATAACCTCTGACTGACGATACGGAGGCAGAGTACTTTGTATTTTGTCATGTGGTTGATGAAACGATGTATAACCCGATGCAAATTTCCGGCATTCAACTCCTACTTCATACATTCGAATATCTTTATACAAACATACCAGAATATCTTTACAAGCAGAAGGTAAACATCGATTACAAAGAAAAGCGAGCGTCTTCCATATTCAACTCAAAACTAGTGGCTGTACCAAATCCCTCATGGATTAGTTACCTAGTGAGATAATATACGACTAGGAATATGACCACAAACGATGCGACTAGCGTAAACATTCTCTTGCTTGACTTGGTCTCGAAGACCTGACCAAAATGAAACCCATCACAATGTCATGAATTAAGAGGGAACCCTCAGGAGGATAAATGATGGAAAAATATGTATAATTTCAAAAACGAAAACGAAAAATTTGGAAAGGAGTACAGCACCAGAAATCTAGAGAATGTACCATCTTAAACTTGTCCATTGTACCAGATAGCACTCCCCTCGATGAATCCATATCATTTCCCTGAATTAGACGATGCACATTACAAACCAGGTAGACCAATGTCCGGCCAAAACAAATCTAAATTATAGAGAAAAAGATTTATTAGCTGCAGCGTACATACCATTCTGTCCAACATGTGATTATGGCTCTCCACCTCCTCATGTATATCACCTGACAACTGTTTGAGAGAAAGGGATAAGTATTTGGCGGGGACATACTAAAACCTATGAAGCTATAAATGCTGACATCAATTGCTATCTATCTTCAGATAATATTTTGTTAAATCGATAACTTCATAGCAAAACTAGTCTTAAACAATGGAGGATTTGAGACAGACATTAAGTTCAACAGGTGATGTTTAATTACATTGTCAAAAGACAAAGGCAAAGAACCATTGAATGATGTCATTGTTGCTGTATGTAGTGCCAATAAAGCAAAGGGTAAAGATAAAGAATTAAGCAAGATTTTAAGACATTACCATACTACAAATTCAAAAGCTACATTTTTCCTCCTCAACCTATTCAAACAGTAGAAGAAAGCATACCGCTGATTATGCAACAACACAAAATCTTACTGATATCATGACATAAAAACCAATGTATATCTAAGTCAGTCAAAAAACCGGTACAATAACAATTGTATTACAACTTTTCAAAGTTTCCAGGCACTGAAAGACAAGGGAATGAAGGGGGTAGGGGGAGGGGAGCTTACTCTCTTCAGCAAATTGACTCTATCTTGCAACCCGTCCACAGCCCTTTCATTATCATGTTCATCAATTTCATGGGAGTAGGAAGCTGAGGCCCTAATGCCACCCTCCTCAATGCCATCAAAAAGAGCAACTTTGTTGCCACGGAAGTCCCTAAATATAAAGAAGATCATTTCGGTAAGTCAGAATGATCAGCAAAACATGCCATCAACAACAGATATTACTTCCTACAAATGTAACATGGGAAAACTCCACAAAATTCAGCAGAATCCTTTTTTCGAGTGAAAAATTTTAAAAAGCTTCGGTAACAATCACAAGCAATCAAAGAGGTTACAGTATCCAATCAATCAAACCATTTTCTCATCAAATTATTGCTAAGACATCCCAAACAGGCAATACCATGTCGAATGAACGCTTACTCGAATATAAATCTCGTTTTATTTTGTACAACCGAAGCAATTCGTACACGAATTGGTCCAAAACAGCCTAAACATAACTTAGCAGAAACACTGAATGAACCCGAAAACTAACCCAAAAATGCTCCAAGACCCAATTCGGATATGGGTTTTCGAGTTCACGAAATTCCCAAAGTTTATCCCTCAGTTACGAATCAGTACACACAACAAACAGCAAAATCGCATAGCTAAAACCACACCACTACACAGATCCAAATACAAATTTACTATTTACGTAACACAATCAGGTAAATAAGCTTCAGAACGTTCTGGAAAACGAAAGATGAAAATTTACAAAACACCAAATGAATCGGATTCGTATGGGAACCGGAATCGAGCTAACCTTCGAGCATTCATGACTGCAATTCGATCCAGTCGCTGCTTCTTTGATCCTTGAATTCGAGTTCTGTGAAGCAAATTCGAATTTTTCCAAAAATCTTAAAACAGAAACCGAAAATTAAAATCATGATAAAAGCAGAGGTGATGAACTATTCAGATCTGAGATACTGGGAGCGACGAAACGTACCGTTTTGGAGGGAAGCGGAGGATTTTTCCCTGCGGAGTAAGAAAGGAGGGGGAAAATGGAGGGGACGAGGAGGAGTTCGACTGATCTAGCGGGGGAAGGAAGGAAGAAAGATTTTATTTGTGGGTCCCAATTGGATGATGGGTATGAAAATATTGGACAAGAATTGGAACGTTTTTACTGCACTGGGATTTGTTACTACTGGCGGTAAATGGATTTTTTAGTTGCGAGGAAAACAATCCTGTTTATGCATGTTGATGTTGTTTCGTCCGCCAATTTTCTTTCTCCTTCACAAACTAAAAATTTCGCAGATAAATTATTGCTATGGTTTGTCAACAAAAAGAAAAATTAAAATAGCATCAGGATGTAGCCAGTTATAAGTACGTATCAAACTTGCATTAATGTACTTAAATTCTATTCGATGAAGTGGAAGCAATTATTAGAAGACAAAGATCGACTTTAATTATTTGAGGATTCTACTTGTAATAAGTTACTCTTCTCCATAAAATCATATTGACGAGAAGGATAGACACAAACATGTTGGTTTTTCACCACTCAAGTTGTAGTATGTTCTAATGGTTAGATTGTTCGACTATTAAAGTGATATGTGAGTTGGACAAACTTAAATAAGATATAAAGATGGATAAAAGTGTTAAATTTTCTTGTCAGGTTAGATTTTGCTACATGACAACCGATGATGCTATATAACAAATATTTATCGACTTATTAGGTAATTTTCGAACACGTGACAAACATTCGTAGACGTGTGATGCTTTTAAGACCTATTGGGCTGGACTGGAATCTGAATAGGGATTTTCAAACCCGGACAGAGCCCATCATATATAAAATTAAAATAAAAAGTGTAAAAAAGCAAAAAAAGGTGCGAACTTCATCGTCGTCTTCAATTGGCGAGCATCCAATTCTGGTCGGACTGTCACCCTAATCCGTACAAGGTAGGGCTTGTTGGAATCCGAATACCTCACATCTCAAGCTCAATGGGCTTACTGAATGATGACGCCGCCGCCACCACCGCCACCACCTTCGAGTCCTCACCGGAGATGGTGAAATTTCTCTGCGACCGGTTGCTTGACCGGGCCCAGCCCATCTCGGAGCGTTTCAGAGCCTTGTTCTCTCTCCGCAACCTCAAGGGCCCTGCCCCTCGCGACGCCCTCATTGCCGGTTCGTTTTCTTTACTTTTCAATTATTTATTGTTTATCATTATATTTTCCGGAGCCAATTTGCGTGAAAATTCAGGACTTGTTTCGGATTTTCAATTTCTAGAAAAAGGGTAAACTTTTTTTATGGATTGATTAGAAATTTGGAAGTAGTTGTTTTGATTCTTAAAGCGAAATTAACTATTTTATCTTTGAGCTGAAGTAAAAGTTTGGACTTTGGGCAAGGAGCTGGTGGCTCGGTTAGTTAAGAGCATTCTTCTGTTTGATTTGCCCCCTCCCTCGCATGTATTAAAAGAAAAAGTTTAGAACTTTGGATGAACATTGTGACGGCAGTAATCGGTTTTACTGGATAGGTGAACATTGATCATTAGGACCTTAGGTATTTGTTGATGGACAGGGCGTTACACTGAACTTCTGGCATTACAATTACAAATGCTTGGAAATGGGCTGGAAGTAAACATGCTATATATTGGAGTTTTTTGTTTTGTTCTTCGTTAAATTAATGGATGTTTTACCTTCGTAGATCTCCTGTGATAAATAATTGTGTATTGGTAATTAGTGTTGTTCTAATTGGATTAAGGATATGTGGTTTCCTCTGTAGCAACGAGGGATCCTTCCAATTTGTTGGCACATGAGGCTGCATTTGCATTGGGTCAAATGCAAGATGTGGATGCAATCCCTGCCTTAGTAGCCATTCTAAATGATTTCTCTTTGCATCCTATTGTTCGTCATGAGGTGAGCTTTGCCACCTCAATCTACTAATATTCCTCGCGTTCTTGTAATACATCTTATTTTTCTTATTGCATTTTATGCAGGCAGCAGAAGCTCTTGGTGCAATTGGTTTAGAGAGCAATGTTCCTCTTTTGAAAAATAGTCTAGCTCTAGATCCCGCTCAGGAGGTCAAACAAACTTGTGAATTGGCCCTTAATCGGATTGAGCAGTTGAAGGATGCTGGTTGTCAATCAAATGATGAAAAATCACCTTTTATGTCAGTTGATCCTGCTGCACCTGCTACTTCTGGTTCTTCAGTAAATCAGCTAAGGTCTGCATGGTTATCATCCATGGCTTATATTTTTTTTCTTCCATTTATTCTAATATGTTAGATGTCTGACTTGTGTCAATCATTTTAAGGGAAGTTCTTCTGGATGAAAACAAAAGTATGTATGAGCGCTATGCCGCTCTCTTTGCACTGCGGAATGATGGTGGAGATGAAGCTGTTACCGCTATAGTTGATTCCTTGGGTTCAAACAGTGCTCTCTTGCGTCACGAGGTTTGTTTATTATCTAATCTATCATACTGAACTTTATAAATTTGGACTGGGCGCTCACGTACACTCACACACACACACACTCTCTCTCTCTCTCTCTCTCTCAAAATGGCTATTTGATTTGCTAAACTTGCACAAGGATGCTTAAAGTTTAATGTTTCTAATTGCTTTTGGAGTATGATCAATTGACATTCATGCAAAACTAGCATGTTTACACCTCTTATCTGATATAGATTTGCTCGGTGTTTTGTCACCTTCATGTCTTCTTTTCTGTGACTTTCAGGTTGCTTATGTGTTGGGCCAATTGCAGAACAAAGCTGCTTCAATCGCTCTTTCCAACATACTTATGGATAGAAATGAACACCCAATGGTTAGACATGAAGCTGCAGAAGCTCTTGGTTCCATTGCAGGTATGACTGCTTGATACAATTATGTTTCCAATTATATGTCTGTCTATTGCGTAGTAGCTAATTGGCGTTTTGGGCTATTTAATTAAGTTACTAGTTTGTGTGTAGATGACCGAAGTGTATCACTTCTTGAAGAATTTGCGAGGGATCCTGAACCCATTGTGTCACAGAGTTGCGAAGTTGCTCTAAGCATGCTGGAATTTGAGAGATCAGGAAAATCCTTCGAGGTATGCATATCAAACTATGGTTTGAAACCAATCAAACTCTAGATTTAGTACATCTTATCAGGAGAACGACTGAAGTCTCCGTTTTATGTGCAGTTTCTCTTCATGCAAGCTCCTCTAGTGCAATAGATAATGACAGACAGTTTCCATCACCCGGTGCATTTCATCCGTACACCAAATCATTCCGATGCAGACAGTTCATCCATGTCGTGGAAGCATGAAGTTGGGGAGAAACAGAAGGAACCAAATTTTTTACTTTGTCCGAATTGAATGAATTAAGCTGTATTGTTATACATATTGTTACAAAGTTGGTAGTTTGGGATTATTGGTGTTTGTGTAATAACCTACACGATCATTAACAAATAAAATCACATTGCATAGAGTAATATACAAATGTGAAATTTTGTTCCTTCCAAGTGCCGGCCACGTGTGTGTGGGCGATCGACCAGATGCGAGCGGTTGACCGAACCATTCACGTCGGTAGCTCGAACCATTCACGTCGGTAGACCGAACCAAGCGCAGCTCTTATCTCTAAAGTGGCCTCTTGACATTGACTTGGTTGCAAAAAGCTTCTTTATCACACTTTAATACATTATCGTTCAATAAAAAACGCAAGAAAGCTGTTTTTTTTTGAAAGGCCGCAAGAAAGCTTCTTTAGCACGTTGTGATGTGTTCCCTATCGGGACTTAAAAGTGTGAGTGTGATGATTCGGGGCGGGTCGGGTGAAAAAGGGACGGAGCCCTCGGTCCGTTAAAACCAGACAGCAAGCGACAAGGAGCCCGTGTGGAGAACCGAAGTTATTCTTTCTTCTTCAAAATCCCAGCAAGAGTCTCTCACTTCTCAGTTGCGAGAGAGAAAGGGAGAGAGAGAGGAATGGAGAACCCGCAGGCCCAGAAGCCATGGAAGGTGGAGTACGCGAAGTCGTCGAGATCGTCGTGCAAGACCTGCAAATCCCCCATTGAAAAGGAGACGCTCCGCCTCGGCAAGATGGTCCAGGCCACCCAATTCGACGGCGTCATGCCTGTAACTCACTCCCCCTTCACTCTCTCTCTATTTCTCTCTCTCTCTCTCTCTCTCTCTCTATATATATATATATCTTTCTCTCTCTCTCTAACCCCCATTTCACTTGCACCGTTGCTCTCATTGCCATTGGCTCATTGGTATTAACCCAAAACATCGATAGTGTGAGAATTTTAATTTTAGAAATTTTGAATTTCTTTTATTTTTTGTGCATATTATGCTGCATTTTCATTTACTTTGCAGTTTTGTTAGTCAAAAGTCTGGAGCTTTTTGTTCGTTTTCACATTGTTTAGTCTCTGTTTGTTTCGAAGTGACGTAGTTATTCAGAAATGTTTGATAATGTTTGTGTTAGTCGGAAGGTGTTCTTCGGCGGATAACTTTCGAAGATTACATGAGGAGATGCTTGTGAGAAATGTTTTTATTTCTTCTTTCTCAGAAAAGAGACAACTTTTCCAGCTCTATTGTGAAGTTGACATATTTATCGAAACATAATCAAGAAAACTTATCCTATTTCCGCTTGAAAAAACCGGAGCTTTATAGATTTATATTGCTCTACTTTTGTTTTCTTGTTCGATTTCCTCAAATACTACCACATATATAAATGTTTGGTTTGTTTTTGTTTTCTGAATCAGATGTGGAACCATGCTGATTGCATAATGAAGAAATCGAACCAAATAAAATCGTACGTGTTACTGTAATGCTTATCGTAATCTCCCTTGAATTTAGTGGATGAATGCAGTGATTAACTAATTGCTTTGGTCTTGCATTTAGAACTGATGAGGTTGAAGGCCTTGAGCTCATTCGTTGGGAAGATCAGCAGAAAGTTAGAAGTTATGTACAAAGTGGTGGACCCCCGGATACATCACCAGCAACAAGCGAGTTCACTACTAAAGAATGTGGTATTGAAGTTTCGCCAACTTCTCGCGCTACTTGCAAGCAATGCAGCCAAAAGATTTAAAAAACGGAGGTTGGTAATGATGTATCTCTACCATTTCTATGTTCAGGAAGTGAATTTTCGTCTTAGTTAATCTATAAAAACCTATCATCATCATATATAAGATACAATATCTTTCTGCAATTCTAGTTAATACGGTGTAACTGAAGTTGAGTACTCTGCAATCTGCATGATTCCTTTTTAGGGGAACTAATAAAAAGTCCCTCACGAAACTTTTTTTCAATCGAAAAACACTTAACAACTTATCTTATTATTAAGGACACTTTTTATATTATAAGGACAAAAAACAAAGAGGAGTCAAACTTCATGAGGGTTTTGAATTGAAAAACATGTCCTTAATAATAAACATAGGTGACCTTAATGATAAAGAACCTTGTCTGAGAGTTTCTGAATAAAAAAAAAAAGTTTTGCGAGGGGCTTTGTATTAATCTTCTTTTCTTTTTATTTCATTCTTAGGTCCGTATATCAACCAAGCCTGAAGGTCAAGGGCCTAGGAGCCTGGCATGGAACCATGCCAACTGCTTCATGGAATTATCACCATCCATCGAAGTGGAGAAGTTGCCTGGATGGGAGACCCTCCCAGTTTCTGATCAGGAAGCTGTACGTGCCTTGGTTAAGAAGGTTCCTTCTAATGCTGGCACAAAACGAAGAAAAGATGCTGGTGATGATCAGAAGTCAAAAGTTGCTAGGTCTGAAGGAGATGTGTCAACGAGCAGGGATGTGTCTGTGAGGAGTGCTTGTGATGTGGGGGATAAACTTGGATGATGTGTATGAAAATATTGGATAAGAATTGGAATGTTTTTACTGCACTGGGATTTGTCACTACTGGCAGCAAATGGAAAACAATCATGTTTATGCGTATTGATGTAGTTTTGTCCACCAATTTTCGTCTCCTTCACCAACTAAAAATTTCGCAGGTAAATTATTGCTATGGTTTGTCAAAAAAAAAAAAAAAAAAAAATTAAAATAGCACCACGATGTAGCCAATTATAAGTGCGTATCAAACTTGCATTCATGTACATTAAATTTAAATCCTATTCGACCAAGTGGAAGCAATTATTAGAAGATAGAGATCGGCCTTAATTATTTGACGATTCTACTTGTAATAAGTTACTCTTCTCCATAAAATCATATCGACGAGAAGGATTGACACTTACATGTCGGTTTTTCACCACTCAAGTTGTAGTATGTTCTAATGGTTAGATTGTTCTACTATTAAAGTGATATGTGAGTTGGACGAACTTGAATAAGATATAAAGATGGATTAAACTGTTAAATTTTCTTGTCAGGTTATATTTTGCTACATGACAACCGATGACGCTACATAACAAATATTCATCAACTTATTAGGTAATTTTCGAACACGTGACAAACATTCATAGACGGGTGATGCTTTTAAGACCTGTTGGGCTGGGCTGGAATCTGAATACGGTTTTTCAAACCCGGACAGAGCCCATCATATATAAAATTAAAATAAAAAGTGTAAGAAAGCAAAAAAAGGTGGGAACTTCATCGTCGTCTTCAATTTTCGAGCATCCAATTCTGGTCGGACTGTGACAAACAAAACCCTAATCCGTACAAGGTAGGGCTTGTTGGAATCTGAATACCTCACATCTCAAGATCAATGGGCTCACTGAATGATGACGCCGCCGCCACCACGGCCACCACCTTCGAGTCCTCACCGGAGATGGTGAAATTTCTCTGCGACCGGTTGCTTGACCGGGCCCAGCCCATCTCGGAGCGTTTCAGAGCCTTGTTCTCTCTCCGCAACCTCAAGGGCCCTGCCCCTCGCGACGCCCTCATTGCCGGTTCGTTTTCTTTACTTGTCAATTATTTATTGTTAATCATTATATTTTCCGGAGCCAATTTGCTTGGAAATTCAGGACTTGTTTTGGATTTTCAATTTCTCGAAAAAGGGTAAACTTTTTGTATGGATTGATTAGAAATTTGGAAGTAGTTGTTTTGATTCTTAAAGTGAAATTAACTATTTTATCTTTGAGCTGAAGTAAAAGTTTGGACTTTGGGCAAGGAGCTGGTAGCTCGGTTAGTTAAGAGCATTCTTCTGTTTGATTTGCTCCCTCCCTCGCATGTATTAAAAGAAAAAGTTTAGAACTTTGGATGAACATTGTGACGGCAGTAATCAGTTTTACTAGATAAGTGAACATTGATCATTAGGACCTTAGGTGTTTGTTGATAGACACGGCGTTACACTGAACTTCTGGCATTACAATTACAAATGCTTGGAAATGGGCTGGAAGTAAACATGCTATATATTGGAGTTTTTGTTTTGTTCTTCGATAAATTATTGCATGTTTTACCTTCGTAGATCTCCTGTTATAAATAATTGTGTATTGGTAATTAGTGTTGTTCTAATTGGATTAAGGATATGTGGTTTCCTCTGTAGCAACAAGGGATCCTTCCAATTTGTTTGACATGAGGCTGCATTTGCATTGGGTCAAATGCAAGATGTGGATGCAATCCCTGCCTTAGTTGCCATTCTAAATGATTTCTCTTTGCATCCTATTGTTCGTCATGAGGTGAGCTTTGCCACCTCAATCTACTAATATTCCTCATGTTCTTGTAATACATCTTATTTTTCTTATTGCATTTTATGCAGGCAGCAGAAGCTCTTGGTGCAATTGGTTTAGAGAGCAATGTTCCTCTTTTGAAAAATAGTCTAGCTCTAGATCCCGCTCAGGAGGTCAAAGAAACTTGTGAATTGGCCCTTAATCGGATTGAGCAGTTGAAGGATGCTGGTTGTCAATCAAATGATGAAAAATCACCTTTTATGTCAGTTGATCCAGCTGCACCTGCTACTTCTGGTTCTTCAGTAAATCAGCTAAGGTCTGCATGGTTATCATCCATGGCTTATATTTTTTTTCTTCCATTTATTCTAATATGTTAGATATCTGACTTGTGTCAATCATTTTAAGGGAAGTTCTTCTGGATGAAAACAAAAGTATGTATGAGTGCTATGCCGCTCTATTTGCACTGCGGAATGATGGTGGAGATGAAGCTGTTACCGCTATAGTTGATTCCTTGGGTTCAAACAGTGCTCTCTTGTGTCACGAGGTTTGTTTATTATCTAATCTATCATACTAAACTTTATAAATTTAGACCGGGCGCTCATGTACACTCACACACACACACTCTCTCTCTCTCTCTCTCTCTCTCTCTCTCTCTCTCTCTCTTTCAAAATGGCTATTTGATTTGCTAAACTTGCACAAGGATGCTTAAAGTTTAATGTTTCTAATTGCTTTTGGAGTATGATCAATTGACATTCATGCAAAACTAGCATGTTTACACCTCTTATCTGATATAGATTTGCTTGATGTTTTGTCACCTTCATGTCTTCTTTGCTGTGACTTTCAGGTTGCTTATGTGTTGGGCCAATTGCAGAACAAAGCTGCCTCGACCGCTCTTTCCAACATACTTATGGATAGAAATGAACACCCAATGGTTAGACATGAAGCTGCAGAAGCTCTTGGTTCCATTGCAGGTACAACTGCTTTATACAATTATGTTTCCAAATATATGTCTGTATATAGCGTAGTAGCTAATTGGCGTTTTGGGCTATTTAATTAAGTTACTAGTTTGTGTGTAGATGACCGAAGTGTATCACTTCTCGAAGAATTTGCAAGGGATCCTGAACCCATTGTGACACAGAGTTGCGAAGTTGCTCTAAGCATGTGGGAATTTGAGAGATCAGAAAATCCTTCGAGGTATGCATATCAAACTATGGTTTGAAACCGGTCAAACTCTAGATTTAGTACATCTTATCAGGAAAACGACTGAAGTCTCCGTTTTATGTGCAGTTTCTCTTCATGCAAGCTCCTCTAGTGCAATAGATAATGACAGACAGTTTCCATCACCCGGTGCATGTCATCCGTACACCAAATCATTCCGACGCAGACAGTTCATCCATATCGTGGAAGCATGAAGTTGGGGAGAAACAGAAGGAACCAAATTTTTTACTTTGTCCGAATCGAATGAATTAAGTTGTATTGTTATACATGTTGTTACAAAGTTGTTAGTTTGGGATTATTGGTGTTTGTGTAATAACCTCCACGATCATTAACAAATAAAATCACATTGCATGGAGAAATATACAAATGTGAAATTTTGTTCCTTACAAGTGCCGGCCACGTGTGGGCGATCGACCAGATGCGAGCAGTCGACCAAACCATTCACGTCGGTAGACCGAACCAAGCACAGCTCTTATCTCTAAAGTGGCCTTTTGACATTGACTTGGTTGTAAAAAGCTTCTTTAGCACACTTTAATACATTATCGTTCAATAAAAAACGCAAGAAAGCTTTTTTTTTTTTAAAAGGCCGCAAGAAAGCTTCTTTAGCACGTTCTGATGTGTTCCATATCGGGACTTAAAAGTGTGAGTGTGATGATTCGGGGCGGGTCGGGTGAAAAAGGGACGCAGCCCTCGGTCCGTTAAAACCAGACAGCAAGCGACAAGGAGCCCTTGTGGAGAATGAAAGTTATTCTTTCTTCTTCAAATCCCAGCAAGAGTCTCTCACTTCTCAGTTGAGAGAGAGAAAGGGAGAGAGAGAGGAATGGAGAACCCGCAGGCCCAGAAGCCATGGAAGGTGGAGTACGCGAAGTCGTCGAGATCGTCGTGCAAGACCTGCAAATCCCCCATTGAAAAGGAGACGCTCCGCCTCGGCAAGATGGTCCAGGCCACCCAATTCGACGGCGTCATGCCTGTAACTCACTCCCCCTTCACTCTCTCTCTCTGTCTCTCTCTCTATATATATATATATATCTTTCTCTCTCTCTAACCCCCATTTCACTTGCACTGTTACTCTCATTGCCATTGGCTCATTGGTATTAACCCAAAACAGCAAAAAGTTTAAGAAAGAAAACAAGAACCTTGAAAACATCGATAGTGTGAGAATTTTAATTTAGAAATTTTGAATTTCTGTTATTTTTTGTGCATATTATGCTGCATTTTCATTTACTTTGCAGTTTTGTTAGTCCAAAGTCTGGAGCTTTTTGTTCGTTTTCACATTGTTTAGCATTTTAATTACAGTTCTGTAATTGGGAACTTAGTCTCTGTTTGTTTCGAAGTGACGTAGTTATTCAGAAATGTTTGATAATGTTTGTGTTAGTCGGAAGGTGTTCTTCGGCGGATAACTTTCGAAGATTACATGAGGAGATGCTTGTGAGAAATGTTTTTATTTCTTCTTTCTCAGAAAAGAGACAACTTTTCCAGCTCTATTGTGAAGTTGACATATTTATCGAAACATAATCGAGAAAACTTATCCTATTTCCGCTTGAAAAAACTGGAGCTTTATAGATTTATATTGCTCTACTTTTGTTTTCTTAATCAGCCCTCCTGTTTTCTTGTTCGATTTCCTCAAATACTACCGCATATATAAATGTTTGGTTTTTTTTTTTTTGTTTTCTGAATCAGATGTGGAACCATGCTGATTGCATAATGAAGAAATCGAACCAGATAAAATCGTACGTGTTACTGTAATGCTTATCGTAATCTCCTTTGAATTTACTGGATGAATGCAGTGATTAACTAATTGCTTTTGTCTTGCATTTAGAACTGATGAGGTTGAAGGCCTTGAGCTCATTCGTTGGGAAGATCAACAGAAAGTTAGAAGTTATGTACAAAGTGGTGGACCCCCGGATACATCACCAGCAACATGCAAGTTCACTACTAAAGAATGTGGTATTGAAGTTTCGCCAACTTCTCGTGCTACTTGCAAGCAATGCAGCCAAAAGATTTTAAAAACAGAGGTTGGTAATGATGTAGCTCTACCATTTCTATGTTCAGGAAGTGAATTTTTGTATTCGTTGTGACAAGCTTTCGTCTTAGTTAATCTATAAAAACCTATCATCATCATATATAAGATACAATATCTTTCTTTAATTCTAGTTAATATGGTGTAACTGAGTTGAGTACTCTGCAATCTGCATGATTCCTTTTTAGAGGAACTAATAAAAAGTCCCTCACGAAACTTTTTTTTTAATCGAAAAGCACTTAACAACTTATCTTATTATTAAGGACAGTTTTTATATTATAAGGACAAAAAACAAAAGGGAGTCAAACTTCATGAGGGTTCTGAATTGAAAAACATGTCCTTAATAATAAACATAGGTGGCCTTAATGATAAAGAACCTTGTCTAAGAGTTTCTGAATAAAAAAAGGTTTTGCGAGGGGCTTTGTATTAATCTTCTTTTCTTTTTATTTCATTCTTAGGTCCGTATATCAACCAAGCCTGAAGGTCAAGGGCCTAGGAGCCTGGCATGGAACCATGCCAACTGCTTCATGGAATTATCACCATCCATCGAAGTGGAGAAGTTGCCTGGATGGGAGACCCTCCCAGTTTCTGATCAGGAAGCTGTACGTGCCTTGGTTAAGAAGGTTCCTTCTAATGCTGGCACAAAACGAAGAAAAGATGCTGGTGATGATCAGAAGTCAAAAGTTGCTAGGTCTGAAGGAGATGTGTCAACGAGCAGGGATGTGTCTGTGAGGAGTGCTTGTGATGTGGGGGATAAACTGGAGGCCCAAACTAAAGAGCTGTGGGCACTGAAAGATGATCTTAAAAAGCATGTGACAAATGCAGAGATGCGCGAAATGCTTGAAGCCAACGATCAAGATTCAACAGGATCAGAGTTTGATTTGCGCGAGCGCTGGTAATATCTTCTACATTGTTCTAAGTGTGGAAATTGGCTATTTTCTTCTCCCTTTAGTTTCTTCTTTTTTGCAGTTTCACTTTTAAAAATAGTTTTTTTGATTAAAAATGGTTTTTCCGTGAATAATTTTATTCATATTCCTTGTTTTTTAAAGGTTTGCAGCTTCGCATAGGCTTGTTAGATTTTGTTGCCTGATTGTTTTCCATAATGTAGACCTCTTTTTTTTGTTTCCTAGATGTACCCAGCTGTGTGTAAATTCTCGATGTGTTAATTGCTATTGGGTAATCATCGTCTCTAAGTAGATCATTATTTTCATCTAATTGACTTGGAGATGATATTTTGTATTGCTGTACTTGTTTAGTGCTGATGGAATGATGTTTGGAGCACTTAAGAGCTGCCCACTCTGTTCTGGTTCTCTTCGATATTCTGAAGGCATGTACCGGTGCCATGGCTACCTATCGGCCTGGAGTAAGTGTTCTTACTCTACTCAGGAACCTGAACGTCTTGAAGGGAAGTGGAAAATCCCAGAAGATACGGAGAATCAATATCTTAAGAAGGTATTCAACTTTGGTTAATTACGCATTGGTTGGTTGACAAGTTATGAATTGAGTTTTATTTATGTATTTATTTATTTTTATTTGCAGTGGTTTAAATCACAAAAGCTTGCAAAACCTGTGCGGATACTGCCTCCATTGACACCTAGCAAGCCTTCTGGGAGTCCAGGCCAATCTCATTCATCTAACAGTACAAGCTTGACGGATTTAAAAGTTGCTTTTCGCGGATTACCTAAAGAATCAATGGTATGCCCTTTTTTGCTCCTTTTAAGTTGTATTTAGTTTTTATTACCTGTGGAATTATCTTTCTTCCGTAGTTTCAGTTCTGTCTATCTTTTTCATCGAGGGTGATATTGCAGGAAGAATGGAGTAGAAAAATTGACTGGTGCAGCTGGAGCGGTTCATTCGAAGATCAAGAAAGGCAAGTGCTGTTCATGGACATAATTTTGATTTAATTTTTGCGTTCTTTGGTTTACGGCTGTATCAGTAAAAGATGCATAATGATAGTTATCCTTGCTTACCATATCAAAGTGCAGATACTAATTGCTTAGTTGTGAGTGGAGCATTTGATGATGATGCTGACATGAGAAAAGCCAGGTTAAGATGCTATTAAATTTCTGGTCTTGACTCTTGAGTATATTTCTACCTTGGTTCCTTTTTATCTGACTATGATAGGTACGTTTTCAGGAGGATGAAATTACCAATTGTTAGGGAAGATTATCTGGTTGATTGCTTTAAAAGACAGAAGAAGCTTCCATTTGATATGTACAAAGTCGAAGCTGTTAGTGAATCCTCTAGCATGGTCACTGTCAAAGTGAAAGGCCGAAGTGCTGTTCATGAATCTTCTGGTCTCCAAGATACTGGGCATATACTTGAGGATGGGAAAAGCATCTACAATACAACTTTAAGTATGTCTGATCTATCAACTGGTGTTAACAGGTGTGTTCGGTTTATTCTATCTTTCTTGCCCGCATATTTTTCTGGAACTAATCTGTTGTTCTTTGCATCAATTGGTACTAATCATTTCTTGAATTTAAGTTGCTATTATCGTTTCTTGCCTTGTATCCCAATGCATGACTAGACCATCATGTTTTAAGATAAAACAATTTTGCGAAGTCTCATTGAAATAGTCTCTCAAAATTGCAGTTTTCTTCTGAACTTAGGTTGGGATATAAACATTAGTTCTAATCAATAATTTTCTTTATAAATTAAAAGGAATAAAGTGTTGTTCTACTGTATTGGAAGATGAACTTTATTGTATTGGTTTACCCATCACTTGCAGTAGTTGTGTCTTTTCTTTTCATTTTAGCTTTTTTAGAATAAACATTTGAACTCTTATTTTAGTGCCTATTATCTGTCCATAAAAATTCACAATATATGATTATAAATTCTTATTTCTAACTCTCTCTTGCTGTTTTCTATGTAAAGTTACTACATTCTCCAAATTATACAAGATGATAAGAGTTCTGACTGTTATGTGTTCCGTAAATGGGGACGAGTGGGGAATGATAAAATTGGAGGAAACAAACTGGAAGATATGTCGAAATCAGATGCGATCCGTGAATTTAAACGTTTGTTCCTTGAGAAGACTGGGAATTCGTGGGAAGCATGGGAGCAAAAACAAAATTTTCAGAAGCAAGCTGGAAAATTCTTTCCATTGGATATTGTACTACTTGTTCTTTTTGTTCTTTTATATTTTCCTTAACTCTGTTTTTTGTTCTTAAATTTAATATCCGACTAAAACTTGGAATTTTCAGGATTATGGGGTTAATAAACAGGTTTCCAAAAAAAATCAGAAAAATGGGGACAGCAAATTGGCTCCTCAGTTAGCAGAATTGATGAAGATGCTTTTCAATGTTGAAACATACAGGTTAGCAAGTTTTTTTCTTTAAATGTTTGTTTCTCCCCCATCCTGTCTTTTTATTTATGTATAACTGTGAGACTGAGTACTGAGTTTTGCAGAGCTGCCATGATGGAATTTGAGATAAATATGTCAGAAATGCCACTTGGAAAACTGAGTAAAGCCAACATCCAAAAGGGTAACATTGAAAGGAGAATCTCTTCAATTTTCTGCAGAGCTCAAATAGAAACTGTTCTATATTCATACTTATTCTAGCTGTTTGGATAATAAAGTATTGTGTCCTTTAACTTCAGTCATTTGTCTGTTCTCTCTATTCAGGATTTGAGGCATTAACAGAAATACAGAATCTGTTGAATAATAATGGCCATGCTCCTTCCATAAAAGAAAGCTTGATTATAGATGCAAGCAACCGTTTTTTCACTGTGATCCCTTCCATACACCCACGGGTTATCAGGGATGAGGATGACTTTAAGTCAAAGGTACGTAAGGGTGTTTTGCATATTCTCAAGCCAGTGGTTTCCTTCATGCCTTTTCAATATCGAAAGATGGTTTTTCTGCTCCTATGTTTAATATGCATGTATTAAATGATGTCATTGGAGGTTTTTTTTTTTTTTTTGGGTTGATGATACCAATCTCTTCCTTAATGGATTGCTTATGTTAATTTTTATGCTAGCACTGTACTATTATTGTTTCATCGTTCAGATATCATCTTTGTAACCATAATTATTTTGATAAGTTATTTACTAAAAAAATGTGATTCTGGTATGAATATATTTATGTTTCATTACCTTTCATATGTTAAAAGATGAACTCATGCGAAAAGAAAAAGTTCATGTAAAAGGTGGGATATTGGAGTTTGACACATTAAAGACATTGATGCTGAATTTACTTGTTGTGATGAACATTTACATTGAAACTGATATTGGCAAGTCCGCATAGTTACAAGCAAGGATAAAATGTTTATCAGCCCTTCATTTATCCTTGGCAGGTGAAAATGTTAGAAGCTCTCCAGGACATTGAAATTGCTTCCAGATTAGTTGGTTTTGATGCTGATAGTGATGACTCCCTTGATGAGAAGTATAAGAAGCTCCAGTGTGATATTGATCCAATTCCTCATGATAGTGAAGATTATCGGTTGATTGAAAAATACCTTCTTACTACTCATGCTCCTACACATACGGTGGGTTATCTTGATACTCTTGAGTTTTGAGCATATGTGCTGGTGACCTATGTTAGTGTACTCAATATTTAAATGTTAATTTATAGTTTTCTTCCCCTAAATCTTGTGTCTGGCATCTTCTAATGCTATCAGGATTGGAGTCTTGAACTTGAAGAAGTTTTTGCACTTGAAAGGGAAGGAGAATTTGATAAATTTGCTCCCTATCGGAAAAAGCTTAAGAACAGAATGCTTCTTTGGCATGGTAAGTTGCACTGCCTATAAACATAACGTCATAAAACTTCTGTGCAGTGAGATGGGAAAGTTCCTTGCAATTTTTCTTTTACCAAGGTTGATAGAAATGCACTACTAACTGTACCAACTGATAACCTTATCCTCCTAGGTTCTCGGTTTACAAATTTCGTGGGTATACTTAGCCAAGGACTAAGAATAGCTCCTCCTGAAGCTCCAGCTACTGGTTACATGGTATATCTCTCTTTCTCTCTCTCTCTTGCACATTTATGTCTATGTGATGTCTTACATGTCTTTGCAGGTGCATAGTAGTAGGTGTATCTGCTTTTTCTGCTAGACTAAGAGTGTAAACATTTTGTATTTCAGTTTGGCAAGGGGATTTACTTTGCTGACCTTGTCAGCAAGAGTGCACAGTATTGCTATACAGATAAGAAAAATCCTGTGGGCCTCATGCTTCTAAGTGAAGTTGCATTGGGGGAGGTGTATGAGCTCAAGAAGTCTGCGGTGAGGACATTTTCCATTATCGTTTTATGTGCTTTGGTTGTGTGTTTTGATATTCCATCTGAAATTTGACATTGTGCGTCCACTAACCCGAGCTAGTGGTATAGACTTGTCATGTGTAACTTTAGTTGCAGTTTGTTGGGGTTCTTATGCATCCTAAAAGTTCTAATGTTGGCGTGTGGAGCCAAAAAAATAATCCCATATCGATGCATCAAATTTTCCATTTCTGATTTGACTTTTGCCCATTTAACTTATTGTTATGCCGCTATCTTTCAGTATATGGACAAACCTCCTAAAGGAAAGCACTCTACAAAGGGGCTGGGCAAGAAAATACCTCAGGAGTCGGAGTATGTAAAATGGAAGAACGATGTCATTGTGCCTTGTGGCAAACCAGTGCCATCAAATGTCAAGGCCTCTGAGCTCATGTATAACGAGTACATCGTTTATGATACAGCTCAAGTAAGTTCTAAGCTTTGTTTCTGTTAGTAATTGGCACATGCCACATTTGACTCTTATTTCATCACTCGTTTAATTGTGCTGATTAAACAAATAGTTTACAAGTAAATCTAAAAATGGAGTTTTTGAGGGCCATTAGTAACTTTTCCGGGTGATGACATATGTGGACAGGTTAAGATGCAATACCTGTTGAAGGTGAGGTTTCATCACAAGAGGTGAGGGAGACGTATTGATGTTCAGTATTTTGGCCGCGGTGTAGAGTCAGCGGTGGTGTGCTAAGAAACTCACACAATGTTTCTCTGTGCCGGATTTTGGATGAACATAGCGATAAGATCTATTTTGGGGTTATGTGTGAGATCTTTGAACTTTTTGCTTCTGGCATTGTGAAGAATGTTTTTATGAAATAGAATCAAGTCCCTCTACGGGCATTTTGTTCACTCATCTTGTATTGTACCATTGAGGATGCCATTGTTCTCCTTTCCTCACAATATCCACAATCTTTCTATAGCATCTTTACACGGAACGGATTTACCATTATGGTCCAATAATGCATTGTCACGTGGAGATAAAAACTTAAACATGAAATATATTATTGGACCGGGATAGTATGTGACAATGAACACGTTCAATGCAAGTCCTTGTAGTGTATACCAAGGAATCTATCGTTAAATGAAATCCAATCTGGCAGGCAGCTGGAGCATCTAACTGGGCTGGGATATCAGACCGAACAGCAACTGGACTAGGGACCAAAAGGAAAAATTAGGAGAAAAACGAAAATGTAAAACCATCCCCAATTGGACTACAAGTTGGGCAAGTTGGATTGTTTTGGGGAAAGGTTTACCTAGAGACAATATGTCAACTTGGCAAATCAAACAATGTATTTTAACTTTCTTACGCAATATTGTTTTAGAACACAATATGTAACATCCCACATCGTCCAGGGGAGAGGATCATATAAGCCTTATATGTATATTCTCATCTCTATCTAGCACGAGGCTTTTTGGGAGCTCGTTGGCCTCGAGTTTCGTAGGAACTCCGAAGTTAAGCGAGTTTGCGCAAGAGCAATCCTATGATGGGTGACCCACTGGGAAGTTCTCGTGTGAGTTCCCAAAAACAAAACCGTGAAGGCTTGGCCAGAGCCCAAAGCGGACAATATCGTGCTACGGTGGAGTTGAGCCCGGGATGTGGTGGGGGCTTGGGCCAGGATGTGATAATTTGATATTTGAGCCAATCCTTGGCAGGAAGTGTGCCGACGAGGACGTTGGGCCCCTAAGGAGGGTGGATTGTAGTATCCCACATTGCCTAGGGGAGAGGATCCTATAAGCTTTATATGTATATTCTCATCTCTACCTAGTGATAGGAATTTTACCACCTACCAAAGTAGGGATAAAATCACACAAAATACTTGTAAGAGAACAAGCAAGGTCGTTTTTCGCTGGGATTATTTAAAACAATTTATGAAAAACCCTAATCCTAGTTAATTATCTAAAAGTAAAGATTGGAAAAGGTTGATTTTGAATTTAAAAGTATTAAAAACGAATTTTAATAAAAGTAATTTAGAGAAAGCAACTAATAACCAATTAGAAAAGAAACAAATCAAAGAGAAAAGGTTTTGAGAAACAAATTTGGAAAAACACTAGGGTTCCGTCATCACCTTAACAATCCTATGTAGATGTACTAATTACTTATGAAATACCCATGCAACTTTGAAGGTTAGGTTTTCTTTATTCATATTCTACTTGTGGCATTCAAGATAGAACGTATATTAAACATGCAATCTGTCTGTGGCATTTAGATCAAATTTAAACACGCATGACTCATTATGCTTTGTAAAAACCTTTTGAAAAACCATGCAACCCCTACGACGTGGCATTCGCCCTAGGTGAAATTACAACTATTAATCACAAGAAACAATACCCAATTCTCCGGTGGCATTCCGACTGAATTGCATCTAATTACTTATTTAAACATCCTAATGGTCACAAATCATTAAGACACAAAGACAGTTTAAAGCACAGTGATTGATAATTCAAAGTATGCATGCATAATATCATAAGCAATTAAATAAAAACTACATATTCATGCTAAGGCTCAAGGCTTCGCCGTAGCAAAAGAAAATTAGCTATGCATACTCATAATTAAAATCCAAAGAATTATATTAAACTAGAAAAAGAACGAAAATACCTTGTAGAATAAAGTCTGAAAATCTCTAAGCTTTAGCCAAATCCCTCTTCTCAAATCTTGTGTCCGTAGAAGAGAGACCCTAAGTTTTCAAAAAGGCTTATTTATACTTTAATTAAAATCCTCCTAGTGAAAGGTGTTCGACTCAGACTAGGAAACTAAATAAATTGAAATAAAATAAGAAACATAATCCTAAATTGACTTGGTAAATTTGCCTAAAAATCTGCACAGCCATGTTCTGGACCCAAATCAGCTTCAAAACTGGTCCAACATAGCTGGATTTAAAGCTTGGACTATTCTAAACACTTCTCCAGAAGGCCACGAACCCATATGAGGTCATCTTGGGCTCCAAAAAAGCAGTTTAAGCCCAAAAATGTCACTTTCCAGCAACGCGCACTAATCCTTTATTAAATCGTCAGAAAATAACCATTTGGTAGAAATTTCTTAAATTTTGATATGAACACACGAATGTCCTCCAATTTGAATCACTTCAAAATTTGTCCGTTTGGTCATGTTTTGTTCCAGAGAAAGTCGACTGTCCTACATTGAAAATATAAAGCAAAGTATCAAAATTCTACCAAAATAATTATCAAATTAATACGAATAATAGAGTAAAATATATAATATAATATTGACTCATCACCTAGCACGAGGCTTTTTGGGAGCTCACTGGCCTCGGGTTCCGTAGGAACTCCGAAGTTAAGCGAGTTCGCACGAGAGCGATCCTAGGATGGGTGACCCATTGGAAAGTAATCATGTGAGTTCCCAGAAACAAAATCGTGAGGGCATGGTCGGGGTCCAAAGTGGACAATATTGTGTTACGGTGGAGTCAAACTCAGGATGTGGTGGAGGCCCGGATCTGGATGTGACATAACAAACATAGTAGCTCCGGCTGAAAGCCTGTCTTTTACTTATATTTTGTTTTTATAACCTTAGTTTTGTTTTTATGCATGATCGATTGTTTCAAGATGTAGAATTGTCAGTTAGAGTTTAGTTTTTAGGTTGTAGGACCAAAATTTGATACTTAAAACCTTAAGTTAAAACTCTAAAGGACAACTCTACTCTGAATAAAGAAGATGAACATATGCAAGTGGTGGATTACTTGATGATTATAATCTTCTTCTTTAACACATTATCTCCCGAATTCAAATCTTTCTTTCTGCCTCTTGATGTAGACTGGTGTAAATATTTTTGGTCTAGTGCTATGAGTAAAAAGAAAGAAATTACGACCCAAAGAAAAAAAAAATAGTTACCGATACGGGATGAACTGAACTTGGATATGGGATCTTGCAGGCAGCCTTGCATGTGTGCCATGTGCTTGGATGATGATCAAAGTTTGACTCCAAATAAATGTTAACCTAAACTTCCGACGTCATGTATATGTGAATGGATAGGAGTTGTTTATAGAGGGAGGATGTTGGCTGGATCATATTTTTGAGGATCCCGGGAATCCTTTGATTATATTCGTTTATCGTATATCATGCTGTCATTTTTCATCAGGTATTGTTTATAGTCAATTTTAAATAAAAAAAAATTTACAATGATTTCTGACCGCATGATGTATGATAAACAAATATGATTTGAGAATCCTCATGATCCTCACTCTTGTTTACATACATATGGGATGGATCCGTAGTTTTTATAATTTTTTTTTTACTTTTTATTTTTAATTTTTTTATAATTTTTAACATTTGTTTTTGCGGGGCATACTTCGTAATGTATTTTCAACGATTTGAACCGTCTATCTTTTAGTTATTCCCTAAAAAAATCATGTTTACCAAAATTACTCAAATCTGAAACCATATAACCGTTGAATTAAGTGTTTAGAGTTTCTTTGTAGAATCGTATTCGTCTATTTTCTTAACTTCAAATGAATGTCTTAATGATTTTGCATTTGTCTAATTTTTTGTAAGGATAATCTATGAATAATATTATAAAAGATAGATAGTTCGGATCGTTAAATACACTATAGAGTAGGCCCCACAAAAATGTGTGTCAATAGTTATGTGAAAAAAGAGGTGCTATGGATCTAGACCTGACATTTGTGTCGTTTTCGTGTCATATCCAATATCTTAATGGGCCGTACCATGTAACACTCGTTAAAGTAAACGGGTAATTTGATACAACCCGAAATTGACCCGTTAATATGACCTGACCTGTTAACTGTTAAAGAAAATATATTTTAAATCAATAAATAATGAAAATGAAAAACATAACTTGATCCACAAAAAATAGAAAATATAATACTAAATTGGTATATGCATATCACACTGTCACGCAAATATTACTTCAAAACATAAAATTAAAAAAAATTGTCTTTTAAGTATTACATACTCCAAAATCAGAGCGTAATGAAAAAACATTAATACATTACTACAAAATACCAAATGTTACAGGATATGCAAAATGAAGGGAGTTGCATTTCAAGGTTGAGGAACCTTGCACGTTTATATATGCTTCACATTTTTTAGACTTGTACATTAATGATTATGAATTTTATTTATTTTGAATTCCCTTAAAAATACTATTCATAAGGATTTGTATGGTTTTAAAAATTCAAAAGATGATGTATCCATACTCATAGCGTAGAGGATGTGATCACGAGTCTTTGCATATTTTTTCACATTTTTTCGCATTTGTAAATTAATTATTATAATTTTTTTAATGTGTTTGGTATTTTTTAAATTACTTGATACTTTTATTTTTAATGTGTTTTATAATTTTTTTAATCTCACTCTTTACCTATAGCATGCTATAAAAATAAATAAATAAATAAAACAATATTTTTACATTTATATAGAATAACAATACATATTTAATATACAATTATATGCATATATACTATGGCTATTGTATTTTATTGTAAGTTTTTGTAGTTTAAAAAGTTAAAAGCATCAAAATAACTTTTTCGTAACGTGTCGAAACAAGTTACCCACATGTCACTTTCGTGTAAACCTATTAGGGACCTGTTATTAACGGGTTCTTCTCGTGTAACCTAATAAGAATCTGATTAGTTATCGTGTTGACCCAAAACCCATTATTTTGTATTGTTTACATTTCGTGTAAGAAATTGCCAGGTCTATATGGATCCACCCCTATATGTGTGTGTATGTATATTTGTCATATTAATTTACCACCGGTCATCCATTCATTCGTGTGCTTAATTAAGTGCTTTGGTGGTAAGAGCTTGTCCAGTAAGCTGATCTGCATGCAGAAGCAGAAGCAGAAAGCTGAGCTCAGAATTATCCGTGACATGGGAGTGTAGCTTTTGTTGCAAACTGCCATTTTCCTTTGTTAGAATGACGACCTTCTCATTCATTTGAGTTGAAACCTCTTCCCTTGTGGCTTCTAATCTATGCACCAAGTCACAGTACAAAATTTTTATACATGCGCCCTAAGGAGGTGGCATCTGGTCAATAATAATTCTGATCCCACGGGAGCACCTGTTGTATTATTCATCCATGCATTCATTCATTGAATTTTACCTTGGATAAATTGGGTCATATACTTGATTGACCAAGTTCTATTTTGGTTTTGGTAAAACTGTCTTGTGAGGGACTAGCATAGTTGAAGTGAGGACTTGGGTTTTCACCCCATACTCTGGGCGAGTTGAGAAAATCTCATATTTTTACTTGTTTGATTTTGTTTATTGACATGAGTGATTGTCTAGTGTTAAAATTACCATACCAAAAGCTTAAACTTTAGAGTTCAGCTAGTCTCATAGTATGTAATTGCTTAGACATAAAATTTTAAAGCACCAAACTCTGAAACTTAAAACCTAAAATCGAAGCTCTAGAGGGTTATTCTTGACAAGTAAATCCTTTGAAAAATAACGAACCTCCTAAAAAAAAAAAAAATCTCTATGAGATGTTACTTGTTAGTTGACGCTAACTGAACCAGTTTTTTTTTCCCTAATTAACAAAGTATCTGGACTGCAGCTACTAGGTTCAGTCAACAAATCCAAAATTTTGCAGTTCTTGTGGTTCAAGTAGAGGCCAGCAGTGACCGAAGGATTTAATTTGTGACAGGTGAGATTTTGGTTTGTGAAAACGATGGCCTTATGAAACCCACTTTTGACTAGTCTTCCTTTTTGTCTCATGTGATCAATGGCATTTTGTATAACGTACGAGGATAACACAACTGCACTCACTTCATTATAGACTTCAAGTTCAATCCTTCAGCTACAAGAAAGCACTTATCTCGTCATCTTCTTACGACCCAGTTTCCAAAACCTCGACCTAATCAGAAAATCTTACCTATCTCCGATTATATTTGTGTCCATCTTACTAATTATGTCCTCAATCACATAAACATGGGATAAAAACATACGTATGTAGTATATTCTTCACAAGTAAGTCTTCCTCGTAACAAACACCAAACCAAATCAAAGCAGCACCAATCTTCTTCACCAAGTTGGAGGATTGGAGTCTTGAGCTTGAACAACACTAATGACTAATTAGCTTAATAAATCACGTACGTATATATGTATGCAACATTATAAACCCTATTTTAAAACCATATTGCTCAAGGTAACTGAATCATTAGTAATTGTCGGTAGAAAAATATACCAGAAGAGCTGTGGCAAGTGCAGTGAGCGAACCACAATGTCACAAGGCGACAACTTGCAGCATTTCCCAGGTGCGGCGTTCGGCGGAAAATATAAACATATTCAAACCCTAAAATCAAACTTTGCAATTAAAAAATTGCTAATCATACTCAGTTGCCATTAATCATCCACACTGGAAAAATATAAAACGAAAAAAGAAATGATTGTATTAAAAATATGATGAATGCTTAAAAAAAGTAGACCCCATGATATTACATAAACCATTAAAAATTGTCCCCTTAGAAACCTACACATAGACCTTCCTTGTCCCCCGTTCACATTGCTTGTAAGACTCCCCCTTTATGTTTTTAAATGCCCCACTTTCCTCCTTCAACTTCATCACCGTTTCCTAGTGTGCTCGTGTGCTTAATTTTCATTATATTTTCTTTTTCTCACACCATCTCTCTCTCTCTCTCTCTCTCTCTCTCTCTCTCTCTCTCCTTCCTCTGTGTTTGTCTGTACCAAAAATGGCTTCTGGGGGTGCTGGCAGCGCTGGTATTGGCACTGGATCTCCTTGTGGGGCATGCAAGTTTCTGAGGAGAAAGTGTGCACCTGATTGCATATTTGCACCTTATTTTTGCTCCGAGCAAGGACCTGCTCGTTTTGCTGCCATCCACAAAGTGTTTGGAGCCAGCAATGTGTCCAAGTTGTTGTTGCATGTTCCTGTTCATGATCGTTGTGAAGCTGTTGTCACAATTGCGTATGAAGCTCAAGCAAGAATTCGAGACCCCGTTTATGGATGCGTGGGTCACATTTTTGCCTTGCAACAACAGGTAACCCTTCTCTTTTTTTTTTTTCTGTTAGAATATTAAGCTAACCCTTTTGTTTTTAGGTTGAATTAGCCAACCCTTCTACTTTTTATTTTGTTACACTGGAGGAATTCGAACTTAGCTAACTCGTAAATCCTTTTCTATTTTTGTCGACTTAAGAAAACCCTTTTCATCTTAGGTTGAATTAAGCCAACCCTTTTGGTTTTAGGCTGAAATAAGAAAAACATGTTTGGTTTTTGGATGGAATACGTGGTTTTAGGTTGAAATAAGCCAACCCATTTGTTGTTAGGTTGAATTAAGCAAACCCTTTTCATATCATTGTCTAAAAGTTAGTCTTAATTTTTCGTTCATATGTAGGTGGCATGTTTGCAAGCACAATTGATGCAAGCAAAGGCTCAACTGGCTCACCAAAGCCTTGTTGATTCAAGGAACATGGAGAGTACTCAATGGCAGGGGAATGGGATTGGGAATGGATCAGTCACAAGCTTTCCGAGTTATTCGAGTTACATGAATCCTATTTCACCTCAGAGCTCTCTGGACTCCATTGACCCCAACAGTGATATTGCCATGAATATGCAGGAGATTCAAAGCAGCAGAGAGGAGTTCTCGTACCAAGTTTGTTCTAAGAAGAGACCATATAATGGTAACTTGGGGGAGCTTCAAGCTTTGGCGCTCAGAATGATGAGAAACTGATCGATCCCTACACATCATGTTTTGTTTCAAGGATATAACGGTGGCCTTTCAGATGTTTCTGTGACCAAAGATGTATATACTGAGCCTCTTTTTTTTTCTTCCAAGAAAAAGAAATTAGCACCATTAATCATATAATCCTCTCTCTCTCTCTCTCTCTCTCTCTCTCTCTCTCTCTCTCTCTCTCTCTCTCTCTCTGTGTTGCACAAAAAATACTACTGCAGGTGCATAAATTACTATTGGCTAATCTAAGTAATCAACCTTAATCTTATGAAGATAATGTAGTTTTTACTGAGAGACAATAATAGAATAAACCACATTGAGGCAAATTGATCTTGAAATCTGAGTCATCTTGAATTGTTAATTACATCTTTCACTTATCAAATTCAACAATGTTACACGTTTGGCCCGGTTTACAAGTTTAGTGATAGGGCATTTCTTGCCACCTTCAAGAAAAGTTCAACTATTGTCCTTCCCCTCCATTAATCTCCATTTAAAACAAAAGATGATACTTTTGGACACTCTGGCATTCAAATATCTAATGTAATTAACCTATTTTTCATGGATTTAGCTAAGATTCAAGCACTCTTGGTTTTGTCCCATTATTAAATAACATGAAATTATATACATGTTCGAACTTTAACCTGAGAGTGCCTCTAGAAACAATGGTGTCTATTATGATATTTGGATTGACATGCAAAGGCATGTATAGCATGGTTAAAGGAGAACATCTACACCTTTAATATTCCTGGAAATCCCATGAATAGTTTAATCTTTTCCTTATTAACAAATATTGTTGGTCCAGCTGTCCTTGATGGTCATCACCAAATAACAAAATTAAAGCAATAAATCATCCATGTTAACCATGTTTACCATGTTTTTAATTCTATAACTAATATAAATAAATTTACCAACTTAATTGAGCAGCTTTCTTTATAAGGAAGTATACTCCTAGCTAGCAAAACTAGAAGGTATTTCACTGGGATATGCATCCCCTGGGAGCTAAGGTTTGACATGATGAGTTTGATTTGAAATCTATCGTCAATGGTGTGATTAATTAGGGGGAGATCAAGAGAATGTTATCATTGTAATTAAAGGGCAAACACACTCAAAGAGTACTTAAGGCCTCACATTGCTAGCTTGAGGTTTTTGTTCTAATAAGTAGTTCACCTAACATTAGTACTCTAATCCAATTTTAATATTCTCGTTCCTATGATTTTGTATTCCTATATATAGACAAAGTGTCCCCTTGATTGAATGCACAAACCTAAATCATTAGTTAGTACCTCAGCAACTTTAGTTTTGTCAAACCAATTAACCAAATTGTTCCTCCAAAATCTATAATTACAAACAAGATTATGACATATTAATCTAATTTTAAACAAGATATTAGAAGCAACAAAAAAAAAGAATAAATAATGGTAGTGAAGTCACATTAACTGAATAATTAATCTTGTTTCTTCGGGCCCATAACTGTGGCGTAGACACGAAATTTGTAGTCAGTCCAGTCAAGCGGCCTGTAACCACTTTCTTACTTTGTCCCTTGCATCTTTGGCATTAAACAATTGCATTGTGGAAAAATAATAGAAAATGCACACACCTGCAACAGTTGCACTTAGAAAGTAAAATTACAAAAAAAGGTGAATTGAAAAAGAAAAAAAAAGGGAGTTTTAACAAAAAGTCTGCGGTACTGTTCACTTGAACGAAAAATCACATTTTTACACTAAAAAGTCAAACTTAGTACTATTCACTTTACCCTTTATTTTGTCTTTATTGTTAAAACTCAAAGTTTTCAAACTCTTTTCATTAGTTTTCTTAAAAAAAAGACATGAAGAATTGAACTTTGATAGAAAATGTATAGAAAACTAAGAGCTTCAAAAGTAGTTTAGCCTCTCTTCCTTGCCATAGTCGTTTTCTTGAAAGAAGAAGAGGTGAAGAAATGTTTTGTTGTATGTGTTTAAATCTTTGGATTTTTACAAATGGTTCGCAAACACCAAGTTTTCATTTTATTTTTCCTCATAATTTATAACGAAAAAAAATCGACAATGCTCCAATGACTTATGATCATCGACATAACCACCATCAACAGTGTCAGATTTGGCCTGAAAAACTAGCATTATGGCACATCTGAATATAGTTTCATGACCTAAATTTTCTGTTTTTAATGCTTTAACAAGTAGTTCTTGTTTAAGAAAGTAATTTCTCATCGAAACTTGACAAAATAAGGGAAAACTTATATTAAATAGTTTTTGTTATTTGCATTTAGACCTTTTGTGACATAATTCAACACATGTTGAATTGTGTGCAGATGATTAAATTGAGACAACATTTGTGTATTAGTATTAGGTCACAAACTCAAATTTGAAAGCTTTAAGAGCATCTTCAAATGAGATGTCAAAAAGTTCACATCAGTAATAACGGTATTAAAAAAAAAAAGCACTATTGTTTTCCAACTGAAATGTCAATTCCTAGCATGACATGGAATGGCAGTTGATGGAATTACTGTCAAATTTGATAGCAGTTTCAAATCTATTTTTTGTGGATAATAAATGCTATATAATTTTTGTTATTATCTTTTGTTTTAAAATACTAATTACAATTATGAAAACTAAATAATGTAATTCATAATAGTTTAAATTTGACATATCAGTTGTAGAATAAAATTTACAAAAAAAAAAAAAATTCAATATGCCCCTTAAACCTTCAAATTTAAATTTTGACATCTCCTTGTCACTTAGTACTATGGTCTAGTGGTACTCTTCTTCATTTGTAAATGAGAGGTCTTAGGTTCGATTCACGGTAAAAGCGAATTTGAACCACATTATTGCTAGCCCCTATTATGAGGCTAAGATAATAGTGAGTCGCTAACATAATTTTGAAATCTACAGTTCTCAGAGTAGTTGTATTCAAGGTTAATATGTTGATAACCATTATAATATTTGGATTTAAAATAAGAGAATATTTTCAATAGATGGAATTGAGTAGGTAAAAAAAAAAAAAAAGAAACTTGGAAGGTTGTAATTGTGAACTGAGGAAAAGCACAAGGGGACATTGCTTCTAGGGTTTAAAAATACCAAAATTTGACTGTTGACTATGGATGCACACACGTGCAATGTGAGCCATCCGATCTTAGGGATCAGTGACAGAGAGGTTAGGGCTTCTTCTAATTCTTTACAAGTTTGAAGTGCGTGCCGCTCTGCTTAAAATAATGCATTATTAACTTGACACAACCGAAGTTTTATGACAAAGAAAAAGATGGAAAAGTAGAAGCTTGGCCGCAGAAGAATGCTAATAGGATTTAATTAGATCATTGAGCTTTGTGCTGAGCTGCGTCTCGCGCAAAAATGGACAATTTTTGTTGCGTACTTTTGGAGGGTTTTGTTTGAACTTTTAAAGTTACTTTTGTACAGTCCACTAAAGTTAAAGATATAATGTGCATGATTGATTTTGTCTTCTCATTGTAAATAAATGAATCAAACACATCAACATAATGTGCATGATTGATTGTCTTCTCATTGTAAATAAATGAACCAAACGCATCAACATGTTTATTTTATTTCATAATTCTTTTATGTGTTAACCAAGTATCTCAGGTTCTATGAATGGAGAGAGAGAGAGAGAGAGAGAGAGAGAGAGAGAGAGAATTGTAGACAAAGAAATAGGAGGGAGAATATGATTGAATTGATATCTTGCTTAATAAGGAAGGTATTACAAGATAGAGTATTTATAGTCATAGTTAATTGTCTCTTCTAACAATATAACATATAAGCTAATCTATTTACATGTGGTATCATCTTAGCCTTACAATTTTATACTTCTAACATCCCCCCTCAATCTCATGCTTGGAGCTGCCAAGCATTAGATTGTTACAATGAACCTTAAACAAAGGAGCACTGAATCATTTTGTGAGAATATCAGCAAATTGTTCTTGAGAAGAGACAAACTGAACAAGTAATTTCTTCTTGGCAACCCTCTCTCAAACAAAGTGAACGTCTATCTCAATATGCTTAGTTCGCTGATGTTGAACTAGATTGAAGGATAAGGCAATTGCTGAAAGATTATCACAAAACAACGCAGGGGAAGAACTAATGGAAACCTACAAAAATGCCAGAATTTATTGTATCCAGTCTAATTTAGCAGTTGTTGAAGATATTGCCCGATATTCAGCTTCAGTAGATGATCGAGAAACAGTTTGTTGTTTCTTAGATGACCAAGAGATAGGAGTGGTACTTAAGAAGACAACTAAACTAATTGTAGACCTCCTATCATTAGGATCTCCAGCCCAGTTAGCATCACTAAAAGTTTTTAGATTCAAATCACCCTTGGAATATGTTAACCCCAGATGCATAATCCCTTTTAAGTATCTTAAGATCATCTTCACAGCTGTAAAATGAGAATTCATTGGTTCTTGCATAAACTGGCACACTTAATAAACTGAAAAGGCAATATCGGGCCTAGTGAATGTAAGGTATTGAAGAGCCCCTATTATACTCCTATACATGGTTGGATTGTTATAGGGTTGACCATCATCCTTCAAAAGCTGATTATAAGGAAGACATGGAGTATCACAAGCTTTAGAGTCAATCATTTCTCTTCTATGCAGCAAATCTTGTATGTATTTAGTCTGGGATAAGAACAGACCATTTGTATGTCTAGTAATTTGAATCCCCATAAAAAAATGTAGAGGCCCCGAATCCTTGATATCAAACTCAATTGTTAAAGAGTAAATGACCTATGTAATTGCTGCAGAATTGTTGCCTATAATGATCATATCATCAACATACAACAATAAACTCACAACAGATTCACCAGCTTGCTTGAAAAAGAGAGAATAATCAAAATAGGTATTTTGAAACCCCATAGAAGGTAGAAACACAGCGAACCTTTCATTCCAAGCCCAAGGGGCTTGTTTCAACTTATAGCGGGACTTGTGTAACTTACAAACTAGCTATGAATGATTAGCATCTACAAACCCTGAGGGTTGAGCCATATATACCTCTTCTTGAAGAATTCCATGCAAAAAAGCGTTTTTGACATCAAGCTGTCTAAGTGGCTAATAAATTAAGCTGCCAATGCCAAAATTAACTTGACAGTAATTGGCTTTACCACAGACTGAAGGTTTCTTCATAGTCTAAACCAGGTTCTTGGCTAAACCCTTTTGCTACCAATTGAGCTTTATGCCAAGCTATAGATCCATCAGAGTGCTTTTTGTTCTTGAATACCCATTTGCAGCCCATTAAGTTCTTTTGTGGTGGTAAATAAACCAAACTCCATGTCCATTGTTTATATAATGCATCCAGTTCCTTTTTCATAGCATTTAACCAAATTGGAACCTTGAGTGCGGACTTGTAAGTAGCAAGTTCCACCAAAGAGAGATCAACAATTGTAGATTCATCAAATGTTGTCAAGAGTGCCTTTTTTTTTTAACAATTCCACTTTTACTCCTTGTTTGCATAGGATGTAAATTTAGTGGAGGTATTGTCAACACAACTTGAAGACTATCAGGACTAAAGTCAAGTTCCACAGGGATCTTAGGATAGGAATTTGCAACTGCAGTAATGGACTGAGATATAGGATTTGGGGTTACTCTTTGTGAGGGTACTGATGGAGTTGGAGTGGAAATAGGATGTTGTAATGGTGTAGCAACAAGACTATGAGATGATAATCTTGGTGACATAGGTATAGAAGATGTATGTGATGATGAATGAGATAGGAATGTAACTAATTCATTAAGACTATTAGTGACAGGTAATGGATATGTAAAAGTAGTTAGTGTAGAGGACTGTATGTGTCTTATGTGAAGAATTAGCTGTTGTCAATAAAGGCTGAATAAGGAAACTCTTTTTCATCAAAGATCACATTTCTAGAAATGTAGAACCTTTGACTTAACACCTCATAACAGATATACTCTTTATATTTGGAAGCATATCCAAGAAAAACACATTTGGTTGTTTTTTGTTGCAATTTGGTATTGTTATAAGGCTTAAGAAGAGGATAATAGGTACACCCAAAAACCCCTTAAGTGTGAAATTAAAGGTAACTCCACAAACAAAAGCTCAAAAGGTGACTTATTCTACAAAATTGCAGATGGCATCCTATTTATGAGATAATTGGCAGTTTGACAACCAATGACCAAAATTGGGGTGGCAACTAAGCATTTTGAAGAAGGGTGATTGTGGTTTCTACCAAGTGTCTATGTTTCCTCTCTGCTAACCCGTTTTTCTCAGGGGTATAAGGACAAGATATTTGATGGGAAATTCCTTTTTCTTTAAGAAACCTTTGAAACCTGTTACTAAGGTATTCCCCACCCCTATCACTTTGCAACATTTGAAGTGAAACTGAGAATTGATTCAACACAAATGAATAAAAACCAACAAATGTGTCAAACAAATCTGATTTATTAATGAGAGGAAACATCCAACAATACCGAGTACATTCATTAATGAATGTTACATAATATCTAAAATCATAATGGTGCTGGACTCCAAATGTCACTATGATCAACTTTAAAAGGTTTAACAGCCTTATTGGCACTACAATGAAATGGCAGTTTGCTAAACTTGCCTTCTAAGCAGCTTTGACATAACACAGGTAATGAAGATTTTGTACAAGGTACTTTAGCTTTACTAAGCATTAAAGACACAATGGGGTTTGAGGTATGACCTAATCTACTATGCCATATAGTAGATGTGACAAGCTAACCAAGGAAAGTTGTTGGTTGTAGAATCGATTTCTGAGTTACAGGATGATGATTGGCAAGTGAAGATATTGGATATAGCCCATTTCTACAAATTCCTTTGAACAGTATCCTCCATGTGGTCTTGTCCTGTATCCAAAAATTATATGCATCAAATATTAGCCAACAGTTGTTGTTTAGACAGATTCTATGCATTGATAACAAGTTTTGAGATAATTGAGGCACATATGGTATAGAATTCAACTTAATAGGATGAATATGAGGTTTGAGAATTGTACTCCCAATATGAGATACTCTCAGACCTTCACCATTAGCAGTTTGCACTGTTTCAGAAGTAGGATAAGGAGTGGCCAATGTCAAGTTGTTGAAGTCAACAGTCATATGGTTGGTTGCATCAGAGTCAGCAATCCAAACTTGAGGAAAAGCAGCTTAAGTGGAGGACATCTAGGTGTTAACTGTGAGGGTTGAGAAAACGCAGTGTTTATTGCTTGCATAGAGTATTGTGGAGTATAGGAATTATTAGACATGCCAAATTGTTGTTGTAAAAATCAAGGATCTTTATCCTTGTGAAAACAATACTGAGCAGTATGATTCTGTCTACCGCAAATGTAATATTTAGGCATAGACCTGAATTGATTAAGATAAAAATGTGCAGCGTGCCCTTCTTGATAGCATAGCTGAAAAGTATTATAAGGATCAAGATAACCACCATAAGCTTGGTGAAGTGCATGACCAAGAACACCTAGACTTGGAGTTGGAAGCACTCGAGTTTGAGTGTGATATGACTGCCTTGGCATGTTAAACCTGTTTCCTAGATTGAACTTGCCCTTTCCTTTGTATTTATTGTTGTACTGCCTAAAACCATAGTTAGATTGCCCAAAATTAGGAGAATTTCCAGATGATTGATCATTAGGACCCCTGTCAGTAGTAAGAGCATTGGTAGCCAACATTGTAGACAATATCTGAGCATTAGTACTTGCTTCAACAATTGCTTCTTTTGCAAGCAATTTAGATCGAAATTCCTTCAACGATATAACCTTTTCTCTTCCATGAATGACACATCTGAATGTGTTATATTCAGAAGGTAATCTATTTAAAGCCAAAATCACATTATCTTCATCCTCAAAAAGCACTTATGCAGCAGAGTGATAATCTCGAGCCTCTTTGATTCTCTACAGATATTGAGATACTGAATTGGAACCCTTTTTAATGTTTTGTAAATCAAACTTCATCTGAAAGATACTAGTTCTTGAAACTGTCGAAAAATTATCTTTGAGACAAGTCCAAATGTCCTGAGAACTAGTACTCCCTATAACACAAGAAACAGCTACAGGTGACAGTGTAGCAGTTATCAACTGGATAAATGCACGATCGTGCATTTTTCTCACTTTATATTCATCATTTTCAACATTAGCAGATGAGTTACCAGAACTAACTTCAGATGCAACAGAATCAGACGATACAAAACGAGGAGGACATGGAGATAAACCATCAACAAACCCCATAATTCCATGTCCCTCCAGCATTCCATTTGAAAATGCCAATTAAGGTAATTAGATTCATCCAATTTGACATTCACAGAATTTGAGACAGAGGAAATCAACCCAGTAATTGGAGATTGCAAAATCTAAAGTTGCGAAGCAATTACCATGTTTGTATACGAAGAATTTGAGTGAAAAAATACCTTTCGTGGCTCAAAGAAAAAAGCAAACACCTGGTGTGCAGACGAAAAACACCCAGAAAACAAGAATCTTCACTTGATGTAGAAACCCTAGAATCTTGAACACCAAGAAAAATCACCAAGAGAAAAGACAATTCAGCTGCAGAGTAGTAGACGAAGAATTGTAGAATGCGAAAGCAACGAAGGATTAAATCTTTATGCGTGAGCAACAATGGCGATGGATACCATGTTAACCAAGTATCTCGGGTTCTATGAATATATATATATATATATATATATATAGAGAGAGAGAGAGAGAGAGAGAGAGAGAGAGAGAGAGAGAGAGAGAGAGAGAGAGAGAGAATTGTATACAGAGAAATAAGAGGGAGAATATGATTGAATTGATATCTTGCTTAATAAGGAAGCTATTACAAGATAGAGTATTTATAGTCATAGTTAACCAACTCTTCTAACAAATATAACAGACAAGCTAATCTGTTTACATGTGGCATCATCTCAGCTTTACAATCTTATACTTCTAACATTATGTAGTTTTGCAATGATTTTGTTGTAACAAACCTTGATGTGGTCACACGTAAAATTTGGTTAAAATGATGTATCTAAACGCATAAATGTATAGTAGTATATGTTTTGATAAACACTTATTCTCTTCTTTTAATTATTTATTTTTCACATAAACGATATTGAAAGAGAAGATAACCGAACATAAGACTTTGTGTGCACAAATAAATGTTTTAACCACTTGAGCTTAAATTTTACTCACCCTTTTTAGCCTAAGGAAATCAGTTACAGTTGGATTAGTCCTTCTTGAACTAACAAAGAATTCCTTTGTATATTTTGACTTGTGATACCATCCACACTTTTTTTTACCTCTTACTCTCTCTGTTAATTTCTATTTTTTTTATATCATTTTCAATTTATTCAATACAATGACCAAAAATTAGAAAGTGTGAAAAGTAAAAAAAAATGTGGATGCTATCACCCTTCTTTGACAAGTAGTTTGCCTCCTTTAAATCTTTTATTTATTTTTCCTCAGATTGGTCAGATGGACTTGAATAGATTCCATGGGTCTTTGGGCTTTTACCATGACTCACTTAGGGGTTGCCCACAGAGTTAGGTCTATATACTAATTCATGGGTTTGGTCCAAGTTAATTGGGAGTTTTAACTTTTAACTGAGGACTAGTTTGCCGTTTAATTTGTTTCACCTTCGGCTTCTTCAAAGGGAAAACTATTGTGATATTAATTATAGCACATGTATAATTGTGTTAACTACTAGTGCATTGTATTTAGGATATTAAAAGATCTTATCCTTTATGATTGTATTACTAGCAAGGTAAGGAATCATATCATGTTTACTATAAATATAAAGGCACTAGGCATAAGAAATAACACACACAAAATTTCTCAAGCCTTTCTCCATCTCTTTATCTGCCATACTCTCTTCTTTTAGTATATTAGGTCATAACACGTTATCAGTACGCTTTTGTTGTTGTACTAAGGAATCGAAGGTTTTTTGCTACAAACCCGTTCACAATTCATCATCACAATCCAGGTTCTTTTAAAACATAGTATGGTATAAAAGTTAAGATTTTGAGATCTGACAATGGGTGAGAATAGTTCACCGTCTAAATTGTCGATATTTTTTTCCAGCTTGATTGCATGCAACATTCACTATTAAACATGATCGAACTCTAATTTTCGATTACCGAATTATATATTTACTCAAATTATTGTTTGCAATTATATTCTTTTACTGTTATTATAGTTGTGGTGAATTGCATTTGTGTGAATAAGCAAAGAAAAAAAAAAGAAAAAAAAAAGATCCTAATTGTGTAAGCCGTGCCTGAAGCCACGCCACGTCGAGCCGTGCCGCAGTGCCACGCTCCAGCAGCTTAAAAAGCGCCGATGAGCAGCTCCAAGCCTAGCCGAGCTGCTGTTTTTAATATAAAAAAACGGTGTGCTATCCGCACACCTCTTGTTCTAATTTATGCCCTTTGATTTTTTTTCAATTCATCCGATCCGACGACTAAAAATTAATAAAAGGGTGTGTGAGAAGTAAAAAAATGATGTGTGGATATCACACCCCTAAAAGAAAAAACAAAATGGCCAAAACAATGTCATTTGTGCCATCTTTCCCATTGGACCAAAGACGCCATCCACGCTCGCCTCACGCCGAGCCCCTCCTGTCTTCTTTCATTGCTTTTTGGTGGAACCGCCATCCCCAACGACCGGAAGTTGTCACCGGTGACATCCCAGTCATCCCCGACGACTTACACTGAAAAGTCATGACGATTTTTAGCTAGATTTGGTTTGACTTCAGAAAAACACCTCGACTCTATTTCGATCTTGTCATTGCCATCCCCTGCCCAGTTAGCATCACTAAATGATTTAACAGTCAAATCTCATGTGGAATAAGATATGTGAAAGTAAGCACTATAGAGCTCCTACAACACTCTTGTAAAAAGCAGCAGTATTAAATGGTTGACCATGTTAATCTAAAGAGAGAAATGCGTATAACGGTCTAGAGATAGAAGCTTTAGAAAACAGAGAGAGAATCGAAGTGAGAGAAACTGTAATCTTGATATTTCTTAGTGAAGAAGTTAATAAAAAAAATGAGAGCCATAAGGCTATCTATAGCATTGCTGGGAACATACCACCTCACTCAACTGACAGGAGTACACATAAAACACAACTCAAATTTGAGAAATTAGATACCTTTCAATTACATTATATTCTAGCTAAAAATATTAACAACTACATAGCTAAAGTAATTGTCTGAATTAACTTATGAATCATGAATAATGTACGTCCTAAAGAACGTATAGTGTACGCGATTATTTCTTTCTAACTGTAATGGTTCTGGGGGTTGAGCAAGAAAATAAAAGTAAAAAACCACTTCCCTTTTTTTATGGAAGGATTAGGGCACGCCTGATTAAACAATCAATAAGCACTAGTACTATAAATAGTAAAATCAACGGAGTTTTGTAACCCATAAAATTTGGGATAATGGAATTCTGCATCTCATTATGTTTGATATATATATATATATATATAGCTAGGGTTTTTTTTTGGTCTGAAGATAGCTAGGGTTTTGATGATCCATATTGATCTCAGAATTAGCCATATCACATTTCTTAATTTGTTATTAATTAGGAAATATGAATGAAATGCTGGAGATATACTTGAAATGCTTTCACTAGAATATATAGATAGATAGGGTTTTGATCCACAGGATCATCATTCTGCAATTAGCAAAAAACTCATAAGCAGGCAGTTTAACCTTAGTCCCTAAAATATTTGCATTGATGAGCACAATATATACCATTATATATCAGAATCAGATAAACATGATTTTGAAAAAAGCATGCATGTATATGCAGTCTACTACAGTTTCTCACACAAAAACAAGCATCACGCTTGACAAAATAATAGCTTAAATTGCAGGTGTTAAGAAGATACAAATATCAATTGAGTTCTAATTAAGGTTTCCACTTGATCAAATGTTGTATTCATATTTGCATGTTTTTCAAGAAATCATGAAACAAAATCTGGGAAAGATAAAATTTTTGGAAGAAGGAAATAATTAAACAAAAGGGGTTGGAAGACCAGAGTTGGGAGAAAATTTTCAGGGTTTCCTCCCAAGTTCCAATGACAGAGAGAGGTTTTGATTTCATTGGGATCAGGGCTTTCTAAATTTGAGGTGCAATCCTCCTCATGTTATTATTACAAATATGAGACGTAAAAGCTGCAGATTTAGATGTTATCCTTTCATGAATTAACTTCATCAAGTCATTCAATCATCTATTTTCTTAGAAACCATATACAAGAATGGAAACAGGTAGCTAGACAGGTGGTATAATATACATACATACATATATATATATATATGGCAAGAGTTATATGAGGACAAAAAGGAAACTAATTCTGAACTTCATCAAGTACTTCAATCATATATTTTCAGAAAAAAAAAAACCATTCAAGAAAGGAAAAAAATAGTAAAAATGGTCTAATATATAATTATATAGCAAGATAGGAAATAAATTATATGCTAACATTCAGTGCGAGTAAAGAATTAAGCTAGCTAGCTGCAGCTACTTGCACCTAGTAAATCTTCAAACATTAAATTTCTATCTGATCTTATTGTTTAAGCAAATGTATTGGAGATAGAATATTCTAGGGTCATTAGATTTGTCCATTACGCCTTCAAATCAGTATATCTTTAACTTGAGATCAAATTAAACAACAAGATAAAATAATTTGTGAAATGCAACATACTGAGTTTATATAGAAAGAGCAGTATTAACAAAGCAAAACTAGGTCAAATTTTTAGGTCTACATGAGGTTCAATAAACAAAGAAAATTAGGTCAAGCAGAATATCATGAGATCTATCCATTTGTGTCAGAGACTGACCGATCAGAGAAATGAACTTATATTATTCGACCAATATATAAAATTACACTGGCTAGCTTTAACATATATATGGTACGTAGGGTTTCCACTTGTATTAACGTTTCTAGGGTTCATTATAAGTCTGAGCTTAACGATAGCATCAAATTTAAAGTGAATGCTTCAAAGTATGCAGGGCTGAAATTCAAAACTGACACACAGTCATTTTAACTGACGATATATAGAACTCGTTCACCGGTATACTATCATTGCCGGTCACCTCTTCATCGTGAATGCAGGTCAGTGTATCTGAAAGCCACTGGCTGAAGTTCATCAGCATCCTGAAAACCCCATTGCCTGTTGTAATTCGTTTGCATGTCAAAAGAAGACCTGGAATGAGAAGTGCCCTCTTCAAAGCTGCCATACGAAGAGACATTTTCATCTGGGATATTCATTGAATTTTCATAACTCCCATTAACAGAGTTGTATGAATTCATCATTCCATTCTCATAGTATGATGTGGTTCCAGCATCATTGGAATTGATCAGTTTTTGCAAAGGGTTTGATGAATTTTCTAACTCATGAAACCAACTATGAGCTTCTTCTGTGTGAGAAGGAGCTTTCCCATAAAATTTCTCATTAGGGTTAGCTACAGCAGAGCCGTTGAGAAAGCATTGAGCTGCTTGATCCTTAAGGGAAGCTAATTGTGCTTGTAAGCTGACCACCTGAAGATTTCAAAGCAAAAGCATATATTCATCAATCAATTGGATGTATAATATAACTATAAGATAATTAAACAGCATTAGGTTTTCTATTTTTACCCACAAGTTCAAGGTCAAAAGCTACAAACCTGCTGTTGGAGAGCAAAAATATGTGAAACACAACCATAAATGGGATCTTGAAGCCTCGCTTGAGCTTCATATGATATCGTCATGGCGGCTTCACAACGATCACTCACCGGAAGGTGAGCAAGCAGCTTTGACACATTGCTTGCGCCAAAAACCTTGTGGATGGCCGAGAAATGGGTAGCACCTTGTTCATGGCAGAAGTAAGGTGCAAAAATACACCCTCTCACACATTTTCTTCTCAAGAACTTGCAGGCTCCACAAGGAGAACCAGAACCAGTCATGATTTCAATTATGCTTTAATTTAGGGATTTTGGTGATTTCTGCTCTGTTGGCTTTAGCTTATCATTTGTGCTCAGCATTATTTATCACCATGTTTATAAACACTATAGGAAGAGTGGAGTTGATTGTAAAATATCAATAATTAATTGCAAATGGTCCCCTTAATGGGGTACATACATCATTATTTTTTTCCCTTTTCCTTCCATCTTAAATTTGTATACACTGAGTCTCAATTTTAGATTCCATTGTACCTCCTTATACGACAAAAAGAGCTACCACAAACCAAACCCCTTTCTATTCTTTTGATGAATTAATTTCGTTCTTTGTAGTTGGGTAGTAATACATGTAGAGCCACATTACCAATTATATATAACCTGTATTAAACCTATCTGCAAGAGAGCATATCTCTACATCACTAGTGATCATATACTTCGAACAAATGTAGCTTAGTTTTTGTAATTCTCTTAAAATTTAATTTTAGTGTCATTTTTTCTCCAAAAATTTACTTTGTTCCACTTTCTTTTAGAACTCAATGTTCATTTTACATTGCCAGAATTCCGTTAAGTTCATGAAATATATGTTAAGTTTGCTCATGTACCTTTCAGGTTACTTGTGTGGTGACACGTGTGGGATAAGAATTGAGTTACTTAAAAAAAATGGAATAATTGAATTACAGGGAAGAAAGTGATACTAATTGAGTTCTAGAGACATTCCAAAAAATAAGCCTAGCTAAAACATTATATTCATCTACTTTACCCCTCGATAAAAAGAAAGCTGGCATTGATTGGTAATATTTGGACCGCGGTGAAGGGGATGTTTACGTTCGAACTAATTAACTCTAGCCCCCGACAAAACTGTGGTCGTTAGACAAGCTCACAACACTAACTAGCTATTTAATTAGTTTGGATAAGAATTAATTAAGTAATCCATCCAGGTTAGGGAACTGCTGGCCCCTTTAATTCACAGAAATAGGAGACACAAGTATATATAATTTCAATAGTTTAATTAGTACGGAGTTGCACATATGGGAGAACATTTATCAGATCCAATTAGTATGATGAATTTATTAAATGTTAAACATATATATTTGGTAGAATATTGTGCCAATGTGGTTATTGAATTAATTGGGCATATCTATAAAATCCAAATCGTACGTGCAAGAGGCATAAAGATATAGAAGAAAAGAAACGAACGATATTCGACAATGAATGAAAAAAGGGAATGACATTGGAATGCAACACTGGCTGCCCAGGGAAGCACAAACATTAGGAAGAGAGAAAGGAGATTTTCTCCTCCGTCCTTTCTCTCAATTTATTTGTTTAAGTTACGGAGTCACGGTTTGTCTGAGCAATACAGTGTATATTAAATAACTAATATTATATTAATCATAATCACTTTTGCTTTGCCACCCACTGCTACAAACATGTAGACGTGCGGTTAGGTCCTACACCCCCTAACTTAATAATGACACCCTAACTTAATATAACTATCTATCCCCCATCTTTCCAGCGAAATTAACTTAGCTACTCAAAAGATAACGAGGAATTCCTTCTCTAAATACCAAGATTTCGATCATGAGCACAATGTTTTATAAATTGGTTTTGATGCTTTTTGAGTAGCCAAGTATTGTTCTTTTCCAACTCCCTTTTTTTCATTTTGGTTCTGTATATCGATTTAATTTGTGATCCCAATAAGCGGTATAAATTTTAGTAAGGATGTAACTGTTTGGTTCTAATTTATACTAGTTTAAGTAAGGGCTAACTACATTTCGCATCCTCCAGGTTTAGTAAGATTTTCAAATTGGGTCACGAGGTTTGAATTTTCTCATTTTGCACCATAAATTATATATTGAAATTGTATCAATTTATGTCTTTCTCAAAATTTATAAAATTGATACATTTCAACCCCAGGATGTAAAATGAGATTAAAACTTCATGGCCTATTTTGAAAACCACCTCAAAGATATTATGGGAGCTAAATTATACTTCAAAATTATCAACATACGTGCAAGAGACTGATCTTAACAATTTAAGTTTGTAAACAGAAGTTGAGATTTCATTATAAATTCAATTGGCAATATAGAGAACAATACTTCTTGTATGTAAACTGCTAAGTATATATGGTACCTGTAGACGTCATTTGGTTGCGGTTTTTTGTTTTGGGGTTAGGGTTTTTTTGTTTGGGGGGGGGGGGGGGGGGGGGGTGGGGTGTGGGGGGGTGGTTGTTGTTTGTGCTCGGCAATGGAGCCATATGGACCATTGGCAGACGTTTTAAACAATGTGGGAATGACTTTGAATCGTGTATTTGTTGGCCACTTGAGCATGGAAATAATGTGCAGAAGGATATGGACAAGAAGGTTTACTAATGGATAGAAGATATATAAAATAATTGTTCTTTGATATATGTGTATAGTAGGAATTCAACTAACCTTCAAAAGAGAACATCATGGCGTACACACCTGTCTAAACTTTTGTCTTAAAACTTTTAGGGATAGTTAAATAAATACTGATAATCACAAGCATGCATGTTTCATTTCATGTGATTCTAACATTTTCTCACATTGTCTTAAACATCTCCATTTCATGCCATGCATTGTATGGTGATTGGCCATTGCTCACATTTTCTCCTCTTTTTTTTTTGCCACATTATCAGTACTTTATTTGCGCCCCATTATATTTTGCGTTCATTAGACCGCCTTTCTTCAAATGTTTCGAAACTTTTATTCTCTCTCAAAGCACTCCAGGTCTTATGCTCGGTATATCTATTATCGATTGTGTAAAAAAAAAAAATAAAACTTTATAAATACATTTATTCTAACCCCCACTGAGTTTTTGTCTTTTAAACTAACATTATACTTTTAACTTTACATTAGCCAGCAGTAACCATTGAGAGAGAATGTCGCTGACGAAATAGAGAGGGATGATGAGAATTTAGGAAAGGAAATGACTTTTTGCAAAACACCACTGCAGATACATAAGGATAAATTGAATACTAGAATTTGGAATAGTAGTACTTAGTTTCAAGTAAATTCCAATAAGATAAAAAGAAATTTTAAGCTTTGGCAATTTACGTTTTTATTAATAATAATTAGCTTTGGCAGATTCGCTATAGTGACGATATTAAAGAGAGCAGCAGACCACGGTGTAGAGTTCGCCAAGATGACGAGACACTGATTTTTGGAGTTTGTTAGCCAAGGAAGGTTTGATATCGCAACCTGTGACGTTTATTTTGGTTCGTCCATATATATCGGACTCCTGTTAAGAAAAAAATACAGTAAGATGACATCCATATGAAGAGCAAGAATTTTTCATGTGCGATTGACTCCTATATATAACAAAAGTTTTTTATGTTTGGTAAACCCTATAAAAATAAAAATAAAATAAAAATAAAAAAATAAAATAAAAATAAAAGTAAAAAACACTTTCCACGCATGGAACATGTTGTAAGGGAACATAGACACATACCTCAAAACAAAACGGGCTTGCAGAGAAGGAAACATAGGCACATTATAGACACATCCATCACTTTATTACAAACAACCTTATTACCACCTTCATTTTGGTCATTTTTTGCTTCTCAAGCCTTAGTCTATCTCATCAATAGAATGCCTTCATCAACATTGGACAATAAATCACCATTTAAAGCTTTGTTTAACTCCATTCCTGAGATTCATCATCTTAGAGTGTTTGGTTGTTTATGCTATCATTTGCTTAGACCTTATAATCATACCACACTGCAACCTAAAACTACAAAGTGCATTTTCTTAGGTTATGCTTCAAAATATAAGGGCTATATTTGTTTTGAAGTCAACAAGAGGAGATTTTATATATCTCGACATGTTCTATTTGATGAGACAGAATTTCCATATCCCAATTTGGTTTCTCACTGCTCAAGAGTGAATACTACATTGCCTATAGTGTCATATCTACACCTGTGTTAACCCCAAACCTTAACAAGGCTCTAGTTACACCTCAGTTTAATTATTTGCCTATTTCATTATCACCATCAGTATCCCATACACCAAGCATAAAATATGTACCTATGTCAACTAAAGTTAGCCCTGCAAATCTGAATGCCCACAATTCTGCATCTGTTAATGACAACAACTCTGCAACTCTGAACGATTCCAGTTCTAGTTTTTCTACCTCAAGTTAACCCATTACTGGCACTGCACATCAATTTTCTCCTTCACTCTCTGTGGTTCTTGAATTTCAGGGTGAACAACTTCAAGTGGTTTGGTCTATACCACCATTGAACCTTCATCCTATGCAAACTAGATCCAAGAGTAGCAGTTTCTAAAAAGGTTTCTTTATTAGCTTCTGTCCATGAACATTGTGGTGTTGATCTTACTAAAGTTGAACCTGCAACTTACAAATCAGCATTAAAATCTCTAGTATGGTTAGCTGTAATGAAAGATGAATTGAGTGTTCTTCATAATCAAAGAACCTAGTCTCTAGTACCTCTTCCTCCTCATAGAAACTTGGTAGGCTGCAAGTGGGTGTTTAAGATTAAAAATAATGTTGATGATTCTATAGAGAGATATAAGGCTCGATTGGTTGCAAAAGGGTACAATTAAGAGAAATGTATAGACTATGGTGGGACATTTAGTCCAATGGTTAAGCCAACCACTGTGAGGTTAGTACTTGCTTTGGCTGCTCACTTTAATTGGACTCTCAGACAACTTGATGTGAAAAATGTTTTTTTGTATGGTGTGTTACAAGAGGAAGTATATATGGCTCAACCTCTTGGTTTTCTGGACTCCACTCACAATGATTATGTCTGCAAATTACACAAGTCTTTATATGGTCTCAAGAAAGCCCCAAGGGCTTGGAATGACAAATTTACTAGTTTCTTGCCATCTTTGGGTTTTAAATCCACATATAGTGATTCCTTGGTATTCAAGTTGTTCACAAGAAGGATGAATTATTTCTCTCTCAAGATAAATATGTTAGTGATTAGCTTAGTAAATCTGAAATGGTGATGTCTAAACCGTGTGCTACTCCTTGCCTACCCAACAATAGGTTGTTGAAGGATGATGAGAAGCCATGCAATAACCCAGCATTGTATAGAAGCCTTGTGGGAGCACTTCAATACCTAACTTTTACACGACTTGATATTGCATTTGTTGTGCATCAGGTTTGTCAATTTATGCAGTGTCCTATAAAAGCTCATTTTGTGGCAGTTAAGCGAGTTCTGAGATATCTCAAAGCTACTAAAGGTTGTGGACTTCATTATACCAAATGAAGATTGGATTTGCAAGCGTTTACTGATGTTGATTGGGCTGAGGATCCCAATGATAGGAGATTTACTACAGGTCTAGTTGTTTTTCTTGGCTCAAATCCCATTTCATGGTCTTCAAAGAAACAAAGCACTATTTCTCGTTCTTCCATTGAAGCAGAGTATCAAGCACTGTTTACAACTACTGCCGAGATTGATTGGATTAAACAATTGTTACAGTTTTTGCAGGTTCTTATTTCTGGTACACCTACACTATATTGTGATAATCTCTTTGCTATTGCCCTCACATGTAATCCTATTATGCATCAGAGAACAAAGCATATTGAAATTGATGTTCATTTTGTGAGAGAACGGGTGGCTAAATAAGTGTTGTTGGTTCAATTTGTGTCTTCACTCGAGCAGTTTGCTGACATATTAATTAAAGGATTTTCTGCACGCCTTTGTTCATGACTCATTGTGCCAATCTCATACTCAATTTTATTGTCCCTGAGCTTGAAGGGAGATGTAAGGAGTAACCAATCTAAATGTTACTCTCTTGACATGTGTCATAAGATTAGGCAGTTAGTTAGAGTTTGGTAAATGGTTAGCTTATCTTGTAAGCTACCATCGTTACATATAAATACTACAATGTTAATGTACTGAGTTCAGTTAGTGAAATATCAATACAATTGAGATGACTTCTTTTCTAAGCTTTCTCTCTTCATTTATGTATTCTCTACTGTGTTCATCTTCTCTACTGCATAAAATCAGCCTTGTTTAATACATGTTTGTCATGAAAAAAGAGTTTACTATTGTTGGTTGATGCCCATAAGAATTTATCATTATGGTAAACTATTTAAGAACAAAATTTTACGCATCGTAATCCCAATCAAGAAAGAATCTTAAATTTAAAAAATTGTTTTGGTAGTTTAACAAATGTTTTTAAGTTTCGAAATGTTTTTGGCAAAGCACTTAGTACTACGGTATAGTGATATTCCTCTTCACTTGTAAGTGAGAGGTCTTAGGTTCAATCCTCACCAAAGACAAATTTGAACCATATTATTGATAGCCCATTATGAAACTAAGTCCACCCCCTCCACCTTAGTGTAGTTAATACGTTTGTTAAAAAAAAAAAAAGTTTCGAAGTGGAAAATAATTTAACCAAAGAGAAAAAGTGTATAATAATTTGTCAACCCCTACCCACACGAGTCCATCTTTTTCTTCTTTTTGTTTTTCCATTTTTTTGCCAAGACATTTTTTACATTTTAAACTAATTAAAAACTGAATTATTTTAAGTAATCCATGTGGCAACACATGATTAGCTTTGTGAATCCCACATGAGTTCCAAGTCATCATACTAAAAGATTCTTTAATTATTCCTTGTTATTTCTTCTTCTTCTTCTTCTTCTTCCTCCACCTCTAAATCCAATTCATATATATTTATTTAATTTTTATAATCAACCCATGTCATAGGTTAATTGTATTTATCAACCTATATGACATAAATTTTTTTTTGATAATCAACATGTATCACTGATTAATGGATCTTGCTTGTAGGAGTATTACGTTTTTGTATCTTTTAATTAGGTTTCATATCTTGCTTATAAATATATTATCTATTGATGTATTTGTCGTATGCTTTGCAGGTGGATTTATGTTAATATATTAGTTTTTTGTTAGAAAATATTAAGTAGATTAAAAATAAACTAATTTTTTTAATTTTGAGAATTTCAAAAATACAATAAAAAATGCATGAAATTAATTTTTTTATTTATCTCTAGTATTGAAAAGAATGTAAAATGAGTTTAAAAAAAAAGAATAGAAGCGAAGATAAGGTAATAATGGACCAGAACATAATAGCATGTTAATTTTTTTGACCCAGATCTAAATGCTCCTAGATTTTTAACAAAGTTGGGTGACAAAAATAACATCGATGAGTCGAGCTAGACATAAGGAACAAATATGATGAGCCACTTAGTATTATGGTGTACAATCTAGTGATATTTATCTTTACTTGTAAGTGAGAGGTCTTACGTTCAATTCTCACCAAAGAAGAATTTAAACCACATTATTGCTAGCCAATTGTGAGGCTTAGCCCACTCACCCACTCCCATAGTATATATAATATCGCTTGTTCAAAAAAAAAAAACAAATATGATGAATTTAAAACATAAAAGACCATCTATTTAGTACTACAGTCTATTCGTATTCCTCTTCATTTATAAGTGAGATATCTTAGATTCGATTATCGTCAAAGGAGAATTTGAACCACATTATTACTAGTTCATTGTAAGCCTAAAACCACTCTTCTCTTTAATGTAGATAGTATCGTTTGTTCGAAAAAGAAACATAAAAAACCAAATTGATGAGTTCATAAAACATAAAGGATTAATTGAAATAAAAACTTTTATAAACGAAAATTGTTAAATTGAATTTAAGAAAAAGAAAATAAGAAGATGACAAAGGATGAGGAGACAACGGGTTAATAATCTCCGGATTGCAGTGCACGTGGTGAATAAGAAGTCCGCGAATCGAATCTACTTCTGCAATTCTGATGTTGACACGCCGCACGAATGGCACTGTTTCCTCAGACCTGAAGGCCCCACATCTACCAATTGCCACGTCATCACCATCTCGAGGAATGGCAAAACGATAAAATTAGAGTCCTCAGCTCCATGTTTCAGAAATTGTCTCTTTGGTCAATGACTTGCAAATAATTACTAAGCAGGATATTTTATTAACCATTCGTGTTTAAGCCTTAAATTATCATAAAATACTTCAGCATTTAGCCTTTTTTAACGGAATGGATGAAAGATGATCGAAAGAGTTGAAAATATCAATTTCAGGGACGAAATGAGACAACTAATTTTAAAGGGTAAATTGAGATTAATATTATGTTTGGATGAGGGAAATAAACATGAAATTTTGGTAAATGTCAAAATTTATAAATTGACAAGCACCAATTCTCTTGTTTGGATTCATAAACATAGAAATTTAGAATTTCCTACATGGAAAAAAAACTTGGAAATTGGGACCTCCAAATCCCAAGTTCAAATTCCATGTAAATATGTGTCATTTCTCAATTTCTATGATTAAGAGTTTAAAAATACAAATTCCGTATTCAATTCCATTGTTCTTTTAGGTTAACCAAACAAGAAAATTTACAAATTCTAGAAAATAAAATCTCGTCATTTCAATTTTCATCATTTTTAAATTCCTTATTAATCTTAAATTTCTTCACCCAAACATAATGTAAGTGACAGTTTCATAAGATAATTCAATTAATAGGCCTATAATTAATTGAAAGCCGAATTGACTAGAAAACAAACTTGTATAGTTTTTCTGTTGCACCTCCCAGACTTCCAGACACCGAACCCTAATCGGCTAAACCCATTGGTTTTTGTCGCATTCCCAAAACAAACACCAAATAAACACCATTGTTTATTCTAATCGGTTGCCTTCTTAAATAGAGAAAACTCTCAAACTCTCAATCTTAGACTTTTGACTGCAAATTGATAATGTAATCGAAGAGAAAATATTATCATTTTTATAGTTTTCTTTTTGAGTTATTGAGATTTTTTTCTATATTATGGTAATGGACCAATGGTTTGGTATTATGTCATAAGAAAGATTGAATGAATTAGTTACCTATTTTACCAATTGGAAAAAATTGGTTGAAAAATTAGATTATATAAACATAATTAATACACATTTGCGTCTAAAAACGCGAAACATGTAATATTTAAGTAATGTTTGTACATCTTTCTTCTTTTTATTTGATGTAAAAATAGACTTTTTCATGGATATGGCGAATTTTTCATACATATCAACGTACAAAGAGTATTGGATTATAGAACTCTAGGATCCAACTTCGAAGACTCACCTAAAGCTCTCAAATTCTCAGGACTAGTTCTGCTTACTTGTAGTAAGCTCGATGCAAAATAGTGAAACATTGTGCCTTATTGTGAGTGGAATAACAACCAATTGTAAAAAATTTAGAAAAATTTAAAAAAAAAAAAATCGTTCGTATCCTATATTGTGGCTTATTAGGAGACAAGTTGTGTGCATAGGGAATTGTTAGAGTAAGCGCCCTATTAGGTTTGGATTGCTTGTTTTCCTAGTGTGTACATGTATTGAAGATTATTACTTGAGCGATTAGGTTTCATATTATTAAAAACTTAGCTCATACAGCACACCTTGTAATCCTAAAAATTGTTTCTGATTTCATGGCCGATCATATAACTTATCAGCCAATTGCTTATTTCAATGTGGTGCCCAATTATTGTGTCAAAACTGCATTGGTAACAACATATAAATTTTGCCAATAATGTAAACTATAGTATACTCTGGTATTTGCAATCTTGTATTCTTGAATTGATAAAAGAAAAAAGTTAAGAAGATTCTCTTGAAAGTAGACTCTTTATGAAATTTTTGTATTTCATACTTTAACGTTAATTTTCTTACTAACATTATGTAACATTTTAATAAAATCTCCCTCCACTCAATTAAAATAGATGAAAATAGCATTGCATGTTTTTTCTTTTCTGTCATCTCTAGATAAGACAAAATGCATGTCATCGACATCCACAATGCCTAACGTCCAAATTATGTGCATACGAATCCGAGCAATGCCTCTAATCGCCTATAAATCAAAAATTATGGTGAAAAGGTCATCCAAGTACATTCCCAACCGATAAAGAATAAAGCCTCGAAAGGAAGGAAAATTCAGAATCCCAGTGGGAGTAGGTTTGTTCGAGTTAGAGTTAAAACGAGACAAGGACTCCCAATCCAGATCAGAATGCAAATCGGTCTCAAGGAATGGGATGCTATAAATACAAGAAATCATGCAACAGAAGAGGCCCCTTGAATCCAGCATACAATTACCCTGCGCAAAACCTCTCAAACACCTTGAGATTTTTCCTTTTCTTTTTCTGCCGACACACCTTCAGTTTGGATAAACAGCATTATGGAGGCACCCGGCGAGCGCCTTCAGTTTGGATAAATAGCACTGCTGCCGCAGAACCAGCCGACCGAAAAGCACCTTCAGTTTGGATAAACAACACTGCGTTGAGGCCGACCGGTTACCTATCTAAGTCTCGGCCGAGAAGAGTTTTCGAACCCTTGTTGGTAGAGGTCGTCTTACTAAGCCTTCTCGGCATAGTTGGGTGTTACGAATTGCATTGCTCGGTGCATTGGACGCCGAGTGATTTTATGATTGGATACTCGCAAGTAAGTTTCAGGGTTCGGCATTCCGATGGCCGAACTACGTTTACCATCAAGACATACATCACATTTGAGTACCTGTGCCCATATAGTTTGGTCTCGATTCGGCGTGCTTATACTCTTACGAATATAATCACAGTGACCGAATCAGGTTCCGATGATTTGTGAACTCCGCAGAATTAGTAGCCTTGTCTTCAGGCTATAGAACCCAGAGACCGAGAGCGTTCCTTCCTCAGTCGCAATCGCAAGATAAAGAAGTCAACAACGCGCTCAACGCGACATCAACAAATTTTACTCCTCGGCCGAGCTCGGCCGACGAGTTGGCACGCACCGCATTCAACCCAAGGACGTAGTTAGCTTATTAGTTACTCGGCTTGCACGCCACGTAGGTTTTGTAATTTTTAGAGTCAACACATACATATACAAAACAAAAATTAGAGTAAAATAGTGCCTGTATGTTACTGGTATGCCACCAAATAGTTGAAACTTTTATATTCGAACAAATATATATTTAACTAATTGAAAAGAAAACATACACAGAACGTTGTAGTACAAGGTTAAACATAACTTATATACTAGCACTTTGTGTGTGTGAATATTTTTTTAATTTTTTATTTTAAAATAAGGAGAAGGGGAGAAGAGAACGTGAGAGTGGGAGTGGGACGAGAGATTTTTTATTTTTATTTTTTAATATTAGATATGTACTAAAATTATATGTAGGTGAGGTTTTAATAAAAAACAGCAAAATTTGATCTTGTGAAATTACGTTACTGCCCATTATCATTTTTAGTAATAGAAGACTAAATAATTATTAATCCCCTTTTGGTTGACAAAGAGGGTTCTATAATATGTAGTTTAGATAACAAATTTTTTAATATATACAAAGTATAATCCTGCATTAGGATTTTAATTTTTGTTTGACTTTTATATACAAATGATATTGGAGGAGAATGTCCAACCTTAACCTTGTGTTAAGGAAGTCATTATATCATTATTAGCCTAAGCCCACACTAGTGTGTGAAGCAGTTTATTTATTTTTTATTTTTGGAAAACTTCAGGGGAGAGAAGTTGGAGAGAAATATGAAAGGTAGAGGGAGTGAGAGAAAATGTGGGATTGGAGAGACGTATATATTTATTTATTTTTTATTTTTAAAAAAAAAATTAGAGATATGATATTTTTGGCATGCGAGTGAGGGGGAAGAAAAGTAAAATTTGGTTTGTGAGAAATACATTATTGTTCATGATTTTATTTTGTAGTTTAAGACCAAATTTTCTCTCCACCATATTTTGGTTGACAAAGAGGATTTTGTTAATAGGTAGTTCATGGGTTGGAGGCGCTTTTAAAATGATTAAAAACACTTTTAGGAAAAATATTTTTGGATTCCAAAAGCACTTCAAGTCATTTTTTAAATTTTACTTGTATTTTTATTAAGAATTTACTCAAAAATATTTTTACCAAAAACTTTCAATCATCTTAGAAGCACGAACCCTATATTATCATTGTCAGTATCATTACTAGCAACTAACACAAGCGATGCGAGTGCAACTTAAGTTTCTTCTTAGTTTGGTACGATTAAAATGAGTTGTATATAACCAAAATACAATATGTTTGCCAAAGCCGAAAAACATAAAAATCAGAATAAAATATAATTGTATCATCACTTATGATGACTTCTTGCAATCAAACATCTTCAATTTACAGGGAAATCAAAACTCAAAAAACCATGTTAAATTCAACAACAACAAAAAACCATGTTAATACTTAACTTCCAATATTTATGATGCTTAGAACTCAAAAAACCATGTTCAATGAAAGATAACATCAAATATGCATAACATTTATCTCGAATAAACTTACTAACATTGCTCTTTAATCTCTTATCGATGTTTCCAAAAGTGAATAAACTTGAAAGAAAATGATAACCAATTAGTGAGTTCAGCTGCAACTTCCATAGATGGTCTGATAGGAAACGTGGAGATGGGAGGTTGTGAGGTTTTAGGTGGTAAGCAGTGGAGCGGATGAGACGGTGAGGAAAACGTGGTGACGAGTGAAATCTCAAAATTTAAACTCACCAATGACAATAAATATAGTGGACAGCGTAATCACCATTTGAGGATGGTGATGAGACATTTATAGATTATTATAACATTTTTGTACCACATATGTGTACCATCTGACGTGACAAGTAACGTGCATATACCACGTCAATTAATAAGTTTATTTTATTGATCATTGGTTGTATCATTACTTATCAAAGGAGATGGTACAAAAATATAGTATAAATATGTACTCTCTATAGCAATACTCTGATTAAAAAATAAAAATTGAGTTACAAAAATAAAATAAATAATTGTGTATGAAAATGGTGCCAAGTTCTGTCTTTCTTTGACTAGTCAAGCCGAGACACATATTGCACACGGGGCATGGCACGTGTGGGGATGATTACCACGAATCTAGGTATAATTTCTTAATTAGATCCCTCAAATTTTGTTGTCAATCTAGAGAAAATACGTCTGGTCTTTCGTGTTTCAGTAAGCTAATTTTACATGAAATTCCAACTGTATCATCTTTGATGGGGCTCATCTTCCAAACCAAAATTCAATTATAACGTTAAAAAGTTCAATAATGTTTGAATACATGCATTGAGACGGACTTCAAGATTAACTAGGTATTTCATTTCCGCTTGTTTATTTTGTGTGTGTGTGTGTGTGTGTGTGTGTAATTAAGAAGTCATATTCCGTTCGATCATTCAAATCTATCTGACAAGTGACTTGCACTAGATGTTCAAAAACTTTATGAAACATCGACTTCTTTTTCTAACAAACAAGAAGCATTGAAAGCACTCTTGCTTGATGATTGAGAAACAAAATTACGTCCAAAGCTTCACAACAAGAATTTAATTAATTAAGAATATACACGCACACATGAATTATACAATGCTTTTGGGGTAATTAACTTGGGTTTTCATTTAAACTAATTGTAGTTGGAATAGGGGGCAATGATTCAAAGTCCAACTTGTTATCAGGAATGATCCATGCATGAAATATATAATTAATGAGTTAAGTGAAAACAGTAAGCTACGTTGTCGTTTCAGCCCAATGCTTGTTGACATAGAAGATTATGAGAAGGATGGGTTTGTTTCTGTCTATAAATATATATATGGTGGTGATAAAAATATAATAGTGATCGCGACGGAGAGCCTCTTCAATGACTTCGTCTGGAGTTTAACTTTAAATTAATTCTAATATTAATGATAATAAGGAAGTTAATCACAGATGGAGACAACCTGGGAGAAACCGAGTCCAAAGAAATATATAGAAAGTTAATTAACTTGATTGAGTCATTTGGAAGATCTTTTGACCAGGAACTAATTAGCCTTTGGCAGTAATGATAAGGAGATAACAAGGTCCTACGAAACGTTTAAAATGTAATTTCTGAGTTCAGCAAGGGACCATGGGGTCAAGCTTAGTTTGACTACTCTTAACATGATTCTTTGTATGGATTATTCCCTTAGCCTTGGCTCTAACAAAACCTTGAAAACCCTAAGGATTTCTTTCTATTAGATTCATTTCTCTCCCCAACAATGACTAGATGTGTTCATTGTTGTATTTACAGTTCTAAAGTTCACATTTCAATAAGGCTAAGGGTTAATTTGGTATTATTGTAGTTTTATTTAACTATAAAACATGTTTATGTTGTGTTTTGAGATTATAAGTTGTTAAAGAAAACAGTTAAACGTTTAATTATACATTCAAAAATAAGTACGAACACCAATGGCACACCGTTTGGTAAATTTGATATAAAATTATTGTAGTTGTGTATATGGTTAAAATGGACATGAAGTCAAAAGTGTTATGCATTAATATTGACTTGTATTTATGGTCAAAGTTTTAAATTGATGATCGGGTTCATTTGTTGTATTCTTCTAGGGTCGAGGAGTGTAGTTGTAAAAATCATCAAAATCGAAGCTAAAATAACCGTTAAATTGTGATGATACGTTTGTAACCATCAAAAAATTTTATCCCGTTACCTAATCCACAAAATAAACAATTGGTAATATTTGGTGTATGCGATCTGGGGGCATATCCAAACAAGCTTGACAATTGGATCGTTGAAACTAGTTTCATAGTATGCATATCTCGTCAAGATAATAGATCCAATAAACAGAGTTTATTCTATACTTCCATTAAGTAGAAGGGAAGATTTTGTGGTATCACTAGTGTAAATATTTTAAAGTGATGATTGGGTTCGTTCATTGTATTCTTCTTGGGTCGAGAAGTGAAGTTGCAAAAAAAAGGTCTAAATTGGAGCTAAAATAACCTTTGAATCATGATTTTTTGTTTCTAACCATCGAAGGATTTGTTGTGTTACCTAATCTCCAAATGTTGTTTTTGGCGTATGCAATTTTGGAGTATATATAAACTATATAAATAGGTTTGACAGTTGAATTATTGTTGAAATTAAATTTTGCAGATTGCAAAAATAATCGAAGGAATTAAATATGCCAATCATATCCCTCCCATTTGCATGACAAAATAGTATATTTTGCCCTATGAATTAGAAATCTTAAACCCTAAATCATACGAAACATGGATAGTTTGTCGTGTAAAAATTTCACCCGACGACTGAAACATTGCCCATCGAACTCTATTCGTCAGGCAAAAACCTCTGCCTACAAACGTTGACCTTTTTTACCCTACAAACGTTTATATTCCATCGGATAAAAGTTATTTGCCCAATGAAAATTGTTCATCATGCAAAACTTTGTCGAGTAAATGGTAATTTTTGTTAGTGAAAGCCAATAGGAATTAGGTTTATATCATAATGGGACTCACATGTATGATTGATCGAGTTGAATTAGTTAGTGGTGCAATATTTTCCAACGCCTCTAGACAATATTTGTGATTAACCTTGGATGCTATATATTATGCGCCTAGGGTTGGCCTAGGTTATAAATACAGCCTAATTTTTTTCGACATACCTTTCGAAGGGTGAGTAAAGGTGGGGGAGCTCGATCTTTAATCGTTGAGAAACTTGAATTAAGACAAGGCAAGATCTCATGGATTAGTTGATATTAATCCGCACTTACTTCATTATTGAAATTGGGTTCTATTTGGAATGATCATTGATATTAACTACTAATTAAATACAACGTGAAAGCAGATGGAGATATAAGGATGGCATAATTAGAAGCACCAAAACAAGAAACTGATATGGATCCTTTCTGAAACTAAAGAACAAAAAATAATAAAAAAAAACAAAACCGGTTTTGGCCCTCAGTCATTATTTGGAAAATGCATGCACATCTTTGGACCCAGAAAACCTCAGGAAATCTCTTGAGACTTACAGATAGGACACTACCGGCTATATCACATTATTGTAGGTGAGAAAAATACCGTACTGCATTTTTTGAAAAATATTTGTGACTGCTGTATTAGCACTCCTAGGGTTCCTAGTTAGCTTGTATGTGTCAATAAAAAGTGCAAAACCTTCCCCATTTGTTGCATTATAATAATATTCCGGCGACTACTGCTGATAAGTGAAGCTCATCAGTTCTCGTCAGTCATGATCTTGATCAAAACCCCATGACATATTGCTCATTTGCATGTCTAATGAACACATGGAATTATAAGACTCTCCGTAGCTTCCGTACATGTCATTTAGTACTCCTGGAATCATGAAATTTTCGTTAGCCCCGAAAGAGTTGGGGTTCTTGTTTCCGGAATATATTGGTGTCATTGATTCGTTAATCGCACTTTGTGGCATCAATGTGTTTGAATTTTCCGACTGAAGCCAACCTTGGAAATTATTGCTGGAATAGCCTCTAGCTGTTTGTTCCTTGACTGAAGCTAGTTGTGCTTCTAAACTAATAATCTGCAGTCAACATATAAGATTAATCATCATGATCTGTTGAAATTAATGAATTAAAAGCTAAATTAGAGAACATAAGTCCAATGATTAACTAGTAAATTAATTAAAGTAACCTGTAGTTGGAGAGAAAAAATATGGGAAACACAGCCATAAATAGGATCTTGAACCCTAGCTTGAGCTTCATATAAGATCGTAAGCGCAGCTCTGCATCGGCCACTGGCGGAGAGTTGAGCGAGCAATTTCGACACATTGCTTGCCCCGAAGACCTTATGGATGGTTGCGAAGTGGGTAGCACCTTGTTCATGGCAGAAGTAAGGTGCAAAAACGCAACCGCTAAAGCATTTCCTTCTCAAGAACTTGCAGGCACCACAAGGAGAACCAGAACCTGTCATACTAATTGGTACGTTTTAAGAGAGTTTAATTAATCCGGTTTATGATTAAATTAAAATGTCTTTAACTCTTAGTTTTTGCTATGTGCATAGCATCACTCCTCCAGGCTTACAAATACTTTCAGAGCTTAGATATCAGAGTTTGAGTGGGGCCAGTTTTAATTATATTATAATGAATACTTAATTTGAATAGGTTTCCTTTATGGGCTACAGCACTTCACTATTATTCTTTCTATCCTAGTAGTCTCTCACCAGTCAATACTAAATTTTCATGCTCTCAAAATTCAAATAAGAAAGTAAGATTCCGTAAAACGACAAATTAAAGAACTTATGATCAGCTTTCATAAACCAAATCCATGGTATCTTCATTTGTAATTTTTCTTCAATGATATGTAATATTAAGTGGTATATATATATAAGAAATGAATGATTGAAGTTGGAAATAAAAGATCTAATGAAAATCAAATTTAATGGTTAAAGCACTTGTAGCACTGAGCTGCTAACAAGCAGTAATCGAATATAACTATATTGCCAAATAAGTATGTCATAGGCAAAAGGGTAACTATGTACATTCACTAGAACAAATGTGATAAGGCTTAAGCTGCTACAATAGGCAGATGTGCTTTTAAAATATACATAACAGTACTCATGAAAATTACAAGGCCATTTTGAGTGTTTTTTCCTTTTATTAACAGATAAAACTCTCAAAATATACGTAGACAATTTTGGTTGATAATTGTTTAGTACTTTTGACTTCTTTTAATACTGACCAAATAAGATGTATGAAACCAATTTTATGGCAGAAATTTGAAAATTATATAACGTAAGTGACAGTCCAAATGGCATAAACTATATATTACACTGCATGAACTAGAAAAGCTTGCAATGGATGTGGGATTCCATTGAACAATTGATAAATCGTCACACATTTCATCCTTCTACTATGAACCAGCTGATCATCCCCATGTTACTCCTGCTTCACAATGATAAGCAGCTAACACAAAATAACAATTAAAAAGTAGGGTGTAAATAAATTACGTTTTATTTAGTACTTAATTATAGGATAATACTGTTACTCTGACGTATTATATTGGTAAACTGTGTTTAAAACACGACGTATATACTAGTTTACTAATCTTAAATATTAACAATTTTACAACATAACATATCAATAGAGAATATTTGTCCATCTAATTGATTATCTTTACATTAATAATTCTTGTATGTGTGACAACTCAATCTACCCCAACTATAGACAAAGGCTGAAAAGTTCAAATACGAGAGAGAGAGAGAGAGAGAGAGAGAGAGAGAGAGAACATTTTGTAGCCCTTGATCTGTTATTGAATTCCACTTGTTAATTTAGTTTATGGAACCAGGCAAGAGTCCTTGAGTTTTTAAATAGGAGCAACGGACAGATTACTGACTAAATAATGCACAATCGCATTAGACCCACAGTGGTCGATTAATGAAGGATTATACACTGTTAATCTGTACTTATGAGGCTAATAATACTCATCAAGTACAGATAATCAAAGTTTAAAGGAGGTAATAAAGGTATAGAAAAAGAAGATTATATTCTACAAATGAATGAAACAAAAGATAGTGACACTGGAATAGAAACACTTTAGGAGGTCAAAGGAAGAGGGACAATTTGTCCTTTCTAGCATTTCAGGTCGCGACTTGTCGAGACAGCAAGTACTCTAATGTCATTAACTCATCTTAAGTACCGATGTTCAGACATTTGCACAACTAATGGTGCACTAACTGAGGCCCCACACCCCAACTAATCTATTGGAAATCATAAGTTAAGCTAGTTCTTTCATTTATGCAGCAAGAATTAAATTGTTAATTAATTAATACTCAGGTTGATGAAATTGAAGATTTTTTGTTTATTTATAGTCCCAAAGTTTGTCTAAAATGAGAAGCTAATTGGTTTAAACAATTATGTATAAAAGGGCAATTTTTCATATTACAAGTTCGTTTTTTTTTTTTTTTTTTTTGCGGTCGAATTTATAGCTTATATGAGCGAAGCTAATTGGTTTAAACAATTATGTATAAAAGGGCAATTTATATATTAGAAGTTTTTTTTTAGGTCTAATTTATAAACTACAGGTTGGAACTACACAGTTGAGCTTATATGAACAAAGGTTGCGCTGGTAGATATAAACCAGATTGGCTACCATAATCTCACAATAAAGAATGCTCCGGAGCCATGGGTAATTGTTGGCCACTTGAAACATGGAAAGGAAGGACTGGTCTTGGGAACAACAAGATATTCTAATTAACTAATTAATGGAGTTATTAGATTAATAACATTTAATAGAAGGTTGTTCGACATATACATAGGGCTCTGGCAAAACTTTAACTTTCTCCAAAACTTGTAGCAGATTTATCCTTACTACTCATTAAAATAGCTCAATTGTTGTTACATAACTTGCAAACTTATTCAGATGGAGTACTATGTCCTTAATTGTTAGAGAAAAGTTAACCTTAATTGCTAGAGAAAATTAACAAATGCTTCAAGGTAATCTAAAGTTTCTTAAGTCAACATTTAATAATTATTCTACCAAAAGAAAGCATCATAAACTCTTTTGTCTAACGTAATATATTTTTGCTCTATAAAAAAATATAATTAAAGGATGCTATTAGATGCAAGTTAGTATCCTAGTGAATAGGGTGTTAGATTTTCACCACGCATTTCAGGTTGGAAATTCCGTCATCTTATAAATTATTATAATAGTTTCAAACCCTCTCCTCTCTCCTTAATAATAATAATTTTATTTTAAAAATGCAAGTCAATAAAGCCACAAAACTTTGTGGTTTGGTTATTTGAGTTTTGAATTATGGGTTTAGATAGGAGATAGGGAGAAGGCAAAAGATTATGAGTAAGGTTTATAGGATAGGGAAAAGAATTCTTAAGTTCTTCTATTTGCGCAAAAAAAATTGTCCACCTACTCATAATTTAGATGAAAGATGGTAATTAAGTAATTGGTGATTATATGCACATTTCATTTCTTACTTCTCCACAAACAAATCCATGACTTCTTTTGTATGAATTCCTCCATGTCACTGTGAATAATTAATTCAATAGTTTCTTTTCCTATTTTATCTTATTATCTTGTTATAGGCCAATTTGATTTTTTTTATTTTTGCTTGAAAAACTTGCTTATTTTTTGGCTGTTATAAGACGTGAGAAAATGATGCTGACAATTGTCCGATTGACCAGTCAAATCTGACACCAAGTAGCATATGCACGTGTGTGGATGATTGCTTCAGTTTTCTTTGCTCCATTTTCTTGTCCATCTAGAAGTAGAAGTAGAAGACTAACACAACTTCACCTCACCATCGGTATGTCACCTACGTTCCTAAAGAATCCAACATGTTGTGATCCAAAACATAAGAAGATAATCAAGTTGTAATTAAAAATGAAACGTTAATTAATTAAATTTAAGCACCCAATCATAATCTAATACTATAGAAGTTCAATCTTTAATTTTTAATTAACCTAACAACGTTAATGACAATGACAAAATACTTTCCTATTGGAGCAATGTATCCCTTCAGTATCTATTCTATACCCACCATTTGACTTATTAAGTAATGAATAAGAGAGTGAGAGATCGGGAACATATCCCGTTACATGAAAGGTTTTCTTGTGTTACTGAGAGACTGATTATGACTCGAGCAAACAAATGTTCATTTTCAAAAGGCTAGAGGCAATCAAACAGCATAATATTTCTGATCGTGTAGTTTACGTTACATCTTGTCCTGTTGGCCATCTTACATGCCTTAATTTGCTTACACCTCTACTTATATATAAAATAAAAAATAAAATAAAAGATAGAAAATCATGTAGTTTGAATAGAAGGCAATTGTTCAAAGTCCAAACCCTAATATAAGGGGGTGATATATTGGATCATATGGTCTTCTAGTAAGAATAATGAGGACAAATATAATAGGATGTAACTTCTCTTAGGGTTAATGAATGATAGCTTAATTAGTGTTATTGAAGGTTTTGTTTTTTGTTTATGATAGACCAGTGACTTTTTTTTTCTCTTCACACAAAGCCAAGATAGTGAGACAAACTAGGAGAAGCTAATAGACTGTATGAAGCTGAATGGAAATTACAATTAACACGGCTTAAGTTTTAAAGTTACTTTCTATAGAATGCTGTTTTTTCTTGACCCTTTGAACTTTGAATTGCGTATAATCCACCAATATGCAATACCCCATTGCACCTGTCTTTCTCCCAATCTGGTCGGATGTGCCACCAATGATCACCATGAGAACATTCTTGATTTCTTGATCAATATTTTCACTTCTTTACCCCCAGTTATATATTTATTAAAATCACCACCTTCGTGTTGTCAGAACCACTTTGTAATGTTATTAAATGATCATAACCGCTAGTTATAATATTTTATTTTTGTAGAAAATAAAACAAGTCAGTAACTGTTTAACCGTTTAATCATGATCAGGAGTATTTCACTTTTTACATCGTGTTCATATATTGTGATGCCATTGTTATATGATTGAATGCTTTCCTATTTCATTGTTTTTGTACTGAAGGTTCTTAAGTGAAATCTTAAAAAATAAAGGATTCGAATCATCAAATCTCATCGATGGATTAGGGCTGGGAAGTCAAAAGTCAAAACACCTGCAATTCCTTTGGGTGAATAGTAGAAAAGGACTCCGGTTAAGAAGGGGATTAGTTATTAACAACCTTGAGATTTGTCATATTATTTTTCATGGGGGTAGAAGTGCTTTTTAGCTTTACCTAGGGTAGGATCCTAAATAAGTAAATATATAGCTCTATCTGCCTAGCAGTAGCAGACTAGGTATGGCTATTATCTTCATGGCAGGTAAATGGTGGGAAACCCGATTATTACTTACCCAAAAGCTTACAAGAATTGAGATTACCTTCTAAGTTGGAGTTCATTATCTGGGATTAAACTATGTCACAAAACATCAAAACCAAAAGGGAGTAAAGACAAAATATCGTACTGTAAAGATAAGAAGTTGGAAAAAGGCACCAGTAAAAGCAGAAAAAGGGTTTCTCATGCCAGCTAGTCTGCAATCAACTTAGCAGTTGTAAAATTGGAAAAATGTTCAAGCAGTAAGTAAAACAAGTCAATGGGATAAGACTTATCTGCACTTTGGATACGCCAGTAAACACGATAGACATGTGTTTTCACGTTCACTTGGCATCGGATTATTAGTTCCGAGTGTCATGAACTCACAGTGAATAAAACTTACCTATAATCTGGATACGCCATCAAACGCGATGACATGTGTTTTCATGTTCCACTTGGCATCGGGTTCTTAGCTCGGAAAGTCATGGACTCACGGTGAGAGAGACGTAGGAAAGTCTCTCTCCAATAGCAAAGAGAAACTTATCTACAACTGGGACACCATTGTTGAAAAAAAAAAAAAAAAAAAAAAAAAAAACCAAACCCCGCAAGCATTGTCATACGAAGAATGTTGAAACACATGACAATACTGTATTGGGATGAGATACTCCACAGTTGCGTCCTAGTTGTAAGTTCTTTCTCCCAATGGGTTTGCCTATTGTACAGTCCAGTTTTTGGCAACCATTCCTAACTGATAAGCATATGGCAGTAACAGATCATCACTCTGTACATAAAATACTGTAGCGACACACTGGATGAAATATTGATCAATCAAAATTGCTAAATTCTATTAGAACGTTGCCAATTACAGTAACGTATGAGCTACATTTTTACAGAGCTAAATTCAGATCAGTTTGTTTTGATCATTTAAGAAAATTTGTTTTCATCATCGGAGGCGGGAAAACCTTTGAGCACATCTCTTAACGCATAGTAATAGGCTTACACACTTGTGGCCTGTTATTATGTTGCTCGAAAGCACAATCCTCTGAAAATGCTCACCCGGATACCTCTTCCAAAGCGTAAAATACTCCCTTCTTCTGCCGTTGCTGCTGCCATGATGTGCGTCCACATTCCTCTTTAGGTAGTAAACGGTACCTGGTACAAATAACTCCTCAGGCACTTTATAGGCAGCTCCTCCACTTTTAATAGCAACAGTGTTATCTGTTACTTCTCTGTCATTTAAAGGGACCCCGGGAGCAGTAGGCGTTTTCTTTATGGTGGTGTAAAGCATGTTAAAGCTTAAATTAATCATTAACGATTAATGAGGTATAGCGACCCATCTGTTGAGATTTGATGCTTCCCCAACAAAACAAACACCATCAAGCAGAGAAGAATGAAAATCATACATGCGACATAGCCAACAATTATAAATTGATGGTGCGAAAAATGCAGCCAGAGATTATTTTGAAGTTCCAAATTCACAATGCCCAACATTTGCAGCGTAAATATTCATCAATCACAGTACATACATATAGCATTTTTGTTACAATAAACATGTCACAACACAGCAAGGAATAAAGATATAATTGACTGAACTTATATACAGTAGAATTGACACTTTAGGCACAGAGCAGGGTGGGATTACCAGAAGAATTTTTACTGCTCCCAAAGCTTGCATAATCAGAAAGCTTCCGAGCAACATCTTGCACCAAAGACACAACCTGCTTTGCATTTGTAACCAAATCTATATCACTTCTCCAGTCTTCCTTCTCAATCACACTCTTCCTGCAAAACATAATGCAGAAACAAATAAGTATGAACTATGATATTTTGATAAAGCCTTCACAGTTAACATCAAATTGTCACTGGTGCAAAAAAATTATGGTCACAAAAGAAGCAACTTTTCCGTTTTCCATGAATTGATGAATGAGCTTTCAAGTTAACATAAATATGTCAACTTTTCATCCGTTTTGGTGCTTTAAAATTATTCATGGCCAATTTTTTTGCTTTTCCACAATAATCCAAGCAAGAGAAATAGACACGAACTAAAAGAGGTGCAAACTAATTTTAATTCAAGCAGTGGAACAGGCAACGTAGACCTTACCAAAAGAAGTGCACAGCCAGTTTTTTTCTAGCAAAAGAATTGAAAGGCTTATATCCATAGAATCACAAAACAAAATCCATAGATTTCCAAATTACCATGCAGCATTAATCCCAAAATGCAAGTTCAAGGTCCCGATTGAATTCTTGAAACTTACAAATTTCTGAGAAGAGACGGTGCAGGCAAATTACAAGGAAAGCAGAAAGTATCAATTGCAAGCAACAGATTTACAAAAACTAGTTCAACATCTTCTTTGAGTTCTTAATCATTTGGTATATGAAGCAATTTAGTCTCAATTCAAACGACTAGTGTGCTTTATTTTTTCTCAACCTATTTTGAAAAAGAGTGACAGGACTGTGAAGAAGCACATTCATTTACTTACCAATCGGTTTGAAGAATTTCACTCCTCAACCTCAGTAGAGATGCCGGACTTAGCCTAGGTATAATATCATCCTGCATAAAAAGATGTCTTTAAGTTTGTAAGAATTTAAGAAGGGAAAAATAACAAATAAAACCATAGAAAATTAACTGCAACGAGTAGATATAATTAGATTGAAAGTGCTTCTTCTAACTAGAGAATAATTGACTGCACCTTCCCACCTGCATCACAACAGTTGTTACATAACTGGAGCAGCTTTCAGCAAGTTCGCTGGAGAAACAAGGTGGCGTTGCATATCCCACGGCAGAGACAATCTGTGGATTGAACCCCAGCTCCTTAGCTGACTTTTTGCAGAGCATTATTGCAAGTAAAGCAGCTGTAGCACCTCCGAGAGAATGACCAACTAGCCTTAACTTAAATCCCTGTTAATGAATTGGGCTCAACTACAACCAACAATGACAAAAAATCTGGTCGGGAGAAAAAAACACAAAATCCTCGAACAAGATTACACCACTCAAAAAAACAATAACAAAGAAAAGTGAGGGTAAAAAGATTCACCACCTCATATTTCTCTTAGCACTTCCTTATATTTCCCATCTTGTGACTAAGAAACCAGTGAGCAGCTTCTGTAGTGCCAAAGTGGGTTGAATAACCCTCAAATGTGACTTCACCATCACTAGAAGAAACAACATCAGTTATAAGGTCATATACAGTATGAGTACCACGGATTCCTAAAATCACAAGTTTTTTACAAGGATCTATCCCTATATAATATCCAGGTCTCATGACACTGGAATCTTTGACAAATTTCAAGACATTGCTTTCACGAAGCATGGTGTTCCTTGCGGGAGCTGCATTATTACCTTATAAGAACCTTTTGTTAACTCGGAGCGGTAGATGAGATCTTGCACCTAAAACACAAAACAAATGGCAAATAACTAATGACAACCACGTTTTCACCACAATCATACTTGCCACAAAATATTACTTGTTTGTACAAACTAATTGCAGAAGCAAGAAACATTTTCAGAATTAAAAAGATCATGTAATTCGTATTACCATGGAATCTGAGGAGACCTGGACACCATTAACAGCCTCAAACGGATTTACAGAAGCTTGACGAAGATAAATGAGAAACAAATCAACGGTGAGATCACTCAAAGTCCAATCCTCAATTCCTATCTTACTGCGTTGGATGCTTGCAATGATCTCCGAGACTGATCGAGTGGTGGGTGGGATTTTGTTTCCCACTCCATTTCCTGCAACTTTCGAAACTGAACAACCTTCTTCACAACTCCAACTGCAACTTCCAAATTAAACAATTTCCTCCAAAACCAATGACCACCAAGTTCCAAATGACAAATTTTAATTCTTTTCAACCAAGCCAAACCACAACTTCCAAGCTACATTTTTTTTTTTCATGCACAGCTAATATTGCAAGTTCCAAATTACACAAAATCATGCAAGACCAATGACTACCCAGTTGCCCCAACATGGCAATTTTTTATCTTTTTTAACAAAGCGATACTCTAAACTACTCTAATTTACACGAAGGGATTCGAACTGGGGTACCTGCAGGGGTTGGCAGAGCCCATCTGCACAATTGAAGAGCTGACTCGAGAACTTTGGGGAGCCAAGCAAGCTCCAACCTTTTCCTCTTGCTATCGACTAAATCTTCATCCTCACTCGAAGAGATGCTAATGCCACCAGCAGCTTTTGGCCCCAAAGCAGCTTGCTGAGGACCAACAGCTTTCGGCTTTTTCGGTGCGTCCGATTCTCCTCCTTTTTCTGCTTTCGAGTGCTGCGATTTAAACAGATTCACGTAGCTGTATACAAACCGCCGGTAAAATTCCTCCCTCTTCACAAAGCTTTGCGTAAAATCTACACATTTCGTGACCCAAAACAAAACAAAACAAAACGAAAAATTCATTCTTGCAGTTTGAAAAGAAATGAAGAACCGAACAACAGTGCTTGGGATCAAAGTGCTTACGCAAGCTGTCGAAGAGCTGCTTGGAGAAATTCTCTGAGAGAAAAAAAGGAGAGAGGGAGACGGCTCGGAGATTTAAATCAGTTGGCAACGGCGGTGGGGTGGCCGCCGAGGCACAATGTACGGAAGCGGAAGATCGAGTGGTTATTTCATATTGGCTTTTCAACGGTGAAGATATTTCCATTACACGTAACTTTGTTTTTAGAGAGTGAAAATCAATAGAAATGTTCTATGAGTTTGTTTATCATTTTGACCCTTCCTTTAAAAACTCTTTGAACAAATTTCAAAGTTTTGTAACTCAATTGTTTCTTAACCAAATCCGACCCAGAATATATCAAAATGAAGATAAGAAAGTGTAGAACAAGATTATACCTATTTGGAAGCCAATGGTTGCCAGAGATCGCCAGAAAATAGCCTCAAAAGTGATTGGTTCGTGGGAAAACTGAAAAACTTGCCGGAAACTGGGCAAACTTTAAACATTCCTAACTTCTTCAATACTCAACGAAATTGAGTAATTAAAAAAATGAAAATCATACTTCTCAACGAGTCGAAGAGAATGGTACCTTTATCGAAGGCTAGCTCACCGTGGTTTGGCCGGAAAACGGCTCAAAAGTGGCTAACTTGAGACCAAGACAGCCATTTTGAGACAGCCATTTTTGAGCCAATCACCGGCAAGTTTTTCAGTTTTCTACGGACCAATCACATTTTAAGCTATTTTCAGGTCATCTCCGGCAACTATTGGGCTTCCATATAGGTATAATCTTGTTATACACTTTCCTATCTTCATTTTGATATATTATAAGTTGAATTTGGTTAAGAAACAATTAAGTTACGAAGCTTTGAAAATTGCCCAAAGAGTTTTTAACAGAATGACCAAAATGATTAACAGTGGACAATTTCAAGGAACATTAAGCTAAAAAGCCTTCGGCCTTCGGCCTTCAACGACTCGTCATAACCTACGAAGTCAATACTACAATTATCACATCACTTAGTACTACGGTCTGATGACGTTCCTCTTCAATTGTATATGAGAGGTCTTAGATTTGATTCTCGTCAAAGGCGAATTTGAACCAAATTATTGCAGGCTTAACCTACTTTCTTACTCTCTTATTGTAGATAATATCGTTTGTTAAAAAAAAAAAAAAAAAAAAAAAAAAAAAACTAAAATTACCACAAAATCTAAAAGAATTTCAACAAAACCCTATGGTGACAAAAAGAAGAAATCAAAGGGTAGCCCACCTCACAAAATTTAAATCTGGAAAGAGCAAAAGCCCAAACGGCACGGTGAGAAAGAGCACGAGTCGTTTCAGTTTTTTACGGGTAAATGAATGCGGGTTGAGCTGGATTGAGAAAACGGGTCAAGCCCATATAGAGACTCGAGACTCTTCTGCCAGATGCTGCCCTAAGGGCCCAAGCTTTCATGATAAATACCCAATCATTAGGGCTTCTGTTGCATCACAATTTCACACTCTGGGATAGCAGTGGCGGGGGCCGCTCTGCTGCTGAAAAGCCCCAGTCTCTCTTCTTGCTTAAACCCTAGATATCTTCTTTTTCTGTAGTTTTCTTTTTTCTCCTGGTGCTGATTGAAAACCCTAATCTTAGTTTCTGCTTAGAACCCTAGAAATCTTTTTTTGTGTGTAGTTTTTTATTTGAAATTGTGTGTGGGGGCAGATTTGAGATGAGGAATAGGTTCGTATCCCTATTGGTTTGAACGCCTTGATGATGGCGAAACTATGTACAACTACAAAACCCTAAATTTTCTATTTGATTTGTTCATCTTTTTTGTGGTTTTTTTTTTTTTCTTTCGAACTTCAGTTTTTGTAGTTTTTTTTATTTTTAATTTCAGTATATTTTTAGAAGGAACTGAAGGGAAATTTGAGGAATCGAGGATGAGGTGATGATTTGAACTTTGTGTTCCCTATTGGTTTGATTTGCCGCAATGATGGCATCTATGTATTAGCTTTAGCTGTATCTGATCATTCTCACTCCTTCCAACTCCTCTAAGAAATTAGATACCCAAATAAAACTAAATCAATTATTTAATGAGAAATTATTATGAATTTTTTTATTTAAAAATAAAGTGCAACATAAAAAATAAAAAAATGATTTGGATACAACTAATTCTTATTTTTTTAATAAAAATGGAAACCGTTTTTCTTGAAGGCTCTGTAATTTGATTAATTCAATTGGTTGTGGAGGGGACCAGGATGGAGTTGAATTGAATTAAGATAAGGGTTTTACGATTTTATGATATGTGACTCAGGAATAATATGGCCCAACATCTTGACTTCATTTATCAATAGTTGGTTGTCTTTTATAATCATAGTTTGCGTCTAAATCGTATGCAAATGTGAATCATTTGGTTGTTGTGGGGCTAATTGCAAGTGGGGTTTAAGAACATGTGTTATGGGTCTTTTTCATTGGTAGGCGTGAAATCTTCAACTGAAAAAAATGTTCTGAGGTTGTTGAGCGGTCATGGATATCTTAGAAATTTTTATATTCTAATCGTTCATCGTATATTGTATAGTTAATTTTCGTCAGGTACTATTTATGTTTAATTTTAAATAAAAAAGTTAAATAATTTCTAATCGTACAATGCATGATAAATGGCTAAAAATTTGGATCCTAATAATCTGTTGTCTTGGCATTGATCTAGCTAAAAGTATCAACATTTGGTAGAAAAGTTTACAGTCCGAGGGATGAAAAGTGGATAAAAGAAAGAAGGGAGATATACCAAGAGAATGTACTAGGAAAGTCATACAAACTGAAAACAGATAACACTAACAATTTTCAATTCAATAGTTTTCGTTCATTGTTTCTTAGAGGAAATTGTAGTGATGATCCTCAACTTTAACCCAATTAGAGTAATAGTCACTCAACTAAAAATTCATGACTATTAGTATTTTAACTTATCAAAACATGCATTTATAGTCCATTTTGTCGACTCTGTTAGAACTTCTATCAAAATGAGTCACGTGCTACGCATGTGAGGCTAAATCATAGGGCAAATGAGTCAAAATGAGTCATGTTGGAAGGACCCTTGCTAGCAATGGTTCCTTTTAATTTTATGAGGGGTAAAATGGATAGTTTCTTCCTTGTACTGCTGCTGTTAAAAGAATTGAATATTGACTCTCATCACAAGCACAGAAAGTCTAAATAAAAAATTGAGAGGTGTGTTTCTTTACTTTGCCGTCCAAACAGTGAGTTGTTTTCATTAATCGTCGCCAAACAATGAGTTAAACTAAATTTGTCGTCACTAAACAATAAATTATTTTCTGTTTGCCGTCTCCAAACAAAGTTTATAGCTAAATGGAAACCAACAGAGTCGAGTTGTCCATTGGGCAAGACCCCAAATGGCAAGAATCCAAGCAGTTGCGGCAAATGCGGTGCATCCAAGTCAGGATTAATTAACCCTAATACAAAAACGTAGGTTGAGAATAATATAATCAAACCAATGTATGTGTTCTATATAATATTTGCGGAGTGACTCTATTTTAAAATCTAGGGGTGTCAATTCGGGTTAGCAATTGTGTCCATTTCGAACCGATTCGTGTCGAGATCAGTCAATATAAACGTTAATTGTGTAATTAATTATGTTAATTAAAAGCTTAAAACTAGGTCGAGGATGCTAAAAAATATCATTTAAATGACTTATCATTCTAGAAGAAAGAACGTTGAAAACCTAAGTCCCATTTTCCCTTCCATTCCTCGTATTTCATCACACTAATTCGAATTATTTATGTTAATTAGCCCGTCACGTATAATTCGTGTCAAGCAATTCTTCGGTAGAAAGGATGTTGAAAACCTAATTAGTCTCGTTTTTCCTTCCTCTAATATGACTAAGATCATGCTATAATAATTGTCTCTAGTCTCTACTACTTCAGCCTCATTATCCAAAAAAACCTGGATGTTGTTGACTATCATTGACTAAATGCCAACTCAGAATAGTTTGTTAAGAGTGCCAATTCATCACAAATCTGGATCCCGGTCGGATCCTCTTTGTGAGGATCTCAAGGATCTGTGAATCATGTCCGTTCATCGTACTTTGTACGGTCAGAAATCATTTTAAATATTTTTATTTAAAATTAAACACAAACAGTACTTGACAAAAATGGACCTCACAATGTATGATGAACGAATATGATTCACGGATCCCTAGGATCCTTACCAAAGGGATCCGAAGAAGATCCTGTTGGACTCATCACAGTTTGTTGTAATATGGTGCTACAACTGTTTAGACAGTTAGGATAATTATTTAGCTTGTAAGAAAAGGCACCGCAGCTATATAAGCTGCTACACTATGTAATAATTCTGTTAAGTTTTCATACATTCAATACAAAATTACATTTCACCAGTTTTCTCTCTCCTTCCTCCATAGCTTTCTTGTTTCTTAAGCTTTCTGCAATAGTTAAAGACTGCGATCTCTATATCATTAACACGGTATCATCGCCATGGATTGATCTTTGGTGATATCCACACACTCTTTATTATAGCTACACTCCTTAATCCTATATGAATACAGTGAATGAACTCGATCTTCAATTTAAAATATTTAAACTAATGGATACCACAAAATCTTATGTTATACTTAAATGAAAGTATGAATAAACTCTTTAGTGTTAGTGAATCTATTGTTTTGATGGGATACGCATTCTACGAAACTAGTTTCAACGATCCAACCGTCAAACATGTTTGTATATACTTCGAGATCGCATACATCAAAAATTGCAAAAAACAAACATTCAGAGATCAAGTAACGGGACAAAACTTTTCGATGGTTATAAACGAAAATTCACGATTTAACGGTTATTTTAACTCCGATTTGATGATTTTTTACAACTACACTCCTTGACCCTATATTAATACAATGAATGAATTCAATCTTCAATTTAGAATATTTACACTAGTGGATACCACAAAATCTTATGTTACACTTAATGAAAGTATAAATAAACTCTAAGTGTTAGTAAATCTATCATTTTGATGGGATACACATTCTACGAAACTAATTTCAACGATCCAACCGTCAAATTTCTTTCTATATGCTTCAAGATCGCATACGCCAAAAATCGCAAAAAACAAACATTCAGAGATCAAGTAACAGGACAAAACTTTTTTACGGTTATCAACAAAAAATCACTATTTATTAACTCCAATTTTGATGATTTTTTACAGCTACACTCCTTGACCTTATACGAATACAATGAATGAACTCTATCTTCAATTTAAAATATTTACACTAGTGGATACCACGTTATACTTAATGAAAGTATGAATAAACTCTTAAATGTTAGTGAATCTATTGTTTTGATGGGATATGCATTCTACAAAACTAGTTTCAACGATCCAACCACCAAGCATGTTTGTATATACTTTGAGATCGCATATACCAAAAATTGCAAAAAACAAACATTCAGAGATCAAGTAATGGGACAAAACTTTTCGACGGTTATCAACGAAAAATCACGATTTAACGGTTATTTTAACTTCGATTTTGATGATTTTTTACAGCTACACTCCTTGACCCTATATGAATACAATGAATGAACACGATCTTCAATTTAAAATATTTACACTAGTGGATACTACAAAATCTTATATTATACTTAATGAAAGTATGATCATAAACTCTTAAGTGTTAGTGAATCTATTGCTTTGATGGGATATGCATTCTAAGAAACTAGTTTCAACAATCCAACTGTCAAACATGTTTGTATATACTTCAAGATCGCATACGCCAAAAATTGCAAAAAATAAACATTCAGAGATCAAGTAACGAGACAAAACTTTTCGACGGTTATCACGAAAAATCACTATTTAACAGTTATTTTAACTTCGATTTTGATCATTTTTTACAGCTACACTCCTTGACCCTATATGAATATGTTATACTTAATGAAAGTATAAATAAACTCTAAGTGTTAGTGAATCTATCATTTTGATGGGTTATGCATTCTACGAAACTAATTTCAATGATCCAACCGTCAAACTTGTTTGTATATGCTTCAAGATCGCATACGCCAAAAATCGCAAAAAACAAACATTCAGAGATCAAGTAAAGGGACAAAACTTTTTGACGGTTATCAACGAAAAATCACGATTTAACGGTTATTTTAACTCCAATTTTGATGATTGTTTAAAACTACACTCCTTGACCCTATATGAATATACTGAATGAATTCGATCTTCAATTTAAAATATTTACACTATGATCGATGAAAATTGAGGATTTTGTAAAAAGAATAACGTGCAAGCTTTGAGTTGCATTGGCAAGGTTTAAACTTTTGAGAAAGCCTTCACAACCTTGAAAACAAAAACTGTTTCATTTTGTATATCCTTGCACATTTAATATTTTGTAATAGACTAGTAGTGTATGAATGTTTGTTTATTAGGCTCTTATTTTCGAGTGTAGATGTAGTACTTAAACGACAAATATATTTTAATGTTTTGAAGTAATATTTATGTGGCAATGTGTGGTATGTGCAAATTTAAGAAAAAATATATATTTTTCTTAACGGGTCATAATGGGTCGGGTCACTTTACCCGTTGGGTAAAGTGACTTGCACTTGTTAAGGACCCGTTAAGATAACGGTTGTGACAAGACATGACTCGTTAAGATAACATGTGTTACATGAAAACGACACGAACACGACAAACATGACCCGTTTGCCAGGCCTAACACAATATTGACATGAGAAGGGTAAAGTAGTAATTTTGTACCTTTTCACAAAATGACAATCATATCCTTATTTTTCCAATTTACCGTCACTTTTGATACACAATATTTACATAAGGAGGACAAAAAACAGTATTTATGTAATATTAAGATAAAATATGCACTTATTAAGACTATCTCCAACCCTTGGGCTAAAACCTAAAATTTTTAGCCTAGAAAATTTAGGTTTTAGCCCAGAAGCAGCTTTTTTGCTCTAATCCTTTTGTCCTAAATTTTTTAGTCTGTGATTATTAAAGAATAAATTTAGGCTAATTTTTTCTTTTAAAGTAATTTAAAAAAATAAAATAAATTATGTACACTGTCATAATTTAATTTTAGGGTACATTACACTTTACCACCTTAGGTTTGGGGTTCATACAACATCTTCAAAACATTTCAATTTCATACCTCACCTACTATTTTATTTCAATATAGTACCTGCGTTACATTTTTCATCCATTGATCTGTTAAGAGCTGACGTGACTGCCACATTTGTGCTAATGTGGTTGCCAAATTTGTGCCATGTGGCAAAAAAATAATTTTTCATTCATTTAAAATATTATAATAATTTACCCTATTTATTAAAAAAAAATTAAAAAAAAAACCCATCTTCTTCCCTGAGCCCTTTCCCTTCCCTGCAACCCAAACACCCCATCCTACCCCACCCCCACCTCCTGAGCAACCCCCACCCCTCCCACCCACCCCACCCACCCCACCCACCCACCCAAAACCCACCAGTCTCCTACCTCACCACCCCCACCCCCTTTCTCCCTCCCCAACCTTCATCTCCCTACAGAGTCTGAAAATAAACATAAACATAACCACTTTCATTATATAACAGTGTAGGCAACAATGTCACAACATCCAAAACATACTCAAGCTATTGCTACAATGTTTAAGCACAAAATTAACCTGCTTTGTCATTTTCAATCTACTAGCGCAATCTTCATCGAAATTCTTCGGGTCTCGATTGAGAGACAAATCAATCTCCATTTCTAAAGTGACGGGGTTCATCCTCTTTCGATACATTGCCATTTTTGGTTTTCAAACCGCCATTTGAGTCTTTAGCCTTCAGCGTGCTTCCTTCTTCATCTTTCTTCTTCACAGTCCGGGCATCCAGATCTTCTCATGAAGGTTTGAGCTCTGGCTTAGACTTCGGGACCGGTTCTTGTTTAGCGACGGGTTTGGATTTGGGTTTAGGCTTGGCCTTAGAGGACCGAAGCACGAACCGGTTGGCCCAAGAAGGGGCCTAGCTGGTCACATCAAGAGCGGTGGTGGTGGTGGAGAGCGGAGCTGTGAGGATGGGGGTTGGGATTTTGGGGTGGTGTATGGCGTAGTTATAGGGATGGAAGGGATGAAGGTCAGGGAGGTGAAGAAGGAGGAGAAAGAGAAGGTGGGGGGGGGGTGTTGCGGGGGAGGTGTGGGTGGGGTGGGGGTTTACAAGGGAGGTGAAGATAGTGGAGGAGAGGGAGGTGGGTTGGGGGAAGATGGGTTCTGGGTTGATTTTTTTTTTATAATTTTAAATATAACTTCTTTTAAATTAATTAATTATTTTTAAATGAATAAAAAATTATTTTTTTACCATGTGGCACAAATTTGGTAGCCACGTGGCACAAATATGGCAGCCATGTCAGCTCTTAACGGATCAATGGATGGAAAATGTAACGGAGGTACCATATTGAAATAAAATAGTAGGTGAGGTATGAAAATGAAATGTTTTGAAGATGTTGTATGAGGTTACAATAGACCTTAAACTTGAGATGATAAAGTGTAATTTACCCTTAATTTTATGAACATTTTAACCTAAAAAAATTTTAATTCCAATAAATATTGAAAAGTCACTAAATTTGGGTGAATTTTAAGTTAAATATTTTTTTTAATAATGTTAGCCGTCTAATTTAAATTTGGGCTGTTAGATCTTTTTTTTTTACCATTAGATTTGATTATATTCGATCTCAACCGTTGAATTCATTAAATCCTGAGGGACATGCCCATGTGGGTGGGGTCTTGGTCCCACTGGTGGTGCCCACACCATTTTCTGGGCTAAATCCTGAGGGGAATTTGGTTTTTGTTTGGCTTTTGCCTTTTAGCCTACACATTTAGCATGTGTTGGGTTGGGTTTTTTTTTGGGGGGGGGGGAATAAAACCTAAAAAATAACATTTAGCTCAGGGTTGGGTTTGGTTCAAGATAAATTGTCCCACCATCATTTTTTTTCATACTCTTTTTAAAATTTAAAAAACTAATCACATTCCTTAACAAAAAAAAAAAAAATTGTTCACACGTGCTCATCAACTAGTTATCCCTTTGAATTAAGCCTCTTATAATCTATATTATTTAATAAGATCCCACCAACCCACTACTGGGAAAGGTTTCCACCAAAAGTAGAAGTAGGTGTAAGAGAGCAAATAATTGATGCTTAGCCACACATTGACCAATCAATCAAAACAAATTGTCGTTGCTTCTGTAAGACTCACGAATCTTCTAAGCACGCCGCCTCCATCACTATTATCTCCCTAATTACAAAATTAAACAAAGAAAATTGTCTCCCGGCTAATCGGCTATATAAGTAGCAAATCCTACTCATTCAACTTGCACTGGATAAACCCTGATAATCCACTGAAGTTATCAGTTAAACTTGTATTTCACTAATCATAAAAATTCAAGATGGTGGATGTGTTGGATCATGAGCTGGAGAAGGAACTGAAACAGTTCGACGAAACCAAAGCTGGTGTGAAAGGGCTTGTAGATTCTGGGGTGACCAAGCTCCCAAGAATGTTCAAACACCCTCCGGAGTGTCTACCATCCCCGAACCAAAACAATGGAATTCACGACCTGCAAGTTCCTGTCATCGATCTCAAAGATGCGGAGAACAACGAAAGGAGAAGCGAAATCATCAGTAACCTCCGCAAAGCAGCTGAAGAATGGGGTTTCTTTCAAATTGTGAATCATCCCATTCCACTTGACGTCATGGATGATGTGCTGAAAGGTGTTCGGCGGTTTCATGAGCAGCCCCAGGAAGCCAAGGAGGAGTGGTATTCGCGTGATTTCACGAAGAAGGTCAACTTCTTCTGCAATGGAGAATTGAAGGTAGACACTCCAGCTGACTGGAGAGACACCTTGTCATGCAAGGTCCTCGAAGATGAACGCAACTTTGAAGAAATCCCTGAAGTCTGCAGGTAAATGAGTAATACTACACTCACAAAATTTGGTCCAATTTTATAAACTACCTTTTAAAATAGGTCCAATTTTATAAACTACCTTTTAAAATAGGTCCAATTTTTAATGATTTTTTATTTTTGAAATATGTCCAATTTTTAGTTACTTTGGATCCATTTCAAAAAACCCAAATTTTCTTTACTAACTAACATCATATTCAAATTTGAGCTCAATCTGAAAACTGTTTAAATGCTTATTTTGCAGAACGGAAATACGTGAGTATATGAAGTACATCGTTCAAGTGAAGGAGAAGCTATCCGGATTATTTTCGGAAGCTTTAGGCCTAAGCAGTGATTACCTTGAAAATCTAAGGTGCTTCAAATCTAGGTCATTGGCATGCCACTACTACCCGGTATGCCCGGAGCCCCATTTAACCCTAGGAGGAACCAAACACTCCGATCTCGGCTTTCTAACCTTGCTCTTGCAAGATAGTGCTGGCCTACAAGTTCTTCATCAAAATATTTGGATTGATGTTCCCCCAGTGGAGGGAGCTTTGCTCATCAATCTTGCCGACATGTTGCAGGTACTGTCACTACTAGCTAATTTTAGTTTAACCATAGTTTTTTACTCGATACAGAGTGCTTTTGGTTAAGCACGTCACATATATATAAAATAGTATACATGACAGACTAATTAATTCATCCACATCATTCACGTGTGTATATTCACTGTACAGTTTATTACTAATGGCAACTTCAAGAGTGTACAGCACAGAGTACTGATGCCACTGTCGACCCTCGAGCCCCGTACGTCAATTGCATGTTTTGTTGGCACCGACGACCTCCAAAAACCATACGGTCCGTTAAAGGAGCTCATCTCCGAAAACAATCCGGCAAAATACGAAGATGTCTGTTTTGGAGAATACATGAAACGTTATAAACTTTAGATTTGAAGGGATAAGATGGTAACTTTGTGCTTCCTTGTTTCAGAATTGCACTGAGCCTAATTGCTAGTTATGTTGAAACTTGGAAGAGTTTTGGTTATGTTGGTATGCTTGATTTCACTTTTATTCGGCTCTTTTGGTATTAAAGTGATTCACCTTTTCTGAAGTTTGGAGTTTGATCTGCTGATCATTTCCTCTGTTCCGATGTAATAAAGCGTTACATATGTATGTTGACAATTCCTAATAAGAACATTCCGAGTTTGGATCCCCTTTTCTTTCTTTGATACAAAAAGCGATCTGCATAATCGTCCAAACATGTTTTTGTGTTCTATCATTTTCCATGTTAAATAATTTCGTTTTGTTTTGGTAAACTGTGGCAATGCCCTTTTTTTTATGGTGACACTTTCATAAACGGGCTGTTAATTCATCATGACTTAGCATCAAACTTACTTCACATATATGTCGTTCTTGCAATCTTGTGAGTCAAACCTAAGACCTCCAACAAAGTATAGACCTAGTGATGATAGAACAAGTAATCATGTGCGCTCAACCCTGCTCTTAATATTAATTGATTTTTTTGATTCATAGTAGTTGCGCTACTGAATGTGAATTGCGAGTTTGGTATAAGCTATCAGTCTTGGCAAGGCAACGCACTACAAAAAATATGATCTAAGAACACAATTGATTTGTGCCCTTTTAAATTTCGTTGAGCACAAATATATAATGGTGCTCTTAGATGTCAATGAACACAAAACTATCACAAATATGCTTTCTGAACAAAAAGGCACATTAGTTAGTGTCTAAACAAAAGTTTATTGGTGCCTATTAGAATTTGAACACAAAATTTGTGTCACTATTTATGGATATCCGTAATACTAATTTTTTATTAATTTACAAAAACACAAACAACATTTTCATGCCCTCTAATTTAATATATTTAAATCATTTGATTTTGTAGGCACAATGTTTGTGTCTACATTCACCAGTTTGGACACAAATCAAATTTTAGTATTAGTTTTTATTGATCAAGGACACACACATTTCATCACCATCACCTGGCAAGTCCATTGTTTGGATCAAGCGGATGTTTTCTAAATTTATTTTCTTATTCGATACTTTCTGCTGTCAAATTAGAGGGCTTTACCAACTAGATCAGTTCTTGAAAAAATTACGGAGTCGAAATTTATTCAAATAAGAGTCTACAAACCAACAAAAATTTGTTTGTGAGCACCACTTTATGTGTTTTGGTTTTTACAGTTTACATTTAGCACACACAAAAAATTAGATTATAAAATTGTGGTAAATAATGGTATGGGTCTTGAGATAGACAAATGATACAATTTGAAAATAAATGCCCATTGAATATTAATAATTATAAATTTCTTTTTTGTGACACAAATTTTAAAAATTGTGTCCAGTAAATAGTAATAAATAATAAATCATTCCACTTCTCATTCAGTAAAAGAATATAAGGATGTGCTATTTACATATACTTTTTTACTTCTTACACATCTTTTATTAATTTATGTCCTTTGATCTTATTCAATTCATTCAATCCGACGACCGAAAATTAAAAAGATGTGTGAGAAGTAAAAAAAGGTGTGTGAATATCACACCCTAAGAATATATTGGCACAATTATGGATTTGTGCATTTGAATTATTTTAATATTGTTCATGTTTGAGTGGTGTGCCGTGGGACCCACCCACGTGTGACTTCCTCTTCGCCGTGCAAACCCCCTCATTTTCCCCTCCCTCTCTTTCTGCCATCCCTATCCCCCACGCTGAAACTCTGCATCTCTCATGTTGGCACAATTATGGATTTGTGCATTTGAATTATTTATGTTTGAGTGGTATGCCGTGGGACCTACCCACGTGTGGGTCTCTCTTCCCCGCGCAAAGCCCCTCATTTTCCCCTCACTTCTTTCGGCCATCCCCACACCTGTCTCTCTTCTACCTCGGTTCCTCTTCTCCCTTCTCCCTCTGTCCCTCATCCTTCTCTTCTCTCTCTTGGCTCGCTTCTCCCCGAGCAACACAGCCACCACGTTCTCCGGCGACTTCGAACGCCAAATCACCACCATCCTCGTCCCAACCTCACAGTAAACACGGAACTAGAACCCAGAGTCCCAGAACTTAGACTCGAACCTGAAATTGGAGAGCCAGAGCTCCGTCTCGAATCCGAGAGTTCCGGCGAGTTCATCGCTTTCCCTACCGAGGTAAGGTCTGTAACTACCTCCGTTTAACTCCTTTCGATGTTCTAAGTTGTTTTCTATCCTTGCATGTGAAATTTCTTTTACGTTTGCGAGATTGAACGGAGAGCAAACGTTCTCTACTGTTCCGGCGAGTTGCAGGTTTCCCGAGATTTTCCTACCAAATCTCGTCGTCTTGTATGAGACTGACACCACAAACTAACTGCCCATAATCCCAGGGACCAGATTCGAGCTTTACATGCTCGAATCTGTCAGGGATTCGTAGAGACCTAAACTGGGCTTTCAGGCCAATTTCCGGCCACCCCTAGCCATCCCTTGGCCTCGATTTTGGTAAAATCAAACTCCTCTTAATCCCGACTTCATTTTGACAAGTGGTTGAGATTTAATGCTGATCTGCTTCTGTTTCGAATCCAAATAGGTTTTGATTTTAATTTTTGTATTCGTTTGTGTGTAATTTGAGATGGAATGTGGAAGTGGTTTGAATTTATGGTGTATTTATTCTGGTGTCTGACGACTATACTTAAATCACATGACTCTAGATTTAACATTCTACCTACTGATATCATGAATACAATTGTTAAGAATGAGTTTTCAAAATTGCCGATGATATAGTGAACGTATTCAAATCATTTTAGAGAAAATACAGCTATTTTGACATTCATGTATTTTCCTTTCAGTTTCGTTGTTCTTGTAAGTTGTGTGGTTTCTTTATCTTTGAGGTTTTTATTCATAACCTTGGCAGGAAGAGGCCCAGATTCTATATAGACCAGCTGATTAATTTATTTGTGGAACATGAAGATGGGATGAAGTAAAAGCTTTCTGGGAAAGATTCAAGTGTTCAGAAATGCTTGTTTTCATTATTCGTATGAATTGATTGTTTATAGAACTAAATTGTAAAAGCTTGTTTGTAATATTTGAATTTGTTTTTTTTAATATTTAACGTATTGGGCACAAAACAAAACTGTGCTAACATGGCTTGGAAAAAGTCAGTATTGTTAGAGCTGTCAAAACTGAGACACAAAAGAACCCCTATTTGTGCTGAGCTTTTTGGGCATCAAAGACCATAATATCCCCAATGATCAAAGGTAACGCCCATAGAGGGCACAGATAGAAATATGGTTGCTGCACTGTTGCTATTGGTCTATGGGCACCATTGTTGGTGCTTTTCGGCCTCTAAGAGCTCAAATAATTTATTGTGTGTAGTGCTCATATTTTTTGTAGTGACGTATGATAGGAGCATATTTAGGCGACTTACTTAGCTTGTTTTTGTGCATCTATGTTGTTAATTCATAGTTGTTTTAGTAGTTTAAGCTATTTTCGTGTGTTTTTAGGTTCATATGGCTAAGGAAGCAAAAAGATGCATTTTGGAGCATTTTGGAGCAAAATTGGGCTTGGAATGGATAGCATATTTTTGGAGCCAAAGTGTTGGACGAATTTGAAAGCCTTGTATGCACTTTGGACATAAAACAAAGGGCCTAGCCCAATCAAACAATCCTTTGAGCCATGCAAAACCTCTAGCCCAATCAACAAGCCTTAGCCACATGCATTCACATGCATCACAACCCCAAAACCATCAAGAAACACCCATTCACACACACATGCATTCACATGCATTTCCACCTTCCTACTTCATCATTTCACCACATTCTCCCTCTTTAACTCACATGCACCCAAACAAAGCCAACCTAGCTAACCCTACATGCATTATTTATTCACTCTTCATCATTGCATTCATCACCAAAGAACTCCCCATCATTGCCATGCATTCCCCCTAATTCCATCCATCTTCCACACCTTTCCAACCTAGCCACACCCTATAATCATCCCCCCTTTAAGTTATGATTTTATTTCCTAACCCTACATGCATTATTTATTAACTCTTCATCATGCATCCACATTCATTCCAACACAAAACACACACATGCACTTATTCTTTCATCATTGCACCACCAATTCACCCACATGCATTTCCAACCATTCACACCCCTTTAATCATTCTCCTAGCTATCATTCACATGCTCTCCCATCCATCCTCTCCCTATATAAACCACACACACTTCATTCATTTGCATCATCTCATTCACAACACAACACACCACAAACACTTCCCTAGCCGTGAGTTTCTCTCCCTTAGAATCCAAAAACCATCTTCCACTTCCATCACTCCTCACTTCATTCCACACTTCCATTCCCCCAACCCAACTATCCCTAGACCTTATGCTACAACGAAGAGGAAGAGAAGAGGGCCTAAACGTTCATACAATTCAAGTTTGAGTTGTTGGAATGTTTAGGCGTTTCTTCGATTTCAATGTTTAATTTCAATTCTCTTTGTTTTGTACGTATGAGGAACTAAACCCCCCCCCTTTAGCTAGGGGGTGATTCGAAATATATGTTTATGCTTGCAATATGATTTGAGTACTTCTAATTACGTTTCATAAGTTGTGAATTCAATTTGTTTAACTATTTGATTGATAACCTATTTATGTATGTTTATTGAGAGTCGACGCTTAATTTTCATGCATGAATTTGACGCTAGAATATAAGTGAGTTTCACGTAATAGTTATGAACTTATATTCACAAGTAGTGGAGGTTGCTTATAAACAATCGCGTTAAACAAATTCTTGGCATAAGTTTCATGCAATCATAGTAACGAATGCCTCGTCAACACTTATAGTTTTCATATTGCTTAATGATTCTTGCTTGTATCTCTATTATGCAATTCATGTAGGGAACTTGTGAGGAATGCTTTGGATTGTCGTATGCAATCATCCAATTCATTAACTTAAGGAAAACTTGACGGTTAATTTAAGCGGGCCTAATTAACCCAGGGCGTTGAGAATTCATGGTTTATTGAAAAGCAATTGGAAATCGTTTTATTATGCAAGTGTAACATGTGTGGAGATGAACCCCTTGGCTAGCATCCATTCATTCCATTTCATCAATTTCATATTTACATTATGTTTTAATTGCAATTTGTTCATTTAGTTTAATTCCGTCCAAAACTCAATCCCCCTTTTGCTTTAATGTTCAATATAGTTAGAAATCAATTTAGTTTGTGTTTTTAAAGCATTTTGAGTCTTTTGGTTTGTCTTAGTGTTTTAACGTTTAGTTTCACATTCTTTGAGTCTAGTTTAGTGTTTTATATTGTTTTTACGTTTTTGAGTCATTTTCCAAGAGATTAACAATCCCTCCTAATCCCCGGTCCAGAACGATCCCTACTTACATCCATACTACAATTGTCAAAAAGAGGGTTTAATTTGTGTGCGTATAATTCTCGCATCAACGTACGATCATCTAGGAAAACACTTAATCAAGAGTGCGGCTAAAAGTAAAATAACCTAACTCCCATCATAGGGTGTAAGGGAATAGATAAATTGCCGGACTTGACTTCTCTCCCCTTCAAGTTCCTATACACTTCCATATATTACTTTTTATCTTATTATCTCTATAAAAAAATCAATATAAAATATTGACGTGGCTTAACCGTGACCGCACAAATAGAAGGGGATGAGAGTATGGGAACTGGGAGGGCAGAAAAGCCAGGTCCCAAACTGCCATGATCAACTAACCTAGGCAATTTTAAATTCTCAAAAGTTGGACAAAACCTCAACTGGCTTAAACCCTTTAGTTGGTTACTTAATCACTAGGGAGCTGGATATTTTCTACTATGGGGACGATTATTTTTCAAAGGGACATCTATGAAATTTTCGACCAACTTTAACCGTTTTTCAAACCCAAATCTTCTTCAACAAAAACATTCATCAGAATCCCATACATCATCCATAGTTGATAAAATTGCAGGAACGTTCGACTTTGTAGAGTTAGAACAGCAAGTCAACAGGAATGTTTCATACCAAAATATGCACTAAATTAGCTATTTTCATACTTAGTATCATGGCTATGGCTTAACATCAAGCTTTTCACCTCAATATGTCATCACCTACCTCTAATTTGGTTGTACACGAACATTCATCAGTATTAATAGTCCGATTGAGGAGAATAAATCTCATATTGATGAGAGATGGAATTTTGCATGGACTTATGAGTAAGTTAGGCTAGTCTCATATAGTCAATCGGTTTTTTGGTAAAACCTCTTTTGTAAGGTACACAAATCCCATGTTCTGTGATTTCTTGGAAGTGACCTTCAGAAGTTATGGCTCACCATGTAGATTTCATAAATTTCTTCGAAGTGACCTTCATCTTCGGTGATCCATAAATATCTCACATTTTGTGATCCATCCAATATTAATTAATTGGCAATACCTTGGGACATAGCATCCCTCACCCAAACATAACTTTAACTTCCCCGTCTCTCCGAGTTTGTTCCCTTTCGCTCTCCTCTCTCCATCTGATCTACAATCCACCGGAGAGGCTAATGATGTGAGTTTTCCGATGGCTTCTGCACCAATGGGCGGGGTCATATTAATTTGTAACGATAACTTGTCATCACCAACCCTTCATCAATATGAAAGGAAACCATAAGGTATTTGAATTGAAAAGGAAACCATATGAAATAGAATCCTCTTTAATTGAGAAGTTTTCAAGACCAACGGTCACATTTCTATGTGCAGATGTTACTAATCACACTTGTAATATGAGTATTTGATTGAAAAAGTTTTTAGTACGGCGGGTACACCAACATATAGTATTATTAATTCACGTATTATAATTACTTATTTCGAATTTTTAGAGTGACTCTCATATTGTAACTTTATATTACTAATTAATCACATGTTATAAATATAGGTGTGGAAGACATAATTGATAACTTAATTGTAATGAACTCACTACATAAGATAGATAAATATTAATTATTGAATCCACGTATTTAACATGAGAGCAGCTAGCTAGACACCTCTATAGTCAGTTGAAGTAGTCGGCCGAACAATGCTTTTTTATGCCTTCTTTTCTGTTTGTAGTATTACTTGTTTTCCTTAATTTCTTTTACCTGTAAAGATTCGAATTAATCAAAACTAATTGTCTTCGTTTAATCAAAACTAATCGTCTTTGTCTACCATCCCCAATCCAAAACAACTGGCATTCACGACCTGCAAGTTCCTGTCATTGATCTCAAAAATGTTGAGAACAGCGAAAGGCGAAGTAAAATCATCAATGAGCCTCCGAAAAGCATCTGAAGAATGGGGTTTCTTTCAGATTGTCAACCATCCAATTCCACTCGATGTCATGGATGATGTACTGAAAGGTGTACGGCGGTTTCATGAGTAGCCCCAGGAAGCCAAGGAGAAGTGGTATTCGCATGATTTCACAAAGAAGGCCAACTTCTTCAGCAATGCAGAACAAAATATTCCAGGTGATTGGAGCGATACTTGTCATGCAAGGCCCTCGAATATGAGGGTAGCTTTGAAGAAATCCCTGAAGTTTACAAGTAAACGAGTAATGCTACACTCACCAAATTTGCTTACCAGAATTTTGTACGTTGACTTCTAATGTTATTCTTTTTTTTTAATAATTCAAACTTGAGCTCACTTTGAAAGTCATTTAAATGCTTAGTAGAGCAGAAATACGCTAGTATATGAAACACATCATTCAAGTGAAGGAGAAGGAGAAGGAGAAGGAGAAGCTATCTGAATTATTTTCAGAAGCTTTTGTTGAAGATCAACACCAACCCAATTGGTGTTTGTGTTGAAGTGTAATGGTCCAAGATGGATCCAACCCATGGACAAAGAAAGATCCATACACATGCTAGAGAATTCTAGCAAAGTTCAAGTTGGTGGAAGAGTTTAGAAGAATGGTGAGGTTTCCACCAACATGCAAGATTAGTGTAGATAATTCTAGCTTAGGAAGTTAGTGGAATTATCTAGATATCTCTAGCATGGTGTTCTCCAAGGTTCCATCCATGCCTATAAAAGGAGAAGGCATCCACACCATTTGTATCAATTAAGGCAACCAAGTGAGGGTGAGAAGCAAGAATAGTCTTGTAGGAGTGTGAGTGATCTAGAGTGTGTCTCTAGAAAGAGTGAGTGTCATAGCTTCTCAAGTGTGTCCTTGATAGTTTGTGTGTTGTAATCTTTTGTGAGTGTAATACAAGTAATTTGTTTACTTGTGTTGTCTCTCCAACACTTGTGTTAGAGTTGCGTACTCTAAGTTTTTCCTTAACAATTGGTATCAGAGCGGTACGATCGGGGACCGTCTCTAGTGAAGCTTTCAAGAATCGTGAGAAGTTTAGTACTGCACAAGATTGTTGACTAATCTTGTTTGGTGTTCGAAGTTCTACTGACACAATGAGAGATCTTAAAGTTGTTGGAGGAATCAAGAAGCTGAACAACAAAAATTACAACATGTGGGCAACGTGTATGGAGTCTTACCTACAAGACCAATATCTTTGGGATGTCATCGGCGATAATGAAGTTACGCAGTCGGAAGATGACACCAGTAGCACTTTGAGGAAGTGGAAGATCAAGGCAGGTAAGGCTATGTTTACCTTAAAAACTACAGTTGAAGATAACATGTTAGAGCACATATGTAAAGCCAAGACACCAAAAGAAGCGTGGGAGACCTTCGCCACACTATTTTCAAAGAGGAACGATATAAGATTGCAGCTTCTCGAGAACGAGTTGTTATCGGTGGCCTAACGAGACATGACGATTACTGAATATTTCCACAAGATAAAGTCTACTTGCCGTGAAATTTCTTAGATCATAGTTCTGCCATTGTAGAATCCAGCATAAAAAAGAGAAATTATCCATAGATTGAGACCCGAATATCGAGGCTTCGTTGCCGTTGTATAAGGATGGCCGACCCAACCATCACTTGTTGAGTTTGAGAATTTGCTTGTTGATCAAGAAGCTTTGGCAAAGCAAATGGGAAGGGTCTAAGCGCTCTACACCAAAAGTAAAGGCAACTTTAAGTAGTGTGCTGGTGGTGGATCTAAAAGATATGGTGACAAGGAAAAAGGTCATCAAGGAGGAGGGAGTTCTCGACTAGGGGGAGCTCCAAAGTATCACGGCAACTATGGTCAGTCCCAGAATAATAAAAGATTTGAGGGCAAGTGCTATAATTGTGGAAAGAAGGGCCACATATCGAAAGATTGCTGGTTCAAAAGGCCTGCAGAAAGTAACGTCACCAACTCAGAGAAGAAAATTGAAGATGATTGGGACGTTGTTGCTTCTTTAGCCCTGGAGAAAGAATGGGATGTTGAAGCATCCGTTTCTATGGAGAAGCAAGAGTCAGCTCTCATAGTAGCAAGTTCGGAGATGATTGATTACCATAATGATTGGATCGTGGATTCAAGCTGCTCAAATTATATGACAGGTGATGAGAAAAAGTTAGAAAGTCTGACTGAGTATAAAGGAGGCTGCTTGGTAGTGACGGCCGACGACTCGAGGCTACCGATTGCTTACATCGGTAAGACAGTAATTGAGCCCTGATACAACACTAACCATGTGCCGCTTCAAGATGTCTACCATGTTCTAGGTATGAAGAAAAATCTTCTTTCAATGCCGCAACTAACGTCATTAGGAAATTATGTCTTGTTTAGTCCACGAGATGTCAAAGTGTATTGACACCTCAAGATCTTAGGGACGCCAACAATGGAGGGACGACGATTGCAGTCAGTCTATGTAATGTCAGTAGAAACTGCATACGTAGACAAGACAAGGAAGAACGAGATAGCAGATTTATGGCACATGAGATTGGGTCACGTTAGCTATCACAAGCTAAATGTGATGATGAAAAAGTTAATGCTTAAGGGGCTACCTCAGCTTGATGTGAGAACAGACATGGTTTGTGCAGGATGCCAGTATGGTAAAGCACATCAACTACCATACAAAGAGTCGAAGTTTAAAGCGAAAGAGCAGTTGGAGTTGGTTCATTCCGATGTCTTCGGGCCCGTCAAGCAACCATCGATAAGTGGGATGCGGTACATGGTGATGTTCATTGATGATTTCTTCAGGTATGTGTGGGTTTTCTTTATGAAAGAAAAATATGAAACATTTTCAAAATTTAAAGAGTTTAAGGAGATAGTCGAAGGAGAAGTGGGAAAGAAGATACGTTGCATACCAACATATAATGGAGGAGAATATGCCTCGAATGAGTTTTCCCAGTATCTACGAGATTGTAAAATACGTCACCAGTTCACATGTGCCAACACGCCACAACAGAATGACGTAAGCTGAAAAAAAGAATCGGCATCTTGCAGAAATATGTCGAAGTATACTCCATGCCAAGAATGTACCAGGAAGGTTTTGGGCCAAAGCTATGAGAACTGCAGCTTATTTGATCAACAGGCTTCCTCAACCAATGTTAGAATTTGTCTCACCCTTTGAAAAACTATGGGATATGAAACCTACAGTTAGTTACTTTCGAGTATTTGGCTGTGTGTGCTACATATTTGTTCCAAGTCACCTACATAGCAAGTTTGACAAGAAGGCTAGTCCGATGTATCTTTGTGGGATATGACAACCAAAGAAAAGGGTGGAAATGTTGTGATTCTACAACTCGAAGGTGTTACACATCACGAGATATGGTGTTTGATGAAGCATCTTCTTGGTGGTTTTCAAAAAAAGAAGCATTGCCTGATTTGAGAGAGATTGAAGATAAGCTGCAACAAAAGATGGGGGTGCAAACTGTTCGAATCCAGTCGAGACTAGATGAGTTTGAGGATTCACTTGATGGTGATGGTGTTGAGCAAGTAGTGTCCCAAAACCCTTGGTAAGTTGGCGTATATCAACAACCAGAAGAAGATAGACCTAGTGAAGTAGAAGTATCAACTCCACAATCACAACTAAGGAAGTCAACAAGAATCATGAAGTAAAATCCTAAATATGCCAACGTAGCTATAGAAGAAGAAGTAGCTGAACTTGAGTGGCTCAAAGTTGGGAGAAGAGATCACTGCAGCGGAGCTATATCAAGCTTGGAAACCAGTGCCAAAGTGAAGCAAGAAAAGCTTCGTCGTCAACTCGGCATGGAGGAAAGAATGAGCTGGTGTTGAGGGGGACTGTTGAAGATCAACACCAGCCTAATTGGTGTTTGTGTTGAAGTGTAATCTTGGCCCAAGATGGATTTAGCCCATGGACAAAGAAAGGTCCATACAAATGCTAGAGAATTCTAGCAAAGTTCAAGTTGGTGGAAGAGTCTAGAGGAATGGTGAGGTTTCCACCAACATGAAAGATTAGTGTAGATAATTCTAGCTTAGGAAGTTAGTAGAATTATCTATATATCTCTAGCATGATGTTTCCATGTTTCTCCAAGGTTCCATCCCTGCCTATAAAAGGAGAAGGTATCCACACCATTTGTATCAATTAAGGCAACCAAGTGAGAGTGAGAAGCAAGAATAGTCTTGTAGGAGTGTGAGTGATCTAGAGTGTGTCTCTAGAAAGAGTGAGTGTCATAGCTTCTCAAGTGTGTCCTTGATAGTTTGTGTTGTAATCTTTTGTGAGTGTAATACAAGTAATTTGTTTACTTGTGTTGATTCTCCAACACTTATGTTAGAGTTCTGTACTTTAAGTTTTTCCCCAACAACTTTAGGCTTTACCAGTGATTACCTTGAAAACCTAAGGCGTTTCGAATCTTGGTCATTAGCATGCCACTATTACCTGGTTTGCCATGAACCCCATTTGACCCCAGTGGAAGGATATCTGATTACCAATTTTGCTAATATGTTGCAGGTGTGGTAACTACTAATTAGAGTGTTGAGCACAAAGTATTGCCATTGACCGTCGAGCCCCCGCACGTCAATTGCATATTTTATTTGCACCAACTACCTCCAAAAACCATACGGGCTGCTGAAGGAGCTTATATCTGAAAACAATCCGCCAAAGCACGAAAAAGTCTGTTTTGGAGAATACATGCACTGTTTCAACTGTAGGTTTGAACTTTGAAGGGAGAAGAGATATGGTAACATCAGGCTTCCACATCTCAAAGTTGCACAGACCAACTTGGAAGAGTTATAATTATGTTGCTATGCTGGTATTCACTTTGGTTCTTAAGAGCAGTTCCACCGTGGGAAAGGCTTTCCGGGCTATCCACTATTTAGTCTATCTAATGAAGAGTAATTGCTCTTAATAAACAGTAATTACCTTTTGCATCTCCACCCCTACATTTGAATAGCCCTGACAACAGGTAAATAAAATAATAATATTTTTTGCAATTGTTTGGAATTTCCCGTGCACCTCTCCATTCCATACTCTCTCCCTTTCCACTCATCTTTCTCATTTCTCTCCATTTTTCTCTGAAGTTCCTCTCTCTTTACACTCTCACTCTCTCTAGAGCTCCGAGAGCTCTCACCCAATTTCCTCTTCGAAAATTAAACAAATCAAACTCCAAAACTAGGAAACCTTAATCTCTGGGACTAAAGGATCCTTGCTATACCATTGCATGCGTCATCGGATCATCACGGTGTATACCACCATTGAAGCTGAGAGCTTCAAGATCTGAAACTCGAACCCAGGTGAGGTTCTCTATGCAAATCTTGTTTCATTATGTCTTAATGTTGCTTGGGACAAGATTTATGGTGTTTTTCCAGTTCGAAACTAGAGGTTTAACCCCTTACAATTTCTCTAAAACATTGCCCAGTTTTTGGTCATGTCCTCGGAGCAAACTCTGGCAAGTTTGTGGGTTGAGATCCAACGGATGCCGAGGCAAAATAGAAGAAAAAGCGTGGCTGACGTCAGGGCGACGTCAGCCTTGCATCAAACTCACTCCGAGCTCTCGAGCTGGCAACTCGCCACTGGCTTCTCGCTCGGGCCTACTCGGGCTCCCTTGCCAGCACACATTGGACTTGATTACTCGGGCTCTCTAGCCTTGTTCACTCACCTGTCCCTCGGGCTCCAGCACACACTGGAGCTTCTCTAATAGTATTGTAATTCTCCTTGTCTGAAGTTTGGTGTATGATCTTCTAATCTTTTCCTAAATAATGTGACATTTACAAGATCAACATTTACTTCTACCTCTAAAATTTCAAGTTTGAATCTCCTTTTTTTTTTCTTTGATTGAAAAAGTGATAATGTAGACAATATTATTGTTAGAAAATTGGATAACGTAACTCCTACCTAGTGTGTGTACTGCCATAACCAACATGCCACCCTACTTAGTCGTGGTTCATCAACTATTAATAGTTCGAGAGAGGTACACAAATCCCATATCGGCTGAGCATGGTAAAAGATATGTTTAATTAATCAACTTATTAGGATTAATTTTCTTAGTCCTATAATAGAATATATTTAGGCTTCTTCCGGTTATAAAATTATTGAACTAACACACTTACCGACACACTACCTAATAGGGATGAAAACTATCGTTATATGTAAACCCATTTATATTAGAGTGTATCGGTTGTGCTTGCTTGTCAAATAACATTTACTTCATATATGGAGCCCCATTTGACTCTTGCAGACACAAGCACTCCGACCTCTGGGCTTCATCACCTTGCTTAGGGAAGGCCTACAATACTTCATCAAAATTTTTGGATTGATGTTCACCCGGTGAAGGGAGCTTTGCGTGCCAATATATCTGACATGCTGCAGGTACTGTAACTCATATGGTTAAGCTAGTTTTAACTTTCACCATATATTTTTACACACGGTAAAGCGCTTTTGGTTCATCATGTAGCATATAGTCTGTGTACGTGATAGAGTACTAAGTTCCTAATCAATCCCTCGAAATTTTACTGTACAGATCATTACTAATGGTAAGTTCAAGAGTGCAGAGCACAGATCTAGTACTGATGACACCGACACTGGAGCCCCTTACATCAATTGGATGTTTCATTGGCACAGGCGACCTCCAAAAACCATACGGGACGTTAAAGGGGCATATATCCGACAATCCGCCAATTTACGAAGAAGTCCTTTTTGGAGAATACGTGAAATGTTAAAACTATAGGTCTGAAGGCATAAGATGGTAACTTTGTGCTTCCTCACTTGAGAGTTGCTATGAGACGATGCTAGTTATGTCATGAAACTTGGAAGTGTTATGGTAGTAGTAATATTGTAATTTGCGTTTTTCTGAAGTTCGGTATGGATGATCTTCTGATCACTTCCTCTCTCAATTGTAATAGAGGGCCACATATTGTACATTATAGACAAGTACTACCAAGAACATGTACTTCTACATCCGAAATTCCGAGTTTAATATTATTTCCCATGTTTGTTTTTGGAGATATAGTATAGAGTATCACAGGATGCAAATGTTTTCTATATAACTATTTAAATATTTGAAAAGATTTACATACGTATTTAGTAATCAAAATTCAACCATGTTTTTGTTTTCTACTATTTTACCCTTTTAAAGTTTTGAGTAACCTTTGATTCTTGAAGTTTGTTGAAGTATTTAGTAGTGGTGAGAAGACAGCTTACAGTACTGCGAGGTCAGTTGTTGCAAGTCATTCGGGGATTGCTAAACCCATTAATTATCCTCACCAAAAAAGGTAGAAACGATTGATTCAGGATCAAGACACCATAAAAGATAGCAATACATGGTGGCTATTTATACTGTTACTAACGGAAAAATTATGTCAAGGAATACTGGGCAATTTTTTTTCTCCTTAATTAGAAGGTTAAAGTACAAATAACATAGCTGAATCAAGAATTTCATGTTTTATTACTAAATTTATATTGGATATGAACTAACCGTTCATATAAGAATTAAACAACCTATAGCTAATCAATGATTCAAATTTACAGTCTCACAATACAAATGTTCTAAATTATTCATACAATCTTTGTTTCTTCATGAGCCAAACTTCTTTTTTGGTTTCTTTTACTGGAATGTAAAAGAAATTTCAAACTTATAATAAAATCATCTTTATTATGTATGTGAAAATCAAGAAACAAAGACAAATTATTTACACACATTTCCCCTGTAACTTGTACAGTGTCATGGGAAATTATTTGACTCAAAACCCTTCAAATTATTAAAAATACATAACCAATCTGGTGTATGTGTGCATATATGAATTTGTATACCGTTTCTTCTTCCCGGACGTTTTTATTTGTGTGTTTTCAGACTCTGTTTAATTATTCCAACGTGGCAGTGGGATAGCAAAAAACTTCATCATCCCATCCTTGCAGTTCTTGCCATCGTTTTCACCACTGGCAAAGTAGTAAGGCCTCCACTGAGTTAGCGCGACCTTGAAGCCGTCGCCACCTCCCTGTGTCGGACTCGCCAGCAGTTTGGCTTTGCTGAAGCCGCAGGTTATGTAGCTCCACAGGTTCGGTTGTTGGTATACGCTGTAGCCGGAGTTTCCCTCGCTCGGTGGATCATACTTGAACACTGCAAAATAAACAACAACAATTGACACATGCATGTACGTACTAATGGAGCTATGATGTATGTACGTCTGTTCTTTACTTAAGAAACTGATTGTGGATATGCCATGGATAATACGTTGAAACTGACACATTATCGATACAGTATGCATGTGTACTGACTATTGTAATGAAAGAATGCATGCATCTCATGCAGAAAGAGTTCTGATGCACATAAGTTGTTAGAGAGTGCTGACCTAATTCGTCATTTATGTAAAAGGGGCTGTTTTTGAGAGCCCAATCAGTGTAGTTGAACCCGAAACGCCAGCCTTCAGACCCTCCAACGACGATGGTTCGGCCGTCACTCACTGCCAATAGAGAGGCTGCAGCAAGGAGGAGGATGAACCCTTGTGTATTAGAACTCAAAGCCATTGTTACACCTTCAGTAATGTTCTTATGAAAGGTATATAAACTTGAATGTGTGGGAAGGTGATGAGAAACATGAGAGGGTTATGGGGTTTATATAGGAAATCAAAAGTGAAAGTGACTAGTACTGCTTCTTTCTCTTTGGTGGGCAATATTGTGAAGACTTTTGATACAATTATTTCAACATTTTCACATTTCCAGATTCCGCAAGCTGAATTTGAAAACACATTTGGAAGATTACAAAATTGCCAACTTTCAGATTCCATCATGGGTGGTGCTATCCACACACTTATTTTTACCTCCTACACACTCATGGTTAATTTTATCCTTTGATATACTTTTATTCACTTGATCTGACAATCGAAAGTTAAGAGATGTATGTGGAAGGTAAAAAAAGGTGTGTGTGGATCGCACAATCCTACATCATAAGAGCATCCACAATGAGGGGTTCTATATGGGGATGAAAAAGTGGTGGATATAGTCCATTTTAGAGCTCCGATGAATCTTTGGGCTTTATAAAAGAATCTCTTCTAATGAGAGGCTATTTCTTTCGAGCTCTATATGAGGCTATATATATTTATTTATGTAGTAATTTGATTATGCGATAAATTTTTTGTGTAAACTTTTCTTAAGTTGATTTTTGGATGTGTTATCTTAAATTTTTTTTATGAACCTTTCAACCTAAAAAAGTTCAAATTGTGATAAAGTTAGATTTTATCACTTATGAACCGTTCGTTAAATTAGATTCTCTTATCTCAATCTCATCCGTTGCTCTTTGAAATAATTTGATTTTCATGTACAACACAACAATTTGCCTAGCACCAATTGGTAAATTAGTATCATACAATTTTAAAAATTTTATTTGAAAATTTCACCCACCAATTCTCATGAACGTTAAATCAATTTGAAATTTTAATTTTTTATGAAATTTAAAACAATCAATTAGCCAAATTGCAATAAATTACAAACACAACCAAATATTTCATCACATAATAAGAGGCATTTTAGGACTATAAAATTTTGTAATCCAAGTCATAAAGCAAATTTAATGAAATTTTCTTTGTTAAAACCCAATAAACGGGTTTAAGTCAGGAAAAAATATATATGATGTGTTAAAGTTTTAAGGGGGAAATCTAAATGTTTTTAGATTAAAAAAAGTGAGCTTTTTTAGTAGAATAACTTATTTCATTTTATGTCTTAAGCATTAAACATACAAACAAAATGTAGGAGGATCTTTGGAACAAAATATGTAAGAAAATAAAATAAAATAAGAGTATAAGTGTCTTCACAAGTAGAGGGAGAATGATAGAATTTGGCTCAAATATGTTGCTACTTTTCTCGTGGGATCCACTATTTTATGGGGCTAGATGTAGCCCTAATTTTATGATACCAAAGAAAAGAAGTTGCTAGCCCAAGTAGTAGATTTAGCCTCATATTCCAGCTTAGATTGGAGATGAAATTTCTCATTAAGATTTAAAATATAGACGCCTCGTGAATAAACATTGGGGATGCTCTAAGTTTTCTCGTTAACTGGAGGGGTAAAAGAGTAAAATCGATTGGCTGACAAGTGACTCTGGTCATCGTAAGTTAGGTGACTATCCATTAAGAGCAAGAATTTCATGTAATTGCTATGATTAGTGGCGCATTAGCAGTTTAGAGGTCAGCCTAAGACAACGGAAGGCAAGTGTGGGTGCGTTTTGGGACGAGGATTCAACGGTCAACCAACGAAATTATTCCCCCACATGCAGGATTTGAATAGTGATTTGCTATCCACGCAACTTATTTTACTTTTCACACACTTTTTGATAATTTCTGTCCGTTGATTTTCTTCAATTCATTCAATCCAAAGGTCGAAAATTCAAAGGGTGTGTAAGAAGTAAAATAGGATGTGTAGATATCACAATCCTTTGGATAACTAGTAATATTTCAACCTTAAGAGCATCTCCACAAGAGATGTCAAAATATCTAAATCAGCAATAACAGTAACAAAACACACAGTTGCAATATTTTCCAATCGAGAAGTTAAATTTGATATGACATGACATAGAATAGCAGCTCTGCCTTGTTGTCAAATATTTTTTTAATTAATTTTTTTATCAGATTTGCGTCTAATCAGGACGAGGTAGAATAGAGGTCGCGGAGGTGTTGTACGGGATGAAGAGGCAGCTGCAAGGGTCGACAAAGCAAGAAATTACAGCCATCGATTCGATTAAGTTCGAATCCAGAGAAACCAACAACAAATTTACCAGCGATGCCAAATCGAGAGTTTCGTCGCCGATCTCGAACTCGCCTTGTGTGGTTCCTCAGCTGACATTGCCTTTCCCTCAGAATTCTTGCTCCTCCGTCACTTCCATGTCCGCCGCCGGTGGTGCTATAAGCTCACTGAGCTCTCGATTTTGTTCATTTCTTTCTGGGTACCCCAAATGCTCCGTTTGGTTGCTGAGAGACTGAAAAAGGGATTGAATCAGTTTTTCGGTGAGCAAATAGAGCTGGTTTCTTTGTGTTTTTATGGTGTGATGAAAATTTAGTGTCTTGGTTTGAATCTGCAGCACCCAAGAGGAAAAGACCACGACCTGTGAAGTATGAATACAAGAACCCATCAATTTTTTCAGTTCAAAACAGTCCCATTTTGTTTATGGCCATTAGTGGTGGCTGATTAGCCTTCAAAGGTTGAGATCCAGAAAATAATAGTTTAATAAAATAGAAAGAAAGAAAATAGTGTAATAAAATAAAATAATATTTAATTTGACAAACCAGATGAAGAGTAAAATTTTAAAAGATGTCAAAATGCTACATAAGCTATCAAATTCAAATTTTATGTTTAAAATTTGGCTCTAATATGATGTCATGGTACTATAGATAAATAGCATTTTACAATCTAAGAACGAAGAGAGGGGAAGGGGGAAGGGTTACAATCTAAGAGCGAAGAGAGGGGAGGAGAGGGGAGATAAATAGCATTTTACAATCTAAGAGCGAGGAGGGGTTTTTGTTTTTTTTTGGGGGGGGGGGGGGAGGAGTGCCGGGCACAGGGCTGTCAAACATTAGATTCGAGTTGTCATGACAAATCAAGGGACGGGATAGGATTTTTTGTGTCTGAATCCGCACGAACACGTGATCCTGTTGTCAGACACCAAAATTTCCCCTTTGTTAGAGATTTTCTGTGGTCCAAAAATCGGACGACTGGTCCACACCCCTCACATGTTACTAGTCCGGCTTCCCCACGTAATAGTCTCTCTCTTCGTTGGGTTACCCGCATAATAGCCTCTCACATGTTGCCATCCGTAGTTGAAAAATTGAAGCAATGTTCGACTCCAACAGAGCTAGAAAGTGTATGTGCCTCAATGATCAGGACCAATGCCATCCAAGATTCTTTCTTTACGAACCAACTCATCACCGCCTTTTCGACATTGTCCCGCCTAGATTATGCAGTTTTAGCCTTCAGCCAAATGGAAAATCTGAACGTTTTCGTCTTCAAAGTGATGATCAGAGGCTTTGTTCATTCCGACCACCCATTTCAGGCTTTGAATTGTTACATTAATATCATGGTTGTGCCTAGCAGTTACACGTTTTCGCGGTTGATCAAGGCCTGCACCTCTCAACGATCAGGCCTGCACCTCTTCGTCCACGCCATGTCAACTGTTATTTCGGCTTGTGCCCATGTTGGAGCTCTTGACTTGGGATTGGGAAAAGAGAGGCATCTTTACGCAATGGAGAACAGATTTGATCTCGATGTTTATATTGGATCCGCACTGATTGACATGTATGCTAAGTGTGGCACATTGGAGAGGCCTCTTTTGGTTTTCTTAAAATTGCGGGATAAGAACCTTTTCTGCTGGAATGCAGCAATGGAAGGGCTCGGAGTTCACGGATATGCAAATGAAGCACCAGCAATGTTCTGCAAGATAGAGAGAGAGAAGATCAAGCCAAATGGGGTTACTTTAAAAAGTGTTTTAAGTGCCTGCACTCATGCAGGATTTGTAGAAGAAGGCCGCAAGAGATTTTCAAGCACGATCCAGGACTATTCCATCCGCCCCGAAGTTGAGCACTACGGATGCATGGTGGATCTGTTGAGCAAAGCCGGCCTGCTTGAAAATGCCCTAGGGTTGATAAGAAGCATGGAGTTTGAACCGAACTCTGGTATATGGGGTGCATTGTTAGGTGGCTGCGAGCTTCGTAAAAACTTGGAGATTGCTAAATTTTGTGTCAAGGAATTGATGTTGTTGGAGCCAAATAATACTGGGTGTTCCAACCTTTCGGTGAACATGTGTGTGGATGCGAAACGATGGGGAGAAGTTGCGGATATTCGAGCAACCATGAAGGAACTTGGAGTTGAAAAGGGATGTCCTGGGTCCAGTTGGATTGAAACGGAGAGGAAAGTTCATCAGCTCGCAGCATCTGATGAATCTCATTCAGCTTCTGATGAAATTTACTCATTGCTGGTGGAATTACATGTGCAGCTGAAACTTGACGTTTATGTTCCTGAACTTGACTCTGAGTTATAGCGGTGCAGTTTTTAAAACGAAATTGACATCCAAAGGAAAATATGGGAATTCAAATATGTAATACTCGGATCCTTTTCATCTTTTTTTATTTGAATTTCAAATCTTTATTAAGTCACACATACACATTGCTAGAACATTAAACTTCAGTAGGAAATGAGCGTAAAATGCTCTTCCGGCGAACATTGCAGCAGGAATAACTTGTTATTAACTTGGTAATTGGTGCAATGTATTGTAGGAGTTCCATTTTTCATAATTCCAAAAGTGATATTTGGAACAGAACGGCGTGTTTTCCTCTGCACGGTCACTAGGCTCAACTCAATGCAGTTGAAAATGAGGCAGGGCAGAGCCACCATTTTGTCCATTGACTCTGTAGTACGCAGTATATTCTCCGTGAAGCGTATCTCTGTATTTGGGTGGATTGGTTTCAGAAAGAAGCTCCTTGATTGGCTTGTAGGGGTTGAGTTTGTCCTTGACACTAGGAACGAGAAAAGATGCAACTGATATTCGAGGCTTGACAAGTGGGGTGGCGAGTACTCTGTGCTCCACACTCTTGAACTTGTCATTAGTAACGAGCTGCAGATACATACAATCACATGAAATATGAGAGATCTGTATCTTTTTCTTTGTCTTATAAGATAAGAAGGTATTGAAGAAAATGTTTAACAACAGATTATCATGCCTGCATAAAGTCACCAAGGTTTGCTACTAAAGCTCCATCCACCGGCGGCACATCGACCCATTGGTTTTCATGGAGAACTTGGAGGCCCCCAATCATGTCTTGCAGGAGTAAGGTGAGAAAGGAGGGGTCTGAGTGTTTGATTGTGCCAAGAGTCAAATCGGGCTCCGGGCAAACAGGGTAGTAGTGGCATGATAACGAGAAAGATTTCAAGCACCCCATCTGCGCTAGGTGATCCGTGGTGAGCCCTAACGCTTCTGACAGTATTTCAGATAGCAAATCCTGCAGTTTAATCAAGTTTTTTACGTACTCACTCACTTCATTTCTGCAACACAGAAAGTGATGAATTTGATAAAGGTCAAGTTTATAGTATGTTACATGTGTGTACATATATATGACCGATGAAACAGAAATGGCCCGTTTGGAATCCTTCTCTAGAAGCACTTCTGCCTATAAGCAATTCCTGAAGAAAAAGCATGACAGGTGCTTCTCCAGAAAATGCGCTTTAGGCTGTCAGAAAATGCTTTTAGCCATTTTAGAAGCATTCCCAAACAGGCCCAAAACATTCTTAGTACTGCTGCAAAAATTGAAGTACCTGCAGACTTGAGGAAGTGCTTCAAAGTCCCAGTGATCATCTACGGCTTTGAAGGACAAGGTGTCTCTTCAGTCTGCTGCTGATTTCGCACGCACTTTCAGATCTCCGCTGCAATAATAGTTCACATGTCGCGTATAGTCACGGGAGTACAACTCCCTCTTAGCCTCCGGGGGCTGCTCGTGAAATTTTCTTATACCTTCCAGCATCTCCTCCATTACAGCAAGTGGAACGCCATGGTTAACTATCTGAAAGAAACCCCACGTTTCACACGCATCTTTAATGGCATTCACAATCTCTTCTCGCCCGCCATCAGTCTCATTAAAGCCTTTGAGATCAATGACGGGGATTTGAAGGTGAACGCCATTTTCTGGCTGAGAGTTCTTCAGGCTCTCCGGCGGGTGGATGAAGATCCTGGGAATCTTGGTCACCCCAGAGTCCACGAGCCCTTTGACGCCGATTTTGAGGTCATCGAATGCGTACAACTCCTTTTCGGCACTGTAATCCGGAGCTGCCATGTGAATTTAGTTTGCTGGTTGAAGGGTTGTGATGTCCTGTATTCAAAGAAGCAAACAATTGGAGTAAATAATTGGCAAATATTCATATATAATATGGAGAGAAAAGTCTCCCTTCTAGAATAATACTAATTAAACAGCTTGGCTCCTTGCAGATGGTACTTCACCGCATCGGCCGAAACTAGTAATGTCTATGCATCCTAGTACATGTTCGATTGCCATTTCTCCTTACCATTTAATAATTTAACATGCTAAACGCTTATTTTTTGTCAAAGAAAAAAAAAGAAAAAAAAGAAAGGGAACACACAAACAAACAGCTTGCCTCTTTCTATATTCCTTGTCCAAACAGAGCATCTACTTACTGGCTGATCTGCAAATCCTTAACAAATCCTTACTCCTTATTTTATTTTAATTTTTTATTTGAAATTGAAATTAAAACGTGTTTGGTAACCAATCGATTCTCAACCTTGGCAAGACCACGCAAGAGTAGTGGAGGATTATTTTATTTTAATTTTTTATTTGAAATTAAAAATTAAAACTTGTTGGGTGACCAATCGATTCTCAATCCTGGCAAGACCACGCAAGAGTAGTGGAGGATCGAGTCTGACTGGCCCTGGCCCTTAAAATTATCAACTTGGTAGAATCAGCTTGAGAATCATGGCATTTGATTTTGTTGGCTAGTATAATGGGATTTGATTGTTAATCTCCATCACTCTCTTTCAAGATCGAGAGTGAGTGTCATGAAATCCCAACTTGCTCTTGAAAGAATTAAAATTCTCTCTTTCCAAAGACTTTGTAAAACTGTCCACTAATTGTAGTCGTAAAGGAAATTAATGAGCAATTAGTCCAGCTTGTAATTTCTCGAGCGATGTGACAATTGATCTCAATATACTTTGTGCATTCATGAAAGACGATAGGGTTCACTACAACGTGTATGACAACTTTGTCGCAATATAGGGAAGTTGGTTAGCCTTGAGCAACCTTTGTCGCAAAATAAACAATGTCAGGTTGGGTGACTGTAAGGTATATTGGACGGCCCACCAGTCTTTTGTAGTGTGTTGGATCCTTAAGCACTTCACGATGGTGTTGATCGGACACGTTTTCGGCTTTGCTTCATTTTCTTCCCAATATGATACTTGTTTCATCTTCTTTGAGTGAAGCATATTCTGCATATTTGTAAGAGAATTGTTATTAGCATTCTAAAAAATTTATTTGGCACTTCAAACTTTCTATAATTAGAAAGATAAATACACTTATGAGGAGTGTAGAATGAAATTTTTTGGAGTGCTAATATTAATTCCCATTTGTAATTTCAATTTGTGAAATTTCTGATGTATTTATTTTTTCAAGTGCTTGAAGTAACTATTAACGAATATGCATCGAAAAGTTTGTACCTTTACACATTAGTTTTATATGAGCAATATTCTAATCTAATCTATTCTTAAATACTGAAAAAATGGCTTCATAAGTGATATTCCAATCGAATCTAATCTATACTTAGATATGCATGATAAGTGATATTCCAATCGAATCTATACTTAGATACGCATGATAAGTGCATGACATTTAATTTAAAGGAAAATTAATAAAAATGGCTTGAAAACTTTAAGTTTTAACGATAAGGACAAAATAAAAGGTAAAGTGAATAGTACCAGAATTAACACTTTTAGTGTAAAAATGTGGTTTTTCGTTAAAGTGAACAGTACCGCGGGTTTTTCGTTAAAACTCCCTTAATTTAATTGTTTTGTTACCCGTGAAGCTTATTTAGTTATTGTCAAGGTTGGTTTACTGGTTCACAATGTTAGGAAACTTATGGCACTTTGTAGTCCAATTCAACTCAGTATGCTGAGGCATTATAGCTGATTATATGTGATTATGATACTTAACTGGTAGGCTAAAAAAGTGGAATTTGGGATTTCTTTATGGACAGAATCTTAATGCCTTAGCTAGTATAAATACTAAGGTCTCTGCAAACCTAGAGATACAACAAACGTTTCCCATAAAGTGGTTGTATCCAGCTAGGTGCTTTGTAGAAGACTTTGGAGTTGCTGCAGCCTTCATCCTCTCCGCTTGGTCTCCAATGGCTATCGCTTCATGGTCAAGTAAGCCAACTCCTTCATTTGTGTTTTAATTATATAACTACATAAAGTTTACATGTGGTATCAGAACCCCTAGTTATGTATGATTAAGACCTATTAAGTTTGAAGTTTGATTATATAATATTTTCATGAACTGCTATTTTGATCTTACATGGAAATTGTGATTGCACTCGGCAACACCACCACGCCGAACCTCCATGAAAAGTGCATAACGTTTCCTGCATATAATGGCATGTACACGGAAACACCACCGTGTTGGATTAATCGGTGGAATTTGAGGATTATTAATAGGTTGTATAACCATTCTGTTTTAATCAAGAATATCTTTTAATAATCTTATGGCATGAATCTGGGGAAGCTTTATCAAGAATAGCAGCAAATCGTGGATCAATCCTATAATTATATAGGAATTTGGAGAAGGATATATATATATATATATATATATATATCTATCATATATGTGTATATCGTGCTATTGTGTAAAGGTGTTTTGCTATTATTTTCTTTGATCCTATAAATTGAACGTGTTAGTTAAATATAAAAAAATCAAAGATGGAGGCCGCGCGGTTAAGAGGTTGTTGGTGTGGCGGTACTGCCGTCTCAGTAAAGAGGCCCATATGGCTGGCTCCGCTGTGTACGTATACATAGGAAGGCACCTTCCCGAGGAGAGAATGAGATCGACTTAATGCACTTATCTTCCACACCATTTTTAATGCCACACATCTGGGTCACAAGCCCACGTTATTCTGTATATTTACCCAGTTTAATATAAACATTACGGATAAAATCGAAGACTGGGCCAATTGGTTGTTTCTGTAAAAGTATGGCTAATATATAATTATAATTTCAAGTTGTGTATATATTTACATTTGTTCTAATCTTGTATTGGAGAAAATTTTGAAATCCCTGTACATCAACAAGCTCAATGGGGAAGTTCATCGGCATATAAGATCTTGGTAATGATATTTTATTTTGGTCTTCATGTTCAATTATATACAAAAATGGTTGTGTTGGATTCAAGAACCATTGATTAATGATCTAAGCAAGCAAATTTCTTCATCATCCATGAATATTGCAACCATGGTATATGGTTGAACATATTGAAGTATAAAATTTAAATAATGGTGATGATCCAAATATGGAATAAGCCTCCAATCCCAACAGTTTCCCAAACTATACCTATTATAATTGCATATAATATGGTTTATGCATGCATTTTATTGCGTGTAATATGTTTTGGTCGAACCACCGAAGTTTGGAGGTTGCTAACATTTTGATCAAGTAAGTACATGTAATTTTCCAAAGCCAATTATGCATATAGAGCTTGTATTGCATGTGTAAATTTTATCATAACACCTGTATCCAAATTGTATGCATAAAGAAAGCATAACAAGAAGCATATATATATATATATATATATATATATATGCATATAGATTATTGTACTCGTTTGAGACTATTTTGTCAAAATAGTTTGGGTATTTTGACACTAGTGCAAGAGCGTATAAGTTGCCTATGGCTTCGCGTTTGAAAGGTGAATTAATTATGTTCAAATCCAATTACCTAATTATTACAATTAAGAGATGGGCATGAGATTTCGAATGCTGCTTGATATCTTTCTAAATGTAGGAGACGGAATTGGTTCACTTTTAGATTATATATATATATATATATGTATATCTCTCTCTCTCTCTCTCTCTCTCTCTCTCTGTATATCTCTATATATAAAGCCAAGCTTAAAGGTGAATGGTAATTCACCAAAAATAAGTGGACAAAAATGCCCCCAAAACAAAAAAGTTCAAAAGCAACCCAAAATAATACATTAAATGTGGCAGGGATATTTTTGTTATTTTAACAGTGTTTTTTAATAATTAATTTTTTTTGTCCAATTTTTTTATTTATTTATTTTTATAATTAGTACCTCACAATAGACTATCAATAATGTGGTTTAATCAGTTTTTCATTAAATATTATTTTCTCTATTTTTAAACACATTCAAAACATTTTAAAAGGTGTGTAATGCCGGTTAAAAAAAAGGTTTTTCGCATGCACATAATAATGTAATTAAATTAGTTGTCAAATGATTTTTTTTTTGACAAACGATATTATCTACACTAAGGAGAAGGGTGGGCTTAACCTTACAATGAACTAGCAATAATTGAAATCAGTTGTTTATTAAATATTATTTTCTCTATTCTTAATATAAATTCAATAGAGATCGATTTTATTATGTGGATTCAACTGCTTTAATTGATTATTCATTTACTTCAAATATTTGACTTTCCTTTTGTTAATTTACGCATATAAATACATTTAAAGCGTGTAATCGAGTGTAACACGCCGTGATTAAAAGAATGCCTTCTGCACGCGCGTGAACGCGTGCATGAAGTCTAGTATATATATAAAGCCAACAAGAGCCCTTGGATAGTGTTTTTTGGTGTCACAAGCTTCACCAAAAATAATTGGACAAAAATACCCCTCGAACCAAAAAACTTCAAAAGCAACTCAAAATAATGCATCAATGTGGCAGGGGTATTTTCATCATTTTAACAATGTTTTTTAATAATTAATTTTTTTGTACAGTTTTTTATTTATTTTATTATTTTTTAATTAGTACCTCACAATTGGCTACCAATAATGTGATTGTATCAGTTGTTCATTAAATATTATTTTCTCTATTTTTAAACACGTTTAAAACATCTTGATAGGTGTGTAATGCCGGTTTCAAAAATGTCTTTTGTACACGCATAATAATGTGATTAAATTAGTTGTCAAATGATTTTTTTTTTTTAACAAACAATATTATCTACACTAAGGGGTTTCTTCTAATAAGATCTAAGATTATTCATTTACTTCCAATATTTGACTTTCCTTTTGTCTATTGACGCATATAAATACATTTAAAACATGTAACTCGCGCGTAGCACGCTGTAATTCAAAAAATGTCTTTTGCACGCGCCTAAGCGCGTGCATGAAGGCTGGTTGGTATATAAGTTGTGCCTATATATATGATTGTGATAAAATATATTAAAATTGCATTTCAGGGTTGCATATGCAAAGTACTTTTTTTGCAGATGAACTATATACATGCGTGTCAATGAATTTTAATATAATTCATATACATGAAAGTAAGTCAATACATATTTTGGCAACATTTGTTAAGCAAATGGCGTGTATAGTGTTACTTGTATGGCTAATTTCGTTCAAGCATGTGTGAGATGACATATTTTTAATACTGTTGTGGTTTTGGACTATAGTGAATTGTAGTTTTTGGTTTCTAACAATTTTCACAAGATGTGAATGAAGTTTTATGCCATTAATAACACAAGAAATCTACATGACTAACTAATCGGGTTTGTCTACAATTTTGCTTTATTATCTCAGTAGTCATTCAATTATACTTGACTAGCTAATTATGAAGAATTGGTGCATAACTTCTTGACTGACTGAGATGACAGAAAAAGTATGCAGTGGCAAGGACAAGAGCACTATACAAATGAAGAGGTTTGCAGTAATTATGTGACAATTGTCATTTCTATTTTATCTGTTCTTATATGAGAATTATGACTGGTCATGTGATTATATATGTTTATAAAGAAGTGAGGAATATATGAAGGCATGAGGTATGTAATTCATTCAATGTATGTGACATATGAAGGCATGAGGTATGTAATTCATTCAAAGTATGTGACTTAGCAATTTTGTACTACAGAAGGAATGGTACAAAAGGAAAGGAACCTATGTGACTTAAGAAAGCATTTGAGCGATTTCACAAATTAGCTTTAAATTAAAGGAATGTATTGTTCTTTCGCATTACATAAAGTATTTTTAAGAAATTGGCTCCACAATGATAAGTCTTGACATTCTTGTGGTGGAAGTGTGATATTACGATTCTTATACAACCTGTTCTATATGTGATTAATCTCTTTCAAGTATGCTGTCAGGTTCTTGAGATTAATTGAATATTGAAGGGAGTCAAGTAGGAGATTATTAAGTTAATGCCATTTGTTGGCAAGACTCGAAGCTTGAATCAGGTTATCATAATTTTGTCACTTACAACTAATTAATCCATGTGATGTTTGTATTGTTTCAGGATGGAGTTGATCAATGTATTGTCAACTAAGCAAGCCGTAGCAGCTTAGTTGATGTTGGGACTGTGGTTTTAAGTTACTTTGATCAATGTTGCATCTTAATTAGAATAAAAGGGATAATCTTCTTGCCCGTAGGTGTCGATAGTTTCTTTTGTTTTAATTAAGATGGCACAGTATGAGTTTTATTTCACACAAGTTTGTGAAAGCTTCATCTTGCCCATAGGTGTTGAAGTTTTTTCATGAAGGTAACTTTTGTGACATATAATTCAGTACTAGAAACTAATTAATATGCTTGCCCGTAGGTGTAAATTATTAACCTAGTTTCGTGAAGTTTTATTAGGGATGAAGTTCCATGCCTCTAGTTACAAATATTTCCACTGTGAGCCCCATTATAGGTTGTGGTTTTAAGGCATGGAAATCGGTTGCATCATAATGTATTTTGTGTGTCTTCATGAGACTTGTTGATGCAAAGTATTGGACCCATGAAGGTTAATCACGGATTGCTAAGGTACGCATTGTTTTAGTATTATGCTTCTAAATCTTTTCAATTTGAACCATGGGGTCAGTTTAGAGGATGAAATTTGACCACTAGAGTTTCCTTTGGACATCGAAATTGAAATGATTGAAATTGAATTTGTTATGGATGCATAAATTCATGATAGATGCACATAATTTTTGTGGCAGATCGCTTGTCTTGATTTAAATCGGGTGAAAGACATGTCTAATAGTCACCAGATGACTTGAATTTTTTGTATGTTCAACATATATATGTCTACTATGTGTCTGCAAATTTTCATAATTTTTTGCCATGAATTTACTAGTAACTCATGCTCGTACAGACAGTTTTGCTGGCAGATTGTTTTTATCTTTTGAGACGTCACTTTAGACTATTATTTTGACCTAAAACGGCTCTATATTTTTATTTTACAAAGATTAGTACGGCTATTTTGATATGTATAATATTGGTAGCAATCAAGCTTATAAATTAATTATGATAAATTCTAAAGTAAGTGTAACTCATTCCTGAAATTCTGTTTGACAACTTTATGTTGGTTGTGATGTCTATTTTATTATGTCTAAAATATGAAGTACTTTTATTTTGGTATATCTTTGAAATAATGTACATTAAATACTAATGAGTGTTTGTCCAAGTGGGAGAATTAGTGAAGGAAAATTGGGCTTCACACTCGTTAACTTATTTGCAGTAAGTCTATAAACTCTAAAAGCTTAGTGGGAGTTGTTCTAAAGTTTATAGCATTAAGTGGACTTGCATGAATCTATTAAAGCGTTATTCTATCTTCCATGAATATGTGCTTTGGTTGATAAAATTAGAAGTACGCCATGACTCGAATGACAATAATATGTTTAAGTTGCATGAATGAGTACTTGGTGTATGTGTATATTTTTAGTTGCAATCATTTGGATGCCTTGACTGATTATTTGTTAATCCTTATAAAGAATTTTGAGGCTCATAAGGACTTAGCACAATATGGAATTATTAATACAAATAAGAAGGTTGTTGGATGCATGATTTTGTATAAACAGCGGTGAATGTCTTAATTTACCTTTCATTGAGATTATGCTATTTAATGTGTTAAGGAAAAGTTAAAAAAAATGCATTCATGGCTAAGTAAGGTGTCCAAAGCATATTCAAAAGTATGATTTGAGTATTGATTTGCAAATGAAGTGACGATGTTGCACATCAGTGAGAACTTGAGTTTCATGTTAGTAATGCCTTACATTTGCAAATGACCTATAAGGTATGTATGGTTTTTTGAATCCCTTTATTCAGTTTAATCTCCAGTTGGATTCATTAAGTCACATGTTTATGTGTTGGTCAATTATCAGATGACGATATATCTGATATCCAATTAATCAAATTGCATTTTAAATCATAACGGAAGAGTTAATCATCTTGCTCGTAGGTGTGGATTAATTCTTTTGGTTCAACTTAAAATGGCATGACATGATTTATATGGTGTATTAATTGTGAGGGTTTTTTTTTAATTTTTTTTTATTTTTTTTTTATCTTGCTCATAAGTGTTGAAAATTTTCTCACAAAAGTAACTGATATGGTATATGAATCAGTGTCAAAAACATGTTAATTCATCTTGCTCGTAGGTGTTGAATTAATTATGGTTTATGAAGTTTTGTTTGCAACTGCAGAAAAAGTTTGCATTAAGAGGACCTGAGATGATAAAAGTTGAGACACATTCCAGTAATTAAAGTTTATCTCTGTAATCATAATTTGACGGTGTTTCATGTAAATGAGGATTTTAGCATGCGTGATTATGAAGGTTCTAGGTTGCGTCAACCCTACAATCTTGTTAGTTCTATGTTAATAGACTTATTTAAGAGAAACTTGTATTAAGGATAGGATGTTATCACAACTACATGGCCATTAAAGTGACATTAATTTTCAATCTCAAGTAGTAAACTTAAATATTATATTTGTAGACCAGTAGGAGAATGTTGGATTTATTCCAATGTAAATCAACCTTAAATGATCTACAACATATAGTAGGAATGTAATATTGGAGATTAATGTAGATATTGTGATTTAATCTCCTAAAGATATCAATCTTATATTAGGTGTCTTGTAATACAAGTAAGATTGACAAAGTCCTTGATTATATGTGATTATGATACTTAACTGATAGGCTAAAAAAGTAGGATTTGGGATTTCTTTATGGACAAAATCTTAATGCCTTAGCTAGTATAAATACTAGGTCCATACAAACCCTAGAGATACAACAAATGCTTTCCATAAAGTAGTTGTATCTGGCTAGATGCTTGAAGACTTTGTTGTCGTAGCCTTCACCCTTTCTTCTTGATCTCCAATGACTATCGTTTCATGGTCAGGTAAGCCAACTCGTTCATTTGTGTTTTAATTATATAACCATATAAAGTTTACAGATCATGTTGTATCGGATTGTTCTGAAGCACTCCTATGCCTTTTACTTGTTTATTAACGTTTATCAGGCCATTATCCAATCGGGCTGGTCATAGGGCCATAGGCCAAATGATAGCTCTTTTTGACACAAAACTCATCTCCAATAGAGGTCTGGACCAAAAAACCTTGGGACCCATCGGGCCAAAATCAACCATATGGCCAGCAGGCTGGCCATCCTTAGCTTGCTAAGCTAGCCCGTTTAGTTGGGCCTAGTTGGATTTTTTTTTTTAAGACAAAATTAAAAATAAATAAAAAATAAATTCTTATAAGTGTTGGAATTTTTTTTAGATCGACAGGCCCGGGGCCCCACTCTAACGACACCAATACTTTCTCCAACTTTACCACTTACTCAATCCGTCAGGTGTGAGGTTTTACCATAAAAGGCCTCAGTATTACTTAGAGTGGGGTAATCATATTTAAACCCATTGTTTTCTTTGCACCCACCGATGTGGAATTCTAACACTCCCCCTCACGTGTAACCCCATTTAGTGGTTCACACGTGGAGATCCACACATTGGCGATTGAAACTCAAAGATCAGCTCTATGTTAAGAATCCAAACTTGTTTTCAATGAAACTCAGAGGCCGGCTCTCTATTAAGAGTCTTGACTTGTTTCCTTCTTGGTGACAAGCTCGTTGGCTTGCATAGGCCTGAACCTTGGCTCTGATACCATGTTAGAATTTTTTTTTAGATCGACGAGCCTGGGGGGCCCACTCTAACAACACCAATACTGTCCTCAACTTTCCCACCTGCCCAATCCGTCAGGTGTGGGGTTTTACCACAAAAGGCTTCGGTATTAGTTAGAGTGGAGTAATCATATTTAAACCCATTGTTTTCTTTTGCACCCACCGATGTGGGATTCCAAAAATAAATACCTAAGACATTTCTACACCATTTCTTACATCCTTTTCACCCTTGCATACCATCTTACCTATTTCATTTCAATTCTTGACATTATATTCACTTCAAACACTCTTTTCATACACACCCCTCTCTTACCTCCTTCAATAATTTTTCCTTTAATTTTTTCAATAATTTTCAAATGGCCATATTTTCAAGTGGCACTTAAAATATGTCCAGAAATCTTATTTTAATGTGGTAGTTTAATTCAATTAACCAATAAAATTAAAAAACAAACTTAAAGTAATAAATTATTGAGGGGGCTAAAAAATACTCCTCTTTAGTTGGATCTATATATAAATATAGCATGACACTGTTCATTAAAAAAATAATTTCTTACAAGACTATAATCTTAACGGCAGCTAAACATAACCGCTTCGATTGGAGATGGCCTCACTCTTCAGCCATCCATCTTCCATGCATTGTGATACGTACTGCTTTATAGGTACAGTGAATATGACTTGGATGGGGGACCAGCAGCAAAGGCTCTCGGACCAAAATCTGATGTCTTTACAAACTGTGTCCACGCTCGCTTTGGCATAGAATTGCCAGAAATCGAAGTGAGGATCTCTCTCTCTAACACACACCACACACACACTCTCACTCTAAGACATAACACAATTCTTTGTTGGCAGATTAAACATGTGAAGAAGAAAATGATGTCTTGAAACGGGCTGGTTAGTTAGATGTATTGCAGAAAGGCCTCCAAAGGTTTCCTTTTATTATTAAAATAAAGGAACCATGCCCAGTGCTGGAATAGTGACATTTTGGGCTTAACTTGCGTTTTTGGAGCCCAAGATGACCTCGGATGGGTTCGTGACCTTCTGGACATATGTTCAGAATGTTCTTATCTTTAAAACAAGCTATCTTGGGCTAGATTTGGAGGAGATTTAAGGCTAAAACATGGCTGAACAGTTTCTGTGCAGTTTTTCCTAGTTTATTTAGGAATTTATTTTCTAGTTTATTTCATTATTATTTAGTTTCTTAGTGGGAATAAAATACTTGAGGGTTAAGGTTTGTGTGAGCTTTAGGGAGATATTAAAAGGCTTGGCCGTTCCGAGGGGAGGGGGCTTTCTTTTATGCAATTTTGGGGAGACAGAGAACTTGGCTAGGGTTCTTGGAGATTTTCGACTTTAAGGTGTTTTCATTCCGTTTATTCTTAATAATATTTTCTATGATTTCAATTATGAATATGCGTAACTAATTCCTTTTGCTAGGGTGAAGCCCTAAGCCTTAGCATAAATATGTGATTTTTATTTAATTGCTTATGATTGATTGCATGCATACTTTGAATTATTGATCACCGTGATTAAAACTATCTAATTGTCTTAATGCCTGATCACCACTAGGATCTTTAGACAATTAGATAGTTTTAATCACGGTGATCAATAATTCAAAGTATGCATGCAATCAATCATAAGCAATTAAATAAAAATCACATATTCATGCTAAGGCTTAGGGCTTCACCCTAGCAAAAGGAATTAGTTACGCATATTCATAATTGAAATCATAGAAAATATTATTAAGAATAAACAGAATGAAAACACCTTAAAGTCGAAAATCTCCAAGAACCCTAGCCAAGTTCTCTGTCTCCCCAAAATTGCATAAAAGAAAGCCCCCTCCCCTCGGAACGGCCAAGCCTTTTAATATCTCCCTAAAGCTCACACAAACCCTAACCCTCAAGTATTTTATTCCCACTAAGAAACTAAATAATAATAAAATAAAATAGAAAATAAATTCCTAAATAAACTAGGAAAAACTGCACAGAAACTGTTCAGCCACGTTTTAGCCTCAAATCTTCTCCAAATCCGGCCCAAGATAGCTTGTTTTAAAGATAAGAACATTCTGAACATATCTCCAGAAGATCACGAACCCATCCGAGGTCATCTTGGGCTCCAAAAACGCAAGTTAAGCCCAAAACGTCACTATTCCAGCACTGATCATGGTTCCTTTATTTTATTGCCAGAAAATCATCGCTTAGTAGAAAAAAACTGATATTTTGACACGATCAAGCTAAGTGACTCACGAACGTCCTCCAATTGGAATTACTCCAAAATTCATCCATTTGACCATGTTTTGCTCCAGAGGAAGTCGAAAATCCTATATTGGAAATATAATTCAAAGTATCAAAATTCTTCCAAATTATTAACCAAAATATACTAAGAATAGGGTTAAATATATAATATAAAATATACTTATCAGTAGGCAAACGGAATCTTGCACATAAAATGTTTGAAGAAAAAGTATTAGTATCAAACTTCATATCTGGTATATTGTTAGTTGGATTCTGATTTTTTTTTCGTGCACAGATTGTGCACTTAGTTGTGGCTACCATAGCACTCAAGGGCAACGGGGGCACCCTCTTTATTTTTGGAAGTTCTCTCCGTGCCTATCTCTTGGTTTTTTTTGTTTTCTTGTTTGTTGCTCTACATAGTCTAGTTCAGAACTTTTGCAGTTTGCTATGTGCTCGGTTTTGTTATTTCATATATTATCTTTTTTCGGTGCAGCTTCTGCATCAGATGATTGTCACTCCTGTTTATATGACTTCTACAACTATGATAACAAGGATAAAGAATTTAAACAGCTCTTCATCAAATTCACACATGCTTTAGTCTTCCAAATACTAACATTAAATTATCACCAATCGCATTGTAAATGGTGTTCATCAGTATTTACCGACATACATGTTCATAAATCTTTTTCCCCTCTGCAGAATTGGCTCTTTTCGGAGCATTGCTGTTTTTTTGTTGGGGTGAAGAACTCGATTCCTCGAAGACAAACCAAGAAGGTTCAGAAAACGAAAACTGTTTTGGCTCAGCAATTGGGTTCAAATTTTGTGGTTTATGTAAACTTGTACCTTAAACTGATGGGCCACATTTTATTTTGAGCGCTGTCGTATGCACTTTCACCCCAGTGACTGGTTTTAATTTATTTTCTTTCTGCCAATACGATTTTCTCAACTAACCTAAATCAAGTCTGCAGTTGATTTTATTGATGAACAGTTTTGGTTTTTCAATGGATAACGCAGCCGCTCAGAAGATATTGCATGCTCTCAACAGTCCTGTTTAGACTGGAATCTCACCCTTATATGTGTCACAAAATCCTTCCAAATTAATCAAAAAATAATTTTCATGGATCAGTTAATATCACCCGCCTCTCGCTCTTGCTAGCATTTCTTGACGTCTATTGGAACACAAGAGATAGAGAGAGGGGGTGATATACACCAGTGACATGTAAATGTGTCTCATATTTTCAAGGCAAAAGCAATAGACAGTAACAGCTGTGCACTTGCATATGCTCTCACACTTTCGACAATCGGATTAAGTGCTCTTACACTTCGTTAGGAACGTCGTTGACACCATTACTGACTTTGCCGTCGGCTCATCCTTCAATTACCTTGGTTAGAATCCACCAAGTTAAAATATTCACACACAGCAAGAAAAAAGAATTGGAATCAAATTTGCATTTGAGTCCAAGTTAAAAAACGAAAGAAACTTTGCGTAAGGAATCAAATTTGCATTTCGACTTTTCACGTGGAATACATGCCACCTCATCTGATCTGAAACCCACTCCACTGAATAAATTGCTTTTTTTTTTCTTTTTTTTTTTTTTTTTTTAAGTGCTGTTCCAGAAAAAGCCAAACGTCTGATGCCAAAACTTTCCTTTTCTGTGATACGGTCATGTATAAGACCAAAAACAACCAAGGAAAAAGACATTTTTCTCTTACTGAATTGGTAACGTCTCAAGATTGTGATATCACAAAACAACAAAGGCTCAGTATCTCACTTTCTTGGAGTTATTCTCTTTAGCAATCAAGATATATTCTGGTAGCATCATTTTTTTTATAAATATTTGTCATATATTTAAAATGTGTACCTGTTTAATAGATATTTACAATTTAGAAAATTAGTGACGCTATCTGCCTATAAAAGCCTACCATGCATTGAAAAAGTGCATCCGTTCACTAGACACCAACCACTTAGTGAAATTGGTGACGAGAATATCTCTCATTTTCTTTGGCTTTTTCTTAAACCCAAAAACGATTTTAAAATTGGTAGGCATCTCTCTGCTTCTTCTTTTTTCTTTCAAATGGCCTCCTCATACATCTACTTTTAGATACATCTTGCAGAGTCAGGAATACTTCAGTGACATCATTCCCTTCGCAGCGAAGATGGAAGACGAGTCCTCGTATTACGACAGAACCAAGGAAGTGAAGGAGTTCGATGAAACGAAAGCCGGAGTTAAAGGCCTTGTGGACTCAGGGATCACAAAAGTCCCCAAGTTCCTCATTCATCCACCACAAAGCCTTTCAAATTCAGAAACAACAAATGTAAACTTTAAGGTTCCTGTCATAGACTTTGACGGCTTTGATCAAGATTTCCAGCGAGCACAGATTGTGAAGGAGATTTGTGAAGCATCCGAAACGTGGGGGTTCTTTCAAATGGTTAATCATGGAGTTCCAGAGAGAGTGATTGAGAATATGTTGGAAGGGATTCGAGGGTTTCATGAGCAGCCGAAGGAGGTGAAGATGGAGTGGTATTCTCGTGACTCGAAACATAGAGTGAGATACTACTGCAATGGAGATCTGTTGGTGTCGAAAACAGCGAATTGGAGAGACACGATAGGGTTTGATTTCCAGGACGGTCCATTGGACCCCGAGACATTTCCCTTCGTTTGCAGGTCCTTCTCTATACAAACTGTTCAAAGTACTAATACATTAACATGTCTAACAACATAACATACCGGATAATCTAACGAGAGACTGGTTTGATTCGCAGAGAGGCAGTGCAGGAGTACATTGAACACTTAAAGAACTTGAGGGAGATGCTATCAGGTTTGTTGTCCGAGGCCTTGGGGCTCAGCACTGACTACCTGGAAAACATAGAGTGCATGAAGACTGAAAATCTGGTGTGCCATTATTACCCGAGCTGTCCAGAACCGGAGCTGACCCTTGGCACAACCAAGCATTCGGATCCTTCCTCTTTAACTGTACTCTTGCAGGATGATCTCGGCGGCCTGCAAGTCCTCCATCAAGGTCACTGGGTTGATGTTCCTCCTACTCCTGGAGCTCTTGTGGCGAATGTCGGTGATCTTATGCAAGTAAGCTTTTCATCCTACTTCCTCTAAAATAACACTATTGCTGTCACACACATCCTATGTCCGTCAAAGTAAGTCAAAATCATGTGACGAGAAAGACAGAAACACATGTTCTTGTTCATAATCCGAATTCCTCAAGAAAAAAACTTGTGTCACGATCTCATACACCTCCTATATATCTCCGTCTTTCTTGTGATCTTATCATCATTATGAACTTGCATGAGAACTCAGTTATCTTCATTCAAATTATGTGCAGCTTATCACCAATGACAAGTTCAGAAGCGTAGAGCATAGAGTACTGGCTAGAAGAGTGGGGCCCAGGATATCAGCTGCATGTTTTTTCTATCCAAGTGCTACGCAAAGATTCAAACCCTATGGCCCCATCAAGGAGTTTCTCTCGGACAACCTACCGATATACAGGGAAACACACTTTGGGGAGTATCTTGCTTATTACAGATCAAAGGGGTTAGATGGTAACTCTGCCCTTTCTCATTTTAAATTAGCTTAATTCAGATAGGGAACTGTTATTAGCATTCTAAAAATACACTCTATATATATTTTTTTAATCATAAATAGTTTGGAGTGCAAATTGAGATTTTTATTCACTTTAGTCCCAATGATTACAGTTTTAAGGAGTTTATCTTTATGGGTTTTAGCATTTTTAGTGTGGTTGGTATTCCTCTTCACTTGTAAGTGAGAGATTTTAGATTCGATTTTCGTCAAGCTCACACCCCCCCCCAACCCCAATCCACCCCCGCGGCGCTCTCTCCTTAATGTAGATAATATCGTATGTTAAAAAAAAAAAAATCTATAATTTTCATTACGTTGATTGACAGAAGAGTGAATCTTTAGTCAACCCCAATCTTAATATCTCTTTTTATCAAATCAAATCCAAAATGACTCCCAATATAAGGAGAGATTGTTAGGCAGGGGCTTTCGTGTCACGTTATTTCTCCACCCAAAAAATGCGCAAAAGGAACTCCCGGCGTTCAGGACTTACACGAACCATTTTTATGCATCTTGGAAAGACGTGGCACGAAAGCACGAAAATATTATATCTTTGAACTTTGTTTCATGATAATGTAGAGGCTTAAAGGTGTTGAAGTTCTCTATTCCTTAATTAAAAAGAAAAACTGGACATGGAAATATACATTTTATATATACACACACACACACACATAGGTCCCTTGATCTTTTTCAATTCATCTGATCCTACGTCCGAAAATAAAAAAGGTGTGTGAAAAGTAAAAAATGGTGTGTAGATATCACACCTCAACAGAAGAGAGGTAAAATAACAAATGGCACCTTCACTTCACACACTACAAAGAGAGAGAGAGAGAGAGAGAGAGAGAGAGAGAGAGGGGGGGGGGGTGTCCGGAATTGCTCCATGGCCTTGTCTATCTTATTCTTTACAATTAAAGGGGGTGTTCAAACCAAAAGGAAAGTAAATGAACACCGTAAATTCCAATCGAAAGTTACCGACGACTCAATAATTTACCAATAACCTACAGAAGCATTCCGAGAGCGCGACAAGGCTATAGCTGTTGCGTAAGATTCTTGAGCTCCAATATCTGAATAAGGGACCACAAAATATTCATTCTGTGTATGCTTCTGTTGTTTTGCCCCTGCGGTAATTCGAAATTATTTAGTTCATGACAGTAAACACCAGACACTGGCTAGCATACTTGCTTGTTTTTATAGATAAATCGAAAAGCCAGTCCATTTCATATATGTGTCAAGTGTCGTTTCGAATGGATCTTACCTCAAACCACAAAACATATCCATGTCTTTATTCCTACTTGAAATCTGAAAAGCTTTACCATGGTAGAGGTGCACGAAAGAGTAAGTGTTCATTGATACTACGTAAATTTCTTTGGGCTGATTGAATTGGATATTGAATGCCTTTTGGCCAAAAGTTGATGAAAATTCTGAATCATTGAAATGACATTGTGCCACGATACTAGACTACATTCAAATGAACAGAGAAAAACACAATGGTATGTAATCATCCACGCAAGCAAAGTCATAAAAGAGACACAATCAAAACCGCAACAATACTGGCTTTTTCGCTAAAAAATCAAAATTTTATAATTTCAGACATAAAATCTCTTGTTTGGCAATCAAACCAAGAGCTTAGGAAATCCTACGAGAACAAAAAAATTGTGAACATTTAACGAGCAAAATCTCAATCCCGAGTGCCAACTAAAACAGGTGGCATTTGCGGAAATTCCCACATATATGTCAATTATAATAACCCTAGGCACAAAGTAGAAGATCAATAAAGCAGAATAGCGAGCGAAATATACAAGAGAGATGACAACGATTTCGAGCATAAAACAACATTTGATGACTAGGTGTGAGCAACAACCATAAAAGACATACACACACAGACGTTTATTCTTGAATCTTGAGTTATCACGTGATCCAACTTCCAACTATCCAATGGACAGAGCCCCTACAAGACTCCCTACCAGAACACAACTTACAACTTACCAGGGGTATTGCATGCTGTAATAGTTTTAATCCATATCACAGCACTGCCGCGGGTAGATTTCTAGCAGTTCATCAGGACATGCGGACCAATCTCTCTAGCATGCACTATAGATGGTTGAATCATTGAAGTACATTACGAAGTAAACTCTACAAAACGTGTGTAAAAATGTATGTCAAAAAATGTGTGCCCCAATTAAGTTAGGAGATAGCTCATATTGATTTGCAGCGCAAAATGCTTGAGCATAACTATGGGCATATTGGTCACGTGAAAATCATGTGGATGTGAGAGCTTTGTCATTGTAACCGCAAAATGAAGATTTTGGAAAGGATGAGTGAATAGCTAGGGTTTGGTGGAGCACTATATAAGGAAAAGCATTGGCAAAGGATAAGGCTCCAATAACTTCAATCAAATATTAAAGATTCTTCGTCTCTTCCATGATGAAGAGTTATCTGTTACGTTTACGCAAGTTCTTGGGTGATAAAACAAAAATGAATGTTTGCAGGATCGTCTCATTTTTATACGTCTACACAAGTTCATGGGTGACGAAACAAAAATGAATGCTTACAGCATCGTCTGATTTTTTTGAACTTTGAAGAGGTTCTATGAGTTGTATGAGGAGTATCCTCTTTATCACCACCATCCTGCAAACATTCATCAAACTTAACACAGTTGCTCCGTGCTTGCCAACCATATAGCCGTTCCGTATGTGCATGCCAACCGTACAGCGGCCATAGGTACTCCTGAAAACCCAATGTACTGCCCCAAAAACCATTTCCTGCCACCCAAGGTCACCAGTAGCTTATAAGGACGCCTATGGGGGTTGGACCGGGTTGTTTAGGGCTCATTTCATGTGGAAGGGAGCTAGTAGTAGTGAACGAAATCTATAATCTGGGCTTGCAAGTTTAGATCATTTTATATTAACTCGGTTAATCTACTCTATTAGATTGGAAGTCGCTATTGACGGTCCAAAAAAAAAATATTTTACAAAATTCCTGACTTTTTGGAGTTGTAATAACAATTGCCAAAAATCGAATCCAAAAGTAGAAATGAATATTTTCATCTTTACATTCAAAGTGGTACAGGTGACACAGCAGTTGCAACAGAAGAGAGGGAACATAATAAATGGCACCTTCACACGCTACAAAGTAAAGGAGGGAAATTGCTCCCAGGGCTATTCACTCTTGTTCTTTTCAATTAAAAGGTGTGTTCAAACAAAATGAAGAAAAGAAAACCGTAAATTCCAATCGGAAATCACAAATAACTCACAATAATTTACAAAATAACCTACAGAGACACTCCACGAGCGAGACAAGGTTATAGCTGTTGTGTAGGATTCTTGGGCTGTAATATCTGAACAAGAGACCATAAGATATCCATTCTGTGTATGCTTCTGTTGTTTTGCCCCTGGAGTAATTTGGAATTCAAAATTAGGTCACTGAGTCTCCTGACAAAAAACACCAGACGCAAGCAGACTAGCTCTTATATTCTACGCTCAACATGCAGGTCCCACAGGGATGGATACTAGCAAGTATAGCAAATGCTTGTTTTATAGATAAGTCAAAAAGGAAATCCATTTTAGAAATGTCAAACATTTTAAGCGTTATTCCATACGGATCTTACCTCAACCACAAAACATATCCATGTCTTGTCACCACGGGCTTCCGTCACACCTTTTAAGATTGTCAGACCCGAGCACCTGATAGCCTCAGCTATCTCTAGAAAATGACTGCATTCTTCACACATCAGCTGCATGGGGAAGAATTCTTTTAGTACTGAGAATTCGGTAAAGACAAACAAAATCATATCGGAAAATGATACAAATCAATAAGCTTCATCATCAGACTGAACTAGACACGATCAAGCACATCTCCGGAGTTCATGTATAATAAGGACAGAAACACTCGCTAAGAAGTATTTATACCTCTACAACCATCTGTCCATTCTTGTTGAGATTCTCCACTATTATTGAACAAACTTTCAGATTGCCACCCACCTCCACTGCCCAGCTTGATCCACGTTCATAATTGGAGGATCCTAGCATGCTTGCTTCCTTCGGACACAACTGTGAATTAAGCATTATGATTAAGTAGATAATAAACTATCTCAATAAACATTATATATTCTTGGTGATGCTTGGTAAACTAAAAATGAAGGTTGAAATTTGACAAATAATCCCAGGCCATAATATACTTACAACCAAAACATTTACCTTTGCATCAGCACATTTATTTAGTTTGTCAGCATGCTTAGTGACGCTTTGTAGAAAGAGCATGTGCTTGATTGTGCGCTCCAGCAGTGAATCAATACTGCACTGTACAGTTAACATGAAACTTTTAGCACATATAGAATGAATAACAAACTTCTTTTACAAGGCCCAAAACTAGAAAACAGTTTGGAAAGCCACCTTTGCTCCAGTAGGTATTAGCTCCCGCAGTTCCTTAATACGATCTTGGATCAATTGCCGGTCCCTTGGCCTAGGTCTAGAACTTTCACCAGGTCTTGCCCTCTTCTTGCTATTTTTGGACAGTCCAGAAGACCTCTCCGGCTGCTCACTACAAGCACTAGGACAAGGTGATGAAAACCATTTTGGAGATATCACCCCGCAAATCCCTGATGAGCTCAAGCATTGCTGCATGTCCTCTCCAGTAAGAGAAGGCTGATCAATAGAAAAATTTTCAGAATCAATTGTATGGGTAATACGGCCAGAAGGCTCTGGATATTTTTCAGTTGTCAAAAGGGACTGCATTGATTTACAGAATGATTTTTCATTTTTAACAAGACTGCCACTTTGGCAAACATTAGCCACTACCTGCTTCAAGAAGATGCTCTTGACAAGAATCGGATGTCAACTGGCTAGTGTTCATCCCCTCAGGGATCTCAGGAGTAATTCTATCTCCATTCTTCCCCGCTACCCAATCAAAATAGTTACCCTGATTCAGAAAAGCTGGTCCAAGTGCTTCATGCAGCTCACAGCCAGCAGGGAAGGCCATTGATGCACTAGATGTGTCCATGTGACCTGATTCAGTTTGAAACTCCAGGTTTTCCAGGCCCTTCTGAAACTTAACAACTGAGGGTTCACTTACATGCAACACCTCATTCTGGTGAAGATCTACCCTGTCCGCATTAATCCTTTCATGTGCAGTAGAGTCGAGAAATGTTGTAGGTAAGTCTGCAAAATCACATAAATTTACAATGTCTTTAACAGGATCATGTGATAATGGATGGGCATAGATCATTGAGGCCATTCCAGTATCTTTGCAGCCACTACTCTCCCCTTTACACTTCCTGCTATCAAGTAATTCTACACCTACTAGTTTGCGATGCTCCATACTGAGAGCGCTTGATTTTGACTGAGGCAGTTTGCCAATCTCAACACATCTGAAGTTGGATGACTCAAGTCCTCCATGCTTATTAGCCAGTTCAACTTCCTCTTTCAGACAATTTTCGGTCAGTGAAGAAATGTAAGAACTATCATTATCTTTCCCAAGATGTGGGAAAATGGACGACCAAATATCGGAGCTTTCTCTGTTTGTGGCTGTATCTAAATTATTTACACAATCAGGAAGAACCCCTGAAGCCAAACGTTCCAGAGATATATTTGTCTGAGGCAAAAAAGAAAAACAAGAATAGCCAGGTGTCAGTGACCTTATCTATCTGTTTCACAAGAAAATTAAAAAATAAAGTGCTTCACTTATATACACATATAAACCACAGGAAGCCACATGCGCACAGAGAGAGAGAGAGAGAGAGAGAGAGAGAGAGTTACCGAGCATACTGAACTGTTTATGCTATATTGCTTTGGATTAGGGATATGGTCTATTGGGAAATCTTGAAGAGTCTTAAAAGCATCTGTGATTTGAGATATCAGCTTCACATTTTCAGCTACCTGCACCTCTCAAACAAAGGTAAGGGAAAATGAGTATACATTTGAAGTATATATAACTTGAAAGCATAAATCCCGTATTTGTATAGTCACCACAGAATTAAATAACAGAGTTGCATGGACTAGAATCGTAACATCTTCATAGCTATAACACTCAACAGAATCAAGAAATAAGCACATGCTATCCCGTGGACTAGAACGGTTAAGTTATTCACCAAAATTAAAGAACTTACTTTATTCAAAGAACCAAGCTGTATAACTCCATGCGGAACAACAGCCACAACAACAATGGTCTACAGGAAATTGTAAATAGTTTAAATTAGCATGACATCCAAAATATCTTAGAAATCATAATCATATTAAAGTATAATATAAATAAGAGAAAAAAAACTTGTTAGTGAGAGTGAGAGTGTCAAAAACCCAAACAAACTTGCATTCATATCTAACCAGCCATCAGCTTACCGGTCCTGTACAGTTATGGAAATTTAAATTCCATTTCTTACCTAACCCAAAAAAAAAAAAAAAAAAAAAAAAAAAAAAAAAAAATCCTTTGCTTGAGGACTAGCAAAAAGTAAGTTTGGGGATATTTGATGTGCGCAAAATGTACTACTTATGAATATTATCATTTTGGTCAATGGACGGAGAAAAATGTTTCTATGAGAGTAAACAGATACCTATGTCAAACTAATAAGCAAATAACACATATTGCAGGCAATGACATAATTTCCACATTTTCTCTTATTATGAATAGGCCCTGAAGAAATAACATTAATTAACAAGTGTAGTATCTCATCAGTTATCACAACTTCAAACAAAATCAAACAGAGAGATGAGAGAGAGACGGACAGAGAACGGCATACCCTTATGCCAGCTGAAAATTGACTTTGCCACCCATCACAGTACTGAAAACACCCAAAACATAAAATTGATAACAATAAATGGCTGCAACGATGAATCGATAACACCTTTCAAAGTAAAACTATGCTAATCAGTACTATTACCTGCAAAGTATTAAACCATTTACCTGCAATGGTGAACAGTTATTCTTAACAAGATCATCAGCATAAATCCATTGATGCTCGCCAGTAACCGCCACCTGTCCAACAATCCTGAAGGTAAAGAATAAAGGAAAGAATTAATGCAAACTAAAAAGTTTTTATTCTTTTCCTTTTGTTTTTTCCATGCTCCCAGGCTATCAGCTACCATAATTAGATAGATGTTAACAGGAAAGACAAAAGGTGAGACTAAATAAGTTTTACAAAAATACTGGCAACAGTTATTGAATTTACAGTTCTTCAACCAAAACTCTGAGAATAAGCATTACGATAACTAGAAAGTGACAAGAGTAATTACCCTTCCCCCAGATTATATACGTGGCACGACATTTTTGCCACAGCTAGCCCGAGGGGATCGTGTGAATAATGGCTATCATGCAATTTATCCAGAGTCTTACTGAAGCACCTAATCTCGGAAGAATCATGTTGCTCACAGTTGTCAAAGTAAGCATCCTCACAAGTCAGCACCCTGCATAATGCAGCACACCCCATGTCAAAATATTACGAGGGATGCACAACTGCGTGTATAATTCATTAAAAGGGAATTTTTCTCAGTACCCACAATTCTAATTCGATTATTACATGCCGAAATCAATAGCGAGATTCGTACTCTTTTATACTGAAGACCAGATATGAGAGAAAAGAATGACTTGGGTACTACTTCTCCTCCAACATTACTTTCTTTCACTACTATTTTTTGTTTTCGCCTTTCGGGTTGAGATAAATTCACTTACTCTCTCAACCAAAAAGAACAGAGGCAAAAGGGGTTTAATTCAAGAACCATATAACACATACTAACACACACAAACAATTACAAGTGAAATAAAAGTACATCAGTAACAGGAAAACAAGTACAAAAACTCACATTCGAGCTCGGTGCTTGAGTTTCCAGGAAACGGCGTAGTTCCACTCCGTATTGAAGCAGAGGCTTCTCAGAATATTGTGCAAGTCAGTCCCCATCTCCTCCCCCAAAGCTTTATTTTTGTTTTCCTAATCACCCTCTAAACAACAAACACCCAAACAAACAAATCCCCAACCCAAAATTTCAATTGTGGCGCCTAACTTGGTGCTCTAACTTCCCCTATACGACCCTCTACCCGCCTGCTTCCTCCGTAAGCCCGCTCGCCGCTTTAACGGAGGTCCTACCGCCGCTAACAGCAACCGATCCGGTCCCATCCCCCTAACTCTTTAACCGTAACCTCCGCGCTCCGCGGCCAATACACCACGCTTTCCTCAATTCCCCTCACAGACTCGCAATCTCAAACCCTATAACTACATAGTCAGAGGTATCGTTGCAGTCTCTGCAATCAGCCATGAACTTGTACGGAAACATCGAAAGTGCTACAAAATAAAATCGAACAAAAAAAATTAGAGAAATTGAAAACTTCCCCCGCAGCTTCCTGACGAAACTTTAACTCGAAACGCGATCGATTTGAACCCTAGCGTATATCCGACGACATGGATCTCTCACAGCAACAACAAAAAAGGTGCGAAATTTTGAAAATTTAATTTCTGGGAATTGTTCGGATTTCTTCGCACAGAAAGTTTCAGATGAAGATCTGAGAGTTCAGCAGCAGCTCGCTGAAAGAGAGAGAGAGAGAGAGAGAGAGAGAGAGATAGGAGTAGCTCCGAAAGCAGGAAGCTTTAGCTGCGAAATGTATCAAGTGTAGCAAATTTCAAAGCTTTGAGCTGAATTGGCAGCCATTTTTAACGACAATGCAGCTTTTTCGCTTTTTCTAGAGTGAAAAAGTAGAGAGAGAGAGAGAGAGAGAGAGAGAGAGGCTTCAATGGCTTTCTTTTCTTTCAGAGAGACAATGAGAAAAGAAGGCACTTTTGGTGCGAATTGCGACTTGTTTAATATAAGGTGTATACCTTCGCACGCTGTTCATTTTAGCTTTTCTTCCCTAAACGTGCACCGTCGTTTCTATATAGTGCGCCGGCTTATCTACAGCACGCATCCCTGGGTGCTCACTGACCGGTCGCCACTAAAAACCCTTTCGTGTTCCTACTCTGCGCATCCTGCGCACTTTAGCACGTACCACGTTTGCGTTTTGAGAGTGAAAAGATGGGAAATGTTAAGGAAAAATAGTGGCTCAAGGCCTAGGAGGGAGAGAAGAGTGCTGAGGAATTGGGGAGTTTATTTATATATATTGAGATCAAATTAAATCTTCAAATTTGGTGGCTATGAGTACACTTTCTAGGTAGTGTCCTTTGATGGCAAACAACATGATGTCCATGTGAGGAAATTGATCCTTATCTTGCCCTCAATTATCAAGGGTACAATCCCCACCTCTTTCCCAAACCAAACAACAAAATCCAATGCACTTATCCCTCTCTCCCTACTCATTTTTCACAATGATTTTATTGCCCCAAAGTTGGGACATATTACACCGCCCTCATTTTCCAATGTTCCCTTTCTTACATGAGAGATGTTGACTCTCATAAATGGGACTTTCCGGACTCTCTCTAACATCTCATGTTTTTGGCACAATTCCCGTATCATTATTATAAAATATTATGTCAAAAACATAAGGTGGTGGAGAGTTCATAAAGAGTCTCCTCAACATTTCTCTTCTTACATTTACTAGTTTAGCGGTCAAAGTTTCTTCGTAATACTTTTTTTCGATCAATCGGAGATTCCAATTCGATATTCTTTCTAACTTTTTGAGAAAAGTCAATAAGCTTACAGTTTGCTAGTATTCATCTTCATTTGTAAGTTGGATGTTTTAAGTTCTACTTACATAAATCACGCCTTCAGTATTTAATTATGATTATCCTACTGTTTTGCTGCATGACTTAGCCATAAATTGCACCCATAAAATCGTTAATAAAAAGTTATGTGAAAAATATAGCGACCGAATGTGTTTTAGCATGCCCAACCTTAGCACACGATAAGTTGGGCGATAACTTAGGGCCTAACAAACCAAGTGACTCAATGACTCAATCCTTTTGCTTTTAAAGAGATTCAATTTTATTAAGAGTGAATTCCACATAGCGAAAATGAGAGACATTAGCATATGCTTATAAGTAGTTGGACTATTTCATATATTGCCAATTGGTTTTATAGTGGAACTTCAACTTTTGTCATGGTATCAGAGCAGGTTGTCCTATGTGAAGCCCAACAACCACCACTCGTGCTCCTTGTCACTCGATCTACGTTATCCATGTGTTAGGTTTGAATATTCGCCATACATGAGAGTGCACGTTGAGGGTGAAACCCACATCGAGAAAAATGAGGGACCTTGCATATGCATATAAGTAGTTAGGCTCCTCCATATATTGCCAATTGGTTTTATAGTGGAACTTTAACTTCCTTCAAATTCATTTGAGAAGTCTAATTTATTAATTTTTTACAATACAATATTTCTTATATACCAAGATATATTTACACTAAGGGCATGTTTGGTGAGCCGAACGAGATGGGATTTCATATTTTGGAGTAGTTAGGTTAAGATTGGATTCGGTGGGTTGGACTTTTCTTCTGTTGTTTGGTGTAGACAAACTTAACTTGTTAGGATTGGATTGAAAACAGTCGTAACCACCACTGACCTAGCAAACCAACAATCCACCTGACTTAATCACCTACAATCCACGATGTTGTCACGACCCATTACTCACGACTAAACCTGTAAACAAGTTGAGTTTATCAGATTTGGGTCGGGTTTCAATCCGACCCGTTAAGCTAACAAGTCATCCAAACCCAACCCTTTAAGCTAACGGGTCATCCAAATCCAACTTGTTAATCTAATAGATCACCCGTTAACATTTTTTTTTTTTTGCATTCCAATACAATTACACATATTAACTACAAGGATGTATAAAAGGGTGCTGACTTGGATATCTAGTGAAAAAAGTACTGACTTGAATATATAGTAAAAGGTGTGCATATCTAAAAGGGTGCTTACTTGGATATGTAAACCTACAAGGATAAATGAGATTATAAGTACAAAATTTCTACAGGAAGATAATTTGGATGAACATGTAAAGCAACTAATCATGTCTTTGTTAATCAAGTATAGATGCAGAGATTGTAGACTTGTAGTATTGTTTAAGCAAGAGTAAAGCATTAAATGAGAAGCATGTAGAGTAAGCAGAGGCATAAGGCTGAATGCAATTAAACAAGCAAAAGTTTATACTTCAGTTTATATTACTTACAGTTTAGAAAGAAAGAATATTATTAAGTCTAAATTTCAATCACATAAATGGTATAGGAAAAAAAACTTCAAAATGGAGAAAAAATAGAAGATTCGAGAGAGACTAAAGAGCGAGAAGGAGCCAGAGGCCCATAAATAAAGGGACAAGAGGGTAGAGAGCCAAAAGCTGAGAACGAGTGGCACAGTGCAAAACGAGCCAGCGTAGAGTTTATTTTTGGTTGTTAAGACTTTATTGAAATTACTCAAACATCCTCAACTAATGGATGTTAACAGGTCTAGCGGGTGGAACTAAAGTGACCTATTATTTAACAGGTTCACCCGTTAGCGACCCAACCCGTTAAGCATCCACCTCAATACTTGTGGAGCCAAAAATAATCAAGAAGAATATGGAGGTGACACGTGGATTTTTGGGTAAAAATGACAAAATTACTCCGAGGAACGCTAGAACTCCTTCGCGCGAGCAGTGAACAATCATCCCTCAATCAAGTCAAAAGTGCCCAAAATAGGTATTTATTCAAAACTTATTTCATCTATCCTCATCAAATCTTCTCCACAAGGTAACCCCCAAATCATTCCTTTCTAATTATATTAATTAGCTAATTGATTTATTACCTAATTAATTTATTAATAAGCTAACAAATCATGAATCTCACTCAAAAAACCATCCAAGTAGCCGGTCCTCCTCCTCCCAAAAGGATCGGCCACACTCCCTATATAAACACCCTTATTTTCTCCAAAACCTAAGTTCTACACTCTTACAAAATTCTCTAAATTCTCCAAACATTTTTCCCTCAAAATTCTAACTTTGGCATCAGAGGTTCTTTGGCCAAAGCCCCTCCCATTCATCATGGGCGTGTAAGGCTATTAGCCTTGACCTAAGGTGTTATTTGTTCTATAGGTGCAATTTTGTCCAAGAACAAGGAGGAAGAAATTTGCATCCACAAATTGATGTTTTCATTGAGAGTTAAGTCACACGCTCATAAAAGACTATCGCATCTAAGGTTTTTTGTTTCTTTGTTTATTTGTAGATTTTTTGTACGTTCTTATTCTTAGAATTTTTATTTCTAAAAATTCTGTGATAAAACGTAAAAGAAAAGTACAATGGCAAGGGGTTCAGAAACTTCGACAAACGGAAATTCCAACGTTCAAGGACTAGGATCGTGGTGATCTACAAGGCTCAACATAGCGGTGAGCAGAGCGACACCCCCACGAGGCACCACCATGGCAACCACCACGGTAGCAACCTTTGGCAAAACCCATGGCTCAAGCCATGCCACTTCAACCTTCAAGAGCCCAAGCCTTAGCCGAGCCGACCCGTGCCGTCCAAACCCAATGTGTTGCCAAGCCGAACCTAAGCCTCGCACCCGCATAGGCTACACACCGAGCAGCCCACTTCCATGGCCCAGCCTGCTTCTACGACCTTCCAAGTAGCCTAAATCAGTCTAAGATTAGTTCAACCGGCCCGACTTCAAATTTATGGGCCTACAATCAAACCGAGGGCATTTTCACCATATTTCTCCACATATTTGAATGTCCCAACTGAAATCTCGCGCTCGGAGTCTACCACACTTCCACTGCTCAAGGAGATGCATTCATTCCAAGCTTTTCTAACCCAAATGGAGAACAACACTTGTCTCGACAAGTCATAGAATTGATGAGCGTCCTCGCATAGCAGACGACCTTGGTGAATCAGCTCTTGCAACATACCTTAGACGAGGTGTCCTGAAGTAGGGAAAAGGCAGACAAAGAACCTTTCTAGTAGCATCCAGGCAAGCATCCACTTAACCAAGCACGAACCAAGCGTTCGAGCAGTGTACATTCTTGATTGGGCCCCCGAGATAGCATATTCTCCTGTCTTAGCGTGCGGAGGAGCGTGCACTCTCGAGTAGGGCCACGAACGAGCATACATTCACGGTTAGGGCCACACTATGATAGTCAACATAAGCAACCTTCCAAGCGAAGTGTTCATTCGTGGCTAAGCCCTTAATGAGCATCTTCCACCTTACATCAGAGTAGGCAGCACGAAGGAAGGAAAGAAGTAGTCACTCAGTCCAGCTCAAGCTCAACTAGCAGTCTGCAAATAATTCCCTCGTCTGCTAAGAATAAACCTCATGCACCGCAGCAGCGACATAGACGAGTAGAGCACGTAGAAGAGTATCCTAGACCAGTAGGTCATGACCAAGGGCAGCTGAGAGCTCATTACCTCAACAAAGGCAAATTCAGGAAGAAGTAGAAAGACTTCTGACCAAGCGATTACGTAATTTCCAACGTAACAAGGTCGCTAACGAGGCACTACGATGGAACATGACCAACATAAGCAAGTCACCTTTCATGGACAAGATCAAGCAGGCAAAGCCTCCATGCAAGTTTAGCATGCCACATTTCACATCCTTCAAAAGGGATAGAGACCCAGAGAGACACTTAAAACAATACCGAAGCGTAATGATCCTCCATTGAAACAACGACGATCTCATGTGCAAGATATTCACCACCACTTTACAAGGCGAGGCACAAAATTGGTTTTACACCCTACCGCCACAATCCATTTAGAGTTTCAACGAATTTTCTTTGGTTTTTACCAAAGAATATTCATCCTATCACTCGATCAAAACAAAGTCCGACCACTTGTTCAACATAAAAAAAACTCAAATGAGTCGCTTCACGACTATGTGAAGAGGTTCAAAGCAGAGAAGGCAAAGATAATTTAATGCAATGACTCGATAGCTAGAGCAGTATTCCAAAAATGACTTCCAGCAAACCACCCACTGTTCGAAAAATTGATTATGAAAAAAGATCCAACTCTGGTAGACTATTTCGCTCTGACAAAGAAGCATGCATTTGGAAAAAGAACATGACATCACCTCTTTACTATCTAATCTGGAAGCAGCGGATGACCTATTCGCATGTTTGACGATATCTAAAGCAGCAATAAGCTCTACCATCATACAAAAAAAACTAGGGGCTCGACTATCTGTATTCCACAGTTCAAAAGTTCTCCTTGATGCTACCAGAAATTCAAAAGCTAACTTTGGCGATAGTTGTTGCAACTCGGAAGCTCAAGTTTTACTTTCAGATGCACGCAGTCATCCTCATGATGCACTATTCCGCCCAATCCAGACTCGTGACGATAAAGGTATAGATACTAGTGGATGCAAAATTTTCTAACGAACGCAACAACTAGGGCCAAAGTGCACTAAGGGCAAACGAACACTATAAGGACACACTCGAAAGTAAGTTTTATCCTCATCGCCCCAAAAGATTCTACATAAGAGCAACATGTATCAGCAGTTGAACACCACATCCTACTACATGTCACACGGCCCAACCGAACCTTGCTTCATAATTCAACCCTAGAGTGGCCCAATACTAGCAGTTGAGCATCTCTTGCTGCATGTAACATAGCCCCAGCTTTATGGCTCCCTACCATGCATTCACAACGCAACAGGGTGACCTAACGATGGCTCTATGGCTTTCGACTGCACCTTCACGCCTAGCCTAGATGACTCAACAGAGCGGCCCAATGACGCCCCGGAGGTAGTCAAACACGCCCTAGTCGCGCCTACTCCGCCCAATGGAGACGTTTGGCATTTTGCATGTCGACAGCCTATCCAACTACAAATGTTTAGGAGCAGGTGTGGTATTTGTCACCCCCAGATGGTTCAATGCCTAAGCAGGCAATCACTCTAGGCTTCAAAGCATCCAACAACAAAGCAGAATATAATGCCCTACTTGCAAGCCTTCGAATGAAAAAAGACTTGGCGGTGAAAAAGCTCACAATTTATCCTGATTCCCAGCTAATCACTAGCCAGACTACTTGAGGTGTTTCAGACTTACACCCTCACTCAAGTTCCACTGGCAGACAACGCTCACGTGGATGCACTAGTCGTCCTAGGCTCCACCCTCGACCACCAACTCAAATGCTCTATTCCGGTGGAGTATCTAGACAAGCCAAGCATAGAGGCAGAGCCAGCAATCTAGGTGTCATAGGTTATTACAACTCCAAACTAGCAAGTTTCCATTATAGACTACCTGGTCAATAACACATTCCCTACGAAATATTGGAGTCTAGAAAACTCCAAATAAAGGCAGCACGCTACTACATGTGGAACGACATTCTCGTTCGAAGATCCTACACTAGACCACATCTCCGCTGCCTAGCGCTTCCCGACGACCCAAAGGTTCTAAGCTCAATCCACAAAGGCGTTTGTGGAAATCACTCTGGAGGCCAATTCTTAGCATAGAAGGTTCTAAACGTAAGCTATTACTGGCTTACCATGCACCAAGACGTTAATGAGTTAGTACAAAAGTACGACTACTGCCAATGCTACAAGCCGATACCAGCACTGCCTACGAGTAAATTTTACACCCACAGATGAGTCATTGGCCATTCATGTAGTGGGCAATTAACCTGGTTAGGCTAATGTCGCTCGCTACTAAGGGCAAAGTTATGACGATCGTGACAACCAATTACTTCACCAAATAGGTAGAAACAGAGCCCATGACTACCATGACACATACATACATAAAACGCTTAATATGGAGGAACATCATTTGCTGATTTGGCATCCCTCAATCCATCGTCACAGACAACTGCCCTGCAATTCGTAGGCAAAGATTTGGCGAAGTTCTTCCAAAAGTATGGCATCAAGCAACACATGTCCACGCCGAGATATCCTCAAGGCAATGGGTAAACTGAAGCATCCCATAAGACGATCCTCGATTGCCTCAAGAAGTCCTTATCCGACAAGAAGAGAAAATGGCCATATGAACTTCTCGAATGTTTATAGGCGTATCACACCACCAGACGAAGAGCCACCGGTGAGACTCCTCTCTCTTAGGAATTTGGTTCAAAAGTAATCGTTCATCCCAATGTCATCGTGCCAAGTATCAGCATTCAACTGCCAAGCATTGAGTATAACAGTAAGGAGATGACCACAAGCTTAGATCTGGCAGAGGAGAAACGCAAGCAGACTATCACCCGCATCGCAGCCTACCAACAGCAACTTATCTCCAGCTTCAACAAAAGGGCCAAGATTCGGTAGTTCCAGCCCGGAGATCTAATCTTAAGGAAAACATTCATCAATGCTAACAGAGAAAGCTCCAAAAAGATGAATCTCATCTAGAAATGTCCGTACAAGATCAACACGGTAAACAACAAAGAAAATTACACCTTCGTCACCATGAACGACAAAGAGATCGAAAAGAAGTGGAACGCCTATAATCTGAGGAAATACCATATGTGACCTTCCGCTACATCAAAGCCCGAAGACTCAAGCAGCTTGATGGGCACCACCTCACAAACCAATGACAATCTAGTTGTTATGCAATTCCTACCTTACAACTAAGTTCTTGTTCGTTTCACTCGTTTTTCAATAAGGAATTCAGAAGTAATCTACAACCTGGCTCGGCTATATGCTTACAACAACCGATCACTCATACACTTTAAAAGAAGACCGCGCCCTTCTTAGAGACTCATCGCAGGAATTGCGCCCCTCCCCGAAGAACCAACCATGCTCTCTAGTGTGAAAGGGGTAAACCAATTCCCAGACATCCAACTGGGTCTGCTCTCTAGTACGATAGGATAAACTAATTGTTCTCCAATGCGAGAGGGTAAACCAATTCCCCGACACCCATATGGGTTTGCTCTCCAAGGCAGAAAGATAAACTTTACACTTCGAATATCCATACGTGGATGAGTCGGGATGCCCTAGTATAACTAAGTGCACAATAGCTTACACCAGGATTCCTAGAAGTAGCCACAATGGCCTTTTTCAAGGCTTAGCTAGCTGAAGAATTTTGGGTCTCTTGGCCTAATCCATGGGGAACCGAGCCTCAGAGATAGATAGAGCACATTATGCAATACGCCCTACAGATGGCTGCCCTGGAACCCTAAAGCTGTTACTGAATGCACTAAGGTAGCCTACGGTTTCCAAAAGACTGCTACAACTTGCCATTTGAGCAGTAAAGCCATGCTAGACTTATACAACCGCACATTCTTGTGAAAGGTTAAACAAACTAGAGTGCATATACAAAGCTTTATTTAATGCCGACATGCTACGCAGTCGATAAACTTCACCTCTGCCAAGCATGGAACGACATACACTAAGTCCTAAAGTGTTGGGATACTTGCTACGCAACCTACGAAATTGGAGAAAGCTAAGGTTAATAGCCTAGTGGTCATGCAAACTTGTCTGTTTCTATAAGTAAGGTGTCCAGCTGCCGACCTTATAGCTAACAACTTTGCAAAGTTATACACTAACACCTATGGCTGGGTCGGCTACGCGGGCCTGTCTACTTATAGAAAAGTAGCACATTTGCCACTGGTCTATAAGTCTAAAGGTTAGGGCATGAACAAAAAAAACAAAGATGGAGAAAAGTGAAGGAATCAAGTTTATTAAATTTTCTAGCAAAATTGACAAACAACTAGCAAAGACCGAAGAAGTTCAAGCAAAGAAAAAAGCAACGAGGGAAACAAAGAAAATCCTAATAACTATCTAGAAGACTACTCTTCAGCAGCTTGGACACTCCATAACTACTCAGTCGCCACACCTTCAACAGCAGCATCATCCGGCGTTTCACCCCCAGTTGTTCCAGCTTAGGAACCAACATCTCTGACTACTTCACCAATAGAAGCCTTAAAAGTAAAGGCAAGTAAGTTTTCCAAAGAAATAGAGAAGGTTTCAAAGTCTCTCCTAACAAACTCGAAGTTAGACGGCCTACCAAAGAGATGATCTACATAACCCAACCTGACTTTGAATAAGTAAAGCCTCGAGCCAAGCCTTTTCACCTTTCAGCTGCCTAATCTCCTCAAGCAGACCAACACGGACGCACTGCAACTCATCCACTTCTTTGTTCAAACTTTCGTTGATCTTCAAGCTTATAAACGACCTTTTTGAAGTGGATCACTTAGTTATAAACAACAATTAACTCTTCATCCTTTGCATAAGCAGCATAACGAAGCTCAAAAACGACATGCTCAAGATCTTGAATCTGAGGTATGTGACACCTGATCTCCTTCTCTGCACTTTCATACTTAAGGTGGATTGCATCAAGCTTAGTCTTCAAGTCAACAATCTCTTAGCGACCGATCTCAAGTTGTAGAAAAGTGGGGGCAAAGATATTAGACCCCTTAAAAACGACAAGCTCAGATTCCAATCTTTTAATCGTCTCGGCAGAAGAATAAGTTTCGGGTGCCACGACCCTTGCCACCTCCTTGGCAATCTTGGTATCATTTTGGTCAAGGAGTATAGACTCGCCTGCCAGAATATTTGTCTTATGCATCATGGCAAGTAAGGCAATCTAAGGGTGGGCACAGGGCCGGCCGGGCCCAAATTCACAACAACCGAACGTGACCTGTTTAAAAATGCAATGAGGCGGGCAGGTATGTTACACCCGATCTCCTTCTCTACACTTTCATACTTAAGTTGGATCGTGTCAAGCCTAGTTTTCAAGTCAACGATATCTTGGCGAATGGTCTCAAGCTGTAGAGAAGTGGGGGCAGAGATATTAGACCCCTTCAAAGCGACAAGCTCAGATTCCAACCTCTTGATCTTCTCGGCAGAATAATAAGCTTCGGCTGCCACAACCCTTGCCACCTCTTGGCAACCTTGGTATCATTTTGGTCAAGAAGTATAGACTCGACGGGCAGAATAGTTATCTTCTGCATTATGGCAAGTAGGGCAATCTAGGGGTGAGCACGGGGCGGGCCAGGATGGGTAATGGAATTTCTCAATTTGGAATCGAACCTTACCCAGCCCGTTTCAAATGGGCCAGTTTGAGCCGGGTCCACGGATTCTTTGGAATAAATTACTATATCTATCTATTATCTCTTTGCCGAGTGAGAACATGAACCTTTGATCCAACGAAGAAGTAGATGTAAAATTTAACTTAAACTGAATGATATGGAAAAATTAATTTTTTGGTCAGAACATGAATCTTTAATCCAACACAATAAATAAATAACCTTGAATTGAATCAGATGGAAAGAAACAAACACAGATTTTCCAGTGATAAACTTTCTTTGCATCTCCACACATAATCTGCAACCCATACTTTCTTTGCTCTCTGTCCCGTCTATTAAATCTAAAACCAATACATAATATGCACACTTCTCTATGCATCTCCAGCCATTTTCTTCTCCATAATTGAAATGAAAACTCTATCACATCTTCATAAATAGCACAAAAGCTAAATATTTAGAACTCATACACTAGTACCAAATCAATAACCCACTCTTAGGGCAATCTTCCTATACTCAATTGTATGCTTCGTAAAGAAACTTGGGCAAACAACCTCTCTAACGCCATCGATAAACTTGGCATAAGAATCCATGTCTTCAAATAGATCTGGTTTCAAAAGCACACAAATCTCAACAGCCTCCCTAGAAGCAAGCTTAATGGATTTCTCACAACTGCCAACGCGAGCAATCTCCTCCTTCCTAGTAGGCGAATTAGTCTCAGCAGTAGGGGGAGTGGGCCTTGGCACCATTTTAGCAGTAGAGTCCACCTTATCGTTCTTCATAATAGCAAGCATCTCCAAAGGTGAATCGGACTTAACTTCCAACAAACATCTTGGTATAGACTTTGGCACTAGGGGTATGACAGGACCTCTACACTGAGCAATCCTATCAGTAATCATATTAGCCATTCACGTACATGGCAGGTGCCACAGGCTCAGATCTAGCAACCTCATTTTTCTTCCCATTAAAAGAAATCATGTCAATCACAAGCCTTTCGGCAGCAGGCGAACCCTCATGAACAGCAGCGGAAGTCTTCAGTTTTGTCTCAACCGACATCTCTTGAGCATGTGGGGAAGATCTCTTCTTTCCACTTTCATTCATAATAGGCTCCACGACAGCAACCAAACGAGCCAATGTATCTGCCTTGATCCTCTTTATCTCATCTCTAGGGAGCAGACCACATTTCTCCTGACGAAGAAGATTAAGCAACCAATGCCATTCATGGTACTCAGCAGGCAGAAGGCCTGCATACCCAGCATTCCAGCAACTGATGAGCTCCACGACCTCCTTATTTTTCTCAATCACCGACCTGACCTCATTAGGTCCAATAGCCTAAAGAACATGAGCCATGCGACTCGCCTAACACTGCCCCCCAATGCCTCAATCCGTGGCCCTAGCCACACAAGCTGCCCTTAGCTCTAGCCAAGCCGAGTAGCTTAAGCAGTGGTCCTTGCCACAACACCTCATCGGCCCATGTCGAGCCGACTCTTGGCCCCTGCCAGCCAACCTGCTACATTACCCCGACAGCTGCCCCATGACAGCACTATCCAAAAAGAAGATAAGGAAAGTTAAATTTTTTTTACCTCTGTGCAGCGCGGAGAAGACGAAGAAAGCAACGAAAGACGATATTTTGCACGAGCAAGATGTAGAAAATTGCTAGAGGAAAGGGAACAAATATCCTCTAAGCTCTCTCTCTCTCTCTCTCTTGTAGGGTAAAATAAATTACTCTCCAAAGTTGATTTAATAATCCACTTAAGGTGGACTTAAATAGGCTTGGGGAGAAATTTATTTCCCTTTCCTAGAAGGATCTAATTTCCTATTAAAGAGGGAATCTACTTCCAAATGGGAAACAAGCTTATGTTTTCTAAAGCAAGAAGATCTCTACACCTGCAGCCCTTTCCTACGAGCTGCCCAACAGGTGTGAGGCCATTTGTGGAGCCAAAAATAATCAAGAAGAATATGGAGGTAACATGTGGATTTTAGGGTGAAAATGACAAAATTACCCTTGAGGAACACCGGAACTCCTACGCGCGAGCAGTGGACAATCATCCTCAATCAAGTCAAAAGTACCCAAAATAGGTATTTGTTCAAAACCTATTTCATCCATCCTCATCAAATCTTCTCCACAAGGTAACCCCCAAATCATTCATTTCTAATTATATTAATTAGCTAATTAATTGATTTATTACCTAATTAATTTATTAATTAGCTAACAAATCATGAATCTCACCCAAAAACTCATCCAAGTGGCTGGTCCTCTTCCTCCTAAAAGGGCCGCCCACACCCCTATATAAACACCCTCATTTTCTCCAAAACCTATGTTTTACACTCTTGCAAAATTCTCTAAATTCTCCAAACACTTGTCCCTCAAAATTCTAACTTTGGCATCAGAGGTTCTTCTGCCAAAGCCCCCCCCCCCACAATTCATCGTGGGCGTGTGAGGCTCTTGGCCTTGACCGAAGGTGTTATTTGTTTTGTAGGTGCAATTTTGTCCAAGAACGAGGAAGAAATTTGCATCCACAATACTAATATTAACGGGTTAACGAGTCGAGTCCAAAATGCTAGGTCTACCCACGACGCCGTCATAACCCGCGACCACCTACTCATGCTACAAATCCACACAACCACGTCAAATCCAAATTCGATATGCACCCATGTTAACAAAATCGCCGATCACAACTCACGCTCAACGCTGCTTAGGACCCGCACACGGCGCTATTAGCGATGACCCACCCAGTACGCCGCTTGCAGAGAGAGAGACAAAGAGAGATGATGACGACAGAGGGAGGAGTGGAAGATTGAACTCAACGTTGCTAACCTTGCGATCGGATTTGTAACCCGTTTGTAAGGATGAATTAGATAACCCACTCTACTGTGATTCATAACCCATCATGTTTTGTCTTGTCTAATTTTCATTTTTACACAACAAATAACTAACTGGACTCACAAAAGGTACATATTATTGTTGCCAACTGCCCTAACATGTACTTGCATGAGACCCAATTTATTGACAATTACAAATAAAATAACAAAATTTACATTTTACAAAAATTTAATGAAATCAAATTATTATTTGACATTTCATGTACACGTCACATTAATTTGTAGTTTGTATGCCAATATGGTGAAAATATGAACTTTCTAATAACTGTCTTCGTAATCTACCACAGAAAAAAATTGAACTTCTTCTACTCGTTTCTTGTTCCACACTTCTTATCATACACAAATTCTGGCGTATGAATTTGAGCTTCATTTCAAACTTTATAAGAAATCCACATATAAATTTGAGCTTCATCAAATGTGTGAATTGTGAATTCTATATAGACACACATATAGACGTACTATCTTGAAGGTAAAAACAATGTAGAGACAATAAAAAATTGATCTTTATTTCAGGTGAAACGAGTATATGCAAAATTACTGTGTTTACTTTCCGTTGCATACCTCCGAAAACTCATAATCAACTCTTTTATTTAGTAACCAAAATGAAAGTTTCTTATTCGATCATAAAGAAGATTTGTATGATATCAAAAGTTTAGAGCTCAAGTGGTTAACAATATATTTCATGCACTCGACGTCTTAAGCTTGATTTTTCGTCTCGAATATTGATTGCATAAAAATAATTTTGCGACATGAGTAATTAATGAAAACATAAAAATAAAATAAAATATTGCCGTTTGATGCTCATCGAGTGCCATTCAAGCATGATGATGATAATGCTTCCATAAATCTAGAGATAGAACGATTTATTTCGATTTAAGGAGGTGTGACCAAGTGTTGGCTAGCTCCTTGGTTTTCATGACATATTTATGAAGTAACCTTTCTTGCATTGCACCAGCAAGACATCATTTTCGAATCCCATGATTTGTGTTTTAACAGTACGATCTTCAGTGATTGTTGTTGTCATCGATTTATAATCATTCTCTCAATTTTTATTTATGTATTTCTATATATATTTGCTTTGATTTATATTTAATTAATTTGTATTTACTAGTCATGAAGAGAAACAAACCAAACAAAACAGAGGGGCAGAATGATTCCCTGGTCTTTTCCTTTTTTTGCTTAATCAATCATTAACAATTGAAATTTTTTTTTTTTCCATCCCCTAATCAAATCACATTATCCTTTTATCGCTTTAATCCAGTGGGTTTATGTTATCGGTGGTTATCTAAAGGGGTTTTTACCGACCTAATTCACTAGCAATATAATGGCCATTGATCATGGTTTTTTAACTTATTTAAATCTTGTTTTTAGTTAAAGTATTATGAATTAATTAATTTCTTCAAGGAATTGATGCGTGTGAAGGCTTGTTGCTACTAGCTAGAGATCGTCACGGTTTGATGCGACTCGGTTTTAGGGTGAAACATAAATCGAAGTGAAACCAAATCATTCGGTTTTGGTTCGGTTTAATTTTAAACTGTTTTGATTTCGGTTTGGGCCTAACTTATAGGCTCATTAAAAAATTTGTCTTACCTTACAAGCCTATTTCAATTTGGGGTTTTCAACTGTTTTTTTTTTATATTTTATTTTTATAGTTTGTTCAATTTGTTATGGCCCCAAACGTGAGAGAACAGTTTACAATAAGTAATATTAAAATTGATAACCACCATACTAAAATTCAAGGAAATCTCTTTTGGGTTTGTTTCAAAGTCTTGGGTTCCAAGATTGGCCAACTTGGCTGCGGACCTCATTTGGGTCGACAGACCACCATCTTCCCTAGGTAGATGTTTTGTGTAATGACGGCCTTCCCTGTCCCACCTAGATGAGTAGGTAGTGTGAGGAGGGACGCTTTTAGCATTAGATGCAGCGTCGTAATTCCCTGTACCTCCTTACACTACTCTTTCCCAGTAGTTTGTGTTGATTGCTTGCCTCAGGGTAGGCCTTCTGTAATATTTTGGCATCTTTGCCCGGTCTATGTTATATTCCGTTCTCCCAAAAAATTAAAATTAAAAAAAATTAAAAATGTTGCTCGATCAATAGCCACTATGCTAAAATTCAGGTATCCAAATCCATGTATGGGCTTCACCAAATAGTTTGCTAATTAAATTAAATTATTTTTTTTTATGTTATGCAGTTCGGTTCGATTCAATTCTAAATATTAAGAACCGAAACAAACAATTATTTTAGTTTTCGGTTCAATTTCAAACCAAAATCGTTTCAAAATCATAAAAATTATACCGTTCAGTGTGATCCGGTTTGGTTCGTATCTCAATTTCGATTTTGAGTTCCAAGTGTCAACCCCTAATTGCAACTCAATGAATGATCAAGTCAACCAGCTAATTAAGCTAGCTTATGCATGAAAGAGCGCAGTTAGTGATGCAAATGATATATCATTTTCCCATGTATAAAGAATAGTGAAAGGAATTAGTGGAATCATGAGTACAAAGAGACAAAGGAGAATGATTATTTGCTTTCTCATCCCATAGAATATTTGATGTTATACACTCTTATCCACCCATTGTAATTTGAGGCGATCTCGGTAGTTCTTATAGTCAAATGTATTTACATTCACGTTTAAGTCAAGGTTCGACTTCTATCTTTTTTTCTTCATCATCATAATTCATCACATAGGTCGGACCTTCATCAAAACTCAGACATAGTTGCGTGGTGAAACCAAGCTATATAAGATGTTGTGTTTCCGCTTTCACGAATTGGATATTCCTAGTCAAATTTTATTTCCCTAATATTTTTATCATCGATACTTTTCCCGGTCTCAAGAACTTGAGCGGTCTTTACTTTATAGGTACTAATAAACGACTCGGATTGTATAGCTGCTGAGCAGCATAAAGATCGATCAATGTTCAGTTTACAACGCATTAAGATGTCAATCCCCAGTGATGAATGTGTTACCGGTGAGTCTATCGTAAGTGTTCCGGTGCAAATCATTATGATACCATGAATTCATGTGTACATTGCCTTAGAGACCAACTAATAAGGAAGGGTGCCCAAGAGCTCGTGTACAATCTTGTTAATCGAACTTAAAACTTGCTCAATTGGATTATAAACCGAACAAGTTACAATGAAATTGGCACTATGTTTTCTTACCCATAATGGAATGAGTATGAGAAAGGAAACGATTCCAAATTAACCCTAACTTTCCCCTCCTTTTACTAGCACCTAAGGAATAATAATAATAATAATAATAATAATAATAATAATAATAATAATAAATAAAAATAAAAATAAAAAGAAGAAGCAAATTCCACCTTAAAATCAGTAATTAAATACGTGCAAAATCAGGAATGGGATTAATTAGGAGGAGCAGTTGATTCGATTATCATTCATTAGTTTCCATATTTTTAAATTCTTTAATTCTCTACTTTTCTTATTTCTAATAAGTAAACACGACATTATAAAAAAGAGATTGATTTAGAAGTTTTAAATTGCATACATATTGTGGATTCCAAAAGCGACCTTTTCATTGCTTTCTTTATCTCACTTGACATAGTTGGGAGCCAAGGTCATCCCAAGTAGATATTGTAGCTTAACTTTTTAATAAAATGTAATCTTAACGAGGAGACTCTCCCTTGTCATGAGTACTGGTTTGAGATCTTTTCCCTCTCCCCTTCCAGTCAATATCGACGGCGAATGTGGTACATCCATTTGAATCCAATGTTTACATTATGGATATGTGACACTAGTGGCCATTACATGAATATAATTAATCCTAAGTTCAAAGAAAGGAGAGCCCTTGGATGATTTTTTTTTATATAATTTATATGTTTAATTTGCCAAAAATATAAAAGCAAGAGCAACTAGATGAAAAAAAAATGTGTGTTCACCTTTTTCTATTTTCTTGGAGGCTTGTCAACTTGCCAAACTCCCAAAGGACCCATTGTGGACCAAACAAATCAAGTGATAGAGAATCCAATGATGATTACGATTTTTTTTTTTAATTATTAATCAAATTTTTATAGTTTTAATGGGATATTCATAATTACATAGATCAATTGAACTTTTTAAAAGCCAAACAATTAAGGAGAAAAAAAAACAGCACCATGCATGCCAAATAAATCTAAACACTCGTCCTATGAAAAAAAAATATCAATATTTATTTTTCTATTCACTTTTAATTTCTTCTATACATGTCATATGTTTCTTTTTTATTACTGAACATAACACCCCATACTTTGAAAAGTATATATATATATATATTGTTTTGGCTACTGAAAAATTATGAAGTTTTGTTATGTGTATATTTGAATGATTATAAACATAGCATGAAGATTCTCTTCGAATTCTCTTTGTGAAGATTTTGAAGATCCTCAAATCGTGTCTGTTCATCATTATACATTGTGCGACCAGTTTTCGTCAGGATCCTTACAAAATTTGAGAATCCCAAAGATCCTTACAAAGAGGATCCGAAGAGGATCTCATTCATAAACATAAACAAGTAAACAATTAAATGAAATAATTAGCATGATTGGTAGACTCCAAACCCTAAGATATAGTATTTGGAAAAGTTACTTTCAAAGAATATAATGACAATGATATATTTCAAAATGCAATTATAAGAGCATAGAGGTATTGACCAGTTGCATATCTCAGCATCATGCAATTCTAAAGCATACTAGTACATGGGAAAGTCAAACAAGATTTGTATAAAATAAAATAAAATTAGTTACGTGCTCAAAAAGTAACTCCCACCCACGAAAGGAAGGTACAAAATGCTTCAAACCACAAGCAAATTTTGGTAAGATTAGGACTTGAAAGATACATCCAACTTTCCAACTTGTGCACTTAGAAACTTGAAAGGTAAGGTGGATTTAGTGCCATTTGTCATTCATTAAGGCTTAAAGTTTGCAAGGGACTTGTATTGTAGGTGGTTAAGAACGTTTGTCTTTGCAACAAGATTTTATAGAGTATTTATTTTTACATTGAGATTCTACGGTTGTGATGCATTAAGCATAAAATAATGACATTAGTATTGAGGCAAGATCAGAAAAAGTGCTTAAAGGATCCATTGTAACCATATCACACTTCAACCTTAGTCAAATAACAAACTTTCGTCCATGAGATTTCAACTCAAAGACCTTGATCAACAAACTAAAAACTAGATGACACTAGACTAAATGGACGTTGGTTGGTTGGAGCTTATAACGGTCAAGCAACGGTAGGTGCAACCAAAATCATTATATATATAAAGCTATGTAGAGCCAAGAACTGTCATGTCGGGTAATGCTAGGGAGGCTACCTAAATGTTTAGACTAAATTTTGTAAACTAAATGACATGAAAGTTGATAGTAGATTATTAAGTGTTGACGAATGTGCTTATTTTTTTTTATTAGAAACACATTATTTAATTTCAAATTTAATTTACTTAACATTACTTGTGTACTTAACAAGTGCTTTTTCATGTTCAAAATGGCAGGTGCTAGAAGGATGTATAAAGCTTCCGACCGTTGTCCTTGAAACCTTGTTGTCTGTCACAACTCTGTGGTCAACACTGCTCAGATTCCCGGTGCGGATAGCCTGTGTTCATAACAAAAATGCAGGAGAATGTAGTCAAAGACTGGGCTATTGAAATGTTTAATGGAGTAGGATTCTTTTACTTTTTTTTTTTCTCTCCTACCTTTCCTTTCTATTTGAACAGTTACGATTAAGCCACGTTAACATCCTTATATTAATTTTTTTTATAGAAGGAGAAAGACTAAATAGAGAATGTGAGAGGAGGGGATGTTAAGATGAGGGGAGAGAATCCTACTCCATTAATAATAGGGTAATGCTAGGTAAACTAAATGACATAGAAGTTGATGATTGGATTATTACTTAAGTGTTGATTAACATGCTTATTTCTTATTGGTGATACATCATTTAGTTTCTAAATTTAGTCTACAAATTTAGTCTACCTAGAATTCCCCTTAATAATATGGGTAATGCTAAGTAGATCAAATTTTTAAATTAAATTTGTAAATCAAATGATGTGTCACAAATCAGAAATAAGTATGTTAATCAACACATAAATAATAGTCCTAACATCAATAACCATGTCAATTGGTTTACAAAATTTAATTTAAAATTTTAATATCCCTAACATTACGCTATATATATTATTGTCGTTAACAAATGTATCAACATATTATTACAGCACCTTCAAAGATATTGATGCACGCTAATTTTTTTTTAATAAAAAAATGAACTTCTTGCATATAAAGGAGTATATACAAGTCTGGCTAGATATAATATGGCTATAGAACATGCGTGCATTCTTAATATGTCAACGGTAATAAGTTTATATATATATATATATCATCGTGGTCAACAAAAGGTATCAACATGCTATCAATACATTTTCGATAATACTGATAAAAAAATTTGTTACTAATAATGAACGAAACACATAAATTTTCTTAGATAAACATATGTGTGGGCGAAGTACCTGTAACATGTGACCAATCTTGACCGCAAATCCATTGGGGACAGGCTCAATAGCCATCCATTGATCATCTTTCAAAACTTGAAGGCCATGAACTTGTTCTTGGGGAAGAGTTATGAGATTAATATCACTGTGTTTAGGTAATCCCAAGGTTAAGCTTGGGTCTGGACATGGTGGGTATTAATTTGTAGCCATCAATTGTACTTGGCTCAGTTCACCCTCAAAAAATCCAGTTTGGAGTCCTAACCCTTCGCAAATTAGATCCAGAAGACACAGCCCCAGCTTCCTCACGTCCACAGAATAATTTCCACTTCTCTGAAATTTTAGATCAGAAATAAAAAGAAAATACATCTTTTGCAATTTTGAGTTACAACTTACAATGGTGACTTAAAATAAATGTCATGAAGAGTTTATCAAGTGATCATAGTAGTAAATACCGGATGTGTATAATACAAAATACATATGTACGTGCATTATTCAGTGGCTCTTTCAAAGATTCGGTGAAAAGTTCAGTCATTATATAATATTTCAGTATTATTTATTTAATTTTCTTTATTTGCAATCTATTTTTCAATACGCTAATAGTGCATTATGATTGTTGAGTGTACAAACAATATGCATGCACTGTATTATCATGCATACAATATATATGTATGGTAGTTTAAGAAAACAAGTGTTTTTGGTATAACTGACAATGTTACGGAAGACAGAAGTGTGTGTGTGTGTGTCTATATATATATTTTTTAAATGTGTTCGTATGTATATAATGCGTGAATGAACTAACTAGAGAAGTGATTCACATAACCGATATTTAGCCGGTTTTTCAGTCCAGAAATCGATGTGTTCCTTGACGAGGGTGTCTCAAAGTGTCTCTCCAGGTAATGTATCTGCTTTCTCACATAGTCGATGCTGGTTGTGGGACTATGATTTTTTGGAGTATGAGTAAGGGAGATCGGAATATCCACACCTCAGAAGTCCGGTCATGGACTCAACAGCTTCTGATGTGGGGCCGAATAAATGGAGCATCAATGCCATCATCATCATATTCTGAAATCAATGGGCAAAGTCTGACGACTTCGCTGAGATTGACCATACTTGTTCCAGAAGATACAGAAACCTAATCTAGCAAGGAATGGTTTCCTGTAATTTTGGAGTCTTTACAATCTAAAGATTGGCGTGCGCCGCAACTAATTACATTCCTAAGAGAATACAATATCTACTTCCTAGATATCTTCTGGGATATTCCCAGTTAAAAAGGGTTCTACTATCAGTTTAATAAGGGTTCTACTATCCTAAAAGGTCCTCTACTTGATTTGTATAAATACACCCTTCATCCCTATTAACACAATATAGTATGCTTACGCTTATTCTCTTGACTACTGCTTGATTTTTAATATTGTTTACTAATTGATCGTAGGAAAGCCTTTGACTCTTTGACTTACTCATGGTTGTTTGTTCTTTTCCAAATACAAGGATTCGCAAATTTGGTTCCAACACTGTTTCTTAATCTGCAACTTTTCTTAGCATCTTCATAATAGAGGCTTGCTTTGTCTTCAGAAAGCTGCTTGCAGCAAACTGTTCGGAACTCCATGATTAATCAACTGCATTTGCAAATCAAATATTCGATATGTAAATCAGCCTTTTTAATTCAAATAAAACCCATAAAAACAAAAATAAAGCTCTTTCTCCCATCAACGACGCTCTTTTTTCTAGCTTTAGATTGATAAATCAAAGAACAATCAAGGACTGACAGAAACAAGAAGAGAAGCACGTAAGGAAAAAGTAAAGGTGTGAAAATCACTACCAAAAAAGAAATGAGAAGTATGGCAAACCTGGAAAAAGCCGAATTCTCGGGCAGCTCCTATGATCTGCTTGATCAGCTGTGGTTTGTCAATGCCAAGTTTATGAAAGTCAGTAAATGGGATGCTTTCAAATAGTGAAACTTTGTAGATTCCTAGGTCTAGTTCCAGGTGGTAAGGCCATCTACAACCGGAGAGTCCAGAGGGCCAGATGGCCGAAAATAGTTCGAAAACCGTCTCCAACCGAGGGCTAGGCCAGAAGGCTCGTGGAATCTGAGAGGTCCCCATGGAATCTGAAAGGGCTGATCAGAAAAATCATTATAATCGAGAGAAATCCTTAACCTAAAATTCAAATGCAACGGCTAGCTGACATCAGCTAGCCGTTGCATTTGATTTTTTTTTTTTAACAATTTTTTTATTATTTTTTATTTACAAACTTTTTCCTATAACTTCTATTTCACAAAATCTGTTTCATTTTTTTTCTTCGTATAATTTCTATTTCACAAAATTTGATTCGTATTTTTTTTAAATTATATTTTTTTCCTATAACTTCCTAGGCCATTATACAACATTAAACAATATGAAACAACATTAAATAACATTAACCAACATACAAATTATACAACATAAAAAAAACATTTAACAACATGAAACTTAAACAATCTTTTTAAAAACATTTAACAACATAAAACTTAAACGCCTACTCCATACTTCTTTTGGCCCAAAGATGTGCAACAAGATCCTGTTGTAGGTACTTGTTTGTGGCACAAGAATGTATCATTCTATAGCCTCGTGTACTCATTTATAGAGATACTACCAGTTCTTGGATTAAAAGGAAAATTAGGCCCATTATATATTTTTGCACGAGCCCTTCTTGACCTATTTGGATTTTCTTGGTCGTCATTGGACTCTCCATCAATATACCTATCTCGCTCATCCTCCACTATCATATTGTGCAATATGATGCAAGACATCATGATGGAGTCTAAATTTTCTCGACTCCACCCTTTTGCCGGTTCGTTAATGATCTTCCACCGTGCTTGTAGAATACCGAAAGCTCTCTCAACATCTTTCCGGTATGCCTCTTGATGTAAGGTAAACAATTTTTCTGCATCATTCCTAAGGTTTGGAATTGCTTGGACAAGTGTCGCCCACTTTAGGTAGATGTCATCTACCAAGTAATACCCCATATTGTATTGACGGTTGTTGATGTAGTAGTCAAGTTGAGGTGTTTTACCTTCCGTCAAGTTATTGAAGAGGGGTGAACGCTCAAGAACTGTAATTTCATTTTGGAATCCAAAGACTCCAAAGAAAGCATGCCAGATCCATCTGTCATATGAGGCAATCGCCTCTAACACAACAGTTGGCTTTCTCGACCTTCCACTAAAGCCTCATTGCCATCCGGTGGGACAGTTCTTCCAATCCCAATGCATGCAATCTAATGACCCTATCATGCCTGGAAGCCCAAGGTCTTCAACTTTGCGAATAAGCCGATTTAGATCTTCTTGATTTGGCTCGCAAAGGTACTCGTCTTTGTAAATTTGAACAATTGTGCACAGAATTGTTCAAGAGTATCAAGACATGTAGACTCAGACATATCATGGGTTTCATCTATCAAATCAGCTGGGGAGCCATAAGCCATCATTCGGAGTGCAACAGTAACCTTCTAATGAGGTGAGAAACCAGGGCGGCCTGTTCTGTCCCACTTCTGTCAAAAGTATGGATTAACCTGCTCGACATCACAAAGTAAACGCTCGAAAACATGACGCCTCATTCGGAAGCGAAGTCTGAAATCCTCTTCTGTGCACACCAAGTTGGAGTTGAAGTAGTTGTTTATCAGATTGGCATGCAACATTGCTTAGTTTCGTGGTTTGTAAGAGCGACCAGCAATAGAGCCACCCCATTGAGGTTGTTCCTCAGTTGGTTGACACACCATGGCCAAAGCCATGGCTGCTGCTTTGTTTTATTTGTTGCACCTTACTTGAACTTCTTCATCAGACTCCTCATCTTCTCGTCTCATTTGTGCCCATTTTGCTTCCAATTTGGAATTGGATGAGGAACCCCAGTTGGAATTCGAAGAGGATCCAAAGTTGGAATTCATTGCAAAATTGAATTGAAAAAGATTGAATTGAAAGAGATTGAATTGAAATGGATTGAAGTCAAAGTTGTGTGAAGTATAGCCCAATATCTACCCTATTTATAGCAAAAGAAAATTTCAAATCCAACGGCTAGCTGACGTCACTTAGTCGTTGGATTTGAATTTAAATTGTAGTTTTTAAATAAATTATGTTTGGCCCTATGGCCTTTTGGCCCTCGGCCGGAGACGGTTTTTTGTGATAGGGCTAAAACGAGCCCTATGGCTCTTTGGCCCTCGGTTGAGACGGAGGTAAATATGGCCCTGTACTATTCATTAAAATATTAATTTCTTGGAGGGCGAGAGGGCTAAAACGAGCCATCTGGCCAGCCCTCGATGATGGCCTAATATGTAACATTCAGGTGCATATTGCAAGTCACTTCTGTTTGAGATGAGCTTCTCCATTTTATTCTTCAAAATAAATGAATTTATTCATCCAAATAAGCGAATGTATTCAAAATTGAAATAACACATAAAAAAAGGTTCGTGGCTTTTCAAGAGCATGGGAAGGAAGACAAAATTAAAAGTGCTTTTCCCAAAAGCATATTCTTTTTTTCATGTTGTGCTGTGGGAGCATGCATAAGCAAAGTCATTGCAATGAAATTTGGGTGAACAGAAAATGCTATATATAAGGTTAGATCATGTTCACTAATATGTTAATTAATCTGTTCTTCCTTCGGCTTTTTATTAAGGGATTTTTTTTTAACTTTAATTCTTTAATAATATTGAAATTTAAAATAAACCCGGTGTTAGATTACACATTAATTATAATTCCTTAATGTGTCCTTGATTCAAAATAATTAATGTGCATTTTATTTAATGTCTTCCATTATTAAATTTATTAATAAACAAATTTTAGTTTATTTTTTTATCCAAAAAGATTTTTTTAATTTTTTAATTTTATTTAACGTTCTTCAAACTTGAAAGACTCAATTAATGTACCTAAATTTACCGAAGGTTGTGTAATGAAATGTATTATATTGACACTAATGTATTTAAATGTTAGTACCAACTGTATGTACCGAAATGTATTATATTTAAATTTAATGTACGCATAACTGGCGTGTACCGAAATATATGCACCGAAATGTTAGTTACTGAAATGTACTATATTGAATTAAGTGTACCTAAATGTTGTATCAAAATGTATGTACAGAAATGTGTGTACCAAAATGTATTATAATGAATTTAATGTACCTAAATGAAGAAGACAAAGTGCATCGAATATATTGTATAACAAAAACTAATTTATCTAAATGTTTACAACAAAATATACTACAATAAATGAAATGAAAATTATAATTATAATGAAATAAAATTAATACATTAAAAATTAGAAAGAAAAAGAGAAATAATTAAAAAAATCAAAATATAATTAATAAATGAGGTTATTAATGTATCAAGGGACTAAAATTAGATTTTGATCTTACTCATGATTCTTGTCACATCCTGGCCCGGGGGGACCACTTCCCGGGCCTGCTCCACCACCGTAGCACGATATTGTCCGCTTTTGGCTTACTATTCCCTCACGGTTTTGTATTTGAGAACTCACGAGCAACTTCCCAGTGGGTCACCCATCATGAGATTGCTCTAGCCCTTTTCTCGCTTAACTTCGGAGTTCCTACAGAACCCGAAGCCAGTGAGCTCCCAAAGGGCCTCGTGCTAGGTAGAGATGAGAATATGCATTTAAGGATCACTCCCCTGGGCGATGTGGGATGTCACAATTCACCCCCCTTAGGGGCCCAACGTCCTCGTCAGCACACATGCGGCCAGGGTTAGGCTCTGATACCAAATTTGTCACATCCCGGCCCGTGGGGGACCACTTCCTGGGCCCGCTCCACCACCATAGCATGATATTGTCCACTTTGGGCTTACCATTCCCTCATGGTTTTGCTTTTGGGAACTCACGAGGAACTTCCCAGTGGGTCACCCATCATGGGATTGCTCTAGCCCCCTTCTCGCTTAACTTCGGAGTACTTCCCAGGCCTGCTCCATCATCATAGCACGATATTGTCCGCTTTGGGCTTACCATTCCCTCACGGTTTTGTTTTTGAGAACTCACGTGCAACTTCCCAGTGGGTTACCCATCATGGGATTGCTATAGCCCCCTTCTCGCTTAACTTCGGAGTTCCTACGAAACCTGAAGCCAGTGAGCTCCCAAAAGGCCTCGTGCTAGGTAGGAATGAGAATATACATATAAGGATCACTCCCCTGGGCGATGTGGGATGTCACAATTTTAATCAAAAAATCATCTTTACCAAGGATTAAAATGAAATTTTCTATTTTACTAATTGGGGTTGTAGATGCATAAAAAACTAAAACAACGATCCTCTGTTAAGAACAAATCTAATCTTAAGGGGAACCATCTTAAAACATTTTGTTGAAGAATTTTGATTATTTAAGCAAAGTTATTATTATTTTTTATTTGAGTGATGTTTTGATTATACTGCCCTAAATAAAGAGAGATACAAAAAAAAAACAACATTTTCTTAATCTTGGGACATAAATAGGATTTTTTGAATATGCACACGTCATGCACACGCACAACAATCGGACAGAAATATGATTTTTCCTACACCTTGAAATGACCAAATTGTCCTCGTATATAAATGGGTTATTTCCTCTCATTTTTTTTATTTCTCTCTCTACTCTTTCTACCCTCTCTTCCTTCCTCTCTCTAAAATTGATATTTATTGAATGTTCTTAGATTAGTAAAAGATGTTGGAAAATCTAGTTGGAAGATTTTATTTATTTGGGGATTGTTTGTGTTTGTTGATTGGCCCTTTTGGGAAATGAACACATTTATGCGCTTGCAGTTGCAGATTGGGGATTTCTTCCTCAAATCATCATCTTCTTCCCCGAACTCGAAGACCCAGTTGGAAGATTTGATTTATTTGGAGATTGTTTGTATTTGCTAATTGGCCCTTTTGGGAAATGAACACATTATGTGCTTGCAGTTGTAGATTGGGGATTTCTTCCTCAAATCATCTTCTTCCCCAAATTCGAAATCCCATTCAAAACCCTTCTGGGTCAAAACCAATATGTAGTCCAAAATTTTTTTAGATGTCGAAGAAAATCCATTATGAAAAACTGAAGACCCCATTTTTCTGCTACAATCTCTCTCTCTTCCATCAATAAACACCTTCTCCCTCTAAGTTTGAAGAAAATCTCGTATTTGTTATATGTATCAATATGTGCAACAACGTTAGTTTAGTTGTAGACATCCATCGTGCAATTAACAACATTTGGGGATATGTGGGGGCCTATCCGGAAATCCCTTAGAGATCTGTAGTTTACAAACTTTTGACCTAAACCTAGATTTTGGAAATTCCATTAAAAATCATCTATTTCCAGTGACATGAACATGACATGCACATGATATACTCATACATCTAAGCCAACCCAAAAACCCAGAGCTTAGAGATCTTTTTCGAAATTAGAAAAATGACGTCATCACTTGTGCGTCACCACCATGCACACCACATGCACATCGTATGTATAGTACATGTACATGATACGCACAGAACTGAAGATCGAGCAACGAGCTACTTTTGCATTAATGAGAAACTTTAACGGCAATTTATTGGTATAGTGGATACAATTAAAACATAATTGTTACGTGTATAAGGTTACCATGGCAGTTTGAAAAGTCTTGTTACGTATGTAAACCACCCCTTAACCATGCACATGGAAAACATGATATTCGTTGTCATTATTTCATGGACACACATGACATTTAACATCCTCTAAGTTTTTTCTTAATTTTGTTTTTCGCCAAGGCCAACTAGGTTATGGTCATACTCGCTAAATTCTGGAGCCCAACATACGTGCTTATAGCTAGTGAACATTCCCCGCTTCTCATATTAAGTTATAGTCATGTACTCCATATACACACCACATGCACATTATGGAAAAAAGTAAAGTTTATTCCACAACCCATAGGCCCCAACATGAAACACAAACCTTAATTTAACTGCTAAGTATTAACTCATCTTGCAAACAACCCATTTATTCCATAAATCATTGATGTAGAAACTTGGAACTAAACACCCTACCTTACTATGACTGTTGAAGCTTCAGTCATCGGAAAAAATGAAACTTTCCAACCAAAACAGAAAATATAGTACAAAACCCAGCTCACTCCTCTCACCTCTCTCTCGCATCCCTTTGTTCGAAATCAGAGGTATGAGGTCAGCCAAAAATCCAACTCACTCTTCTCACCTTTCTATGGACTTCCCTCTCTTTGAAATCTAAGTTCAACCCAGAAACCCAAAGCTCACAAAACTCTCTCTACATCCATCTCTTCCAAATGAGAAAAGTGATGCAATGGGCTAATGATTTTTAATATTTATATATGGGTATTTTAGTAATTTCCATTCTGTGCGTAGTGTGCATGGATTGTGCATAGTCGGTTTATCCTATTTCTATCTCAAGACTAAGAAAATATCATATTTCTGGTTATTTCTTAATAATAAATTACGGGAGTAACAATAAGAAAATCAATATTTAGAAGTTACTCGATACTTAAAAGTAACATATTTTAGCCAACTTAAATACGTTCAGATCTACTATAATACTAATTCATTGTTGGAACATAGATTTGGAATCATCGCTATCTGCATGTTATATTGTTAGGTAATTAATTAAAAAAAATCACATTGTTGAGCGCTGTACGGGCGGCAAGTACAGTTCATCTTCGATAATGGATTTGGAATCACATTGGTTAAGATTAACATCTATTACGCATTCGATTGCTTCTAATGTAACAAAAAATAGATCGCATTATCGAAGATATGAACTTTGCAATAACTTTAGCAGCTTTTAAAAACATCTTCTAGATTGTTTTTCAAAGCGAATAATATTTGCATTCCGTCTTGGGGATGTGCTCATTGCCGTACTTATAGATAACGTTTATTCATTATAGAAACTTGATAATCGGAACCATTCAAATGCTTAAACTTCATTTAAAGTTCGTCTTTACAAAAAATTATTCGAAACAGAAATTGTTTAGTTATCTAAATGTGCCAAATAAAGGGTATACAGTTCATCATTTATATGTTACTTGGTACTTATGTCATTGATTTATTTGATACATCTATGGACCAAAATATATAGGTTTAATGCAAATCAAATTCAATAACTGTCTAGTAAGCACAAGAATCTCTCAACCAAGAATTTAAGTAAATCCGGCCAATCGAAGCATGCTTTTTCTCCGCTCTCCAATTTTCTCTTCCAAACTTTGCCATGCACGACAAAGATGGAATCAACACCAACCTTGAGGCCACCTCTTTTTCGGATCCATTCGAGGAAACCACGACTTCTTCGAATTCCAACCCAGTGTAGCAGTATCCATGGTCCTCGTAGTAGTTCTCTTATTCCTCTTTGGTGTGAACAAAAGCTTCATTATATATTGTTTTCTGCTTCTGCTCGGCGTGGGAGGACACTCTTGTTTACGCGGAGGAGTCTTAGGCAGGTTGTCAAACTCATCATCCTTAGCCGGGAAGATCTCATCGCGCGTTCGAATCGTGTTGAGCCTGAGATACTTCTGTTCAAGTGACTCTTTAGGTATGTTTCTTGCCAACAAAGGAGAAGCACCACCCCAAGTGTTTGTCCCCGAACCCATTGACGATGGGTGTTGGGGTGTCCTAAATTCCAGCATCTCTCTTTGTCTCATTGTTTTACCTCCCTATTTTTCGCAGCCTCTCACAATCTGTGATGCTCTTTGTTTGGTATGTTGAGCGTCTTTTTATTGTAAAAATGGGGGAAGAAACCAAATTCCTAAAAGCTCCATTGGTTTCGTCAAAGTTAATTCGAAACAATTAAACATCCAATTATATTACCGATTAATTAGAAAAGGAATTGTTATTAGCACTCCAAAAATCTCATTTTACACTCCTCACAAGTGTATTTTTCTTTCTAATTATAGAAAATTTGGAGTGCCAAATGAGATTTTTGAAGTGCTAATAACAATTCCCATTAAAAATTACTTTACTAGACACTCCACGTATGCAACACCGGCCGGCCTCTTACACAATCACAATCTATCCTACATGATATGATGTACTGATGTGCATACAAAAGAGTTATAAAACATGTATAAGATATATCCATATAGATGGTAAATAAACGCACGACGGAGCTACAAATTCATCATATACAAAAAACGTTATCAGCAAGAAAAATGTACCAATTTTTGGTATGGAGCGGGAAAATGGTACTTCAATCACAATACGTATGGGTATATTTTATGATTTTAACTTAGGATTATTAGAATGGCTGACAAATGATGGAGACAAAAGGAACGATTACCTCAAGAACTTGGATGATGTAACGTCAATTTCTATTTGAACAGCCACTTAGTACTACAGTGCAGTGGTATTCTTCTTCATTTGTGAATGAGAGGTCTTAGCTTCAATTTTCACCAAAGGCAAATTTAAACCACATTATTGCTAACTCATTGTAAAATAAGGCTTACCCATCCCCTCCCTAGATAATATCGTTTATTTTAAAAAAAAAAATAAAAAATAGATATCTATCTATGCAGATGCCAACAACAAAAGGAAGCTACAAAGCTATTCCTTTCTTTCCTGTTTTACTTCTTCGGATTTTTTTTCCGCAACATAAATAGAATTAGGAAAATATGCACAAATAGAACTTTTAACCGAAAATCAAAAAGCAGGAATACTAGACAGACAATTAGCTATATGTAAACCAGGATTTAGCGCCCCTCTAGTTCTATTTTCGATCAAAAATCTATAACCGGTAGTATTTGTGCATGTTGGCCAAAGAATAATTCTGCAGAATCCTTTGGAAGAAGTTTACAAAAGCAAGATAGAATAAGTCCAGTTTTGTGTAAACGATTGGAGGGAAATGACAAATGAGAGAAGAGCTGGAAGAGAACAATTCTTATTCTCCACACAAAGACACGTGTTATATTGTGTCACTAAATCACTATTAAAACACAATGTACGGAAACAAATTCATTATTAATTCCTTGCTAATTTCTAAATTGCTTCCAATACATATATCAAATACACAAATATCCACATAATGTTTCTGATTTGTACAATAGGGTAAATACATGATATTTACCCTTTTCCATTTAATTTAACAAGTTAATTGAAGGACAACACAAAGCTAGCAAGACTTGCCGCTTTGCGAGGGTGGCTTCCCACTTTGCGAGGGTTGGAGGAGGAATATCTATCATACGCAACATTACCTTTTCTTTGCAAAAAGGCTGTTTTTACAACTCCAACCCATGATTTTTTTGTTACAAAGAAGCAGCATTTCCGTTGCGCCAAAGCTCACTCTCAATCTAACAAGTTAATTAATTATTATAAAAACAAAAAATAACTTCATTAAAAAACCATAAACATTCAGTCTTACAGAACAAAGTTCAATCGAACCTAATTTAGGCCAAAGAAAGAACCAAAATTTTATTGGAAATTAGTAAACAAGCTAGGGGCAATGCTTGAAATGCCCTGACAGGACTCAACATGACATTGCCGCCGTCGGTTTTGTTTTGCACTATGTTCTGCTAAAGAGATGGTTGAAGAAATATTGGGCTCTGGTTTCAGGAATGTAATAAGGGTGGCTAAATTAGCACATTAAAAAGAATAAAACCGCACTTGTGCTTGTCATTTTCATGGCAAAAAATCATGGTCTAAGCAGGAATTTACAAAGAATGGGATACTCTCAACATGCGAGCATAAGCAGAACAGAACCACATTCACAAATATGAATGAATTTAGTGCGTAATTGCTTTGATTATAAACTGGAAACGAGTAGCAGAAATATATATTGTAGGTAATGAGCTGTGACACCTGTTACAGGATGGGCTTCGCAAGATTCAAGCCGCACATTCTCATGGTTTTGGCACAGATCGGTTATACATTTCTCTACTTAATTACTGCTGCATCCTTCGATCACGGGATGAACCCTCATGTCTTCGTAACTTATCGACATATAGTAGGTGGCTTAGTGATGTTTCCATTTGCCTATTTTCTTGAAAGGTAAAATTTTCTAACCTGCTATCACGAACTAAACGATTAGAGTGCATTTAAACATTGATATCTGTTTTGATAAAGTATTTTCAGGGTTTACCATTTGAATTATCGTTTCTGTTTCCCTGCAGAAAAGTAAGGCCAAAGTTGACACTAGCAGTGTTTCTGGAGATATTTTTACTTTCTCTGCTAGGGTAAGGATAATACTTTTCTTTCAATTAACATGAATTGAGTGAAGCAGGAAAATACTAACCTTTTTCATTTGATGACAACAGGGTTAGCTTAACCCTTAATATGTATTTTGCGAGCTTGAAGTACACGTCTCCAACCTTTGTCACATCGGTCGCCAACACCATTCCGTCCCTAACTTTTATAATTGCAGTCATACTCAGGTGGGGCTTTAAAAGTTCAAGAACACCTGAACGTAAATATACATCTTTCTCTTGTTTTTAACAACACTTTTCAATGCACATCACGTGTAGGATGGAGGCTGTAGATGTTAGGAATCCCCGTGGAATAGCTAAAATCTTCGGAACCTTAATATCTTTGGCTGGAGCCATGACCATGACCTTGTACAAAGGACCTGCCGTGCAAAGCTCGCCAGGAGCTCCAATACACATCACAAGTAACTCTGTTCACGAAAACTGGACGAAGGGATCAATCCTCCTCATTGGAAGTTGTATATCATGGTCCACATGGTTCATAATGCAGGTACTCATTGGATATACCAGTTCACTTATCAATCTACTTGAAACCTGCCTTTTTATGGGTATGCAAAGAGTCCGCCTAATTCATAGCAACACAACAAACTATCCATGCATTATCGGCTGCACAAAAACATTATGATAAAAAAGAAATTAAATCAATGTAAAACTACTAGATGGTATTGTACTGCAAGAAATTTCATTTACGGTAAATATTCTGCTATCCGTAGGCAATCACACTGAAGAAATATCCTGCACAACTGTCACTAACCACATGGATAAATTGTATTGGGGCAGCACAATCGGCTGTTTTCACAGTAACAATACAACACAAAAGGGCAGCATGGAGTATTACATACAGCAATGACTTCTGGTCCATCATCTATGCTGTAAGTAAATATATGATACGATTAGAATTCTAATTTATTAAGTAGCTATTAACAGTATACTTTTCACGATAATAAAAAAAACGACAGGGAGTTGTATGCTCAGGTATAACGGTCTTCATTCAACTGTGGTGCACAAAACAAAAAGGACCAGTTTTCGTGACCATGTTCAGTCCCCTTGCAACGGTATTGGTGGCAGTTATGGCATACTTCATTCTTGGTGAAAGACTGCACGTTGGCAGGTGGAAGCACCGTAATGTCAGATTTGCAAGCAACATGTACACACACACACACACACACACACTCAATCTACTTCAATAGGTGTCTAATTTGATATTTCTCTCACTCAGAATACTGGGAGCAGTCATTATCACCATCGGTCTCTACATGGTTTTATGGGGCAAAGATAGAGATCAAAATGTTATCAGGTCGCAAGAGCAAACTATATTAACTAGTAATGAGCAGATGAAACCAAAGATACAAATGGACACAAGTACAGGGTCCTCCAATAGATGTTGAGAAAGAGGATGCAACTGTTGGTTAAGAGTATGCATCCTATCATTCGGAACAATGTAATAGGAAATAAAGCAAGTAGCAAGTTAGCTAAATGAGTGTCTTTTTTGTACTGGTTTGTATGTGATGGCTTAAGTACTGAGTGCTAGCAGATTAAGGTCGATACAATCAAACATATATCATATTCTGCTTTAACTTCATGAGAAACGTCATCAGACCTACCAACTAATGTAGTTAAGGAGAAGATGCTTAGAAATGACTTTCAAGAACTAGCACATCCCAATCATCCTGCAGCCAAGAATTTTCTATGATGCTAAGAAAATTTTTGCTATTCATTTAAAAAGAAAAAAAAAAAAAAAAAGATGACTAAAAACTGTAAAAAGGAAAATTGATATTTCAATAATTTTGTTGCCAAATATCATTCTTGACAAAAGCCTTCATACTAGATTAGGCCACCCAGATTTACTTTACATGACTACTTATTAACTATAAAACATCTACAAAATGCCTAATGAAATGGGAAAGCTGCACATTATCCCAAAATTTGCTTCTACAATAACCTTCAAAATACCCATGCATGTAGCTCAATTTGCTTCTTCAAGCCGTGCACGTATGGACTCCGGGTTTGACAGTTTATTAATCCTGCAAGAAGATTGACACGTAATGATATCAAACAATTTGATCAAGGTTCTACATTCATAATTCAATATAACATACATTAAAAGTTGAAAACATACAATTTGTATATCTAACTATAAAGACAACTCACTTGACGACACTTCCAGATGTTAATTGACTTTTCAGAAGTCCATTCTGGAATCAGTTCTAATAGCAACTTAAGCTTCTCTTTGATTTCACCCGTGAAAAGAATCACAAAAAGGAACTTAGGCTTAACCAAGGTTTCAATACATTCGGAAAGAATCTTTGGATATAGACTACCTTTGTCAATGACATCCACTGTCCTAAAAATCCTCGCCTATACACTTGCCTACTGGCACCGTCCTAATCAATCTCTAGGCATTTAAAATTTAAGAAATGATGCCTAGACCTGACTAGGTGCCTGCCTGGACCCGCATAGGCACCCGCTTAGCTCACAACTCTGACTTAGACAAAATAAGTAACTTTTATTTTGCATTTTATTTTTTCAATACATTGTAAAAAACTTATTGGATGAACATTTATTATATCTTTGTTCCCCATGTTTTTAATACGTTCTAATACTTTATAATCTATATGTTATTCTATTTTGTAATTAGTGTATCCCAATTCAATTATGTTTTTGGGGATACACAATTGAAGTTAAAAGTGATTCCAATGAAGAAAAAAGGATATTCCGATGGAGAAAGGTTTAATCTGGTTGCAAGTGCTGGTGATTGTTACATCAATCACCAAATAAAACAAAAATGGAAATTCCATTTGGTTCGATAAATAACCATGCAATGTTGCTTCTTTAATCATTAATCAATATTTGTTGTGGCGTGGAAGAAGAAGAAAAAGAATTGTGGCTGCTTCTTGATGGAGATTGGGTCAATTAACATGTGAAGAGTGTGAAATATAGGTAGAAATTATGGGTGTATATTGAAAGTGTGAGGTGTGAGGGTGTTATGAGAAAGAATGTGGCATGTGTTATGATAAATTTTAATTAAAAAACAAATTTAAGGTGTATTCAACAATATGTGAAGTGTTAATTAAACAAGCCATCAATTTATTCATAAATTTCTCTCATTTACTTACAACTCCTGCAATTTAGAAGCAGCACGCATGTCTTAAGAACATTATTAGTGCGAGAATCAAAGATTTTTAATTAGAGATTTCCTTCTGCACTTGCGAGAGCTTAGAAAAGTCTTTGAAAATGGACTTCATCTCTCATTCTTCGGCACAATGACAAAAGTTATTACTGCATTTTAGAGTTGAAGCCAATTTAGCAGAGCAACAATGTGTGTGGACAAACATGTGACCATTTTGTCGATTCATCAACCAAAACCATAAGTATTTATATAGTCCGCATTTTGGTTGGATTAGTCGACATATATTCCCTTAAATCCACTTATGAAAAATGGTGATTTCTTATCTTTGCGAGGGATGATTTAGAAGATCAATTTACCTAATGAGCAGGCTTAGCAAAGTGTTCTTGTAGGCACAAAATCCTTACTTGGGGTAAGAAGATGCATCATAGCATCATTGTTCGACCTAAGTGTCCCAAATGGTCGTGCCAAAGCAAGTAAACTGCTCAATTACCAGGCTTCAGGCCAGCAACATGTGGTGTGTTTCCATTTGGGAGACAACCCATTGGCCCCAAATCAAAGCTTCAGGCTCATTATTGGAGGTGGTGCAAAGATATTTCACTCTATTTTCTTCAGTGGTTTCATTTATGATCATTGTTCTCTCGAATGTCCTTAAAAACTCAACGACAAGGAGAATTTAAGGTCTCTTAAATGGTAATTCATTACCATCATACAACAAGGAGCGTGCCAATGCTCTTAATCAGGTTGGATAGACCTGAAGTCGTTGTTAGAGATGTGATTTAGGTGTAAAGTTAGTGTGCATAGTATCGCATTCATCCAAACAACTAACTTTCCCACATTCTTACCTAATCACGTGTTTAATTGAATCAATCACATGTATTAAGAAACATGATTCAATTAACTCATATTTGAAGACAACATCAATAAGATTATCCATAAGTAAAACATACACCAAACTTGAATCCAAGAACATAGAAAAATGTTCACAAAGTAAATGTTTTACTAAAGGGATTCGGCCAACAAGGCCATCCATGTCAAAATTCTACTCTTCCAATGATGTTCACTAGAGCAAAATTAATCTCACATATTGACTACGAGAATGGTACTCCTCAACAACATTGGTAGGGGCACGAACATGTTTATAGCCAATGATCTATTCCATTGAGACAGAAGTAGATTTTGCAGGGTTAAGGTTTGAGAATACTATCCCTGATTCTTGAAGTTTTTAGGTCTTAGGTGCCAAGGACTTCGAGCATGATGCCACAACTTGGCAGGCCCTATTTCTACCATATGTTGTAAAAACAAACTTGAAATTGGATTGTGAGAGAGATAGACCTCGAATTGGACTTGGTAGGTTCCAGCCGAATTGGGTATAAAGCCATACATTTCTCTCACATTTGTGGTAGTAATCAAATTCGAGAATTTGGTAAACTTCCACTTTCTACACTACTACTTCAGGAGTGAGTTAGAAACATGGAATGACGAGAAAAGTATTCTTTAGTCAAAATTTGATCGGATTAATAAACTTCAGAATTGTACTCATTCATGGACGTAATCATGGTGTGCTTTAGGCAATGTTTTTCATGATTAGATAGTCCGTAGAAGCGAGCCAAAAAGCCATGGAATCCTTGTTTGGGAGGTACTTCCATTTATAATGCTTCGGGCATAAGTCTTCAAATGAAGATTATAGCAGAGGTTATTCAGCTCTTCCTTGCCATTGTTGGCTTCAATGGTTTCTCAGTTTCTTAATAGTCAAGTGGAGATTCACGTCTTGTACCCCACGTAAAGTGGTTTCTCTTAGAAACGTCCAAATCAAGAAAATTGAATTTGTGAGTGTTCGACAATCCGCTGAATTGGAGGGAACAAGATTGTGATTGGTGTTATGGGAATGAATCATCCATAAGTATCAAAGTTAGAACATTCAAGTTCTAAGACATGGTTTTCATGAAAAATGTCGGGTTTTCATGGGTGTGTAGTTTTATGAAAACTTCGGGTTTCAAAGGCACTAAATTTGAAAGTACAAGTTCAATTTGGTTTATGAGTGTTTAGTTCATAAAGGATAGATTCCTGCAAGAACACAGAATGCAATATGTTGATTTAAGTGTAGTGGATTTAAGTTGCTTCAGAAACTCAAGTGTGAACGTTTCGGGACTACGAAAGTATGTCAACGGTTCAAAGAAAAGAAATAAAATATTGAATCGTTAATGTCCAAAAGTGATCTCCAGGTTAATAATTTTGGATTCATTATCAGATTAATGGACTGCATGTCACCTTTAATTAATTCAATGAATCAAGTCATACATGGTCGATTGTAAAATCAAAATAATATTAAAATAATATTATCAGGTCTAAAATAGCATAGTCCAAAAGATAGGGTTGGGTGCCGTGAGCAAAATAGGTGTTCGGGAGTGGGTTGCAAGCCACGGGTCCAATGGATAAGCCCAGCCATGAAGGCTGGCATGTTGGGCCAGAGGGGTTAGGCACGCGAACAAGCCTAGCAAAATTGCTAGCCTGGTTGTGGTGCGGGGAACCCAGCCGAAGACTAGTTATAGTATAGGGTCGAGGAAAGGAGCCCAGCGGCATGGGTTGGCTGAAAAACTGCAGGCCGAGACTAATATAAGCCCAGCAAACATGGTAGCTTGCTGGAAGTGGGCCGAGACAAGGGATCAGGGCTGCAAGCCCATGCCTGGGAACAAACCCAGCATGCTTCTGGCATGTGGGTTTGGGCTGGGTGGACCGGGGCTTTTAGGCCCGTGTGACATGTAAGCCAAGCCGAGGCTTGGTTATGTCTGATGTGGAGCAGCAGGCCCAAAAGGGCTGCGCAGGTGGTCCAGTTTGTCGACGCCATCCCACGGTGATGTCAAAGATTACCCAAATTTTTTTTCGAACCTAGGGTTTAGGAAACCCAAAATTTACTTCTAATTTACTTTATATACATTGACTCACAAATTCCACATAGCAAATAAAATTGCATAATGTCACATCTCGGCCCCGGGCTTGACTTCACCGTAGCACGATATTGTCAGCTTTAGGACCCGACCACGTCGTCACGGTTTTGTTTCTAGGAACTCACACGAGAACTTCCCAGTGGCTCTCGTGCAAACTCGCTTAACTTCAGAGTTTCGATGGAACCCAAAACCAGTAAGCTCCCAAAAGGCCCCATGCTATATGAAGATGGACATGTACATATAAGGTACATTACCCCCTCTCCGTTGGTCGATGTGAGATTTTACAATAATGCATGAAACAAATATATGAACATATACAATATATATATATATATATATATCGGAAGGAAAATATAAACATAAGGGCTTTCATACATCATAGGGAATGTTTTCAAGCTTCAAGATTGTTTCAAATATCCTAATTTATTTTAAGTATACCTGATTGGCAGAAAATGACAAAAGCTATTGAATTTGTAGAAGATCATTCTCAAAAAGCCGTAATTGCATCTTCAATGCGTTGTATCACGTTCAACACAAAAAAATTAAATTGAATCAATAACATGTAGATCAATTCAAAATAATAAATTAATCATAAAAAGAATGTTTAAAACGTAATACTCTCCTGCTTGAAGATCAAATTCTCTTTAGTGCAGCTTCAAGAGCTTGTTGATAACGTATTATAGACATAATTTACTGAACAACTATGGAGGCCATAGAGAGAGAGAGAGAGAAAGGTGTGGCAATAGTAGAGAGAAGAGAGAGATGTGTAATTGTGGGTGTGTTCTATTCCACCCCATTGTGTCTTTATTTATAGTAGTAGAGAAAGTTAATTCCTTATCCTTTTAGGATTACAACTCTTAATAGGTAATAACTCCTAATAGGAATATGATAGATATTCCAAGATATACTAAGATTTACACAATTACATTCCTAATCTAATACGACTGCAACAATATATATATATATATATATATATTTTTTTTTTTTATAAAAAAAAGGCAGCAACAATAACCACCTCATATTTTGGGAGGAGGATCATCTTTGGATTTTCTTTCTAGGGATTCTAGAGATCCTTACATCATGGTCGTTTATCGTACGTCGTGCAGTTAATTTTCGTTAAGTACTATTTGTGTTTAATTTTAAATAATAAATTCAAAATGATTTATGACCGCACAATGTACAATAAACGGTTAGAATGTGAAGATCTCTAGCATCCTCACAACTTGGATTCGGATGGGATCCATCTCCCATATTTTCAACCTGGCACACAAACTCCAAAGGATACCTAATAATCACCAACTTATCTTTTCTTTTTTCTTTTTTTTTGGGTCAAACAATAGATTTGTTGGTTCGGAATCCCGCAGTAGTGTAAGGGCAACACTCATTTCTGTCACTGCAGTAGATGACTACTTGCAATATTCACCAACTTCTCACTCACTTATTTTTATTTTTATTTTTGTCAAGTGTTACATTAAATTTGTGGTTAGAAGTCAAAATAAACAAATAAAGACTAATAAAAGGGAATAGAAAAATCCGAACATTTGATAAAAAAGAAGGCAACAACCTCTTCAGGAATCGAACCCACGGAACACCTAATGCACCAACTCGTCACTCAGTCAAACTTTTGTCATAAGATTATATTTGCATATATTTTCGATTTCTCTCTTTATATTGAGAATAAAGATAATATTTTCTATCGTCTCTCGGAGTATACAAGTTTTGGACATATAGAGAGAACCAGCCTTGAACATAAAGTCAATAATCATAAAGAAAAATTAGTATAGACTTACCTCTCGTGTAATAAAAAAACCAACAAAAATAAACATAAGTCAATGGAAAAAATTACCCGGAATGTGGAGGAAATATGTCGCACACCACGGATATGTTTACGTGCGCCGATGTTGTGTTTGAATACTCGCACACACCTCTCTCGATCCTGAGCTTGAAGGTGGTGTAGCTGCACGGGATAAGGGGCGGGGACTGCCGGCCGCAAAGGTAGCTCAACTCCCGGGTTGTAATAAACGAAGGAGATAGTGAGCACCATTGAGGCAATGAATGTCCATAGCAATGATGAAGCCACGAGCTGGGGAAAAAAAGCTTTATTAAAGCCACTAGACAAAATAAATTAAAAATCTTCGTGCTGAAAATAATTTAGGGTTCATTTGGTATTCTTTTCAGATTTAATTTTTATAACTCAAAACAATTTTTGAATTCAAATCCTAAACTCTTGTTTGGTAAGAACATTTTCAAATCCTAAGCTCGCTGTTGTCTTTTTATAAGCTTCTTCTCCTCTTCTTCACAACTCGTCAAGTTCAACCTCCTGATGACCTCTCCATACCAACATGACTCATCTCTCCATTATACAACTCCAAAATCGTGTGGTAAACTAACGTGGTATGAAGATATATTGTCCCTAGCAACACGAACACACAATCCGCAACAAAATCACCTTACTAGGATTAGGTGGAGCTACACAAATGATCCCATAACACCAAGTGATTGATCATCCCCAATCTCTAGACTCATAGAAAGAGGAACATTGATGTCCTCGATACTAGAAAGAATGCTATGCTTATGCACATCACCATCGTCGTCGTCGTCATCAACAACATTGTCAAAAGTACTGAGAATAAGGATTGAATCATGTTACCATTTGGATTTGGGTCCTCCGTGGGACTAACATTCGCTTCAAAAAGACACGGGTTGATTGATTGCTGTGCAAGGAATTGGACAGATGCTTGTCTACGAACATGGGGTGGTCGTTGATGAGAGCATGCCACCATTTACAGAAACACTTAAATCGCATCAAAGATTTCGGAGGCAGAGTTGACAGATTTTTCTCCAACAAACCTTGTCCAAAATTGGAAGAGGTGTTTGTAATTTGTGCAATGTCAAGTATCAATTTACCCTTCTTCGATTGTACACACATAAAACAACAGCAAGATCACAAGATTCCACAATATCACATTAGGAATTGATTCGCGACGCAAACGTGAAAATCAGTAACAAAACGTCATATACCCATGGTAATAATTTTTCTCAATTCCTTTTCAGTTAGTGCGCTTTTTTGTTTCAAGGTTATCTGCGTCCACTGTTTTTCTCTTCGTGAGCCTTGTGACTTTTAACAAAGAGAGATTTTTTTGTGTGCTTGGAACACAACATGTCGTTATACAATTGGAAGGACAATTGAAAAAAAAAAAAAACAAAACAAAACAAAAAACCTTTGCTTCAATTATATAATGACATGTAGTGTTTCATCCATATTTCCAACACACTGAAAGGTCTCGTCTAAACAATGCCTAATTTTATAATAGTAGAGATTGTATACACCCCTAGTATGAGATTAGATGAAAAATTGATATAATGATATATTACACTAAGAGGATATGAGAATAAATTCGTATCAAACTTGTTATGAAATGAAATTCGAACCTTAAAAAATTGATAAGAGTTGAAACTTAAAATTAACATAAACAAATTTCTTTATTTAATTCATAAACCAAAAAAAAAAAAAAAGTTCATGTGCCTCATAAGTTCAAACTTTTAAAATTTATGTACAACATTCCACAACTACCGCTGTCTTAACTATAACCATTTTACTAAGACAATCAATGTCGCTATATCTAATCTGGTGCTCGTTGGACCAGTTTCTTCCACCCCAAGTAGAGTTGTTTAAATATGTGTATTAGGCTAGTTGATTGAGATAGCGTGTTAGCCTCCTTTACACTCTAGTTCGAATCGCCCTCGAAAATACCGCCACCCTAAAAAATAGATTCTTGGGCTCCCCTGTAAGCCCTTAACCCCAAAATATCACTGTTACCCAGGCCATCTTTAGGCCCAAAGCAAACCCTCCCCAATCAAACTTGCAATTTTTAAAGATTTTTGACCCCATTATTCTTCAATTCCAACGAAACCAAGGCTTGTGAAGCATCAGACGCAAAGGCCTCCATTAGCAAAAGCACTTACCCAACTTCACGTCTCCTTCCCAATCTTTTCTTATTATTTGATACAATTTAACAAGCAAACTCTCACACGGAGAGAAAGAAGCAGAAGAAAACAAAACACCTAAAAAATAAATAAAAAAAATAAAAAATAAAAACCCCAAAAGCTTTCCCCTGTCTTCGGTTTCTCCTCTCTGCTTTCAATTAATCGCAGAGCCATTTGTGTTTACAGGACCATTGCCCTTCAGCTTCTTCCCCATTTTTCACCTCCACACCTCTCTTCCCCTTGCCCTTTTTCTCTGACCGTCCCAATCCGTTTCGAATTGGGTGTCCTTTTCGAAAAGTATCTTTCCTGTGTTCCAGTAAATTTCATTGATTTCGACTCTTCTGAGGATACTGCTTCGTGGGTCGGACGTAAAGATACCTTCTTTAACTTTATCGTGTTGTTTTTCGATTTGGGTTTTGTTTGTTTAGCCCAAAAGAAAGAGTAAATATGTTGGAGTTTTGTTCAATTTTTAATTATGTGCATAAACATGGTTTTGTACTTTTTCTTGTCGAGTTTTCGCATTTGGGTTTCTGGGTTTTGTTTGATTTGTTTGTTAGACTGTTATTTTCTCGGCGAATTGACTTGTGGTCAAGCTTAATGATCAGGTTTATTCCGATTTTCGGATATGATTTTACTTTGTTGCACAAAAGTCTGGAACTTTCCCGGAAAGTAAACAGCCGAAGTATATTGCTTTATGTAGGATAAAAAACAAAGTGGTTGCTAGGCCTACGGGATTTTGTGTTACATTGCACTGGAGAGGTTCCGTGAGCGTTTCTCGCGGTTGCGCTGTGTTACTTTTACTCAACTAGATAGTGAAACTAGAGGCCATTTTCTAAGTTTGGTTTGTTTGGCGTATTTATATACTTTTTAGTTTCTTTTCAATCAGAAAAAAACTTGGGTTTAGCTGATCAGTTTAGTGTGCTGGAGACAGTGCATGGTTGGTTTCAGTTGTAATTTGATCCTCGTTAAACTGTCATTCCAATGTGATGATAATCTGATTGAGGTGCTTCGGTTTTGGTGGGAGGGCTTATTAATTTTGTTACTGCATTGTATAGTTTTCCCTCTTTCACCTATGTTGAAGTTTGTCTACAACTTACGTGCCGGTAAAAGGACTTATTTTATGCTTTTTATTGCTTACAGAACCCTGCTTAACAGGTATAGTGGTTTGTGGAATGGACTGGCTGTATCTGTCAATTGTCAGCCTTTGCGAATGATGTTCGGTAGGTTGAAGGGTGTGACGTCTCTTGGCATTTTAAAGTGGAAAGGCGATTCATCTTTGACATCAGCATTGCTTAGGGATGTGGCTCCTGAGGTTGAATTATCTGAATATGGTAGGGCACCGAGTCCTGGCAGTGAGAGCCCTTCAGGGCTTCTTAATGGTGAGAGTATAAATGTGGAACCAATTGCTGATTTGGACCTGTTCTTTGAAAGGCTCTACAGCTACTACTGTGAGAAAGGACTTTGGTGTATTATTATAAAGTGGATAGTTGAACTTCTGAGCTTGGGCTTCACTATATTGTTCTCAGGATTCTTCTTATTAAAAGTTGATTGGAATGGTCTTCGTAATGCAAAATGTGGGATGGATGCATTCGAATCTGGAATTAAGCCCTGTGACCTTGCTAAGGAAGCCCTTCATCAGCACCCATTAACCCCTCTAACTCTTTCCAAAGCTATCATTGTTGGATATTTGGGCATATTTTCCATTTATTTGGTCTTCTGTTTTTTGAGGTTTTTCTCTCAGTTAAGGGATACTTTGGGTGTCCGTCACTTCTATCACAACAGGTATGTCTGAATAGTTCGACCTCAAAAGATTTAATGCGTTTTTAGCAATGTCTGTTGTTTTTTACAGAACCTATGCCTTTATTAGTAAAGAATTGTGATTTTGGTTGTCTTCTTGCAGTCTCCATGTCACAGACAATGAAATTCAGACCATGCCATGGGCATCAATTCTTGAAAAGGTTGTTCAGCTGCAAAGATCGCAGCAGCTCTGTGTGGTCAAAGATCTTTCTGCTCATGATGTGGTTATGCGATTGATGCGGAAGGAGAACTACTTGATTGGAATGCTTAACAAGGGAGTGCTTGCTTTCCCGATTTCGCAGTGGGTTCCAGGTGCTGGTCCAACTGTCAAGTTTGGCTCAGATGGAAAGCAAGAACGATTAATACTGACAAAAACCCTTGAGTGGACCTTAAATTGGTGCATTCTGCAGAGCATGTTTGATAGGTAGTGTGAATCTTAGTACAAACATTATGCTATACTTGTGTACTCCTCGATTTCACTTGGATTCTTGATCTTTTATCCAAGTGGCATATGACCTATATCATATTTACAGTTATCTGGAATACATTATGATGCCTTCTTTCTTGTTTTTGTACTTACATGTTTTGTTAGCTACAGTGAATATTTATCCTATAGATGCTAGGAGCAAAACTGTAATGCACTTCTTTAAAATGAAACTAAAAATTAGAAGCTATATCAGAGATCATCCCTGGCTGGCAAGAAAGTATTGGGTTGAGTTGGCATAGTCTCTTGGTCAAACTTTGTTGAATATTGTAATTGCTTTTAGTTTCTAATCTACTTGGTGTACTTATAGATCTTTGCACGATATAAAGAAAAATGATAAACTGGGACCTATCTACACTAGAACCTTGGGTAGGAGGTTTTATTGGTTCAAGTGGTCATGCTTCAAGGACTACTCAAGGGTAGAGTATGGTTTGGTTGATAGTTTTTCATTCTTGTTTCATTGTCTGGTGTTGTGTATTTCCTTTTACATGAAGTGTGTAATTCTTTTCAAATAGGATGCACTCTGGAGCATGTTATTTGTCCTGTGTTTTCTGTTGTATAATTCTTTTGTAACGATGTGTACTCTTTCTGCAGAAATTTCTGTGTTACAAGGGATTTTATATCTAATCCAAGAACGTTAAAGAAAAGGCTCATGGTAGTTGGGTTCGTAATGCTTCTCCTTTCACCATTTCTTGTCATATTCATGCTGGTATATCTCTTCCTGAGGCATGCAGAACAGTTTTATAACCATCCAAGCACAGCATCATCTCGAAGGTGGTCAAATTTGTCAAGGTGGATGTTTAGGGAATTTAATGAGGTAATGTTTTAGTTCCTCTCAAGTTCAACACAATCCTTTTCCCATGTCTGGTACTTATGCTACAGAAAAATTTGGTAGTCAAAAGTTCTCATTTAAGGTCCAATTAATATGTTGGCTTAGGAAAATCAATCTTCCCCTCCCTTCATGCTTTTTGTTTGCAGTGTCTATAATTGTACTGTGTTTTGCACTTTTCTCTCTTTGTATTAATTGTACGACCTGCATGGTGAATGGCAGGTGGAGCATTTGTTTAAACACCGAATCACTAGCAGTGTAGTGCATGCTTCTGATTATCTGAAGCAATTTCCGTCTCCTATTATTTCTATAATAGCGAAATTCATCTCTTTTGTTTCTGGTGGCTTTGCTGCTATTCTAATCATCATTGCATTTCTGGAGGAATCTCTGCTAGAGGGCCATGTAAGATACTTATAAAGTAATGCTATTTCAGGCTGTCTGTATACATATCGATGCTAATAAGTTATTTTGTTTCTACAATATTTTTGAACCATGTAGATATTTGGACGCAACTTGTTCTGGTATGCTGCTGTTTTTGGAGCTATAACAGCTATCAGCAGGGCTGCCATTGCCAATGAGCTGCTGGTCCTTGATCCAGAGGTGGCAATGTCTATGGTGGTACAATATACACATTATATGCCGAAGACATGGCGTGGCAAAGAGAATACGGGAAGGGTTCGGGTAGAGTTTGAAACCCTGTTTCAGGTAATCCTGGGACGTTTCATTTCCTCTTGTCAGTTTTATACTGGGATTGATTATGGGAAATAATCGTGGGCATGCCAATTGAATTTATGCATCACATACATAGTACGTCCCATTCTGCATTTCTATTTCCCGTTGGTGAAACAGATACTTAGTAGGGCCATTTCTGCATCACATACGTGGTTGAGTCTATATAGATATGTCCCAGTAAATGTTTGATTGTTCACAACTAATATTAAATCTAGTTTTGTAAATAATTTTGCTCTTAACAAAACAACTTATTATTGCATGTTATGATTAATACACAAATTAAGCTGCTGCTCATGCTATTTCGTTTTTCCAAATGCAGTATACTGGAATGATGTTACTTGAGGAGATGGCCTCAATCTTCCTTGCTCCATATTTACTTATATTTGTTGTCCCGAAGGTCAGTTTCTATTGTAATTGCTAATCTCACAATTTGCAGTTTCTTGTTTTAATGTATTTTTGTGTTTTATTTTGCAGAGGGTGGATGACATATTACAGTTTATTGCAGACTTCACGGTAGATGTTGAAGGTGTTGGTCATGTATGTAGGTCGGTATTCTTCACCAATCATTGTTGTCACTGTCTTTTCATCTGTATTCTGGCACCGTATACTCTATTAACAAGAATACGAAATTTGACTGCCCTGAATTCTTGGCAGTTTTAGCACCTTCGACTTCCAAAAACATGGTAATAGCAATTACGGGTCTCCTTACAATGTACCTCGCTCCCAGAGGAGTTCTCAGGGGAAAATGGAGAAATCGTTTTTGAGGTATGATCACAACCATTACCCATAAGATTCCTGTAAGCAGTAATTAAGTAGTTGTAAAAAAAATGCAATATTACTAGGACTATGCTAATTCGGCATGCCCCGGATAAATTCCTTTCCGCATCTCGAATCTTATGAGCTATCCAATTTTTGTGGCAGCTTCAAGAGCAACTATCCATCATGGGACCCCAATACTCAAGGAAGTCAGTTTGTAAAACAACTGAGAACTTTCCGGGAGCAAAAGTTGCAGGGACAAGGAACTAGACACACATATTCTCCTCCAAGAGGCTTTAGCGACAGGAACTTTTTATCACGGGAAAGGCCAACCCCTGGAACTGGCTATCACATGGGGTCACTGTGGTTAATTGATGCGGATCAAAAGAATCACCCCTATCTCCTTGATTGTTATTACACCTCTCGGCCACACCATACGGCAAGTTACACTGGGGACATTCCAGAAGAACCATTTGAAGCTACTGAGCAACATTCTGCTGATTGGAATCCAACCAGCTGTCTAGATAATCAACTGAAATTTGAAGATCTTTGGGCTCAACACTATGATGATCGTTCACAGTCTAATATGGGGGCTTCTACTTCGGCACCTTTCCACCGAGAGAGTGTACTTCAGCATCCTGATGCGGGTACTTCTGCACATCCAATGCAGAGTCATTGGTGGGCTAGAACTGGCCGACATGATACACAGCCCCAGTCAAGTTTTCTCGAGCCTCCAGATTTCGCCCAACACGGCAAACAGCCCCAGTCAAGCTTTCTCGATCCTCCAAACTTCATGTGTCAGCCGTCAGATGATTATCACGGAAACTTCTCAGGAAGAAGCTTCAAGGAACGTGAACAAGAAGAAGAACTGGAACAAGAACAAGAACAACTGTTGGATTGGAGGAACTATCACAGTTTGTCCCAAACAAGGTATGTGGATGACCTAGACTTAGAGGCAGGAGAGTTTAATCTTCATTTCGATGATGTGTATAGTACTAGACCTCCAGAAACTCTGGAAATAAAGCCATAGCCACCCCCAAGCTTTTAGTGATATAGATTTGTTCCCCTCTGGTTTTTTCAAGAGGTTCTTGCTTAAGTAATTTGGGTGGTTTTGCAGCTACTGTGGAATGTGATTAACGTTAAGTACTCGTTAAACGAATCTGTGTATTCTTTGTTGTATATAAATTCAACCGATTCTTGATTAGGCCAATGCTTAACTTTGTGAGGGTGACTGAGGCCAAAGAACATCCAGAACCCCTCCAAATTTGTACAGTTACATCCATATATGTATATATATGTAAGTTAATTGTCATTTTTAATTTCTTGTTCTATGATGCCACTAGTATTGTGGATTATCAAGTTGTATTCTTGATCACTTGTAAACAGTGTTTTAAATATCGACGAAATTGTCAATATTTCATCGAAATGTCCAAAAACCAAGTATCGATACGGTCGGGGGAGGGGGTTGGAGTCTGAAATGCAAAATGTCAGCGAGAAATCGGAAAATTTATGATATGGATAATATTTATTGATTTATTAAGAAAATTTCACCAGAACCATTGCACATTTGAAATATTTTTGAGAATTTTTTCTCTAATATTAACTAAATATGAATGAGTTATATACCTACCCCAACTTAGAGTTTACCATTTTCAAATTGGCACTTATTCTCTTTATCTTCAAGTCTCTATTGTCTGTATCATTTGTCATATATTATGGTTTGATATGATTTTCTTTAAAGTTTCAGTTTGAATTTTTATGTTTTGACAAAATTTTCATCATCAAAGACAACCGATATCAATATCAATATATTCATCTATATTTTTATAAATTTGTGTATTGTTGAAAAGTCTGATGACAATGAATGCCCACACAGTATGTTAGCAAAAGTCTTCAGCATGGGCAGAAGTTTTCAATGCCCATGCAAAGTGAAAGTTGAATACATAGAGATTGTATAGTCAGACGAAGTGTCGTAAAATTTCAAAATGCATTAACTGCATCAATTTGGAGTTGCGCTATAAATAGAGCACTCCGCATGTTTTTCAGTTACAAGAAAAGAGAAGAAGAAGTGAACGAGAGAAAAATATCAGTAACATCATCTAATTCTCTGCTTTTATTTGTTATCTGCCAGTGCTATAGTTTTAGGGTGGCATTTTACATCTACCTTGCACCTACCATTAAAAAGGTTATTCCTCTAACTTTGACCTTTTTATAACATGTATCAATATTTCATCCACATCAATATATTAAACAATGCTTATAAATAGAAAATTCCAATTCAACTCTCATGCATGGTAGTTTAATAGTCTTACCAATTAGGCAACAAAAGTAATGATTCTAAAACAAGAGAAACTTCAAAAAGACTGATCTAAAGATCTTACACTAAACGAAACTAATATGGAGTTAAATGGTATCAAAAGCGATAATTTTATATTTTTGTGAGAGATGATGCATTCAAACCATACCATTCGTATTTTTATTCCCAAATAAGCACAATTATATCGATACTTTATAAGTTGTAGATTTGCTTGACCATGTACGGTTATAATTCAATTCTTAACTAAGCTCTTTCAAACTTAAAAAAAAAATTAATAACCATGGTTCGCCGGGAGTTCCCTTTAACAAAATGAAAAGAAAACCGCACAAAAAATATTACCGCCCACAGCATGGTTCTTGTCCATCGTCTCCACTGGCTCTATTCACAGAAGCAGTTCGTAGGGTTTATGCAAAAAGGGTTTAACAAAAATCCCATCACAAATTCACAAAAACCTCTCAACACTTCCGACCATGAGAAAATCTTCAATCTCTCTCTTCTCCCACCTCACTCGCCTGAGACTCAAATCCTCCGCTCCTCCTCTTCTTTCCAGAAAGTACATTTCCGACCACCCCTCCTCCTTCCCCTCTCCGCCGCCGGTCTCACCGGTCTCACCGGCACGTTTCCGTCCTTGCGCCATAACCCATGAATCGGTCTCCCAAAACAGCCTATTCCAAGCAAACCCATCTCGAAATATGAACACCCTCGTCGAATCATCGCCTCCAATTTCCTCCAGGCAGAGAAAATCCATGTAAAAATCGGACCTTGAAGAAGCTTTCGAGTCTGCGAAAACCACCGAAGAAATGCTTGCGACTTTCAAGGCCATGGAGTCGGCTTTCGAAGAGAGGGAGCTCGGCATGGCTGCTCTGAAAGTCGGTCTCAAGCTTGACCAGGATGGTGAGGATCCTGAAAAGGCTCTGTCTTTTGCTACCAGGGCATTGAAGGCTTTGGATAGAGATGATAGCGGTAAGCCCTCTTTGGTTGTTGGCATGGCTTTACAATTGATGGGTTCTGTTAATTCTGGATTGAAAAAGGTTTAGTGATAGTTTGGGGTACCTTAATAGGGCTAATAGAGCATTGTATAGATTAGAGGAGGAGGGTTTTGATGTTCGGGATCTTAGGCCGGTGCTACATGCTGTGCAGCTTGAATTGGCGAATGTGAAGACGGCAATGGGGAGGAGAGAGGAGGCTTTTGGGAATCTTATGAAGTGTTTGGAGATTAAGGAATTGATGTTGGAGAAAGATAGTACTGAACTTGGCAAGGGACACCGGGATTTGGCAGAGGCATATGTAGCTCTTTTTGAACTTTAAGGATGCATTAGGATTTTGTATGAAGGCGTTGGAGATTCACAAAGAAAAGTTGGGGCAGAATTCGGTTGAGGTTGCACATGACAGGAGGCTTCTTGCGGTTATTTATACAGGTTTGGCGGAGCATGAGAAGGCGTTGGAGCAAAATGCATTGTCGCAAAGGGTTTTGAAGAATTGGGGTCTTTGTTCCGATTTGCTTCATGCGGAGATTGATGCTGCTAATATGCAGATTGCCCTGGGAAACTTTGACGAGGCTATTCAAACTTTGAAGCATGTTGTTCAGCAGGCAGATAAGGAAGGTGAGACTAGGGCACTGGTGTTTATCTCGATGGGAAAAGCATTATGTAATCAAGAAAGAACGGCAGATGCAAAGAGATGTTTGGAGCTTGCTTGTGGAATTCTTGATAAGAGAGAGACAGTCTCTCCAGTAGATGTTTCTGAAGCATACTCGGAGATAGCAATGCAATATGAAACTATGAATGAGTTTGAAACTGCAATTTCACTGTTAAAAAGAACATTGGCTTTGCTTGAGAGGCTCTCACAAGAACAGCACTCTGAAGGAAGTGTTTCGGCTAGAATAGGATGGTTACTTCTGTTGACTGGCAAGGTCTCACAGGCTGTTCCTTACTTGGAGAGTGCAGCTGAGAGGTTGAAGGAGAGCTTTGGTCCCAAGCATTTTGGCGTCGGCTATATTTACAATAACTTGGGGGCAGCATATTTAGAACTAGAGAGACCTCAGTCAGCTGCACAGATGTTTGCTGTTGCGAAGGACATCATGGATGTCTCACTTGGTCCCCATCATGCCAATTCAATTGAGTCATGCCAGAACCTCTCAAAAGCATACGCTGCCATGGGAAGGTCTGAACACTCGTTCTGATTGTCTTGCATATTAGATTTATACAATGTGGTTATGAACCTTGGTATTTCCCATTCTTTCCTGGTCAACAAAAGTGAACTTAGTACGAATCTGGCACTTAAATTCTATTTATCAAGCAGCACTCCATTGAGATGATTGATGCATTTAGTAAAAATGTTTAGTCTTATGTCGATTGTTATGGACAAATATAGATTCTCAGACTTTCTCTCCTGGATTTTCCAGCTTTGTCCTTGCAATCCAATTCCAGCAGCAAGTAGTTGATGCTTGGGAAAGCCACGGACCAAGTGCTGAAGACGAACTCAAAGAAGCACACCGAGTTCTTGAACAATTGAAGTTTAAAGCCCGTAACACATTTGCAAGTAATGAATTTACTACAAAGGCCTTACCTATACCCCAGACCCAAACGCATGCATCTGACAGGAGTTCACAAGGCCGATTTCCTGTGAATTAGAAGTGTTTGGACATAATTTAGAAGATGCTCAAACTTATTCATCCGCTGCATAGCTTGGACTGCAAAGCTTCATAGATTGGTGAGGGTCTGTGGCTGCTGGTTTTAATTTTTTTTGGTAATCTTACGTAGCTAGTTATATAAACAACACAAATTATAATGATTCCTAGTTTTTCCAATGTCTTCATATGGTAAGTATTTGTGTACTAGAATAAGTCTCATTATTCTGGAATAATCACCCTTTTTCTGTGCAAGTTGATGATTTTGGCCCGCATTCGAGTTTAGCTTGCCTACGAAGCTTTTAATAATAATCTTGGTCCTTAATTGCTTGATTAATAAAGGATCTTACCAGTCTTTGTGATACACTTATCATCTGTTTAGTGGGAAATTAATCTATACTTCAAGCGAGTGGCCCGACAGGTTTGCACTCTCTTGCCAGATTTTTCTGAGACATGTTGCCCTACAATATAGTAACTCTGTTTCTCTTGAATAACTTCTTGATGATGTTTGGTTTGCAAAGACGTGTGTGATGATGATGTTGGTGTTGCCTCATATGTCTTGCTTTGCTATTTTTGCCCTTGGCTTATTTTTTTTTTGGGCATGTTACTTAACAAATGGGAAATTGAAGGAATTGGAGAACTAAAATATAGGAGAAGGAAAGGAAATCGGATCAACTAGTCCCGTCGATTTATTTCCAATTTTAAGGCATTTGATTGCAGATTTCAAGGAAAATTGTACGTGTTTTTAATTCTTTACGTGGAAGTAAATGCAGGGAAAGTAAACGAGGGAAATGATTTCAATTTCTATTTCTTGCAAGTAAACATGCCTTTAGACTCGATCAATCTAATTCCTTTTTAGAAATTGATTTTTGCACACGGTTTTCTCATCATCCATACCGTTGCTTATTTTTGGTCCTTGGACTGAATAGATCAAAAGAAAATCTTGCGACAAAATAAAAAATGAATGAACATAAGAAGACCTGGTTTGGTACTGTGGTAATTTTGAAAAAAGCTAGTATCAAAAAAAGTTAAGAGCTGTTTTTGTGTTTGGTAAACATTCAGCTTTAGCTTTTTTTCATAGTTTTGGGTAAAAAAAGCCAAAAACAAGAAGTTGCAAAACCCAGCTTTAAAAAATCGGCTTTTTTTTCATATTTGTTTTTACATAAAAGTTTACCAAACACTATAATACTACTTTTTTTTTTTTTTTTTTTTTTTTTCCAAAATCACTTTTACAAAAAAGTTTACCAAACGCTTTGCTGCTTTATTTCATATCTGCTTATTCTTACAGCATAACAGAAGCAACTTTTTTTCAAAGCATAGCAATACTATGAAGCAGTTTTCCTTCAAAGCATATCAATACCAGCCCGAAATATCATTCATATAAGCTTTCTCTGTATGTAAGCCCGAGAGAAATTCCATGGAAACATCACGCCTGCAAATGACGCAGTTTTTTTTTAAAGCATATACCAGCCCGAAATATCATTCATATAAGCTTTCTCTGTATGTAAGCCCGAGAGAAATTCCATGGAAACATCACGCCTGCAAACGAAGTTATTGCAGGCCCACACACAAGCAAACTCCATCTGAAAGCCGAAGAATCCAAAGGTAAATCCCTTCGAACTCTTCGATTATGAACATCCATCATCTTCCACCTCATCTTCTTCTTCTGCTGCTGCTTCGACTAGTAGGGATGCTTTAGGCGCTGCTGCTGCTGCTTCCAGCGAAACATCACCACAAAACCACCACCATTCACTCCGTTCTACTCAGGACACACAGGCGAAGGCCTTTCACTGCGCAGTCAGTTCTAAAATGTCTGGTCTTGCCGTGACGGGCTATCGAGTTCTTGCATCGGGTCGTTCAAACGGGGCATTCAGGTATTGTATTTATTTGATTAATTAGTTAACTATTTGTTGATTAAATGTTTTGATTTCTTTTGGGTTTTTATTTTTATTTTTGTGTATTTCTGTTTTTCTTTAATTATTCTCTGGAATTTGGATTTTTGAGTTTTCATTCATGCAACCTTAGGCTTCTGGGTTTGTTGTTTTAGAGCTAAAGAAGATAATTTAAATATAATTTGAATCATTGAAGTGATCACCGCTCCCGACCTCGGTAAACCACCCTTACACTCCTCCTTTCTGTTTTCAATTTGGGACTCGAATTCAAGCTTTCATGTCCTTTGCGTTTATCATACTTCTTTCGTCCAATCCTCATCACTCTCGCCTCTCTCTCTCTCTCTCTAAACAATTTCCAATTGGTTTTTAGAGAGAGAAAGTGGCAGCAGCAGTAGTGGGGAAGGAAGAAGGACTATTCCTGTTTCTGTGATCATTTCTGCCCTTCGAAGCCCTGGGGTTTGGCTTTGGCTCCATTAGCTGTTGAGGTAATTATTAATCCATGCCAGGAGAGGGTGACAGTGAGAGAAATGATCGGGATTGCAGGGAGATAAAGAAAGAGGGAGGAGTGGGGGTGGTGAACACTGGCAAGTTAGGTTCATGTATGCGGGATATGTGGAATAAGAATACATATATTTGAGAGTTTTAGGTCTTTTTCAGCGTCCCTGTTTAATGGTTTTGTGGTTTTTGATTTGCAGTTGGATTTTGTGTTTGGATTTCTTTTTTTTTTTTTTTTTTTTTTTGTGATTTTGGTGGTTATGTCTGTGTGCTTTGATCTTGCGTCTGGTTGTCTAATTTGATTCGGTTTTTGCATTCAGGAAGCACTGGTCATCAAATTTTGGAGCTGTTGTGTGCAGCATTGGTAGCCCTTTTGTGCTGAGGGTATACAATTTTTGGTTTTCCTTTTGAGTCTTTTGTTAAGAATTTATTTTTTTTGGTGGCCTTTGGTCTGCAGATACAACTTTTGTTTAATTTTTTGTTTTTTCAAATTTTGGCTATTTTGTTTATGTGTTTAGATGCTCTGTGTGGGTTTATGGTGTAGTTTTCCTTTTATTTTCAGGAAACGATGCTTTTTGTTTTCTGGAACCGCTTGCAGAGCGCACGACTTGAGGATCTCAAACCGAAGGTAAAAGGTGAAAGGTAAAAATCTCTGGCTTCCTTTAGTGGTGTAAGTTTGCATGAAAGAGAGAAACAATAACCAAAAATTTATCTGAAGAGAATCAAGAATTTTGAAGTCAATTACATTGGCTTAAGAATTTCTTAGGTACAACTTGCACTCAATCGATAGTTTTATTTATTTGCCTCTGTTTTCTTGCTCGGAAAATATTATTTCCAGCCCTCAAAGCTAGCCAATTGAAATTTCTGTTCGGGCAAAAACCAACACATAATTCTAATAAAAAAGAAGTAGCGAGAAGAAGAGTGTAACACAGAGACACATGCATGTGGAACTTCATTGCTAGATTTTATTATTTATCATAACTCAGTAAAGAAAAATCACAGACGCTGCCTTCATAGGTTTAGGGTTTTATTTTAGATAAATTGTAGTGCAATGTCTGTGCTAAAAGTTTTTGGATCCAAAGCAGTCAGGATGCTAATTTATAAAGAATTTTTCTTTAAATTTCTGTGTTCTTTTGTGATTTCATTTTATCTGAATTATTCATTTAATGTTTGAGATGCACTACCTTGCAGACTATTGTTCTCTTTTGGCTATAACAAGAAATTTGATTGTGCAGATTGTATTTGTTTTGGGATCTATAAAAGGATATTACAAGTGATATATCTTGGCTGTTGATACCATAATTGGATTCTAAACTCTCCAAAGCTGCCTTCATCTGGGTTACTTTCTCAACATTCTCTTTTTCGTTTATGGTTGGTTTTGTATACCATTGCAAGTGTTAAATTTGTGATTTGTTGTTTATGTGGTGAAAAAATAGGATGCTAGAACGATTCAGATTATTTATGTGTTACACAAAAAAAACTTTTAGAACTCCCAGTAGAAAGAGATTTCGCTAACGAAGAAGTCTTTTATTTTTTTGTGAGATTTAAGAGGTTAACTTCCCCAAACGCATAAATGGACTTTTAAAGAAGCCTTTTGATCTCTCTATCCTCTACGATGAAGTTGCCCTCATGATCACTTTCTCTCCCTCCGGCATGGCCTGCCAATTTGCAAGCCACAAGTACGTTTAATTAACAAATAATTCAACTAGCTAGCTAGGTTTGATGATCATCTTTTCAATTAATATGGTTTTGCTAACGTTTAATGCAGCACAAATAGGACCATTTCCATGTATAGAGGTAAAGTAGGCTTGCTTGAAATCAAACAACTTAATGTTGTGTTCCAATATCACAAAGAATGGTGCAGTTGGGTAGATTTTTATGAATTGTTCTCGAGCTAAAGGTTGAAATGATCTTATTCACTTTGACCTTTTCTAGAAGCTATTTGTTAATGGTCGATAACTTGGCAAAATGAGTTTTTCATGCTACCATTTTGTTTAAATGTAGAAACAAAAACTAATATCCATAAAAAGAAAGATGAGTTACAAGGAAAGATAGGATATCCGTTTAAGCTTGACTGAAAGTTAGAGTGTAATGCTTGGTGATCGTCTATGAACATTTAAATTTTGGTTTGCCTTTATTAATCTTGAGTTCACTCTTTTCTATTTTTATTATATATTGTTTTCAATTATATAATTGCAGCTTTCAAAACAGGAAGATGGGTATTTTTGTTTGGTGAGAGAGAGGGGGAAGATAGTCAGAGAGGTGAATTATGTTGACAAATGGGATGGTGGATTATAATGTTGTATTAATTAGTATGTTAGGATTTTGTATCATGTTGTGTGAGTGATTTTGCATTCGTTGCTGCCAGGTTTTTGTCCCAGTGTTTATATGTGATCCCAGTCTTTATAGATGTGGGCTTTCAAACTAAGCAGAGCCTGAAAAAAAGTGTCAATCTTTTTTGTAATGGGGTTTTGCCAATCTTTATAAATACAATGTTTTGAATCGGCCAAAAAAAAATTAGGTTGTGATGTTGGTAGTTAGTATATGTGATTAATGGTATTTCACAGTGTTGTATGGTTTTTTTTTTTTTTTTTTTTTTCCTTTCCTTTTCTTTTGTGGACAGCAACATTGCCTTTGTTTGTATATGCTTTGTGTCTAGCCAATTTAAAGTTTGTTTAATCAATTTTAGTTTTTTCATGTTAAATGTGATGTTTAGACTTTGTGATTTTTTGAAATAGGTGGGAGCATAATTTGTGCTGCAAATTATTAGCAAAATAATTCATAAGATTTCTTCAATCTGTCGAAGTTGAAAGGATTAAGGAATTATATGATTTCGGTCAGTCGAAGAGGTTACTTTTTTTTCTCTATTGCTTGAGAATGTTTCTTTGAACAAAATGAATGAAAGCTTAGTTTTTAGCCATGGTTTCAGGTATACTTATCACAATAGAACTAAATGGAAATAAAATTTTTTGCACTTTTTTATTTTTATATATGCTGTTTGCCTATAAAATTTGTGATTTCGTTCTCAGTTAAACATTTCAGATCAAGATTTCAAACATTGTACTAGACTATAGATTAGAAAAAAAATATAACTTCTAAAACATACATAAAGTTATGTAGTTTAAAAGTATTTGTGTTGTATGCAATTACAGATTTCTGGTTTTAATGGTTAACCAATGAAAATGGTTTAGTATTGTGCATTAATAATCATTGCTTAGGTTATGCACAATTTTTTAGCATCTTGGTAGCTTTTTTTTGTTTGCTGTTTGAAAGCAGTGAAATTTTCAATTTTGGTGTGGAGATTTTGAGGGGTGGAGGATACCCGTTTGAGATTAGGATCATATTAAGTGCATTTGAGAACTAATTGAAGAAAATATTTAATTTTTTGGCAATTAGGAAAGTGGCTTTGTTCTCAATAAATAAGTTGTGTTCTCTCATTTTCACTAAAACTGTCATTTATTTACTTAATAACTTTCATTTTTCCAATTTGTATCAAGGAAGCATACATATCGGAAGAAAGAAGGAAGCTCTGAAGTGCTGATTAGTGTGTGTGTGTGTGTGTATGTATATATATACACACACATGTACCTAGAATATTTTGTACAGTGAGTAGTTCAACGCTGCTCTAAACTTGCAACAAGTTCTAAAAGAAGCAATTTTCCCAGTACAGACACCCTCGATGCAATTGCGCTACTGTTCCCTGCACTGCTACAAGGTATGCATGCTGATTTGTACATATTTTTATTTATTTTATTTTGTAATATTAAGCAAAATCAAACATTTGATCACCTTCTTTTGATTTTGGGTTTTGGTTTTGGTGGATTTGAAATTGGTGATTGGTAACACGTTGGAATGTGAATTTTCATGAGTTTTGTAATTCTGAGTCTGTATTTGGATGCTTTACGTTAATGTGTTGGATTACCGTACATACTAGCCTTACGTGATTGCCTTGATTTATGCATGATGGAACCAAATTACTTTAATATATCATTTTTCTGGTCTTCTTACTTTTGTTGGAATGTTGTTACTGCAATCTGTTAATTTTGGATTGTTTTGTGTCATGGGTTCTGTAGAATTAGTCTCCAGTTGTGCCATGGGTTGTGTCATCCCACAAACAATTATGCCATGAGTGGGATGCTGGATGATTGTTAAAACATGAGACTTATCAAAATGCAAATAGGAAATAACTTATCAAAATGCAAACAGGAAATAACACCTATGTAAGTATACTCTAGTTTTGGCCCTGCATGTTGAGAATATTGTGTTTAAGAATGGGAAAAATAGAACAAACTTCGGAAATCGAAAACAAATAACCAAGATAAATAACACCAAGAATTTACGCGGTTCGGCAATATGTGCCTACGTCCACGGGACAGCAACAACAATCTTTCACTATATCAATAATGAGTACAACCAATAATCTTGCCAAATCTCTAGAACTAGGAATTGACGAAAAACCTAAAAGAACAAGAACAAAAAATACCCTATCTCTTTTCTTTTCTCTCGCACACACTTTACAATATTCTCTCACTCTAATCCCTTGAGTGGTATACAATTTATTGTTTTGCTCCCTTCTCAAAACTAGTACAATAGTCCCTTTATATAGACATAATAAAGGTCTTCTTCAATAAGGATTACTAATCCTAATAGGAATCTAGTTATGAATCCTTCTCCAATTGAGAAAACAACTCCAATTGGAAAAACAATTTAATCGTAAGACTGTAATTCCTTATAGACGTAGGATAACTTATCATGGGCTGGAAAAACCCCAAAACTGCATTCTTAGTTGTGTGAGATATACATGGTTGATATCAACTAATTATGCATATTGCAATTATATTCACTTAATTAATGGGGCTAACCTTTATGAATTGAGTATAGGATTTAGATGCATAGTGTTTCGATGGGAACATGAAGACGGCATTGGGAGTGTTCATTAAATGTATTTGATGCATCAACATTTTTTTTACTTAAAATAACCCCAAAGTTTTGGCCTTTCTGTATTCTCATGTAGCATTCAACCAACATGCCATTAGGTCTCCGTTCTCTACACAAACTAAAATAAATATTGAGTCCTTCGAACACCCAAATTCAAAACCAATATTTAATGATAATTACATTATTCTCTTTCCCAAAACACAACAAATTGGAACAAAAACTATATATATATATATATAACACTTCCATATATGCTTATTTCTCTTTCTTAGAAGAAATTATCCATATGTCAAATAAACCATAGTGGATAATTTCACTTCATTATATATAACACTTCCATATGCTTATTTCACTTCATTATTTTTTGCATTCCAGTTGGTCTTTGTTTCGTTCTCAGACAGTTATCGGCATAGATAAAGTAAAATTCCGTTCTTGGCTCTCTTTTTCTTTACTGTAGCATCTGTTTATCTGTTAATGTAAATTTGGGTTATGTTGAATTTTTCAATTTGATTCTCCAATATATTTTTTTGGTGACAAACTGTTCTAATAAGTAATTCCCCACTATGTGAACTTGAGACCTTGGACTGATGTGCATTTCTGAGATTTTCTGGTATACTCACAGACCCCTGGTTGCCGTACTTTCGTTGAACGCAGATCTTCTGGTATACTCACTAAGCATAAATTTAATGGTTTACAGAAACTTTTAATAGTTCCATCCTAAATATCTTCCTTTGTTCTTGATGCCATGCTACTTGCTCCCTTCTTGCATCAGTTGTGTCACCTAAAATTAAAATGAAATGAAATAGTTTCCCTACATGCTTAATGTTGTGAATGCCGGTGATGTTAGAAATTTAATGATTGTTGCTCTCTTGAGTATATCCATACTCATGTGTTTTACAGATGCGCAGTTCAGAAGAACTGGTTACTGCTTGCGTGAGAGGTGTATAATTCATTAAAAAAAAAAAAAAAAAACTGTTTTGGTTGCTGGTGGTGGTTTATCTGTATTCTTGCCTTGGAGTTGGATGCACTTTGTGTAATGGATTGCGATTTGTTTGAAAATATCTTTGGTGATGATTTTGAGTATAATGTGTTTTCCTAATACTGTTTTTCTCCCTCTTTGTAGTCCAATCGTGCAGAAGACATCTCCATTAACTGGTAACAGATCGTTTGCCGTTGAGGTTCCCATGCAGAAGAGCGAAAATGCTGCAAGTGGAGGATAGATAACATCTCAAGACACATGATATGAGGGTGCAGGTAAACTGTACATATGCATCTGGAAAAAGTAAAAAGTTAAGGCGGGTTGGCTGTAGCTTCTCCTTCTCGCCACAACAGAAACTACTTTTGAACTGCATTAAGCTGTTAATAAATTAAGCTTAAGCTATATTTTACTTATAAAATATGGGTAAACTGTTTTAAATAGGAAAATTAAGTGTTTATATTAGGTAAACTGTCACTTTTACAAAGTTTTCTGGTAAATTAGATATATAGTTTAATTCGAAGAGTTGTATTGACCTTTACCTTTGTTAAATTATATAGTTTAATCATGCCCCCTGTGTCCAATCCCTATATATCTGCTTAACTCATGGGTCAATTATTTGCCAGTAGGAATGTTTAATTGCTTGATCAATGATGTCGATTCAATTTGAAGAAATAGGACTTTTGTTCAATAGGGATTGAGACTCTCACATATGAGTAAGATGCCCCAATTGTTCATTGATTCTTAGGTGTTACGTCTTTTTAGTTGCTTTGTGTGGAAACTATTCATGTCTGTTGCAACTAATACATTCAAGTCCCGCAACAACGCGCGGACATATTTTCTTGTTATGTCTAAATTAACCCAATGTGACCCTATACATTGGTATATCTCATGTTATGCAACTATCCAATTGCAAGTCAACAATTTCATCTTCTTTAGCTCAGCTGTTTTAAGAGAATTCACCAATACGAGGCTCCGAGTTCGAATCCTCCCTTCCAATGTCATTCCAAGAGCTTGCAACTTAGTTAAGAGCATTCACTTCTGCACCTGATGTCCTAAGTTTGACTTACGCTCTCCTAATCTGGCACCAGTTGTTTATAGCTTAGTTAAAAGCATTCATCTATACATCTCAAGTCCTGAGCTTGATTTTACCCTCTTCCAATACCGCTTATATTAAGGAAAAAGATTACAAAAAGAAATTCACATTACAACTTATTCAATAGGAAGGGAAAAACAGACCTTAGTTTTTACCTTCTCCGTCTTTCTTGGTTCATAACTTCAATGTTGTGCTATGAGTAATGACTTGTGTGGAATCATCCCTTTGTGGTTGCCTAGGAGGAAGTATGACTCCATCTCCTCCCTCCAATTCAATGACTACAAAGTCCGCATCACTACCAATCAAAAACAGCTCCGAGTCCTGAGGTGAAGAGCTCGGTGCTATGACATGATCGATTGGACAACGAATAGTACCCGAAACACTTGTTCTGCAAAGGGGGCAGTTGGCATTTGCTTTGAAGCCATGCATCAATGCAGTCCAAGTGAAACTCATGGCTGCAGTTGGGAAGAACTTTTAGTGTCTTGTTCTTGAAACTCTTTCAAACAAACTGCACATCCACACACACTTCCCTCTTCATCAATTCCTCCTTTGAACTGAACAATTGGGATTCCACGAATGACTGATTCTTGAAGCCCACGGTTCCACACTGACGGAGAGAAGGCTGTGAGTAGTTCCTTGTTTTGCCGAGCTCGCAAGGTGGTAAGGGACCTCATGATCAGGAGACTGACTTGGTGCCAGTTTGAGCAAAACTTGACAACGATGAGATGGCAGCTCACTAATAAGAAAGCTGAGGCCATGGGGCTTAGTAGAACAACAGCTAATATAGGGAAAGAAGAAGGTGGACTAGGCAAAGGTGGTTGATATGTGGAGTTTACGTGGTTTTTGATGTGTAGGAGTAGGATGAGAGATTGATCACCAAAATTGTACCAGTATTTGTGCTTTGTTGCCATAATAAAATGGTGCTGAATGTTACTGAAACTTGATAGTGTGATTCATAGATGCTGATATAATATTTTGACCAATAGCTTCAGTAAGATTTATTTTTTAATTTATCAAATCAATGAAATTCAGTAACAACTTAAACGTGAAAGTATAAAGAGATTGGTTACAAATTTTTGATAAAAAATCTGAACCTACAGTAAACCGTATATAAACCACTGTTTAGTGGTCCTTTATTTATGTCTAAGTGTCTTGCAAATTTTACTTTTAATTAACAGTTGTAACTAGTTTTATATATAGGATGATTTATGAATAATATTTTAAAAGATAGACAATTTGGATCGTTGAAACATTACGGAATAGCTCTACAAAAACGTATGTAAAAAATAAAGTTAAAAAAGTAATGTTGTAGATTCGTCTCTATATATAAGTGTTCAAAGACTGGTTTTGTAGTCATACATTATGAAGGTGGTTCTGGGCCATTGTGAAATTATGGTCTACAATGGAGTTGGACTACTACTAGATAGTTTGGGACATAGTCCCTCCCTACAACTTCATCTCACAGCCCATTTCATTCCATTCTTTTCAAGACTACATGGTCATTCGGATTTGGGGTAGTGATTTTGGCACTTCTTTTGTTGTCTCCTGCATTTCAAATTAAATATATTTGCATTTTTTTTTCATTCATAGGACTAGGAGGAGTGCATGAGGCTGTACGATGAGCCTTCATATGTCACCCAAACCCTATGTATTATACATGTTGTCTTGGGTTAAATTGAGATAAAATCTTGAACGTAACTAACTATGGGCTCGTTTGGATGTCCTTTTAAAATGACTGAAAGTGTTTTTAGAGAAAATATTTTTGAGTTTCAAAAACACTTTAAGTGCTTTCTACAAAAAGCACCAGTTATGTGTTTCTTTCAGGAAGTACTTTTAAGTGCTTTTCGAACACATAATCTATAGTCATAAATTTTCAACACAAACATTGAAATGTTGGGCGATTTCTCTTGATCAATCATCATCGTTCGGCAGATCACCCGATTTGCTACTCAGTGAGGCTTAAAACCCTCAACAGTTCTTCAGCATCGGCAGCTGTCGAATAGAAGTGTCGAATGAACTCTGCAAACGTCATGGATTTGTACAATGGTGGATTCACTGGATTGCACAAAGCTTTTGCAGGTTCTATAACAGTCTCATTAGACGGATAAACAAAGTACGCGACCGTTGTCCTTGCATCTCTTGAATTCGTCACCACTCGATGTTCTGCGCCTTTAAACTTTGAATTGCTGATCATCTGCATTAGTCCACGTCATTAGGTTAATGCTAGAGAAACCATATTTTTGCGTATACAAAGACCTAACAAGGTTAAAATTAATTACGTACCTGCATGACATAGCCTATGTTAACAACAAAGGCATCGGAAATAGGCTCAACGCCAAACCAATTCCCATCTTTGAAGACTTGAAGCCCCTCTGAATCTTGAAGTAAAATGGTTATGAGGGACGCATCGCGGTGTGCCTTTAATCCCAAGGTTAAACTAGGATCTGGGCACAGCGGGTAATGATTGAACATCAGCGTTGGATTTTCTGTAAGTCCGCCATTGAAGAAGTCTTTGTTCAGTCCCAACCCTTCAGCAAGCATCTCCAGAATGACAGACCCCAATTTTCTTAACTCCTCCATAAAAGCTTTGACAACCTGTCTGCTTACATATGAAAAAAAAAGGAAAATCAAAATCATCGTCGATCCATTCGTGTTTCTAAGCAATGAGTAGCGTTTTTCACACTCCTTCCCCGACTCTCCTTTGATTTATTGAATCCAAAGACTAATTTTTTGTTTATTAAGAAAGGAGTACAAGGGGAGAAAATGAGAGTGGTAGAAGTCACTTTCATTAAGTGCGTAGAAGTTCGAAAAGTGCACGAGAGCGTTACATACCGGTATCGAGTAGGTTTTTCAGGCAAATATTGCATGTAGTTTTCAGAAGAATCAGCAGGGTGTACCAGTGCATCTCTCCAGAAGTGAACCTCTTCATTTGCATAGTTTTCACTGCTTGTGTAGAACTTGCATCTTCCACTTGGGTCCTTTGAGCTTTCAGTTTCCTTGTCTTTTCGGGGCATTGCATGAAAATCCTTGGAAACATTCATTGTGTCATCAATCAGCTTCTTGGAAACCCCATGGTTGATCACCTGAGAAAGTAGCGGATTACACTTTGTTTAGCATATGATATGATCACAAAATGAACTTTAAAAACTTTACGGCAACAAGAGGATCACAAAACAGACAAAAAAAAGGCACTAAACAGTGTTATAGACAATTGTTTGTTCAGTGATCGAAAGTTTGTAACTGCTTCTTATGCGCATATGTCCAAACTTGAATGTAAATAACAAGATGAAACAAGTGCAAAATACTAAAATTGATGAAGGTGCATGAACGTTTTTTTTTTTCCTTTTCTGAACCTGGAAAAATCCGAACTCTTGGATGGCTTCAGAGATTTGTTCAATTGTGCGACTCCAATCAGGCCCCCTGAGATCAACTACCGGAATGTTCTTGCACAGAGGAACGTCGATATCCTTGCCAGGCCACTTTTCCGGCGGTTGGACAAAGGTTTGGGGCACCGACTGAACATCATACCAGCTTGAAACAAGCTTCTGATCTACTGGCTCCATGTCAATCTGTGAAATACAATGGTGAAATGAATGGTTGTACGTTGCCTTCTATAGGAAGTCATATGTCATCTTTCACGTGAATTATTAATGCGAAATCTGCAAATTCTGTTACACATTAAAACTTTCCATGACAATTGTCAAATCAAATCCTCTAGAGTTATGAAGCTTCATATTTGGGAAGTACTAGTAGAAAAATAGTTTTGTTCCCCTAACACGTGGATTTTTCATTGTGACTGTCAAATAAGGTCAAATGGCGTGAATGTGACTGAAACGTGGGAATTTTTGTGTCTCACAGATGCTGATATAGATGATCAAATCTGTTATGGACACGGCCCATAGCTCAGCTAATGCCGCAGGTTCTTTTAGAATTAGTTAACACTTTATTGGAGCACATGTATTGTATCCGTGTACGTTAAACTGAGCACATGTATTGTACCCTTGTACATTGAACTGTATTATTTTGACAATGCATTAAAGATGCATGCAAGGCACGAATTTCAACAAGACTGTAAAAGTAACTTGAAAAGGCAAGAATAAAGAGTAACTGATTCAAAACTAAGGAAATGTATTCAATTGAGATTTTGAGGATTTTAATGGATTTTGATGGAGTTCAATTAATTTGTAGAGATTTCATATAAATTTTAGATTTAAATCTCTTGAAATCTCATGGAAAGATGTGAGATTTGAGAATTCTTAAAATACACTAAGAAATCTCTCTAATCCCTCAAATTCTTTAACTTTTTAAAATTCTTTAAAATAAATTCTCAATTAAATACACCTGAAATGTTATAAACTTATTTAAAATTCTAATTGAATATACTCAAATTAATAAGAATTTTAATAAATTATCTTAAAATTCTGATTGAATACATGTTAAATTTCATAGAACCGGAGCCTGAAGGGATGCTAAACCGCCAAGAAGCCATGTATACTTCCACTTAAATCGATGAACCATACAGGTGTTGGAAGATTGGTTTCCTGTCTTGGACTGGTTTTGAGGTCACACATTATGAAGGTAGTTGAAATTCTGGTCCGGAGCTGGCCTACTACTAGATAGTTCTGGGATATGACTACTTCTAAAATCAATATGCATTTTTGAGTTATGCGACATGCATGCTTGGTTAATCTTCTACCAGTAGTGATTTTGGCATTCTCGTTTAAATATATGTACTCCAAGTTAGGTATAACTGGTGATATATCATCCTACCTCTATTTTTCTCATTATGTAAAACTTTTATCTCACGTGATAATACACATACTTAACTACATGTAGAACCTGTCCTAAATTGATGGATTTAGAGTTTTGGAGAGCCATTGTCAACTATATGCGCATGTCACTCAATCAAAAAATATTGTTCAAATACAAGCCTGTGTTTGCACTTCATAACCAAAGATGCATCTGATATCTCCTAATCATGCTATAGTTTTCTTCTTTCCCTAAACAACACACAACTTGTACAACAATACAACTCCAAGTCAACAACCTAGATATATTTTTTGTATGCCAAGCACTACCAATAATGCTCATGATTTGGATGTTTCAACCCTCAACATTATCTGTCAGTACATCAAATAATTCTAAAGTCTCCTCAAGTTCTTATCGATTAGTTATTCAGTCTTCCATACGATGAGTTCCAAATCAATCAAGGAGACAAAACATCAGATGAGCCACAAAGTACTACGATTTGGGGGTATTATTCTTCACTTAGAAATGAGAGGTCTTAGGTTCGAATCTTATAAATGACGAATTTCATACCAAATTATGCTGCTCATTGTGTTGCTTAGCCAAACTTCTTCTCTCCTTAGTGTAAAAATATCGATGAACTCAAAAAAAATAAATAAAAGGAAGTATCGGATGAGGTTTTGTTAGGGGGTGTGCCCTTGCATCTAAGTTCAAATTGCTCTTAATACTTATATTGTCAAAAAAACAAAAAAACAAAAAAAAAAAAACTTAAGAGATTATTAATTGTGATACTTTTCTTCTCTTTGTTTGAAAGAAATTTAAGTTTAAATTCTGCTTCAACGATAAATAACAAAAAGTGAGATAATTATTTCCTCTTTTGGTAGGTTGATTATGCCCTCATGTCCTCACCTGCACCAATTTTATTTTCATTTGGGCTAGCTTGTCGGGATTATTTTCCTAAACCAGCTTAAATATGTTTAGTAACCAATAATTAATATTGTTATCGAAACACACACGAGTACAAATATAATCTCATCATCTCCTAACTATTTGTGCAAGAATTGCAACCTATAGTCATAATTGTTTTGACACAAACGTATGGTGTTTTCTCTTAATTAATCATAATTAATTGGATCACATGATTAGCTACTCGAAAGGCTTAAAACCTTCGACATTTCTTCGTCGTTGGCAGCTTTCGATTTGAAGTGTTGAAGGAACTCCGTAAACTTCATGGATCTGTACAGTGGTGGATTGCACAAAACATTTGCAGGTTCTATAACGGTCTCACTAGACGGATATATGAAGTATGCAATCGTTGTCCTTGCAACTCTTGAATTTGTCACCACTCGATGGTCAGCGCCTTTAAACTTCGAGTTGCTGATCATCTGCATTAGTGGCCATCAAATTAATGTTTAAGAGATCTTATTTTTGTATATGAAGATTTAATAGAACATAAATAAAGGGATTTTTACATGTAACGTACCTGCATGACGTAGCCTATGTTAACAACAAAGCCACTAGAAATAGGCTCAACACCAATCCAATTCCCATCTTTGAAGACTTGAAGTCCTTCTGAATCTTGAAGTAAAATGGTTATGAGGCTCGGATCGCGGTGTTTCTTTAATCCCAAGGTTAAAGTAGGATCTGGGCATGGCGGATAATGGTTGGACAGCAGCGTTGGATTTTCAATAAGTCCACCGTTGAAGAACTCTTTGCTCAGTCCCAACCCTTCAGCAAGCATCTCCAAAATCATAGAACCCATGGTTCTTACCTCATCCACGTATGCCTTGAAAACTTCTCTGCAAAGAAATGAAAAATTCAAAATCATCATCGATCTCCGTTCGCATGGAATTAAGCAATGAGTAGTCATTTTCACATTTTTGTTTTTTCCTAAAACACTCGTCACCTTTATGTCCCTTGATTCTCCTTTAATTTATTCAATCTAAATACTAGGAAATAAAAGAAGAGTAGCCGGAGAAAAGGGAATACGGATATCATTCATTTCGAAAAGGATACGAGCACCCTGTACCGGTATTGAGTAGGTTTTTGAGGCAAAAACTGCATGTAGTTTTCAGAAGAATGAGCAGGGTGAGTCAATGCATCTCGCCAGTAGTGAACCTCTTCATTCGCATAGTTTTCACTGCTTGTGTAGAACTTGCATCTTCCACTAGGGTCCTTTGAGCCTTCAATTATCTTATCTTTTTGGGGCATTTTATGAAACTCCTTGGAAATACTCATTATGTTATCAATCAACTTCTTGCAAACCCGATGATTGATGACCTGAGAAAATAACAATACTGTTCGTATCATAAATTTTCTGAGCAAAAACGTTTGTTCCTTAATAAATAAAAATAATAATGAACGGGAACGGACATGCTTCGATAAACAACTTGATGAAAATAATATCAACACATTATCAACAACATATAAATAATTTTTTTTAATCAAGAACTGACATCTATTCAATGGCAGACTACTTTCGTTTAGCATAAACATAATTGAACTTAAACTTTAATGCAAAATACAAGATGGAAGAAGTGTAATGTTGATGAAGATGCATGACTTTTTACAAACCTGGAAAAATCCGAAGTCTTGGCTAGCTTTGGAAATTTGTTGAATTGTGTGACTGCGGTCACGGCTGCCAAGATCAACTACCGGAATGTTCTTGCACGGAGGAACGTCAATACTGTTACCGGGACGCTTTTCAGGTGGGTGGACAAAGGTTTGGGGAACAGATTGAACATCAAACCAGCTTGAAACAAGATTCTGGTCTAATGTCTCCATATCAACCATTGAAACACAAGAGTAAAAGAAATCGTTGCAAGTTGGCTTTTATAGGAAGTCATCTGCCATATTCCACATGCATCGCCAAGTTGTGAAGATGGAAAGAAATATTGTTAGCATTAAATAAATTTCAGTGCCATATTCCACAATTAATCAAGTTGCAATTATTTTTTGGCAAGGGGAAAAACGGACGTTTGGTTGAGAATTTTGAAACCAAATTTTGTTGCGGGGAAGTAGGGAGTGCCAAATATAAATACATTTCAATAACAATTGTCAAATACTGTCATGTAATGTTATTAAGTAATTAATGTTAACAGGTGTATGGAAATTCAGATTTAGCTAAATTGAGTAAAAAAATGTGTTGTTTCTCTATGACCAAAGTTTGAATCCTCCTCAACATCGTTTAGATTAGGTTTATTAGAATATCGTTGGGTTTCATAAAAGAAAACATGTGTATTGATTTATTAATCTTACATATTGAGTTCATAAATATGACTAATGTCGTCTGACCCACTTATAACACGCGAATAATTCATTGATGTGCTTTTAAAAAAAAATTGTTTTGATGTGTTGTGAGAATAAATAGCTGTCAAATAAAGTTGTTAAGTGTTTGGTAAACTTTTTCTTATAAAAGTGCTTCTAACTTAAAAAAAAAAAAAAAACAACTAATGAAATGGACTTGAAAACTTTGAGTTTTAATGATAAGGACAAAATAATAAGTAAGGTGAATAGTATTAGGATTGATTTTTTAATGTAAAAAAGTGGTTTTTCATTAAAATGAACAGTATCGGGAGTTTTGCACTAAAGTTCCCAAAAAAAAATTGTGTACGAGTGTTTGTAAATTTTTATATAAAATTGCTATAACTATGTTAAATGACTAAAAATGATATAATATTTAATAAAATATAATAATGGCCAAAAAGAATAATGCATGGCAAAGATTGTAATTTTGTAAAATTTGTGTGGATATATTACTTATCATTTGAAAATTTTATTAAATTGGTACTGTTCACTATGCTTTAAAAAAGAACTTTTTTTTTGTTTTTTTTGTTTTTTTAAAACACCTTATTTATTTTTTTCACCAAACACATTTAGTGTTCTAGATTTTTTATAAGTTATTTTTTTTAGAAGCACCAAAATCCCAAACTAGCTCATAATCTTTAACAAAGGCAGTTGAAAATGTCTATGTTACTTGTGGGATGAATGACGAGACTGAAACTCATATATTTTTTTTGAAGAAAGTTGGGGTTTCATCATAAAACCAATTGGCAATATGAGGAGTAGCTCAACTTTTTATCCCTTGCATGGTTTGGACATTCACCGATGTGGGACTTTGTCCTCACATTCTCATGTGTACCTTACGCGTGGCGAATTTTCAAGCCTAACACATAGACAACACAAACAAGGTGACGTGGAGCATGTGTGGCCATTGGGCTTCACGTGGGCCGACCTGGCTCTGATTCCATGAAGAAAGTTAGGTTCCACTATAAAACCAATTAGCAATAAGCAGAGTAGGTCAACCTCTTATAAGCTCTTACATGATTTGGTCCCTCACCTCACCGATGTGAGACTTTGTCCTCACATTCTCACTTGTGTGAGTTCAGTCATGTGATATGGTATTGTAGCTCTCTCCAACTCAATTCACTAGACATAGATGAAGTGGATCTTCTTTCATGTTGGAAAACTATGTGCCGCCGGTTTCATGCGGAGGAGCGTAGGATGAAATTTCATAATAACTGGTTTTTGGTTTATAGAGGACTTGGAAGTGCCGGGATGAAGCAGTGTTCCAGGGGAATTTGGTGAATCCTAAAGAAACTGTGGAGTTATGAAGGAGACATGTTGGTGAATTTCGAGAGGCCGAGTAACAGTTGCTTTCTAAGGAGACTAAGCAGTAGCGTCCGATTGGTTTGGAGTTTGCGGGAAGGCGAGTACGATGGCAGCAATCTGTGCATGGAATGTTGAAGGTTAATTGCGATGGTGGGTGGAGTGTGAAGACACAAAAAGGTGGAATTGGGTCGGTGGTGCGAGGTTTTGTTGGGCTACTGCATAGGAAGGGATGACCAGTCAGCAGCCATGGGGGAAGCTAATGCAATTCGTGCAGCGATGAGGCCTTGTGTGAAGGTTTTGATTGTGTCGAGATTGGATCTCATATGAAGACTGTCATCCAAATGGTTCGGAAAATTGCAGCTAATGCATCAATTGAGAACATTCTTCATGATATTTAGTCTCTAGCTAGAATTGTGAGGTCTGTTTTGTTTTTGTTTCCCATTTGTGCAATTTTATTGGTCCCAATTTTTTTTTTTTAATATTTTGATTAAGGATGTAGACATATATCCAAGTAATAAAGGATACTTAAAATGGAGCAATGACTACTGTAAGAACACATGAAGGATAAACTAAAAGATTCCCATAACTACTGGGGTTACACCAAGGCTCAGCTTTAAGTCCTTACCTTTTTGCATTGGTAATGGATGAGTTAATGAGACATATGCAAGATGATATCTTTTGGTGTATGTTTTTTCGCAAATGATATAGTGTTGATAAATGAAACACATGAGGGACTAAATGTGAAGCTTAACCTCTGGCAAGAACTATTGGAATCTAAAAGTCTTCGCCTAAGTAGGTCAAAAACATAGTATATGGAGTGTGAGTTCAGTGAGAATGGGGGTTCAAATGATATAGGGGTGAGGATTGGAGATCAGGAAGAAGAGTGAGTGCTTTCATTATCTTGGGTCTATCTTGCAAAAAAACAGAGAATTGGATGAACATCTCAACCATAGAATACAAGCTTGATGGATAAAGTGGAAGAGTGTATCGGGTGTGTTGTGCGACTGATGTATGCTACTAAAGCTCAAGAGAGAATTTATAGGATGGCAATAAGGTCAACATTACTTTATTGCACAAAATCTTAGGCGATCAAGCATCAACACATGTAAAATAAGTATAGCTGAGATGAAAATGTTTCGTTGAATGTGTGAGCAAATAATAAATGAAATGATTAAGAACGAGAATATTAGAAGTAGAGTAGGAGTGACTGTAATTGAAGATAGGATGAGAGAATATCGATTAAGGTGATTTGGATATGTGAATCGAAGACCTACATATTCTCCAGTTTGAAAATTCGATTATGAGATAGAGGCTAAAGACAAAAGAGGTAGATGAATACATAGGAAGACTTGAAAATAGACTCCAAGAAAAAACATGGAGTATTTGGAGCTAAAAGAAGACTTGACGCAAAACCAAGGAAGTATCGTTTAGAATTCATACAGCCGATCATGTTTGGTAAGATAAAACTTCGTTGTTCTTTTTATGTAAACATTATCAATGAAATCTAGTAAACTCTATTCTTTTTGGAAAAAAAAAAAGGTTTAATTGACTTATTTTTTTTATTACATTGGAAATAATTGAATCATGAATCTATTATAATTTCAGGCACTATTTGTTGCTACTTCTTTTGACCTTTTATTTTATGTTTTAGTGATTTATTATTTCCTTTAATTTCTCTTTGTTCTCACATTCTGAAGTTGCCTTTTTTTTTCTTTTTTTTTTTCATTAGGAAGCAATTTCACAATCTCAAAATTAATAGATTTTGATAAGTGATGGATTTCATAGGATTATGTAGATTTCTACAAATCCATATGATTTTGGAAGATTTGAGAAGATTCATGTAATAGATTTATATGAATTTTGATAGATTTTGTAACGTTGAATCTTAACTGTCATATAAATCCAATGGTGATAAATAAATCTAGGTCATAAATCTAATCAAATGAAGTTGTTCATGCTTTGGAGCTACATCCCTTGGAGCCGAAAAAAAAAAAGGCAAGATTATTATACAAACCGAACTCCTCAAAGATCCATAGCTGCACCCTTTCCAATCCCACTTTCTCCCCCACTCTATTCTTATATGTTCCTAATATTTATGAATGAAACAAATGCATGAATGGTACAAAGACAAGCATAATTAAGAAGCAGACATGCTCTCACAATTTCCTCTTGATCAATCTATTGGACACCTAGGCTTCATAATCCAGAGAAACCCTTCATCTACAACTAGAAGCAGTCCATCAGAATATGAAAATTCCGCAGAAACAGTACCAATCAGCATGAGGGCCCAACAACATGAAAAAATTGCAAATATATATGAAGAAAAAAGTTGCGAACCAACAATGAAAAGTTGAAGAAAAAAATGGCATAAAAATGATGCGACCCAACAACGAAAATTGAAGAAAAAATTGCAGAAATAATGGAAGAAGATAAAGCAAACAAAGTGGCCGGCAGTAAGGAGTCAACGTTCAAAGAGGTTTCTAGATTTGAAATCCTAAGGTGTGAGGAAGGATTTATCTTTGGTTTTGATTATATATATTTCTTTCTCTCAAATCTCATAAAATCCACAACTTAATGAAATTCTACAAAATATTTAATTTTTGAATACATCTAGATTTTGATGGACTTTAAAACTAACTATTGAAATCTCCATTGACTACACCTAGATTGACATAGATTTGAAAAATCCTTTAGTTAACTACACTAGGATTTTAAAATCTTTTAAAATTCTCTCAAATCCAAATTTAACTACACCCTCTGTATTGTTTCGCCTAATTCGTCGTGTTATTCTAAATGTTTTTTTTTCCCCTAGCTTTCTCTTTTGTACTGAAACTATTATTTTACCTAATAAATTAATATCGCTTTGGAAAAAAAAAAAACAAACATAATTATGTGTAGGTCAATGATATTTGTGTTGACCTTGTTTGCTTTTATTCGATATTGTTTGATTGGCATACTTTCTGTTTAGGTTTTGCATATGATTCTCAATTCCCAAAACGAATTTTTTATATTTCTATCTCAAGCTCCAGTTTTGCTAATAGACAAGTTAGGTAAGCTATTTTTTCAAGCAATGATAGGTAGACTAATATTTTATATTATATTTATAAATCAATGACGTATTATTAATACAAAATAAGTATAATAATCAATATTTAAGTAATAATTTAATAATTAAAAATTATATGATTTACAAAAAATAGTTTAACTAGATGGTCTTCATGGTCTTACCCATTTTTCCAAATGAGAATGAGATGAGAATTTTTCAGTGTGTCCAAAACATGAGACAATACACCACATGTCATTATAATTAAAAATAAGGTTTTTTTTTTTTTTTTTTTTTTAAGTTTTCCTTCAATTGTATAATAACATGTTGTATACTTTCTCTATTCCAAGCACACATAATTACATAATTACATTTCTTCTTAATTGGTATATCCTTGGAACTTGAAATTGTTTTTCAATATCAATCGCCATCGCTACAACATCCAAAACCTTTTCGCTATGCACTCATATTCAAATCTTACATTTTTTTTTAATAAATGATATTATTTACACTAAGGAAGTTGAAAAATAAGCTTTTTATATATTAATTTAATTAAAACTTAATATATTGCCCTTTTCGCTATGCACTCATATTCAAATCTTACATTTTTTTTTAATAAACGATATTATTTACACTAAGGAAGTTGAAAAATAAGCTTTTTATATATTAATTTAATTAAAACTTAATATACTGCTTGTATATAAAAATCCCCATGTAATGCTAATTAATCTATTTTCTTTGTGCAACTAGCTTGGGAGTGAATGTTTGAGCTACCTTCATCGTTCATGAATCTTTTATTTTATTAAAGTAATATTCTAAATTACTCTTTCTGAATTATGAAAGCAAAAACCAAACTTGAGGGTAAGAGTAGATGGCCCTCACGAGCTGGCCTAATTCGTATCTACCATCGTTTATGAACCTTACGTAAGGCTCCTACTTGTACTAATTCCCTCTATTTTTTTTAACAAACAACGTTATCTACAATAAGAAGGATGGGCGTTGACTTAGCCTCACAATAAGCTAGCAATAATGTGGTTCAAATTCTTCTTTGACGAGAATTGAACCTAAAATCTCTCACTTAGAAATGAAGAGGAATACCACTAGACCATAATACTAATGGCAAGGCTCCTACTAGTACTAATTCACCCTGTTAAATACAATTACATAAATTTCTTTCCGTGACAAGTCCCCATTTAAAAAATCTAACGTGGCAAAATCCAGGGAATAACATACATTATCATCCTACAATATAATACCAACCATAATATCTTACAATTTGCAGCTAATAATACATTAATATCATCTTATATTATAATCTAATCCCATCATTTCGTGACGAAATTATTATTAGTATTCTTCATAAACAAAAGCCACCCACCTTCAATTCTCTATTTATTTTATTTGCAACCAATTTGATGCATGTGAATTATTTATCACAAGTCGATATCCCCACCGCTCATTTTGCTTTCTCAAATATTTGTGCTCAATCATATATACTTCTTTTATCCCAAGTCAACTACATTATTTTTCTTCAAGTTTTAATTTTTATTCAACTGCTTATAGAAAAAGGGATTGTGTCAAATTGTAAAGGTATGATATTATTTTTTAGCATGATTGTATTACACTACCAATGATCAAATTAAATGACAGTGGTACCTTGTTTTTATTAAACGGTATCGGATACCAGCCTTCAAATGTTTAGTACCAACCCCTTATATTTCAACACGTGCCCAACCATTTAACTCCAAAATATAACAGTGTTAACTTAATAAAACTAAGGGAAAAAAAAAAAAAAACCACCAATTCTCCCCAAGGCCCCAACCCGTCGACCCTCTCTCCTCGCCTCCACAAGCTCTCACTCTACAAATCCAAGGCGTTCTGCAAATGAATCCCTTTGATTTTCAGTCAGATAACGGGTTGCAAAAATGAGAAGTGGGACACTCAGTCTATTTGTAGAACGCCTTGGATTTGTAAAGTGAGAGCTTGTGGAGACGAGGAGAGAGGGTTGATGAGTTGGGGTCTTGGGGGAGATTTGGTTTTTTTTTTTTCTCTTTAATTTTTGTTTTTTTTCTTAATTTTATTATGTTAACACCGTTATATTTGAGAAAAACTTGTGTAGTGCTTGACTTGTCACTAGACTTTGCTGAGTGGCACTACATTCCATCCAAACTTACCATGTGGCAGTCTTAAATGTAATCTTTTATCATTCTTTTATAATAATTCTCATAATTATTTTTTCCTATTAATTAATCAAGTGGTTCATTTTTTCTTCTTCTTCTCCTCTCTGTCATTTATCTTCTCAAAATTTGTCTGCCATCTTCTTCCCCTCACTTTGTCTCTCCTCTCTCTAAATACAAACGTGCAAACTCGAATCACATACCCTGAAAGTAAGATGACACAATATGCCCTTAGCTTCAAACATTTTACATCAAAACATGGAACTAAGAGAGATAAACTCAATTGTGTTCCCTCTTTTATGACCTTCTTCGGTTGCTTTATAGCTAGTGACTCCTTCATTACTAACTTCTCTTAACTTTACTGTCAAACCACTCATGTAGTCAAGTTTAAAGCGCTGGAATATTTTATTGGTTGCTTCCCATTATATAAGTTGGAGAATATAAATTTTTTTGAAGAAAAGCAAGAAACATAACCGGGAGAGAGAAGGAAGTGAAGACTCACCGAAAAACATAAATTGGAGGGAAGATTTGGGAAGAAAAAAAGTAGGGAATGAAGAAAAAGTGAATCATTAGATTGATCTTATGGTGTATATTAATTAGTAGGAAAAATAATTATGAATATTTTACATATAAAAGCATGATAAAAGATTATACATAACAGTTGCCACGTGGCAAATTTTGAGTGGAGTTTAGTGTCACTCACTAAAATCCAATGACAAACCAAACCCCACACAAACTTTTCTCGTTATATTTTGGGGTTAAATGGTTGCACACATGTCAAAATATAAAGGTTGGCACAAATCTGGTACAAAGGCTAAAGTTACCAAAATTTAGGATACAATCTTGGGATGATTTCATAGAGATGTGACAATCACAAAAGGTGTTTCTTACTAGTTCCTTGATGCGAGACTGATTCGGTTCTATCAAAGGTACGAAAATCTAACCAAATGCCTTAAAATTTCTAAGTCTAAATTCTTATAATTCCATTTCGGTTTCCCAATCATCCTTATAGTTCTAACTTCAACAACAACAAAAAGTCGCGCTTAACTAAAAGGTTCGCGTTTATCTAAATGAGAGACTCAATCAACGTTTAACGGCCAACCTTACTAGTTTGGAAAGATAATACAGGGATCTTACATTTGAAAATATGAGCTTTAGAAACTTCTTCCTCACTCCTTTGACACTTGACAGCTTCAATACCTTGGACAACCGCTGCAACGGGAGCTCAGGACCTTCCTCGGAGACCATGGTATCTTCACTACTTACCCCCTTATTTCGGGGCATTTCAATTACAATAATTAAGGTTGGTCCATATTCTCTACAAGTGTACAACAGGCACAGTATTTCAGTATAAGCTATTCTCCCGAACGTTGGTATATATTGTTCATCTCCACCACTGTTTTGAGACATTTGGCTTCGGGTTTGAACTAGTGGAGTACCGAGTATTATATCCACAAAATCCGTGAAAATAGAGTTCTGATCCAAGTGCAACAAACTCAAATTTCCAACCTATCGATTCCAGCATCCTCCTCATTCTCAGAGTTGTCCCTTCGAGAAATGATATTGATCAAGTTCCTAGTGGCTTGACCGACAACATGAGAGGTCTTCTTTGCTGCTCCAACAACAGCAGGTTGCAAAGAGATGATGGGAAGATTCGCCCTCTCCTGTATCATTGCTGTATCACAAAATATTGATAACAATAGTTCAGAAGTCAGTGAAAAGCCTATATTAAGAAGATAAGCAGAAAGACGAATTCTAACATACACATTGTCTGCTGATGTGCAAGTGTACCAATCTGCCGAATCCCAGCTTCTGCTGCTTGAACTGCTTGAGTGGACTTGCTGACCCCATCAGCTATCTCTTGACTGCAGGAATGGAAAACAAAGTATGACATACATCATCCAATTTAAAATTTTGAAGAAAAATCTGATGTGAGCATATATAAAACACACAAAAATTGAATTTCAAAGCCTGGACGGCTGGACAGATATCATTGATGACCAATTGCGTTGTTAAGTAATTCCTCCTATCAAACCTGGTTTAGTGTATTTCTGGAATTAAACACCAGCGTATAACTCATAATTTTCCAAGGAAAAAAGAAACCCACCTTAGACTGAATTTGTGCCCCTTAAAAACCCCACTGTAAGCCGATGGGGTATACATGCATGGACTCGTTTTGGGGTTATAAACTATCAGTTAAAGGATAGCTCATAGAAAAGAGATGAGTTTAACTATGAAGAGAGACTACAAAGCAACCGTGTATGACAAAAAAATGAATCAGGGACTCAGAAATAATGATTTAGTTATCACCTTAGATCATTCAGTTCCAGCGTAAGATCACTTATTTCCATGCCTGAAAGCCTAACGGCAGCCATAGTACTAGGGAGTTCTTCACAAGCTGTATCCGCCAGCTTTGAAAGAGATATTGCAGCTTTCCCCATTGCCTACAGAACATACCAGAAACAGCTAAATTGGGACCACAATTTGGACAAGACCTCCAATATCCAGTTTAAACAAAGAAAAGGGCTCCTAATTCTGCAAGCTTGTCTTGGAAAAAAATATATTTATCAAGAATTATAGTTCTGATTTTCTTTTGCAACCAAGACAAGGACTTCAAAAGGCCAAGACGATTAAAGCAATGAAAGAAGTTATTACACATTCCACGGCATGCAAGCAGTTGACAATGGATCCTTCGACCATCCAAATAACATTTGAACAGCACTAAAACTCTTCAAACCAACCAATTACAATTGTCTAAGGAATGGGAGGAGACAACCACTAGCAAAAGCATCAAAGACCCAATAACTAGTAGAAACATATATATAATAAACATAATATGATTCAGGGTTCAGGGTTTTTATGAAAAATGAAGATTCCACAGAAAATTCAGAACTCCCTAAGTTTTAAATGATTATCTAAGCATTAACGGTTTGCTCTTTCCTTTGAATTGATATATTAATTTGAGCAACCTTTAAGCTGAAAAAAGACATTAAATTCGAGGAAAAGAAAACTTACCCATAGCGTCGGAACAGCTGCAATCACAAGGCTCGTAAATGCCACAGAAGTCTGCACAATGAAATCAAATCATGCACTCGTATCATCATTGTATGAGCAAAATAAACTAGAACTTTCACATTTCCCATTTCTGTCAAGGAAGTTTACAAATTGGTCCCAATTTCCACAACGAATTTACAAATCAATCCCAATTTCCACAACAAAATTACAAATTGATCCCAATCATCCACAACAGATTCACAAATTGAATTACACAAACGCAAAGTACAGTAATTGAGGCTCATACCGTGCACGCGATGAAGGCTAAGAGGAAGAAAGCCTGGTCGTTCAAGCTCAATCTGGCCACCGACGGATTCGGAACGCTAGGGTTTCCGACCTCCACAGTCCACTGACTTTCCGACGTGTCGTTTAGAGCTTGAATAAAAGCTTCATTGCTGGACTCCGCTGCAGCCGATTCGGACCGGGACGACGTCGCTTTAGCGGAATTGGGAGCGCAGAGCGTGATTAAGCGGGAGGGCTTGGAAGTGGAGCGGAGAGAAAGGGAGCTGAATTTGCAGGGGCGGAGGAGAGCGATCTGAGAAGAAGAAGAAGATGAAGTGAGATTGTTAGGGTTGAAGGAAAAAATTGGGGCCGAGTGGATTGAGAAATGAACAGATTTCATTTTTTTGTTTGCCACCAAAAATTTGGGAGCCAACTCCAAAGCTTTCACGGTTTAGCTAACCGCCATTTCCGATAAATCACACAGAGCAAGCAGCTGCGAAAAACACAAACGAACACTCGTGTGAACTTTGTTTTTGGGAACCACACGTGTAAGCACCAAAGACATCGGTTTATTTATTTATTTTTTTTTACCAAAAACCGTTTCACTTTAAAATTAAATAGTAAAAAAATGTTTAGTAAAATAAAATATACTGCTTATTTTAAAAGGAAAACTAATGAAAAATTCTAAAAAAACTTTAGTTTTTAATCAAAAAGACAAAATAAAGATGTAAATGAGTAGTATCAGGAGTGACTTTTCAAGGTAAAAATTTTTTTAATGTTAAAAGTGAACAATACCGAAATTGTTTCATTAAGATTTCCTATTCTAAAAGGAATGATTTCCAGACAACAATTTTTAAAAGCAGCATGTAGGTTGCCTTTAAAAGTTGTTTTAATAAAAAACAGAGTTGAGTCTTTAGAATATTTTTAATTCATGTAATAAGCTTATTAATTTTAAACAATGACATTATTTATTCTTCTAAACATTGTATTTACACTGCCTTTCATACTCAGAACATTTTTAAAAATACAGTTTATCATACGCTCAACTGCTTTATTTTGTAATTGATTATTATTAAAGCACAACAATTTATTAAAAAAGCACAGCAATCCCAAACTAACCCGAAATTGTGTTTGTTTTTTAGCCTCAACATATTTTTGACGGTTATATTTGATTCAACAGTTCTTGATTATTCAATTTAAGTTCGATAAAAAAAATTCAATGTTTAAATATGTGTTGGCACTGAAGGGGCTTAGTTTATTCCCTCCCACTCAAATTCGATGCCCACTCATCATTCCCTTCAAAATCCTACTTAATTATTGAAAAATATATGTGGACATTAAGTAAATTTAAGCATTTAAGAAAATTAAATATTATTTTTCAGTAAAACACTTCTACTCGTAAGCGAGATGTTGTCAGAATTGTCAGCCATAAGCACTGAAACAATCAAAAGCACTCCATGCATTCCCAATACTTGGGGGATAAAAAATTATTGGATCCTCAAGAGCATCTGATACTCTAAATATTTTAACCGTTAGATCTTAATTTTTATATTTTTATACAAATATTTTATGATTAAAATACCACATGAATATCCAAGAAAGCCCCATCGAGGGACTGACCACAAAGTCGTTTGTCTTAATTATTGGAAGGTATGGGAAAATTGCCAATTGGTCCTTGTGCAATCGAGTGGCTACACTCTACTGGAGTTCTGTTAATCGTCTTCTTCAGCTCGTCTCGATGCATTACAGGTTACCCAACTTGTTTGTTAGATGTCTTGCAAATTTTTTTTTTGGCCCATCTTTTTTCGTTCAAAGAAAAATAAATAAAATTTTGAAAAGTATCTCGCGAATAATTCAAGAAAAATGATTTTCACACATTTTTCATACTATGTTTACTTGTGTCTTAATTGTCTTTTGATCTGTTGAATACCGAAGTTAGAAATAAATGGTTGTGTACAGAAAATAAAATGAATGCTGAAATCACTTTATTAATTTATGATGTGATATGAGATTATAATAAAGCAATCATCATGCTTAATTTCTTACAACGATGTTTTTCTGAATTTGTTACCCTCCATAATTTGGAACCGTCATGATTTTTTTCACACACGACATTCGTCCGTAAACTGATCTATCAAGGAGAGCACATTCGCTATAACGAACGTGGCTCATGGATATCATTTATGGTCTTGTTTATGAATGATAACCAAGCTACGAGATATTTTACCATACAACTCGGTATACATATATATATATATACATATATACATATATATATATACATATATACATATATACATATATATATATATACATATATACATACATATATATATATATATATATATATATCCCGCTGTTAGTATCTTCCGTTAGGAAACTAAAATACTAGAATGATGATCTCGTCAATGCATGGTTTAGTGATCAGAAGAAAAAGTCCTACTCGATACACATTGCCTCCGTACTCGATAAACACACAGCCAATCTTTCCCTATTTTTCCTTATTAAATTCAAACTATATTACGGGAACTAAATGATTAAGTTCTAGACTATCGTTGTTGTGACATTATCTTAAATTAATGTCTTTCACTAGGGCAGTGTGCTTTTACCTCTTTCCAGGAGTTCACTTTTTGCAAGTGTAATCTTTTGTGACCGTTAGCTTGCAAGTATATAATAAAGTACATATTGTTTGAGAACAATTCAGAAATAAATAAAAAATAACAAAAATAAACAGAACTTGAAATTTTAATATTTTATTAACCAAAAATACTTGATGTATAGAATGAAATTATACAATAAATACAGAAACAAATATAAGAATATCAATGATACTAACTTGATCACAGAAGGTAGAGACTAGCGTAAATGCTATGTCCTTGGAATAGTATTTTCGTCCCACTCTTGTGCTTGTAGTTCTACAACGTCTGCTCGACCAAGGTTTAACTACCTAATTCTACAACCCCCATTGGATTCTAGAATTCTAGCGACTTTGCTTTGTGTGCTTACTCTTTGAAAATTTCTACGGAAGAAAAAGAGGAAGAAAAGATGATATCACTTAGATACTGTGATTGCAAATATATAGGTTGTTTCACACCCTTTCAAATACATGTTCAGTGTATTTGAAAGTACACAACTCTTTCTAATAGCTGTGTCTTTTAATCAAAAGGTTTTTCATTAATTAAAAAACTTAACCCGAAAATTAAAATTAATGAATCTGATTAATTTTAAATTCCAAGGCGCAAACCTTTGTCTTGATTAATTAATATTAATTGTATTTAGGCTATATTATATTCAAGCCTAATCCATATAACCATAAGGTCCAAGCCTTCAATCTATTTCCAAATGGTCTAAGTTCTAATTACTAAGAAGAAGGAATAAGCCTATATAAAGGCTAGTGAAAAAATAATGTTGCCCAATGTGGGACAAGAAGGTCTCAAACTCCTACACATACTGCAAATGTAATTTCCTGAATGCATTCCAATAATTGATGATCCACTATCATAACTGAATGCAAATCATCCAGAATACATTCAAACTTTGACATGGAGGAGGAGAGAGTGTTAGCAAAGAGAAGCATTGTCCTAATGAAAAAGGCAATGATCTTGTTTATCACCCCTTGCGCTGCCATGGCAGCATCTTTGGCTAATAATCTTATGATACATGGTTTAACTTTCGGGTGCACGGAAATCTCTTTCTTACTTTGATTTCTACCATACATCTTTGTTTTTTGGTTTTTTGTTAATTTTTTTTTTAACTTATGATATTATCTACACTAAAAGGCAGGGTGTGGGCTTAGCTCCTCACAATGGGCTAACATAATGTCGTTCCAATTCACTTTTGACGAGAATCAAACCTAAGACATCTCACTTACAAGTGAAAAAGAATACCACCAGACCGTAGTACCATACATCTTTGTTGAAACACCAGATATTCCCTCACTGGATTTGATTTGGTCTTTACAAAGGTTAACTTAACGGAAGGATTAATGTCATAAAAATTTGTAACTTTGACTGTGTATTTTGCAATTTTTCAACTATAGGGAGATACCATTGAAATATCAAATATGAAAGGTGTAAAGTGTACATTTCCATAATTTTAAGTAAAGTTCTAAAAGACGCTAGACGCTAGTCAGGCGGCGGGGTGGGGCCTAGTGCCTAGGCGGCTAGGAGGATTTAAGTAAATCTATTATATTTCATGTAAATAAGTGTTTGTTTATATTTAAAATATATATAATTTTATCATAAATTACAAACTAGAATGACAGAACATAATGAAAACATGGAGAACAAGCATATAATGTACGTTCATTTAAGTATTCAACAAGTCTCTTACAATTTATTAAAATAATAAATACAAAATGAAAGTTATCTATTTTCTGTTTAAGTGAGTCGCAACCTAGGTGGGTGCTTAGGTAGATCTGGCTGGGTTAGGCGGGTGCCTAGATGGTCTAGGCGGGTGTCTCAGTAGGTCTAGACACTCTTTCTTAATTTTTAAATGCCTAGGCATTAATTGGGACGGTGGTCAGCTATCTAGCGCCTAGACGAGGCCTAGGCAGCGCTATGCGAGGATTTTTAGAACAGTGATTTTAAGCGATGCATAGTTGAATTAGACTGGCCAGGAAACCACACATTTAGCCAAAGTTTGTTAACTTTCCTTGGGTATTTGGTCAAAATTTGTCAATTTAGTCAGACCCGACAAATTTGTAAATTATAGTATTATTTGGACATGGAAAAGAAACTTATTGTAACAGCGTCTCTAAAAGAGATTGGGTTCTATGATTGGATGTGAGACCCATATAAGTGTGTCCAAAATGGTGGAGGAGGGACGAGCAGGGGATTTTTGGGTGTAATGGTCCTCAATTCTATAGGGGAAAATAGTTGTTTTACACATGATCATTGTTGAAGGGCTAATCTCGTCTACTCTTTCTCATTGAAGTTAAACAAAAATAAAAAAGTTTGTCTTAAATTCCAAATAGCCTCTGTGTAAAAGGATAAAAAATTCATTCGAAGGTTGAAGATTAGTCAGCCACTGTGTGTCGATGGAATCCTTATCTAGTTTTTCCATAAGCCTCAAATTTGATGGAGATTGAATAAAGTAAAAGGAAGTCCGACGCAGATGAAGTGTATAATGAATCTATCTATTTTATTAAGAGAATCTATCTATTCTATTAAGAGAATCTTTCTTGTCAAAATTTTGCCACTATTTTTTTTCAAGTTTGTTCTCATTTTTGATATACAATATTTATATAAGAATTATCTATTGAGAAAATGACAACATCCCCATTTTTCCTATTTTACCCTTACTTTTGATACACAATATTTACATAAAGAGGATAAAATGGTAATTATGTAATATTAAGAAAAATATGTCCTTATTAAGAGATCCCATCATCATTGTCTCATAACTAATCACGCTCCTTAATCAAAAACAAAAAAAAAATGAAATTATTCACACACAAAGTGATTAAGGACAAATAAGACAAGTTTAGCCAAATAAATTTGAGCACTGGACCAGTCTGGTGCTGAAACTAATTAGTGAAAGCCACTGTAAACTAACTTTGTATGTAAGCGCGCAAGATGACTTTTTTGTCCCTTACAAGCCCTCAAATCCACGCTATATAAGAAGGCACTGGGATGTGGACAAAGCCATTAATGCGAGTGATCGAGTACTGTTGAGAGAGAGTTGTAGCTACAAGGCCATTGGAAAAATGAAGAGAAAGCATGGCGGGGAGAAAATCTTTTGTTCTTGCCTTGCTGTTCGTTATCCTTGTAACTTCTCCTAAGTCCCTCCCAGTACATATCAATCGCTAATAATTAGCAAATATGATTCTAAGTGGCTAGAAACTATAGCAACCACATCACGTGCCGCTGATATTAGTGACTATTAGTGATTTTTTTTTTTTTTTTTAATGCGCACGGTTAATATTCTTAATCTGCTAGATAATTAGCTCAATACCTAGCAAAGTAAACTTGAGAACTCAATTCATTAAGTATTCTAATAACATCTATATAAAATTTTCATATGTGCAGAAGAGACAGTGAAGCATGGTGAAGCTAAGACTTGGTGGTGGTGGAACGGGTACTTTTGCCTCCATCGTGGAAAATGCGCAGACTCATGCCATAAAGCTGGTGGTATTGACTACCGATGCATCATGTTGCAGCCTTGCAGTGCATCTGCGGGAGGCCTTGTCCTCGTCCTGCCGCTCGTCCCTAAACTAACGCTCATCACTCAAACTACGTGCAAAAAACCTATGCCACTATAAATTTTATGAAAAATAATTGTGCTACCAGTATTCATATGCGTTACATATCATTAAAATAAGTTCATGAGATTTTCATATTACGAGCTAATACAATTTTATACTGTTTTTTAATTATTACCACTCATTATTACTGTTGAAGCAACCAATTGAAAACTTCGCGGGTACGAGGGTAACGTTATATCATTCCATGGTAATCTAATTTGTGAATACTATGAAGCATTGAAAGTTCGAATTGAGACAATTATCCTATGATCTGTAACAGCAATGCAAGCCAAATAGCCTCAGTTTGGCAACAAATCTAACACATTTTTATGTAGTTTCATCAGTCCCAACTCAACCTCCTTGAACATATATACATTACACTGGTCTATTTGTTCCTAATTTAATAAGAGACTTTCTTGGGAACTCTCATGGCCGGTCCTGAGGGTAGCCCAAGTAGGCGCCCGTTTAGGGCCCCCACTTCGAAGGGGTCTCCAAAATTTTTTTATATCCTGTAAATAACATATAAATACAAAAAAAAAGTAAGAGATATCATAATTCATTTGTTGGTGCAGTGGAAATATTCGGCTTTCTTTTTCTTTGGAGTGTTGAGTTCAAAACACAGAGATGCCTTTTTTGTTCACTAAATTTTTCTTGTTTTCAAATGTACTGCCAATCCATCTATCCAACTCCCAATCCATCTGTCCAAATGCATATAAGTTATAAAACTCAAGTCCCTTTGCAATCTTTTTTTCTTTCAACTTCCCAATCTCGCCATTTCTATTGAATTTTTAAACTAACTATCACATGATCTTGAAGATTGTACTTGAAGGTAATCAAAACCTTGAATTTATATTTTTCTTTTCAATAATTTTTTATTCATTGGATTGTTTTAGTATTCAATTCGTTAGTGTGATGTTGATTTACAAAAAAAAGCACAAGAGAAACAATTGACGTTGTTGAATTTATTATACTCATCAATCAAGTTTTATTGTTCTTTACTCCCTTGATCATCAAGTTTTATTGTTCTTCACTCTCAATCTTAAACTCTTGACTACAAATATTTAGTACATTTGAGTCTAAAAACATGAGCCATTTAATGTTTAAGTAATGTTTGTATATTTATTCTCTTTTTATATTAATTTTTATTGATATTGGATGTGGAAATAGAATATTTATGTATTTAGCGAATTTTTTTATACATATCAATCTACAAAGAACCGGAAATCAGAGAATATTAGGGCCCCATTTTGAAAACTCTGTGGCTCCCAAATTCTCAAGACCGGCCTTGCGTACTCTTGAGTACCGGTTACTTGGGCATTTTAACTATTAGATCTTTGTTTAAAAATATAAAAATCAAGATCCAATGGTTAAAGCATGCAGAGTATTCAGTACTCCGAAGTACCTAAAAATTGTATGTTAATAAAGCTAATAATACATCAAAAATTGATATTTTACTAGAAGTTATACATGCGTGCTCAATGCCTATAGAAATAAACAAAGGGAAAGTTCAAGAGGGATTCATTCAACGGAATCGATAGGCGTTTCAATATATAGGAGGAAGCCAGTGACAAGAGTCCATTTTTGCTCATCCCCTATTACTTATATATGAACGTGCAACATATATAAATATTCAAGTTTAGGAATTATATCTAGCACAATAACTCGAGTCGAACAATTGTTTTGTTCTTACGTACAACCGTCTCGAGTGAGGAACCACGGATACACATGAGTTAGGGCTTTTGTGTACAGGTTTGGGACGTAGGGCGGTGAGTTAGCTACCTAGAATTGCTTCTAAAGAGTTTCCTCTTTAGTCTCTGCCTCCATCTTGGTGAACCGAGTATTTGGCAGAGATTTGTGAGTGAGGAGGAATTTCCACGGAGAAATTTAGGCTATGGCTGCTGTGAGGATGCTCATAACCCACTCCCTAAGACCTCTATTTATAATGGTCTAGTTAGGGTTAAGGTGGATACTTGGGGGCTAAGCCAAGCCCCATAAATTTGCAAACCCCTTGTTATGATTATACAGTCTAGTTAGCCAAAACCCACATGTTTTTTTCTACCCTATTGAAGAAATCATGTAATCTAAATGACGCCACTACCCTTTCTGAAATTGGGAATTAAACTTCAAGAAAAAGTCCTGTCAGATACACTCAAAATTGACCCCTCCTTGAAAGCCATCATGGACCTTGATCTTCTATTCATGTAGTCATAATACTTTGCACCCAATAAACAATCTTTATCAAATGGCCATCTTGGTGTGATTTGTCAACTTCTACATATACCCAATTAGGCACCTGTCCAAAACCAGTATATATAAATTCAAGAGTGAGGATTCAATAGTTTCACTTTACTAGGCCATGGAAAGAGGCCAAAGCAAAGGCAAAGCTAAAGAAGAGGGACAGAGAGATGTGAGGTATAGAGGTGTGAGAACAAGACCGTGGGGGAAATTCGCAGCCGAAACACGCGATTTGACAAGGCAGGGAGGTCGGTTGTGGCTTGGCACCTTCAACACTGCTGAAGAAGCTGCAAGGGCTTATGATAGAGCTGCTTTTTCCATGAGGGGTGCTCTTGCAATTCTCAATTTTCCAAGTGAATATGGTTTGAAAGATGCAGGTCACTCTGCTGCTACTACTTCCTCATCATCTTCTTCGTCTTCATCTTCTTTTCCATCATCTTCGAGAATCCATAATGCGAGTAGGACCGAATTCGGAAGAGAAATCTTCGAGTTTGAGTGTTTAGATGATAGTGTTTTAGAGGACCTTCTTGATTTTGAGAATAATAGCAAAAGTAAGTGAAGAAAAACAAATTAAGTAGCATTCTTTCTTATTCTGGTTCTGTAATTTTAAGCTTCCAAATTGTTCCACGCTCTTAACTTTTCAGTGCCATTTGGACTAAGTATTATGAATGTTTCTTGTTATTACGATGTGCTTTCAGTTGTTCCATAAACAGTGCCAAATGCAGCCCCTGTGTTTCTTTGTTCCGCCAACGGTGTGGGATTTGAGTCGTTTAGATGAATGATATAATAAAACACTGGCGTCGACTGCTCCCATGTGAGTACTATGAAGATGGCATGCGTTGTCAATCTACTAAACCAACTGTTATAATGCTTTATTTTTTGTCTTAATCCAACATTTTTTTTTTTACAACGTTGTTTTACACTAATAGGTAGAGTTTATTCGGCAAAGCTGCACAATGGAACACAGGTCCGGTTGGGTATTGCTTCCTTTTATCCAAAGATACTTCATTTTAAAGTAAAGCAGTAAAAAAATATTTGATAAAAATAAAATATTTTGTTTATTTTAAAAGCAATGACCTCCAGACAGTAAGGTTGCTTTTAAAAACTGTTTTAATAAAAAGCAGACTTGAGCTTGTAATGAATATTTTTAATTCCTATAATACACTCATTAATTTTTGAAAATAACATATTTATCCTTGTAGACACATGTTATCCTTAGATAACACAGTGACCACCATTACCATTACCACCACCATTGTTGTCACCATTGTCATTACTACCACCATTTTTGTCACCACTACCACCTCCTTTACAACCATCACCACAACTATACTAGCCACCATTACCAACACAACTGCCACAATCATTGTTGCCACCACCACCACCACCAGCACAACCATTTTCCTCACAACTGTTGTCGTTATCATCACCCACACTATCATGCATGTCCAGTTTTAGCAGTATACATACAATTATATCATTTTTACATTAAAACTTACCAAACACTTTCACACTTCTTTTCATACTCACAATACTTTTAAAAATACAATTTATCAAACAATCAACAATTTTAATTTGCAACTGATTATTCTTAAAGCACAGCAGAAGTAGGTTTCAAAAAAAAGCACACCAGAAGTAGGTTTTTAAAAAAGGACAACAATAACAAACTGGTCGTCACAAGCAGAAGTCAAACCTAAACCAGTGACTAAACCATATTTGAAGATTTAATGCCATAAATATTATTAATCAATAGTCGGGACTTTTTTTCCTAATTTAGCAATTAAAATAGTAGAGTCACTTAGTACTAAGGTATAATCATATTTTTTTCACTTGTAAGTGAAAAATCTTAAACTTGAATCTTTTAAATGACGAATTTGATTATTTATTTCCCACATGTTAGTGTAAATATTTCATTGTATAAAAAATAATAAATAAATGGAAATTAAGGAGACCGTGGTTTATACCATATTTGTGTGTCATCTGATGTGACAAGTGATGTGTACATGTCACGTCAATTAATGAATTTATCTCATTGAATATTGATGGTATTCATCATTTGCCACATGTGACCGTACCCCAATATGGTATATATGGTATCCCTAGCATTACCCTAATAAAAAAGCATATGAAGGTTTTTATGTTAGGACTTAGAACATCTTTATCATACTTAGTATTTACAAGTAATGCTACACTTACCATATTTATATCACATCTCTAATAGAGATTTTGATTAAAAAAAAAAAAACTAATAACTATAAGATTTCAGTTAAAAAAGACTGGTGGCTAGGGACCACATTCAAAGTCTCCCTAATAATAAAGTATTTGTTATTTTTTATTTTTTATTTTTTTATTTTTTTGAAGTAGAATGCAATATTTCATTCATTGGAAAAAGGCATTACGAATACATATAGATTATGAAGAACTCGACCCCAAAAGGTTCTTTGCAAACTAGATATAAAAACATTACAATAAAACATCACTAATTGTAAAGTAATGAGTAGACTTCAAGTACTCATTAAAAGTTGAGCTCATTGAGAACTGCAAGATTACGCAAATTAATAAAATCATTAAGCTTCCTATTATGCCCATGAGTCAAATTGAGAGTATTTTTGTCAAATCAAACATCATCTTGAACTTTTGGTTTCTTCAATGTAATAGAGATTTTTCATAAAATGTCAAAATGATTGATGGTAGATAATTACAGGGATCACTTTTATCGATTTTAAATCTCAAAGACCAAAGTGAGGAATTGTGTCAATCTCAAGCACCATTTTGGCTAAACCCACCTCTTCCTTTAGTGTAGATAATATCGTTTGTTGAAAAAAAAAATCATTTTGGCTAAAAAGCCTTTCATATTATGACATATAAGTAATTTAATATTAAAATTTTTAGCTTGCTAGGGAGATTACATTAGTATACCATCTCACGAGGTAAGTGATGCATACAAATAATATTTAATGACATAAATTCATTAACTGACGTAGCAATAACTACATATCATTTACATCATCAACTGATAAACTAAAGTGGTACAAAAATATAATCGCTTCAACATTTTTCTACAATTTTAAGTTAAATGAGTTAAACAAGATGAAAATTTGTTGGGATAATAGATCATAGTTGTGAAATTCCGTTCTCGGATTTCACTGTTATGATCTACATATTTGTATTATTGAGATTTTATATTATTTTTTGAGAATTTATATTAATTTATTTGAAATTAGATTTCAATTAAACTAGTTACGAAGAGTGAAGTTTGGAAAATTATTATTTACTCGTTGACCTTTTGAGGTCACAAGTAACATTTTTGAATAGGTCTCGAAGCCACGAGTGCATAGGCAAAAACCGTTTGCGAGTTCGAATTATAACGGTATAATTATTGACGTTTGAAGTTGTTAAACTATAAATTGTGGGAATTATTTTAATTTCCACTTAGGAGTAAAAAGGCCCAAACACTTTTTGGGATGAAATGACCGGCCATTATAAGTGGAAATGGGCAAAAAAATTAGATGGAGGGATTTATTTCCATTCGGCTAACTGGGCACCACAACACCACATCTTCAGCAGGTCCAAACTCAGCCATCTTTCACCATATTTTCAGGTAATCTTCAACCATCCCACACCTACCACATCTTCCATCACCTTCCATCTTCTATCTCCACCAAAAGTCAAGGGTTTTAAGGCCTAATTTGGGTAGAACTGCACGGGAGAAATCGGGGGTTCTCGACGACAAATTGTCGTTCCGGAGAGTATCACCATTCACCATCAACCTTAATCAACTTCCCTTGGACCCAGGAACTTGACCTAACAAGTTGTAGGGGCGTTGGAACACCGAGGAAGTCGAATTGAAGAACACCCACCTTAGGGTTTTCGGCGGTTCGTGGCCAGTTTGAGGTGTTTTCCTGCCAAATTGGTCTTGGCCGCAGGTATAAAGTTTACTCTACTTGTTGAGATCTTCATTCTTGTAAAATTTGAAAATTTTTGGAAAAAGTCAAAATTTTCAATGCGTAACATTCGATTTATGAAATGTTGTTGGATGAGTATATTTTCGGTAAAGTCCGCCACTTGAATATTCTAACAATTGACAATTTTACCATTGAATTGACACCAAATTTTAGTATGCTATTGTAGATATTGTTTACGGATCTTAGAGAATTACTAGTGAAAATCTAGTGGGTCTATATTGGTTAGATAGCGAGTTGAATATATGAAATATGATTATTATCTTAATTTCTTATATGAGCATCATTTGTGAGTATGAATTGGTCTTATAATTATGATTTATATTGAAATGTGAATTTTGTATATTTAGCCATAGACCTATGCTAATTAACTATGATTTGGCTTGTGTATTGATGATGTTTGTGATATATATGTGTTTGATTAGCTTTTTAATAATGTGATTGATAATAATGATGAATGTTATGACAATTATGAGATTTAAATATTGTTTGATAATTATTTGGATATGATTGCCAACTGAATACCTATTTGAACTTGGCATTACTATCTAGCATGAGATGGAGATGGAAGTCAAGAGATGAGTTAGGTATTTTATAAGAATTTTAGTAGAAATAGTAATTAAGGGAATTCCTTGTGTGGTGCTCCATCTGACTAGATGATGGTTGATATGTGGAATTGATAGCATGTATGTGTATAATTATGTTTAATGTGTGATGATGAGATTGCACCGCGTAGTTGTGGTACATGGATGGTCCTGCTTGGTATATCCGCGATGAGGGACCATATGTATTCAGGGGTGATCATGCTTGGTATATCCGCGTGATCACTGCCTGCACGATGAGTTTATGCCTATGGTCCTGCTTGGTATATCCGCGATGAGGGACCATATGTATTCAGGGATGATCATGCTTGGTATATCCGCGTGATCACTGCCTGCACGATGAGTTTATGCCTATGGTCCTGCTTGGTATATCTGCGATGGGGGACCATACGCATTCTAGAGGTGATGATGATGGGTTGTACTTTGTACATTTTATAGGCGATCATATTTTGTTTGGTTCCATTGAGTGGTCTGGAATCCGAGGTTGTTGAATTTCGTGGAGTGGCCTAAAATCCCATTATTTGGAGAATTAGGTTTGACCTAACTGTGTCACTCTAGTCTTAGTTTATATATATATATATATATTTGTGTCAATGGTTTCGAGAGTTTTGTGAATTGAGTAGAAAAGATGTTGGACGTCTGAGTGACTCCTTGGGGATTTTCTATAATTCGATTATGATTTCATAAGGTTTGAATTTAGAAGATATGGGAATGATTGTTATTACTTTGATCAAATTAATTAATTAATGCGGCTAGAGAATGGTTTTGTGTTTCGTCGGCTCTTAAATATGATGTTGCGAATTGCAATATCACGATGAGACATAATGATTTATATGTTGGATGGGTGAGAAATCATGTTTTCATGGGGATTGGTTATGTAGCCTGAGTCCAGGAATTACATGTTGTCAGGTTATATTGAATGATTGGGGAATACTATGCTTTTTTGCTTGACCTTAGTGGAATAAACGTCTGATTTTGTGATAAATGAACTACGAATGACTTGATCCCTATTTGAGGGTACGTAGGCAGTCTAACGAGGAGGTTAGATGCAGTCATAAGGTAAATGAAAATTTTCTTTGCAATTTGATTCTTGAATTGTGATTCACCATATTCCTGAGACGGGGTATGTGAGATATACGAGTAATTGGATGACATCAAGTGTCGATCTTGAACGTATGTCAGGATCGAGGCGTGACAATAGTAACAATTGGGTTCCCAGTCCTGTCTTTGCAATGCGGTTCTGTATCGGTTAGCAAAATCCCCGCTTTATCAATTGGGTAGCGCATTAGTTTGGCAATATAATCCTCTTAAAATCATTCAATATGTCCTCTTTACATGCACTCCGAATTAAATCAATCAAATAATTTCTTTGGGAAAAAAAAAATAATAATAATCAACAGTAACACTTTGAGACTATTGAACAAAGGAACTTCTTCAGATGAGGCAAATTAAATGTACCCCTTATTTCCAATTTTTTGGGGGTAAAGAGTAAAATAGAAAAAATCAAACAAACAAAAGCTAAATATCAGTGAATTTTTTTCCATTATGTGTTGGTTGCCCCTGCCTATGATGATCTTCTTTTGTATCAAGAAGCTCCTCCAAGACATTGTTGTCCAGATACTCAAACTCAATAACTTTGTCTTCTTCTTGGCCTCTTCCAAAATTAATACTCTTTCCAGGATCAACATTTGAAAACGAAGATGAAGAAGCAGAAGATGAAGACGAATATAAAGTGCTCAAGGAGCTTGAAGGGTTGTGGTATTGGTACTCATTTGGAAAGTTGAGTATGGCTAAATGGCCCCGAAAGCCGAAAGCAGCTCGGTCATAAGCCCTTGCTGCCTCCTCAGCTGTCTCAAATGTGCCTAGCCATAGCCGTACTCCATTTCTCGAAGGGTCACGAATTTCAGCCGCAAACTTACCCCATGGCCGCTTCCGAATCCCTCTATATCGGTTTTGATCTCGTGCCTTCGGTTCTTTCTGCTGGTTATTCTTCTCTGGTCCTCTCTTCCCCTCCATACTAATATTTCTTTTGCTAATAGAAAAATACTTTGATTTCAAATTTGGTGGCAAGATATGGGCTGTGGCATGCAGGATATATAGTGCACGGTGGTGTGGTCTAATAAATTAGTTTGGTCTAATCTGATAGGTGGTGTGTTGGACTGTTTTCTTTGAATAAGAAAAAGCAAATCTACCTGTCGCCATGAAAAACACTTTGAGCACTTTGTGACTTTATATAGACGTATTTTCATTTATTTTATCTATATATACTTTGATGAAAGGACGAATATATCTATGTACTAAAAATCAATATAAAATCTCAAACGCAGAAGTAAATATACTTTTTTATTCACCTGAACTACAAGTCTCTCGCAACATTTGTTTACTTGATCCGGTGATGAGGGATTGACTGGCTGGCTGGTCAGCCAGAGACAGAGTGAGCCATATTAATACTCTATTGTCCTAGTGTTGGGTGCCATGCCATCTTCGGCTTTATTTTACAATACATTGGCGGCCGTCACTGCCCCCAGGTTGGTCTCTACATTGTTTTTCTGTTCGGTCAAACGAATGAAACGACATATGTATTGCTTACGCCTTATTAACCCTAATTAATCCATATCCATTATATTGGGAACAAATAATGGACAAATCCAATAGCATCCATATATCTTCAGGACCAATGTTGAGAAGCAATAGCAAACCTTTCACATGCACTCAGAAGTCAAAAGCCCAAATCCAACCCCACACTTAGAAATTGGGATTAGCCCAACTTAATATGTTTTAAAGACTTAATTGTGATTTGCTTTTGCTAAAGAAGTTAATTATTAATCAAGTTGCAGCCCGCGCAAAAGCTTTGGAGAGATATCCAAGAAACAGCGTCTAAACCTATGACCTAACCCGCTATCATCGCCAAATCTTCCGACCTAAAAGTCTGAATCCACCAAAGTTGACCTACCCATTACACCTTGTAGCCACTATTGAGAGTGCGAATTTTATATTGGAAAATACGAAAATTTTCTTATGAGCTTTGCAAGTGGTGGCCTAAATGTCCCATTGTTATGCATAAATTGTCCTATTATGTAGGTACCAAGGTTGTCTTTGATTTATATAATTATTTTTAAATTGTTTTAGCTGTTGAATTTAATTTTAAATCGTTAGATTTTTTTACCAATAAATTTGATCTCATTTGATCACAACTTTTTGGATATGAAAAAAAAAAAAAAAAAAAAATTAATCGTTGGTTCACCAACGATCACCTTATTATAACCGTTGGAATTTAAGCCGTTGCAAGTTGTGGTCGATGGGACTGTGTGGCGTGGGCCTCGCTTGTATCAGACGTGCATGTGGCTGTTTTTGCGACACACGTGGGAGAATGGAAATGGGGTTTTGGGCTTTTTTTTTTTTTTTTTTTTTTTTTTTTTGGGTGGGGTGGGGTGTTTAAAGCTTATACTTCCGAAATTGAAGGCGGACAACTTTTAACCCTAGTCTGCTAGACTAAGGCTATCAGAGGCATTCAGGTCCCATTCTTGCCACCTGAGGTGCCACGTGTTATATATGGACCCAAAAATCATGGTCCCAGAAGATCATGATCCCACAGGTTTGTCGGGTTTGTCGTTTTTCTGACGGATCTACCCGGGACTCTTGCTTGTCAAGTAGTGATGGTCTATTGTGGTAATTGTATAAGGGTTTAAAATCATTTGTATTTGTGCGAAATATCTCTAGATTAAGAAATTGTACTCATCTAACACCTCTTGTAATCTTGTATTTGATTATTCTTGGTAACGAAACACTTCATCGCTTTTATTTAAAAAAAAAAAATCTAAATGCTTTTAAGATTCTGCATGATTACATGTGTAATTAAAATTATAAATAATTTTGAGAACTAATAATTGAGAAAAATCTTAAATCTTGCTTAATGATGTGGTTGGCATAATCACTTCAGTAGCCACATCATGTGATCTATAAATATAATTTAAATATATAATCTTCTTAACATTTTTCATACTAAACAAAATACTTTTTGGAAAATTTTATTTGAACCTCTTTCTACACCTAATTTATTCTTTACACCCGTATTGTTTTTAATTAAACTTTCAATATATCATTAGACCCAAATTTATTGCCTAAATTATCCTCACAAACCCAATTCAAGAATGTAAATTTATCTTTACACCCATTTAAAAAAAATAAAAAACCAAAATCACACCCATTTAAAAAAATAAAAAACCAAAATCAAATGAAAAGATTTGGGAAACATGCAAAAATAATGATGCAAAGAATGTAGGTGTTGGTGGTTAGGCTAATTAGAATTTAGATTGCAAGACTAATATATGAAAGCAGACATGAGGAACTCAGCTAATCAATGCTGTCTATTATCTAACTGTGACTCTCGAATTAAGTAGTAGCAGTTTGATATGTAATCCAATAACAAAAGCAGGATTTAATGGTTATATGTAAATTAAGAAGTAGAAGACTTGGTCAATGGTGTCCAAAAAGAACAACAAATACTCGGTGGTAATCTTATACGGCTAATAGTCAGAATGTTAGTATATGACATATAAATCAATAATTCAACTCTCACATAAATAAATTCATATTTTAGTTGGAGGATTAAAAATTTCAAATCACCCTCCATCCGTCGAAAAGAGCTTATTTTTTTCTTTATGAAAGCGTATTAAGGTTTTTACCAGAACAAAACGCACGTTAAAAGTTACGTAATGGTTAGAGTTTAGTTATTGATTGTGAGTCTATTAATAAATCTTATTTTTCTTATTCATTTTATCTTACACTTGATGGTAATTATGCAATAGAGTAATAAAGATATTTCACATTTAAAGTTTAAGTTGAATGTAAAAATAAGCTAAATGAGTTCAAATAAAATTTCTTATACTTTTTTCCAAACTAGACACGCATACCTTTTTCACCTTTATTCTAGCCATTATCTCCTTCTCCCAGTCTTCCTTCAAATATCTCCCAACGCTAGTTTTGGTTTTTAAAAGTGGCACATTTTTCTCTTTATACAATTTTATTTAAGTGAACTATTATGCTTAAGCCAAAGCAAAAATTGCACAAATAAAGAAATAAGATTTGTACTTTTTTTTTTCATGTGTAAAAACAATGTATTGAAAAGGATCTCATTGTACCTTTACACTTTGGGCACTAAAAATTCAAGAACAGCATTGCATCAATATGTAGAAAGCCACCCTAAAATGGTGAAGTTTTTGAAATACTTAAAATTGTCCTCCCCTAATTAAGATTTTAAAAGAAATAATTTAATTTAAAAAGGATAGAATAGTAATTAACTTTCATGATAATTGAAGTATCCTCACATTTTACATGGTTATTTTTAGGATTAATTAGTTTTCTTTCACATTTTTAAAACAATAAATTTTAAAATTAATTTATTGAAAAAAATAATAAAATTACCAAACTACAAAATGCCAATTGCACACACTAGTATACAATCACGACAACAACCTTTTAAAGCTGGTCTCGAGCATAGCCACGTGAACCAACCGTCTAGGCACCTGCATCATTTCATTTGGGGTTTCATTTTTCATCAACTAGTTGATATGTCACTTGATAGATACATGTCTTAACCTAAGTAGAAAGATAGTAAATATATTTTTAGGCCAAAATAAATTATATATACTAAGATGTACTTGTTGATTTCTCAATTTCCTCCCGAAACTTGCAAGAAGTTGCCAATTTTTTCACTAAACTTTAAATTTAGCTAATTTCCCTCTTAAACTTTAATAATTGGCCAATTTCTTCCATGAACATTAATTTTAGCCGATTATCCATCTGAACTTTTATAATTGGGTTTGTTCTGACCAACTCTAATAGCTCGTTTGGATATGCTTTTAAAATTACTGAAAGCGATTTTGATGAAAATGTTTTTAAAATCAATCCTTAGTAAAAATGCCAGTAAATCTTGAAAAAGCACGTAAAGTGTTTTCTGGAAGAAGCACATAATTGATGCTTCTTGCAAAAAACACTTTAAGTGCTTTTGAAAACCAAAAATATTTTCTCTAAAAACGATTTCAGTTATTTTAAAAGTACATCCAAATGAGTCATAAAAAGGATAAACCACCATGTGTATTTGTTGCTGTTTAGAAAGGGAGATAGAGAGTTGACAATGACTTCGAAATGATCAATGTCTTTCGAGATAAGACCTGGTCGGATCATGGGATTTTGAGGTTGCCTTTTTTGAGTTGCACTGCAATGTCCTTATTTGGTTTGTGAGGGTCATAGAATAATAAATTGGCAAAGGTTTCATGTGTTTTTATTTTTTTATTTTTTTGGGTGAAAAAAGCATAATTCGGTTTCCATTTTTCATTTAGATTGTTTCCACAATGTTGGATCCTTTGTGATTGAAGCAAAGGATCCTTTGTGATTGAAGCAAAGGATAATAAATTAATAGATTTATCTATCTATATTTCTTACCTTATGTATTTGGGAGCACTCTTGGTATCTAGATTTTTAAAAAAAATTTCTCTTCCACAGTAACTTTCGTGCATTAAACGTCTCAAATCATTGTTCATGTAAAACATTATATGAATTTGTTGCAGGACTAATGTTGTTGTGCCCATCTTTTGGGACTTAGCTTCCTTGCGCTTGTTGTATCATTATGTATGACCTTGTTTTCAGTAACAATATTGAGTACTTATATAGTTGTGTGCTTTGGCTTCTGTCCTCGTTACATTCTTTTACGCCTAAGATATCTAGGTTGTCGCCATGAAGAAGGAAACAAGACTTCTGTTAACATTGCCTATGTGAACATGTATGAACAGCTAGCCATTTAATTTGGGCTTAAAAGACTCATTACTCACATTTGATCCGTTGGGATATTAGTAGATGTCACTGAAGAATGAAATGACTCTCTTGGTCTGCAACCTATCGTATTCCTCTTCCAGAATAGGTGGATACAATTTGTTCCGACCCTTATAGACTGAGAAAGTTTCCCAATTCGCTCGCAAATGCACACGCCATAAAAACGAACCAGGTTAAGAGGCTACTTCATGTTGATCTTTCCTCTCTTTGGTTTGTAGTTTTGTTTTGGGTGAAGAAACTTTGTTTTTACTCATCTCAACAAATTCATTACTGGAAACTGGCCAATTATAAAAGTTAAGGGGGTAATCGGTTAAAATTAAAGTTTAGCAGAAACATTGGTCAATTATAAAAGTTGAGGGGGTAATTGATCAATTATAAAAGTTCAAGGGGTAATCGGTTAAAATTAAAGTTCAGGAGGATATTGCTAATTATAAAAGTTTAAGAGGGCTAATCGGCTAAAGTTAAAGTTCAGAGAGAAATTTGACAACTCCTTACAAGTTGGGAGGAGGGATCATTATAGCTTAGTAACAATTATTTTCCAAAATTTCCCTTTTTGCCTTGTTGTCAAATGGAGAACATTTCCTCAACCACTTCCTACTCCCTTGTCTTCATCCCCGCCTCATCTGTCAAACCCTCATCGACCGCCTCTTCAACTCCACCTCCCCCTTCACAAACTTAACCCCCTCCGGGATTTGGATTCCATCCGGATCCAAAGGGTGGGGATCTTAGGAATTCTTACATCCTAGTCGTTTATCGTACATTATGTGATCAGAAATCATTTGAATTTTATTATTTAAAATTAAACACAAATAGTATCTAAGGAATTTGACCGCACAATGTTTGATGAACGGCTAGGATGCGAGGATCCCTATGATCCTCACCATTTAGATCTGCATGGGATCTTCATCCCCCCTCTTAATCTGACCCAGCGTCACCCCTCTCCCAAAGATTTAAAAAAAAATGCCTAATTGGATTATTAGTCCCAGTACTGATTGATAGTTGGAAGATAGCTCCTGAGGAATAAAAAAAAGAAAGAAAAAAAAACTAGAAATTAAGCCCCTGTGATGAAGTCTATTATGATTTATGATAAAAAATGAAAATTTCATCAATTTTCTGTTAATTATTAGTACGTGAGTTAGCCCCATGTGCTAAGAAAGGTTTTGTTTTAGCCTAATATGTGTGGCTCATGTACTGATAATTAACAGAAAGTTGATGAAATTTTCAATTTTGATCATAAATTCTACAGACTTTACTACAATGGCTTAAATCCTAATTTTTTTTTACCGCATGAGGTGTCTTTTAACTATCTTATCACCACGGGACTATTAATCCTGTTAAGCCTTAAAAGAAAAAAACCTAACGAATGCAGAGCTCTTCAATTTCAACAACCGTTGCCATCACTCAAACTTTAAAATCCTCATCAAAATTGTTTGATGTCTACAATTTTGATTCCACTAAAATACAAAGTCGCTTTGCTCTCTCTCTGCAGCACTACCCATTTCCCACCAAAATTTCATCTCAAAGTTTCCAAATTTCTGAAGGACTTAAAAATAAGGATTTTTCTTGTTTGGAATTAGAACATACGTCATTTTATTTTTGTTTTTGCCTTAGGACTCTCCAAAATCTCATAGTTGGCCATGTCATATTTATACTACATTTTCTTCAAAAGTTATGATGTGCACAAGAATAAGTTCTCTGATTCTACAATGCATTGAATGCACAAGAAATTCTACACTGGCTGCATTTTGGATCATTTTATTGTGTTCACTGTGAATCCCACATTCATATGTGGCATATTTCCTAGGTATGCATACCTCGAACTTTCTGAGAAATAACCTCTTTAATTTGTTCCCCTTACGTTCATGAGTGTATAGCGTGAACGAAATGTTCTCAATTCCAGTTCAGCGGAATTAGGTCATGACCAGTGTTTGAGTTAATATTTAACTTTAGGCTTTAAGGGAAAGAAGCCCAAAAGGACTTAACAAAGGAAATTCTGCCTGAGGCCCAGCACCAAGCCCATATGCCTATTTCAAGACAAAATGATGGCTCCCCATTAAATGCAAATGATAGGTGCTTACAAGAGAAGTGACAACCAATGGAAATCCACCTACTCTCGGCCCAAAAGCACTTTCTAAATGGCAGAACATGTAAAAAAGGTGATGACTCACTACCCTTCAGTTACTTTCGGGTAAGAGAAGAAACAACACAGTCGGGTTAATTAGCCTATAAAAGGAGGAAGATGACTCAGAAATAAGGACACTCAACTAATCAAACAAACAAGCACACAACTTGCCTCTTAGTCAAGCAAATACCCAGAAAGCTGCGCTTTGTCCAGATTCTGCACCCTTTAGCCTTAGACTTCCCCTAGAAAGACATCTTTCGTCTATGTAAAAGCTCTGCTACATTTTTTAAATGTTGTAGTATCGATTCTCTTATGTAAACCTGTTTACCATTCGTCCATCTTTAGTACTCAGCCTTTTTGTAACTGCAAAGAAAAGAGACCACAAGACATTTAACCTTGCCCGATAAGGTGAAATCTTGCCTGACTCTCTTTGTATCATTTTTCAATTAATAGATCTAGTGTTATAATGTATTCCTCAACATATATTCAAGTCATTTCCAGTCTCTTAATGATTCAAAGCTCTATCAGTTCTTAGATCTGGTTTCCTTAGTGGTTTTTGCTATCATAAGAGGATTAAAAGTGAACTAAACTGATGACTTAATGAGATCTGGACTTCCACCCTCTAAGCATACAAGATAAATGAAAGTCCTTGATCTCAAGGCATAGAAAAGAACTTAATGGAGACTTAACCCATCTACGACAATCCTTTGATAACAAGAAGTTAAAGTAACTTGGGGTTCAAGTAATCAACTTAAACACACTTGTTCTACATCTGCCATATTGAGATGGCAGTGGCACGCATTTGCACTCAGTTAGTTTTGATTGTGAACCTCAAGACCTACACCTAAGAACTCACAAAAGCACATTTCAGAACTAATTGTGTCCTCCTCTTGAAGCATCCCAACAAGCAGGAGCTCGACAACCAACCAAAGTGCCAACTCCTTGGGGAGTTGTGTGCTCGAGTCAGGAATACCCACCATCGAGATTTCCTGCCCGAACAACCAGTACGGTAGTGCAAACCATATCCTGCAATCCAATATTGACCGGAATTTAAAGTTTACAGGTTCAAAACTAGGAGAAGAATTAGGTCAATATATGCATGTGAATATTATATATATGGGATGAAGGAAAAACCCAAACTAATCCAATGGTACAAAAAAAAAAAAAAAAATTGAGTAAGTTATTAAAAAATAAAAATGTCGTACCTTAATGTATCTAGATAATTCTTCTGTGTCTAGTAATCAAATTTGGTGATTGATCTAGTATTCATACATTCTTGTTCAACAAGCTCATTCAATTTATATTCAAAAGATGTGGATTTCAATTCTCTTGAAAAATATGCTAATAATATATTTCTAATTGCAAGTTGCAGTTGATTGTTCCATTATTTGGGCAATCCTTGCAATGACCAAATGACATAAACCGGCAAAAAAAGAGATTATCTGTCTCTCTGTCTCCTCTCAACTATCAAGAGTGAGATTCCAGGAAAGAGCTAGGGCACGTACATAGTTAGCATACCATAATCTTGTCGATCAATGGCTTAATTTTTATGTCATTGAAACTTCCAGTAGAGCTAGAAGTCTGCTTAGAAACATATTAGAACATTAAGTAGAAATTAACTGGAGATATAAAAAGAGGTTCTTGGAAAGTACTCAAACTTGCAACTTGGGATATCATTATTAAATCCTTCAAATTAATATAATTAAAAAGAAGAGAATCCGTTCCTTAGTTATCAATCATATGTGACTGAAACCTTGTTGAATTCTAATATGCATAACAAATTTTTGTAAAAATGCTTGAATAAGTTTTTTTTTTTTTTTTTTCCTTTATGGGGCTTAAAAGGCCAAGCCTGGGGTACAATCTTATTGCATTGGGTACTATTTTTTGTTAGTATATACGATGACAGCAAAATCAACTTTTCAATTTTGGATACAAACTAGCTCATTAGGTAAACATAAACATTAATCAATTTGAAGGCAAACCTAAATATCAGAATTTTTTGGCAGGGAAAATACTGAGGACTTGTTCAAGGGTAGACTTTGAAGATTTTTTTTTTTTTTTTTTTTTATATTTTGACTTCATTGTTCATAAAGTCTGTCTTGCGTACAAACTATTAGTTACAATGCTCTCCAATTATTTTTTTTACCGTGATATGAGACAGACTTTACAATTTTATTTTAGGGGTTTTGAACATTAGTCCTTACAAAAGATTAGAATTTAAAAAAAAAAAAAAGTTTGGTGCTAGATTACATATTCATGTTTAATCCCTTAAAGTTAAAGTGTACTTTTATTAAAAATTATTTTCTATTTTTGTTATTTAATGTGTATTTTTATTTAATGCCTCCACATGTAAAATTTTAATTCTATTAATATGCACATATTAGCTCTTTCAATTATATATGAAAATAAGTGTACAGAAATGACTGTATCGAAATGTACGTATCGAAATATATTATATTCAATTAATGTACCTATATATTTGTATCAATGGATATACCAAAATATATCAAATGAATTTATGTACCCAAATGAAGATCATACAAATTGTATATTCCTATATTATATAAAAAACAATTAGTTTACCTAAATGTAGACATCAAAATATATTATGATGAATGAAATGAAAATGAAAATGAGATGTAATTAGTACATTAAAAATAGGAAAGAAGAAAGAAATAAAACATCAAATATAGTTAATAAATGAGATGATTAATGTATCGGGGACATACTAAAAAACAATGTATGATCAGGGACTAAGATTAGATTTTAATATTACACAAGGTTATACTCTAAAACTCATTTTTTTTAAGAATTAAAATAGAGTTTTGTATTTATTTTATTTGGTTCATAAAGTCTGTCTTGCGTACAAACTATTAGTTTGAAACTAACAGAAGCTTGAATTGGGCGAAAATTTAATTAAAAACTTTAACAAATAAAATAAAAATTGACATGGAAATATGTCATCAATAATAAAATGTTGACGCGTACAAAGTTCATAGATATGGATCAGAAACTGAAATTCAACTGGGTTTGAGTCAAAGAACTCTAGCTAACAACTAAGGACCGGATACAAAGAGTTGTAAATCCCCACATGCTTTAAATAAAAAGCTAAAATATTGAGGTATCTCATATGCGCGACAGTGGGATAGTGAGAGCATGCAATGCATTTAGCCCAGTTCAGTGCATTTCAGGGCTAAAAGAAGCATAAAATATGAGACATAATAGTAAGGATTCCTGATAGTATTGCTTGATGAGATTTGGGAACAATATGTCAAATATTAATTAATAAAGCCAAATTTTTTATGACGTTCTTACATCATGGTCTTAGATAAGTAGCTATCCCCACTTCTGACTTTTTTGTCAAGTGCTTCTTGCATTCATCCCATATACGGAGAATCGATCAGCTCAACACAAATATTTGGCTTAATCTGTAACCCGATCATATCTCTCATGTGTGCATGTGTCAAGTGTTCGTGTATGTAAGTTTTTCATTTCTTTCCCCTTTCATGTTTGATAAGTCAGAAAGAGTAATGTAGAGGATACGCAAAATACCAGCGGACAAAAATGGCTTAATCAAGAAAGACATCAAGGCTTGTGTACAAACGAATAATCCGAGGTTGCTGAAACATTATTGATGTGATTTTTCTAGTCTACATGATATAACATGATTAATGGGGGAGGCGATGAATTCATACTTAAAGGTACAAATGAACTACAGTATAAGTGGATATTGGGTATCATACGAGGATTTGGATCTCATCTGGACTCAAATTGTGGGGATCCTAGAGATCCTCACATCTTAGTCATTTATCGTACATCATGAGGTCAGAAATTATTTGACTTTTTTTATTTAAAATTGGACACAAATAGTATTTGACGAAAACTGACCACACAATATATGATGAATGATTAAAATGTGAATATTCCCAAAATCCCCACAAAGAAGATCCGCACAGTATCCTCATCCATCATACAAGGCAATTTTACGTCACTGTCTCATGATGTTTGAATATAGCATCTATTCCTAACAAAGCAACTTTATTGTTTATGTATTAGGTTTGGTTAGATTATTTGTAACTTGTTTTTGCCCCGTGAAGGTACTCGAGCAACGTATCTTTTCATAATAGTGTTCTTATTTCTTAATTTTCATGTTTGGGTTCAGAAAATCTTATTTACTTGTCCGCTGTGCAATCTTACGATGTTTGAATAAGGCATCTACTCTAACCAAAAAAAATATTTTTTACTATAAAATAGGGTTTTAAAGGCTGCTTTTTTTTTTTTTTTCTTTTTTTGTAGGAACACTTCTTTTTCCCCTAGTATCTATTTTCTTGTTACCTCTCTTTTTCTTTTTTGCTTTTTATTTAACGGAAAGTCCTTAGCCTTTAAAATACAATTTTCTTTACTTAAAATCGAACATAGTTTTTTTTTTTTTACCAAAATAAATACAGTATTAGGCTCCAATATACAAATTCATTAATTAAGTTTGACCTTACATATTTTGTAATTATTATCTGTCTAAAATACTTGTAGTTACATTTTTTACTTATACTATTTTTTTTTTGTCAAAATTTTTTACTTATACTATGAGTACGTTAATTGTTTGAGAACTTTAACGAAAAATTTCTGGTACTGTTCACTTTAACAAAAAATCACATTTTTACAATAAAAAGTCAATCACAGTACTATTCATTCTATCCTTTATTTGGTCTTTATCTTTAAAACTCAAAGTTTTCAAGTATTTTCATTAGTTTTCCTTTAATTGTATGCATAGTAAGTGAATTAATGTCAGAGAAATGCCAAGGAGACCCTCTTAAAAGTTAGTCTCTCCACTCTGCCACGGTGCCACCTCATGTTTTTGGCATAATATTTTATAATGTATGCACGAGAACTAACACTAAACTGTGAGGTTAGGGTGGCAGATAGTCTATAGAAAGTCTCACTTTGAGAGAGAGTCTCACTAGCTTAATCTTTTTACCTACGGAAAAAAAGAGGGCATTAATGTTATAAGTTAAACGCACATTAATGTTAATTTATTTGAAATTAATGATCTATACTTTACTCATAAACAAAAGTAAATTTTTTATTTTTTTACACACACATATATATTACTTACCAAATATAGAAATGCTTTTTTATTGAAGATTAATTTACTTAAAAATATAGGTAATTATTTGTAGATATATCTTATAATAATAAAATGTTTCCTAATAATGTAACAATACATGCAAAATGATTTACCTATAAAATAAAGTAATATTATTTGATTCGAATTATTTACTTTTAATTTACATAAAAAATATAGGTAACTATTCGCTAATATATATTATAATAGTAAAATGTGCCCATATATATATATATATATATATATATATCCTTTTGACCGTTGGATTGACTTTAATGAAATTGTGTGGTTGAGATTAAATTATAGGCCACAAAATCTCAACCACACAATCTCATTAAAGTCAAATCCAACAGTCAAGAGGGTGTCCTCATTTTTTTAGAAAAATTGGGATCCCTATTGTTAAAGGATTCCTATATGTGTGTGTGTGTGTGTGTGTGTGTGTATTGTTGTCTATTTTATCTGACATGGAGAGAGAGGGTCGGGGACATAGAGAGAGAATAGAGAGAGATGTTTTTATAGGGTGTAGAAGATATAGGGTGTAGAAGATGTATTATTCCCCTTATGCAATGCCTTTATTTACAGTAATAAGGAAAAGAAGAAATCATTCTCTGTCACATCCCGGCCCGGGCCCCCACCACAATCCGAGCCCGATCCACCACCGTAGCACGATATTGTCCGCTTTGGGCTTACCATTCCCTCACGGTTTTGTTTTTGGGAACTCACGAGCAACTTCCCAGAGGGTCACCCATCCTGGGAGTGCTCTAGCCCTCTTCTCGCTTAACTTCGGAGTTCCTACGGAACCCGAAGCCAGTGAGCTCCCAAAAGGCCTCGTGCTAGGTAGGGATGGGAATATACATTTAAGGATCACTTCCCTGGGCGATGTGGGATGTCACATTCTCCTCCACAAAATACAAGTCCTGATAGGGAAAAATAACTAGAATAAAATCTAATATACGATTTACACAATCATACTTAAATAAAAAGTTTATAACGCTCCCGCTTAAGTGTGTAAATACTCAAGTAGATTCGGCATCATGTAGAGTTGAGGAAGTCGACTCGTCGGCACTGATTATGGGAACACGCTAGTCTCAAATAAGGTAGGAACTTGCATAAGGAAGTAAGTCAAAAAACCCTATGGCTATGGTAAAAACCCGAGTAGGGACAAAGTCCATAAAGGAAAAATGTGTGAGAAATGCAAAGTCAAATGAAACTTTTATGGGACGTCATCAGAGATATGATCAACCCAAGGTGGGTGCTTCGTCAAAACCTCGTTAGGTAGCCAAAACCCAATGGGAAAAATGCTCTTAATCGTAAGGAAAAAGATTACATTAAGATCAAGCAAGTATACTTCAAGATATTCCCCCTGAGTTTGACATAATTCCAAAGAGAACTAACAATGTTACAACTTAGAAAATTTAAGCATACCAATTCCTTGAACAAGCTTCTGAAACGTTGCCTTTGGTAGTGATTTGGTGAAGAAGTCGGCCATATTGTCTTGTGAATGGATTTGCGTGACTTAAATCTTCTGATGCTCTTGCTGTTGATGTGAGAAGAAGAACTTCGGTGCAATGTGCTTGGTGTTGTCTCCTTTGATGTAACCCTTCTTGAGCTATTCGATGTATGCTATGTTGTTTTCATAGATCGTTGTCGGGACATCAACGACAGGGTAAAGATCGCAGGAGCTTCGAATATGGCTCACAACTTCTCTCAGCTAGAAGCATTCCAAAGTTACTTCGTGTAAGGTGAGAATTTCAGCATGGTTAGACGACGTGGCTATTAAGGTCTGTTTGGTTGACCTCCAAGAGATTCTGGTGCCTTAAAGGGTAAAGACATAAATTGTTTGAGAGCGCACCTTGTGCGAATCAGATAAGTATCATGCGTCGGCATAACCAACGAGGCGAGAATCGACTCGAGATAAGGAGGTACGACATCACTTAAGGATTCATAGGGATAGAACAAGCCCAAATCTGTGGTACCCTTAATGTAGCGGAAGATGTCTTTAACACCAATCCAGTGTCTGTGTGTTGGTGCATTATTGTATCTTGCCAAAAGATTAACAGCAAAAGAGATGTTAGGTCTAGTGCATTAAGCTAAGTACAATAAAGTGCCTATCACACTTAGATAAAGAACTTCAAGCTCGAAAACCTCTTCATCATCCTCCTTCAGACGTAAAGGATCTCGTTTTACATCTAGAGATCGAAAGACCATAGAAGTACTCGAAGACTTCGCTTTATCCTCGTTAAAGTGGCGCAACACCTTCTAAGTGTAGTTCGATTGATGTATTAAGATTCCATTCGAATGGTGCTCTATCTCGAGATCGAGATAGTGTGGAGTCTTTCCTATATCTTTTATCTCAAATTTTAACTTCAGGTGCGCAATAGTTCTTTAAAGCTCTTCACGAGTTCTGATAAGGTTTATGTCATCGACGTATTCCACATAGTTCATTGTTCATGTATCCCTGATTAGTCAAATACTCACTCAGACGGTTATATCACATTCTTTCGAATTACTTCAAACCATAGATTGAACGCCTCAGCCAAATTGGGAACGTGTTCTAGGGTTTGAAAATATTTGATCCAATCAATGTAAGTCATTCGGGAACTTTCATATAAATTTTCACATCAAGATCCCCATAGAGATATGTAGTTACTACGTCCATTAGCTGCACATTATTGTTCTTCTCATTACACTTTCGAACGAAAATCCACTTGTAGCCAACAAGGTTTACATGTGGAGGAGTGAGAGCTATAGGTCCAAACACCTTACGTTTCGCAAGAAAATCAAGTTTGACTTGGCTTGCTTGTTTCTAATTTAACCAATCAATTCTACGTCAACATTCATCAACGGAACGGGGTTCAATGTCATCGCTCAACATGATCTCAGTAGCTACTACGTATGCTAATGCATCATTGACGATCGTCTCATTTCTACACCAAACATCATCCAAGCTAGCATAATCGACTAAAATCTCACGATTCTCGGGAGGTGGATTTGTCTCTTTAAAGACGCTTCCGTAATCTAGAATTTTTTCATGAGTAGAATAAAATGACTAGATGACAATCAGATTCACAATAGGCTTTTCAAGGGCCTGTGTTGTGGGTTTTCTCTTCCCGGGGTATGAATCATTTGAACCAAGTGGTATGCCATGCTTATATGTAAGGGCAGATGATTGGCTAGCTGCTAACGTACGTGGATCGACCAAAGTGGCGTCTCGAGCCTCCAGAAGGGAAGGCTGTCGTACATTTGGTACATCCATTTTTGCAGGCACATTTGCAGCTAGAATATGCGATCTTGTCACTCGTGCTAGATTGATGAAAGCATATGGCATGCTCTAAGCTATGCTATGGATACATAATATGTGCTACACTTTAGTTTCAGATTGACTGGTGCAGGGATCTAAATGAGAGAAAGTGGGAGTCGTCCACGATAATTTGCATCATTCTTTAGTAATGGTGACGTTTTTATCTCCCCCTAACGACATGAAGATTGTCACATAGAAGTGACAATCCGCGAAACGAGTGATAAAAAGATCGCCTGTCAAAGGTTTTAAGTAACGAATGATCGAATGAGAATTATATCCAATATAGATTCTCATCCTTCGCTGAGGCTGCATTTATGTACGTAAGGGCTGCGAAATTGGCACATAGACTGCACAACCAAAAACACACGGATGCGATACGTCAGGTTCGTATCCGGTAACCAATTGAATGGCGTTATATGGTTAGGTCACAACAGGCCTCAGGCAGACTAACATAGCTGTGTGCAATATTGCATGGCCCCATGTAGCAATTGGGAGCTTGGTACGTATGACCAACGATCGAGCAATCATTTGTAAACACTTAATGAATGCTTCTGCTAGGCCATTCTGAGTGTGAACATGAGGTACTGGATGTTTAACTTTAACCCTAATCGACATGCAATAGTCATCAAAAGTTTTAGATATGAATTCTCCACCATTATCCAGTCGAATAAATTTGATTGGATAATCAAGGTGATGAGCCCTGAGTTGATATCCTAAGCCAACAATTTGGAGAATGTAGCGTTCCTTATGGACAACAAGCACACGTGTGACCAGCTTATGGAAGTGTCAACCAAAATCATAAAATATCTAAATGGTCCGCATAGAGGGTGAATCGGTCCACAAATGTCCACCTGAATCCTTTGTAGAAAAATAGGAGGATTTGAGCGAATCTTGTCAAAAGAAGGCTTAATAATAAGCTTTTTCATTAACTAGGTTTGACATGCGATTCCTTGAATCGAACCTAAATTTCGGGTTGGTGGATGCCCGTGTGATGATTTAAGGATACGGTGAATCGTTGTTCGTCCAAGATGTTCCAAACGATCATGCCAAAGTATAATTTTGTGCACGGTCCTTGAGGCAGGGTCGGCCACATAGTGGTTCTCTATGGAGCGTATGGTCGTAATATACAGACCACTGGGGATATGCTCTATATTCTTTAGAATACATTTTTGGCCATATTCGCAGGAAGTGACACACATAAATTCAACTCCATTTTCTACATAGGTTTCAGCGCGGCAATTATTGTCTCTAATGTCCTTGAATCTCAACAACATTCTTCCGGAACATGGAGAATATAGTGCCTCATCAATGGTCAAAACTGTACCATTAGACAATATTATACGTGCCTCACCGTATCTTTAGATCAGGTTGGATGGTCCTCAGAGGGTTGTCAGATGTGCATTCTTAGGTGCATTCACACAAAAGGTATGTGTGGTTGTACTATCTGCTAGACAACTAACTTTTCCACTAGTCATAATTAGAAATAAAAATGAATTTGAATCGGTCACATGCATAAAAGTTCTAAAAAAAAATATCTATTGAAAATAATTTAAGTATTCAAGGATGGTAATTAATTAAAAACTTAATATCCAAAAACAAATCACCAACAAATAATCTAAGTATAAAGGAAACTTGTGCAAAATTAAACTAAAAATAAGGGGGGTTCAGCTACAAAATGGAATTCGGCCCCATTGTTCCAAAATTCAATTAAAAATAGTTTATGTCTAAAATTCTAATCTTCCATAAGGGTGGCATCCTTCTGAAAGTTAGAAACCTCCATCTTGGTACTCTTCGGGAAGCATGGCAAATACGAGACCAATTGTCCTTTGAACCACAGCGTATCCATGGTTTTAGGTGCTTTGCCTTTATTTTGAAGTTTGGGTTTATTTTTGAAGTTTGGGGCCTTAGGAACGAGGTTAAGGCATTTTTGGGCTTAGTTTCCTCCCTTATGTGGGCCTTAGCTCTGTTGACCTTGACAGGGTGGCTTCTAGCCGTCCCTGCCACGCATATGTTGGCGTTTTGGGCGTTGGTTCGTGCTATAATGTGCTTCAAGCATAGTAGTTGCCCTAGTAGGTCGAGCTTGATGGTTCTTCATTAATAGATGATTCTGCTTTTCAGCGAGAAGTAAAACAAAGATCAAATTTGAAAACTTGGTCAACTTCTGAGCCCTATATTGTTGATGTATGGCAATATTAATGGCAGAGAAGCTTGAATAGGTATTCCCCAGGAGATCTTCTTCGATCAAGTTCTCGTTACAAAACTTAAGAAATGATCAGATTCGACAAACTTTATAATTATATTCATTTACAGACTTAAAGTCTTGGAAGTGCAGATGCTGCCAACTATGTCTTGCTTCAGGCAAGAAGATTTCCTTTTGGTGATCTAAGTGATCAGCAAAAGCAACCCAAAATGCTCATTACGGGTGCAAATCGGGCGGGTTAGAAGGTCAACCCAATCCTAACCCAACTTTTACAATTCAGGTTCAGGTTTGGGTTGGATTTTAATCAGGTTCATTTGGGTTAAACTTGGGCAGGTTCGGATTGCTCAACTTTTTCAAGTTTTAATCGGGTTCATGCAAAGTTTTAATCGGGTTGCTCAACTTTTCCGTTGTTTTGAGACTCACATTCACTCATTGTGCCAACCATTTCATCAACTGAAATTACTTCATCGCTGAAGACCTAATACGCCATTTAGTTGAGTATTTACAAACTCAAGGGGGAGTGTTGCAGTCCTGTTAGATTAGGAATGTGATTGTGTAAATCCTAACATATCTAGGATATCCTTATGGGATTCTACCATATCTCTTAGACTAGATATTATCTTATTAAAGTTGTAATCCTATTAGGGTAAGGAATTTACCTTCCCTATACTATAAATAAAGGCACAATGAGGTGAAATAGAACACACATCAGAATTACATAGCTCTTTTATTTCTTTGTTGCCGCTTGCCCTTCTCCATCTCTGTCCTAAGTTCAATCAAATAGGCTTACAACATATAAAACCATTATAAAATGAAATTAGGGTTTTCTTAATCCGAATGCTTTAAATTTTGCTTAGAAAGTTTCTTAGCCTAACATTCTTGATCAGAAACTCATTCATAAAACAAAAGGAAAACTAATGAAAATGGTTTAAAAACTTTGAGTTTTAACGATAAAGACAAAATAAATGGTAAAATGAATAGTACCATGATTGACTTTTTCGTGTAAAATTGTGATTTTTTGTTAAAATGAATAGTAATATGGCTTTTTAACTAAATAATATTTAAGAAAAAATAATGTGTCCCCTGTGAAACTGTACAACAACTAAGTTTTATTCAACTAAGTAGGGTCAATTGTTATAACGCTACTGCATTTGATTTTGTGTCAAGTCTTCCGTTAGCTCAAAGTACTCCATATATTTTCTTATAGTCCTTTTGTCATAAGTTTCCCATAATTTTTTTGTCCTAAGCTTCCATCTCATAGTCAAATCTATCAACCAGAGCATTTGTAGGCCTTCAATTTACATGTTCAAATCATCTTACTTTATTTTCTCTCTTATATTCAGATGCAGCAACTCCTAATTTATGTTTGGGGATGTGACGCATAACGTTTGGTTCGGTATGTTTATGCGGTGAGCAAAAGGATGTTATTCTATTAACAACTTGGATGGGGTGCCTACCATGCAAGGGTTTAATTTTAACAAAAATTGTATATGTTACAATAATCATAATATGTTATGAAGAAATGTAGTCATCATAGCTTCATTCGAGCAATAACTTTAACTTTAGTTTTTAATGAATATCGTGCTTTCTTAAAAAATAAAAAATAAAGTCATGACAGCCTCATTTAAACCATAACTTTAAACTAATTAAATATTGTTATTCTTTTTAAAAAATAAAAAATAAAACCAATTAATGTTATGAAGTATATAATTATGTGACAACGAGAAAGTTGGTTCAGACGTTGAAGAAATATAAATTGAAATATCTATAATGTACCAAAAAGAAATTGAATTTTTTGAGGAATTAGTTTACCGTCGGTGACATAAATTATGATCAATACGGTCGATATTTATTTTTATTATTTTTATTGAAAATATAATTTTAATTTTTTAAATTTAATTTTTTCCACATAAAATCCGACATAAGTTTTTTAACTTAAATAAAACCAATTGACTAAATCGCACGTAATCAAATTCATTAAGTATGCTTGACTTTACACATCTTAAATTTTTTTAGATGCCTAAGGTACCCTTATTTGAATGTTTGATGTACATAACTAATTCCATGCATACTGTAAGGGAGAATTAATGATTTTACAAAAAAAAAAGGAAATAAAACATTAATATTATAAATTCATTGCTTGATATGATGTTGATGATGATGTATCTAATAATACATGCTTAATTAATGTCATAAAAAATATATTTCACATATAAACGTACGTTATTATTTTACCCATACACATATATAGTAAAAATAAATAAATAATGCCTAGTATATGCAAAAATCCATGCAAAATAATTGACCTATAAATAAAGAAATGTTATTGGATTCAAAATGATTTTACCTGTATTTTACATAAAATATAGGTCAATTACTTACACATAAAATAATAACCTACATAATCTTGTCTTTCTCTTACGACTGAAAGCAGTAAAAATAGAAAATAAATAAAAATCAATCAAGTCGCACCATCTATTGGTCAATGTAACGTGCTAATAATAAATAAATTTACATTAATATGTAAATTAATTAATATAAAAATACATGATATTGATTTAAAAATTAATACTAATTTACTTATGTTTTTCATACAAAGTGTATGTAAATTACTTGCATATCATAAATTCATAATTGTGTAGCAACTCTTGAAAGAATACTCTTTTTCACTCCCACAAACTCTGAAATCATGTCTATTAATACTCAACGAAATTCATCATTATTCTACGTAATAATAAAATTCATTAACATAATTAAGGTATTGCGGCATAAGTTATAAATAATTTGTAATAATATTTACTTATTTTTTTCATGGGTCAAGAAGTTCGAATTTTAAATTTTATTTTGATTTTTTGTATTACAACGATATATTCTACATTAAGGGGAGGAAGAGTTCGGCTAAGCCACCTAATTTAGCATTGAATTCGCCATCCATGAAATTCGAACTTAAGACCTCTCACTTAAATGTGAAGAGAAATACCATCAAACTGTAGTACTGAATGACAGTTTTATTTCAATGTTTAAATATAGATGAGTTTAAGTTTAGAAAACAAGAATTACAATGGTCTATCAGTAAGGAATCCTTGCCTTTTTTTAATGGCATAGATATAAAGGACCGGCACTACTTTATAAAAGCTAAAACAGAAGTTAGAATCAACAACCTTTTAACTACTCAAGAAGCTGTTTGACTTAAAATATTAAAGTACAAATCGAAGAAAAATGTCACCATGCACAACGAAGCATTGCTCGTGAATCCTAGTCAAGACCATCTGTGCACAAAGCAGCAAGTCAAAATTCAATTGCCCGAGTCCATATGTGCCGGACCTTTATGTAACCAACGCAATAATATTTGGAACATCAAATAAAATTCTCCACATGTATTATTTGAACATATATGCAAAAGATAAACTATTGTTGTAGTCTATTTTATCTAATAAGATTAAGGGGGGCCGGCGGCAAGGGTAGAGAGATGAGAGATATATGTTTGTAGAATTGTAAGGAAATGTGTGTGTTATCCCTCCTACATAGTGCCTTTATTTATAGTAGTAAAAAGGAGAGAAGAAATTCCTTCATCCCCAAGGAATACAAGTTGTAATAGGAAAGGATAACTAGAATCAAATCTAATCTAGGATTTACACAATCACACTTAAACTAGGAAAGTTTACAACACTCCCCCTGGAGTGTGTAAATACTCAAGGTAGATTTAGCATCATGCAGAAGTTGAGGAACTCGACTCGTCGGCATTGATTCTAAGGAACAACGCTTATTCTCAATAAGGTACAAACTTGCATAAGTAAGTAAGTCTCACTAAAAAATCCTAAGGCTATGGCAAAAACCCGAGTAGGGACAAAATCCATATTCTAAGGAAAATGCGTGAGAAATGCAAGGTCAAAAGAAACGTCTACGAGACGTCATTAGGGATATGACCAGCCTAAGGTGGGTGCCTCGTTAAAACCTAGTTAGGTAGCAAAAACCCAGTGGGAAAAATGCTCCTAATCGTAGGGAAAAAGAGTACATTAAGATCAAGCATGTATTCTTCAGGATATTCCCAATGAGTTTGACACAATTCTAAAGAGAAATAGCAATGTTATAACTCAGAAAGTTTATGCATACCAATTCCATGAACAAGCTTCTGAAACGTCGTCTTTGGTAGTGATTTGGTAAAAAGGTAGGCCATATTGTCTTGTGAACGGATTTGCGTGACTTCAATCTTCTAATGCTCTTGTTGTTGATGTGAAAAGAAGAACTTCGGCACAAAGTGCTTGGTGTTGTCTCCTTTGATATAAGCCTTCTTGAGATGTTCGATGCATGCTACGTTATCTTCAAAGATCGTCGTAAGGACATCTACTGTGGGATAAAGATAGCAAGAACTTCAATTATGGCCCACTACTACTCTCAACCAAAAGCATTCCCGAGTTACTTCATGTAAGGTGAGAATTTCAACATGGTTAGACGAAGTGGCAACTAAGGTCTGTTTAGTTAACCTCTAAGAGATTGCAGTGCCTCCAATAGTAAAGACATAACCCGTTTGAGAATGCGACTTGTGCGGATCATATAAGTATCCTCCGTCGACATAACCAACAAGGTGAGAATCGACTCGAGAAGCAGAGGGTGTGGCATTACTCGAGGATTTGTAGGGATAGAACAAGCCCAAATCCGTAGTACCTTTAAGGTAACGAAAGATGTCTTTCACGCCAGTCCAGTGTCTGTGTGTTGGTGCATTATTGTATCTTGCCAAAAGATTAACAGCGAAGAAGATGTTAGGTCTAGTGCATGAGCTAAGTACAATAAAGCGCCTATCGCACTTAGATAAGGAACTTCAAGCTCCAAAATCTCTTTATCATCCTCATTTGGACGGAAGGGGTCTCATTTTACATCTAGCAATCGAACGACCATAAGAATACTCGAAGGCTTTGCTTTGCTTTATCCTCATTAAAGTGGCGCAACACCTTCTGGGTGCAATTCGATTGATATACTAGGATTCCATCCGAACAGTGCTCTATCTCGAGACCGAGACAGTATCGAGTCTTACCTAGATCTTTCATCACAAATTCTGACTTCAGGTGCGCGGCAGTTCTAGTAAGCTCTTCAGGATTTTCGATGAGATTCATGTCATCGATATATATTGCAACAACCGCAAATCTGGAATGTGACTTCTTAATGAACACACAAGGGCATAGTTCATTGTTCACATATCCCTGACTAGTTAAATACTCACTCAGACGGTTATACCACATTTTTTTGGACTGTTTCAAACCATAGAGTAAACTCCTCAGTTGAATTGAGAGTGTGTTCCAGAGTTTGGAAATATTTGAACCAGTCAATGTAAGTTCTTTGGGAACTTTCATATAAATTTCCCTATCAAGATCCCCATAAAGATAAGCAATTACTACATCCATCAGATGCATACTCAGTTTTTTGGAAACTACCAAACTGATAAGGTAGTGAAAAGTAATCACATCCATAACAGGTGAATAAGTATCGTCATAGTCACTCTTAAGGCGTTGTGAGAAGCCTTGTGCAATAAGACGAGCTTTGTAACACACAAAGCTAACGGGCTTCACATGTGGAAGAGTAAAAGCTATAAGTCCAAACACCTTACGTTTCGCAAGTGAATCGAGTAAGATTTGGATTGCTTCTTTCCAATTTGACCAATTAGTTCTACATCGACATTCATTAACGGAACGCAGTTCAATGTCATCGTTCAAAATGATCTCAGTAGCTACTATATATACTAATGCATCATCGACAATCATCTCATTTCTACGCCACACATCATCTAAGTTAGCATAATAAACCTAAATCTCACGATTCTCAGGAAGAGGATTCGTCTTTTCAAGGACGCTTCCATAATCTAGATTTTCCTTATGAGTTAGATAGAATGAGTAAGCGATACTCGAATTCATGGTAGGTTTGTCAGGACCTTGTGTTGTGGATTTCATCGCCACTAATGTACGTGGATCACCAAGATTGATGCCCCAGGCCTCCAAGAGGAAAGTCCATCATACATTTGGTACATCTATCTTTGCAGGTGTATTTGCAGCTGGAATATGTGATCTTGTCACTCGCACTAGATTAGTGAAAGCATTTGGCATGCTCTAAGCTATGCTCTGGAGATCTAATATACGCTGCACTTTAGTTTTAGAATAAGCGGTGCGGGGATCTAAATGAGACAAAGTGGGAGTCGTCCAAGATAATTCACGTCGTTCTTCAAGAACGTTGACATTCTTATCTCCCCCTAACGATAGGAAAACTATCTCATAAAAGTGATAATTCGTGAAACGAACGATAAAGAGATCGCTTGTCAAAGGTTCTAAATAACAAATAATCGAAGGAGAATCATATCTGACATAGATTCCCATCCTTCGCTGAGGCCCCATCTTTGTACATAAGGGCGGCAAAATCGACTCATATATCACACAACCAAAAAAGTGTACATGCGATATGTTGGGTTCGTATCCGGCAACCAACTGAAGGGCACTAAATGGTTATGTCGCAATAGGCCTCAGGTGACCAACTTTACTACGTGCAATATTGCATGGCCCCAAGTAACGATCGGGAGCTTGGTACGTATGACCAGTGATTGAGCATTATTTGTAAGCGCTTAATGAAAGCCTCTGCCAGGCGATTCTAGGTGTAAACATAGAGTACAGGATGTTCAACTTCAACCCCAACTAACATGCAATAGTCATCAAAAGTTTTAGATGTGAATTCTCCAACATTATTCAATCAAATAGATTTGATCGCATAATTAGGGTGGTGAGCCCTAAGCTTGATAACCTAAGCCAACAATTTGGAGAATGCAGCGTTCCTTGTGGACAACAAGCACACGTGTGGCTAACGTGTGGAAGCATCAACCAAAACCATAAAGTATTTAAATGGTTCGCAGGGAGGGTGAATCGGTCCATAAATGTCCCCTTGAATCCATTGTAGAAAAATGGGAGGATTTGAATAAATCTTGTCATAAGAAGGCTTAGTAATAAGCTTTCCCATAGAATATGTTTGACATGCAATTCCATAGATCGAACCTAAGCTTCAGGTTAATGGATGCCCGTGTGATGATTTGAGGATTCGATGCATCGCTATTTGTCCAGGATGTCCCAAACAATCATGCCAAAGTGTAATTTCGTGCGCAATCCCAGTAGTAAGGTCGGCCACATAGTGGCATTCTATGGGGTGTATGGTCGTAGTATACATACCACTAGGGATACGTTCCATCTTCTCTAGAATATGGTTCTGGCATTATTCGTAGGAAGCTATGCATACAAATTTAACTCCGTTTTCTATTTTAGCATGGTAATTATTATCTCTAATGTCCTTGAAACTTAACAACATTCTTCCGGAATGCGGAGAATATAGTGCCTCAGCAATGGTCAAGATTGTATTATTAGACAACATTATACATGCCTTACTGTATCATTCTATCAGGTTGGATTGGCCTAAGAGGGTTGTCAGAGGTGCATTATTAGGTATGAGGTTAGTGAAATAAATGCATTCACGTAAAACGGTGTGCGTAGTTGCACTATCTACCAGACAACTAACTTCCCCACTAGTTATACCTAAAATGAAAAATTAATTTGAATTGGTCACATGCATAAAAGTTCTAAAAACAAATAACAATTCAAAATAATTTCATTTATTTAAGGATGGTAATTAATTAAAACTTAATATCCAAAAACAAATCACCAACAAATAATCCAAACATAAGGGAAAATTGTTCAAAAATCAACCAAAAACAAAAGGGATGGTTTGGCCACTAGGTGGAATTCGACCCCATGGTGCAATTTTAACTAACTAAAATTGTTTATGTGTAAGATTATAATCTTCCATATGGTGGTATCCTCTTGAAAGTTAGAAACCTCCATCTTTAGAGTCTCTAGTTCGTCCACTTGCACGAAGTTTGATTCAAATTTTTTACGACGAGAATGATATTCAGCTACAACCTTCTAGGGAGCTCGGTAAACACTAGACCAAAAGTCCTTTGAACCACAGCAATAGCACATATCCGCATCCATAGGTTCAAGTGCTTTGCCCTTATTCTTGAAGTTCGGGGCTTTGGGAGCGAGGTTTGAGCACTTATGGGCTTTGTTTCCTCCCTTAGATGGGCCTTGACTCTATTGACCTTTGCGGGGTGGCTTTTGGCCGCCCTTACCACACCTCTTTTAGCATTTTGGGCGTTGATTTGTGCTATAATGTGCTTCAGGCACAACAGTTACCGCAGTAGGTCAAGCTTGATGATTCTTCATTAACAGCTGGTTCTGCTTTTCAGCGAGAAATAAAATAGAGTTCAAATCCAAGAATTTAGTATACTTCTGAGCTCTATATTATTGCTGCAAAACTAACAGCAGAGATAGTCAAATAGGTCTTCTCCAAGAGATCCTCTTCGGTCAAAGTTTCATTACAAAACTTGAGAAGTGATCGAATTCGACAAACTTCAAAATTATATTCATTCACAGACTTAAAGTCTTGAAAGCGCAAATCCTGCTAGTCATGTTTTGCTTTAGGCAAGAATATGTCATTTTGGTGGTCAAAACGATCAGCCAAAGTGACCCATAGTGCACGTGGATCCTCTTCAGCAAGATATTCAGTTTGCATGGCATCATGGATATGTCTTTGGATGAAGATCATAGCAGTGACTTTTTCAGCTTCACCAACAAGGTTGTCTGTCTCTTCTTCAATGGTGGGACGCAAGTTCTTTACAATAAGGTGGAGCTTCACATCTTGGACCCACTTTAGGTGGGTCCTTCTAGAGACCTCCAAAGCAGTGAAGTCGAGTTTGTTCAAATTCGACATGTTCCTATCACAAAATAGATGAACAAGATGTGGTTAGTGTAATGGAGAAAAATCAATCCATTCACATAGAAGTAAAATATACAAGTTCTAATAGACATGTATTGGTTTAATTTTACATGAAAAACTTCAAATTTTCATGGGTGATGTTTTTAAATGACAACTTTAGGTTTTCGAACAAGGCATGTTTTTAAGAAACTTCAAGTTTCAAAATAATTGTGAATTTCAGGTTCATTTGTTCCTATAAAACACAAATATATACACAGAAATATGCGACAAGAATATATGCAAATAGGACTTCAGGTCTACAGTTATAATTAAATTAATTATTTGGACCTCAGGCCAAATTTTAAAGTGTGGGTGAAAAATATAAAACCCATTGGACCTAAAAATTAGGCGAATTAACCCAGGGCCGAAAAGAAGGCTTAAGCCCACGGGTGGCTTAATAAAAATGGTGTCGTGCATCCCATGCCCAAGAATAGGCTGGGTTTGGTCTCGGGTCAAGCAAGCATGCAGGCCCTTGCCTCATAAGGTAATTGGGCTAGATCCACTGGATTCAGTCAACAGCGTCACTTCAGGTGACGTTTCCATGGTCGGTGTAAGTTATAGTCCGTTAGAGAACCAACTATTTGTCGGCAGAGATGAAATCTCAACATCCGGGGAAGGGGAACCCAAGGAATTCAATCGAATTTGAATGAAAAACCCATGAAATTCTTCTAGAATTTCAAGAAATCGTTGGTGAAAGCGATGGGTTTTGTCCAATTTACACAACTGCCTGTCGTGTTGTGTTGGAAGAATCGACGGGGATGACCTGGGCTTCAAGCCGTGGGTTGGGACAAGGTGCTTCAAACACACTGATTTCGATTCAGGCTTGCAACCTAGGTTTCAATATTGGGCTTGGCTTGCCAGGCTATCACAAGCTACTGACCTGGTGTTAATGGCTTGCATGGTGCAAGGTCGAGGGTTCGAAGAACCCCATTATTTCCTGATTTCAATTTTTTTTCTTTTTTTTTTTCAATTCAATTCATATATAATTCAATTTGATGCATATGCAATTCAATAATTTTAATGCATGTACATATATTTGATACAATTCATGGCAAATATCAAATTCACGTAATTCAACAATTATGAATATAATACATACATAATTTATGTAGAATCTAAAATTTGAAAAATGTAAAGTTGTGTCATGCATTATAGTGAATGTTCATGCTATCAGGGCTGGAAAAATATCGAGATAAAAACCATTGTTTTGAAAGAACCTGATTGTGTGATGATATGGATGAACTAGTTTAATGCAGAAAATCTCCTCATCAAATTCCTAAGCACAGTGGTAAGAGCGTGCTAATAACGTGTTGTAGCCTATTTTATCTGACAAGGTTAAGGGGGCCGACGGCGATGGTAGAGAAATTGAGAGAGATGTGTTTGTAAAATTGTAGAGGAATGCGTGTGTTATCCCTCCTACATAGTATCTTTATTTATAGAAGTAAAAAGGAGAGAAGAAATTCCTTCGTCCCCAAGGAATACAAGTTGTAATAGGAAATGATAACTAGAATCAAATATAATATAAGATTTACACAATCACACTTAAACTAAGAAAGTTTACAACAACTATCTATATTTAGCTATTATAGAGAAAAAGATCCTGCACATGATGAGGAATTTTTATCTATACACGAAACATAAATTACTTGGAATATTACTTTATGCGCTATAATAAAAGTGAAAGAAAAAATTAATGTCTCATTGTAAATTTTGTTTAACATAAAAATAAATTCACGTCTTATGATTTAAGTAAAATATTTATAATAGGCTGCCATGTTCCAGTTCACCAAAAGTTACTTGAGTGCACAAAGTACAAAACCACAGGCCCACAAATTTGGCATGTACAGCGTTCCAAGTTCTGTAAGAAATTAAAGAATAGAATTTTAAAGTGTCGGTAATATTTAGGCATTATTGGTCAAAAACTTTAATTACCAGTACTATTGAAATGATAATTTCATGCGCAACAGGTTTCACATTTTCATTCAGATATCTTGTTTTTCTGTTCAATAATACAATATGGGCTTATTTTAGTTACGCTATTTAAAATTCAATTTTTATTTTATTTTATTTTCTGTAATTTAAAAATCATTATTGAAATTTTAAATTCGCTTCATTTTATTTTATTCTTTTATTTCTTCTGTCAAATAGTCGTTAAAGTTGCCAACATGGATGAGTAAAAATGTAATATCATAAGCTTATTTTTAGCTACTACCCTTGAAACTCGATTATGATCTCAATTTGCCTCTAAAATTCCACTTTACACCCTGAAACTCCAAATCATCATTTTATAAACCTCCACAACGAATTGTTGAAAGTTAATGCATAATGTAGATGTGTTTGATTATAAATCTCCTCTATATGTTAACATTTAACAGTAAGAAAATATTAAGTTTAAAAGAAAAAGTTAAGGATTGAAATTTTTGTGGGTTGCTGTGCTTGAGTTGCAGAGATCTGAAAGGAAAAGTAAAGAAGAAATTGATTAGCCTGTTGCACTCAAAGCGGATTCACATAATGAAATTTGTTCCAGTTCTACAGATAGCAAAATTAGTCTTAGAGAAAGAGAGAGGGAGAAGTTCAAAACAACCTAAGTATGCTTTGAATCTTGCTTTTTTTTCACACGTGCATTTTTTAATCCATGTTAAGATGTATGATGGCTTTTGAATGGAATTAACATAATTAAAGTAATGTAGAGTAAATTTTGAGTTTCATGGATTAAATTGATGATTTTTGAGCTTTATGGGGCAAAATGAGATAAAAAATGAATTATAAGGGACAAAGTGAGATTAAAATGAAGCGAATTTGACAATGAAGGAAAGGAAACATGGTAAAGTAAAATGAATTTTGAATTTTAGAAAGTAAAATAATGACTTTTGAATTATAGGAGGCAAAATGAATCAAATTCCAACGAGCGTAGCTAAAATTTTGAGTTATAGATGAAATTTGAAACATGCAGTTTCCCCGTCCTTTCCTCATGGTGGCTAACTTAATATTTTTTTTTTTTTATGTGCAAATTTCAATATTGGTTAGGCGACACTCTTAGTTAAAAAATCCATTTATATATACACACACACAAACTCTTTATGCAAAGGGATCCCCATATTTTTCAAAAAATGGGGATTAAGTGTGGGGCTCACTCCACAACGAATCTCAACGATCTAAACCATCTATTTTGTAAATCTCGATTCATAGATCATCCTTGCGAAAATTCATTTCATTGTTTCTTCTATAACAAAGTATTCGTTAATTTCTTTGAACCCAATTAGATGTTCTAAACATTTCCGATTTGGTTAATATAGGAAGCTCTATGTTTAGCTTCAGGTAGATAGAGCCGTTCCCCCACGTACATCGAATCACTTGTCCTAAAGTGTCCTCCCCACTCACGTTCCCAAAATGATCGAGTACCTCCCATTCTCGGAGAGGTAAGAAAGTCACTGAGGCGAGTGGGTAGGTTGATGATCTATTAGGTGAAACTTGAAAAATAGATGATTTGGATCATTAAAGTTCAATGTGGTGTGGACCCCATAACTAATCCTTATTTTTATAAATAAAAAAATAAAAATAAGGATCCTTTCCCTTAAAGGTTTACTATATATACACATATATATATTTTTTGTTTAGAGGCACTCTTAAGGGAAGAAGTTTTCTGTGAATAGCCTGGATCGGTTGATGTTTCATGTATTGTACGTCTGAAAAATCCCTCAACACTTGATTTCTTCTCTATTTTGATAAAATTTGAAGCTTTATTTGTATCAAAAACTGAATAAAATAAGTCAACTTAATAACTTGGAGGGACTTGTAACTCAAAAACCATATTGTGAATCATGAAATTTTTTAGAGAGAGAGAGAGAGAGTTAATAATAGGGTGGCGCTACCCACTCACATGTTTTTACTTCTTACATGCTTTTGATTTCGGTCATTGAATGAATTGAAGAAGATCAATAAACTATAATTAATAAGGGTGTGTGAGAAGTTAAAAATGATGTATGTACAACACTACATAACAGATAAAACAATACACAAATGTTTCCTCACCTTATATGCATATTTGGAGAAAATAGTTACAAACTTATTTATTATTTTTTAACAAATGATAGCGTTAATAAGTTAAATTGTTAGTTGTTAAGAGAGAGAAGTACACTGAAGGTCAAGCAACACAAGAATGCATATACATAACTATTTTCTGTCATTGCCATAAAACAACAATTTTTTATAAACTTAGTATTTAAACTTAAGTGTTGAGAAAAGACAAAATCTGATAATAAAAAATACCATCGTTGTTTCCTCATGAAGCTTTTTAAATTGTAAATGATGTCAAAGGATCTTATATGTATGCATATTTTGATTTCTTGTTCACACAAAACCCCAATCTAGTAGTTATATAATTTGTTTTTCGGAGAGTAGTTAGATAATTTATTTAGTTCATCTATAAAACAACTCTCTTTTTATATGTGGCTTCAAGCAATACTTTGTCCACCAAAACAATCTACAACAACGGTTTTAGAGCTGACAGGAGGAGCGAAATATGGCTTAGATTCAAATGATAGGGGGGCAACAAGTATTCAAGATTCTAAATGCAGAGAAAACACTTAATTATTTGAGTTATGTAAGTAGAAGAAATCATAAATATCATTTCCTTATTTTTTGGGTAATAGATGATTAATGATTTTTTTACGAGAACGCTTCTAAGTACAGAGAAAACACTTAATTATTTGAGTTATGTAAGTAAAAGAAATCATAAATATCATTTCCTTATTTTTTGGGTAATAGATGATTAATGTTTTTTTTACGAGGACGCTTTTAATTATTTGAGTTGTGCAAGTAGAAAAAATCATAAATATCATTTTCTTATGTTGTTAGGTGATAGATGATTAATAATTTCTTTACAAGAAATGCTAATTAAGAAGACTCTCTTAAAAGTGAAAGTCTCTATAAACTCTCCGTCACCTCATGTTTTTAACAAAATTTTCATGTCAACATTATAAAACAGTATGCCAAAAATATAAGATGACGGAGACTCTCTTTGTGAGAGTGTCTTTTAGCATTTCTCTTTCCTTAACCTTGATAATGTTTGTTGTTTGTTTAGCCAGCTAGGCAGTAACTGACCCCCACCGATCAGCTGCAGCACTCCACACTAAGGTCATCTCCAATTGAAGGGTCTAGAGGGTCAGAGGGCCGAAAATAGCTTGAAAATCGTCTCCAATCGAGGGCCCAGCCATAGGGCTCGTGAGCTCCACTAGAAAAAAAAGGGTCGAAGGGCCAATCGGCTGGCCATTTTCAGCCAACCAGCCCAATTTCTTTTTTTCTTTTTTCTTTTTTTTTTCGTTCTTTTCCATTTGCCTAGCCCACTTTAGGGATTAGGTTTTTTTTTTGTCCCAGCTCACTTTTTGTTTTTATGCCCAACAATCTTGTTTTTTTTTTTGGACGTTTTTTTTTTTAATTTTAATTTTTTTCATACACCATTTCTCACATATTTTTCACCATTCCATACTATTTTACCTCATTTTATTTCAATTCTTCACATTCCATACTATAACCCTTTGGCCCTCGGTTGGAGACGTTTTTTGTGACAAGGCTAAAACGAGTCATATGGTCCTTTGGCTCTCGGTTGAAGATGGTAAGAAATGTCTTATATTGTTCATTAAAATATTAATTTTTTGGATGACCAGATGACTAAAACGAGCTCTCTCACCAGACTTTAGTTGAAGATAGCCTAAATTCCTTAGATCTGAGACAAACTATTTATTCAATTCGTTATGCAAAACCGAACCAATTACAAACAAGTGCGGATTACCATGATGCCACGGCAACATACAATCTTATATTATATAAATTACCTGTAATTTGTTAACTTAGGTCAAACCCCGCCGCCGGGCCTTATTTGACCCACGTGCCTAAAAGCACAGTCCTTGCTATAAACAAGGAACATTAAGCTTCACTGGATTTTGGTGGACAATCCTAAAACATCCTCCTTGACCGTAACTAGTACCTTTCATTGCTTAATCTAATCATTTATATTATTCTAATATCTGCCTTGTCTTTTAGTCCAAAATTCAAAAAACCTTCCTGTTTTTCTTCTAGTATATATAGGGCCTTTTTGGTAACAAAGAAACAACCACACCTCAAGGAAAAGAAGAAAAAAAAAATCACAAATTTAAACACCCTTTCAATACCAACCCACATGGAAATGGAGTCTGCTTTCTTCCATTTTTCAAGTCCAGACTTCTCATCAGATTCCTCCTTTGGTTCACTACACTCCTTTTCATGGGGTGATGAATCACTACTACTTCCTTTCAATAGCCACGAGTTAATGAATTTTCCACCATTTAACATCAACGACTCCCAAGACATGTTGCTCTACGATGTGGTGGCCAGAGGCGCAAAACAGACATTAGTTGCACGGAACGAGGCGAATAGCTTCAATGGGGTTAAAGAACAGGAGGTGACTTCAGCCAACAACCAAACCCTAGAAGAAAAATCCACAAAAGAAAAGGCTTATAGAGGGGTGAGGAGAAGGCCTTGGGGAAAATATGCAGCAGAAATAAGAGACTCCACAAGGCATGGGATTAGGGTTTGGCTCGGCACATTCGATAGTGCTGAGGCAGCTGCTTTAGCTTATGACCAAGCTGCATTTGCACTGAGAGGTTCTTTGGCTGTGCTTAATTTTCCAGCACAAGTTGTCCAAGATTCTCTTCAAGAAATCAAGTATAGACACGATGAAGCGTGCTCACCTGTTATCGCACTCAAGAGGAGGCACTCCATGAAAAGAAAGTCGATGCACAAAAAGGGTAATAAACCAAGCCAATGTACGGATCAAAGAAAAGTACAGGAGGTTTTGCCACAAAATGTGATGGTATTAGAGGATTTGGGCGTTGAGTATTTGGAAGAACTTTTGGACATAAGCTCGTGTGGAAGTAATCATTGGAGTCCGCAGTAAAAGATAAATCATAATGTTCATCTTTCAGATATCTATTTTTATGTTTTGTTTAATTAAATATTAAGTTAACTTTTCTTTCCTTTACCTTTAACCTTCTTTTTTTTACCTCGTCAGTTGACCTACGGATCAAAGGTTCTAGTTGAGAGTTGAGGGGTCATGGTGCAGCTTGGATCTAGGGCCTTTGTGAATTCTGTTAATTAATTCCCACTTCTTTGTAATGTTGAAAGAGATGGAATGTACACATGTGGATCAAAATTATTTTTCTGTCTCAATTATTGCAGTCTATAAAATTACATGAAAACCTATATATTCTTTAAAATTACAAACATATACATAGTGGCCCCAAAATACATTAATTTTGTCCCCTTTCTAAGTTAATGGATTAGGAAGCAAGGGTGTGAATGATCATATCTACTAGCCTCCAAAATCCAAAAAGTCACTTCATCATTGTTTTTAGAGATCACAGCTGACAGCTTATCTTGATATTTTTCATAAATTTAGTAGTTATGATTAAAATGTGACACCTGAGTGATGTATTGTTCTCAATCGTATTTGTAAATGAATTTGGTTCTGCCTTCAATATTAAAACTTCATGGTGACAACACCAAACCAAAGAAGTAAAGAATTTTAAAAGCACCCTACTTTTGGGTGTTGACCGTTATCCTCAACACTCGACAATTTGTGTTTTCTAGTTTTGATGCTTTGCATTCGGAATACGTGACCATGTCCCAATCCCCACTATTTCTTTTCGAACTCGAACACATAATGGGCCAAGCAGCAAATAGGAAAGACAACGTCCCAATCCAAGGAGAAAGCTCTGTAGTGAGCGGCTATTGGTACATGGTAAAGAAATAGTATGTACAAGAAGGAAAAAAATTCATAAAATTCGAACACATGCTGTCTTTTAGTTCGAAATGTTTCTATAAAATGAAAAAAAGGTTGAGGTCCTCTAATTCAACATGTAATCTATATAATCATGTCAAAAAGTTATAGATGTCATATTTGATTGCCACCAATGAAAGATGTAATTTGTGCTTGCCATCAGTGCGAGGGTATACCTGCAAAAGATATACTAATGTTTACAGTACTAGTGAAATTACTTGGTTGGAATATATTTTGATAACAAGTTATTTATGGGCGTCAAACATTCTCATCCTTACAAGTTATATTGTGATAATTAAGCAGTTTTGCACATTACCTCAAATTCAGTCTTTCATAAGCGAACAAAGCATATAGAGATTGACTATTATTTTGTACGAGACAAGATTCAAAACAAAATGATCATGATGAATCACATATCCACATCACAACAGTCAACCAACAGTTTCACAAAATCATTGAGCTCTAGGCAATTCACGACTTTACTTGGAAAGTTGGGAATCATTGACATACTTCCAACTTAAGGAGGAGCGTTAAGGAAAATAAAATCAGTTGATTCTCTATTATGGTGTTTATCCTTATATCATGGAAAGCCTACCATATCGACTCATCTTCAATTCTGTACAAATATGTAAACCTGAAAACAATTTGTATATGCTTTAATTTAAGATCGTATTTACTCTCTGTATTTTGTAAAACCCCTTTGTAACCATTAAATGAAACCATTCAGCCAATATCAAATTTTACAAATTCCTTTTATTTTTGGCTATTGAATTGAAAAAATCAAACGAAAACAATCGATATGATTAAACAAAAGTGTATGGAAGACATAAAGGGTGTGTTTATCATTTCCCAAGTACATATCACAAACCACATTAGCAAAGAGACTAGCATTCCCTCCATCATTCTAATTAAAAAAGGAGAGGCTATCCGTCCAAAACTAACTGTTATTTCTTCCTTTCACAAATGGTAGGAGAAAAGCTTACATGAATTCATTGCAATACAACTTATTTTTGTGTTTATCTTGATCATAACATGTTAAAAAAAGATTTTGTATACGATGGGATAACTAAGTTTTTCTCCATGATATGGAGAATTTGTGTACATAGAGAAAATTTGTATGCAAAATGATCCTTAAACACACATCGAGTTTGTTTATGCACGTATTCCATGTTATGGGCCGATGAACTTTCTTTCATCTTCATCTTATGTGCTAATTGGGTTATCAATTTTTGGGTACGCTCTGACTATCTAATGCTCTGTGGGAAGGTGCGCATGACCAAAATCCCAATCAATAAAAAGAAAGCCCAGTTGCAACTATGAAGCAAACAACTTAATAAGTCAGCCAGGACGATGCCCTAGCTTAGTGCATAATTAATTAGGATGTTTTGTTTGGACTATGAAACTCATGCAATTAAGGCCCATCCTCATTTCCTTATATTGTTATACAACCCACTAGAACCACTTCTCCAGATCAGGTGGAAAATTTTCTTTATTTTTTAATTTTTAAACAAACGATATTATCTACATTAAATGAGAGGGGGTGCGCTTAGCCTCACAATAAGTTATCAATAATGTGGTTCAAATTCAGCTTTGGCGAGAATTGAATCTAAGACGTCTCAAGTAAAGAGAAATATCATTAGACCGTAAGACTAAGTAACAAAATCTTCTTTATATTAACAGTGCAAGATCATCACCAATAGCACCACCAAGTGTCTCGCCAATAGCCTCAAGAGTCCCGCCAATAGCCTCATCGCTTGCATTTTCCTCCATTCATAAGCATCAAAGTTTGTTGTAGCAAAACTAACAAAAGATTGATGTTAATCTGGATTTCACTAGAGTTCCTCATATGTTTTATACGACGTAGTGTCATAAACAAAGTAAATAAATTAAATGATAACCTTAAATATTAGAATCTACTTCTGAAGCATGAGAAAATCTCAAAGTTTCTAAACAAATATAAAATTTAACAACCTTATAATAATTAAGTTTCGAAATATCTTTAAAACTTAAAATCCCATGTCATCCTTAACCTAGTAAACGAAGGAATTTTACTTAAAAGGCTCATAGAACCAAAATTTACAATGCTATGAACTTGTTGTTGTAGTTTATTTTATCTGACAAAGTTAAAGAGGGTCGGCGGCAAGGAGAAGAGAGAGAGAGACAGAGAGAGATGTGTTTGTAGAATTGTAGGGAAATGTGTGTTGTTATCTCTCCTACATTGTGCCTTTATTTATAGTAGTAAAATGAGAGAAGATATTCCTTCATCCCCAAGGAATACAAGATACAATAGGAAATGATAACTAGAATCAAATCTAATCTAGGATTTACACAATCATACTTAAATTAGGAATGTTTACAACACTCCCCCTTGAGTGTGTAAATACTCAAGGTAGATTTAACATCATGCAGGAGTTGAGGAAGTCAACTCATCGGCACTGATTCTAAGGAACAACGCTTATTCTCAATAAGATAGGAACTTGCATAAGTAGTATGTCTCACTAAAAAACCCTATGGCTCTGGCAAAAATCCGAGGAGGGACCAAATCCTTAGTCTAAAGAAATATGTGTGAGAAATGCAAAGTCAAAAGAAACATCTACAGGACGTCATCAGGGATGTGACCATCCAGTGGGAAAAACGCTCCTAATTGTATAGAAAAAGAGTACATTAAGATCAAGCAAGTATCTACAATATACTCCCCTTGAGTTTGACATAATTCCAAAGAGAAATAGCAAAGTTACAACTCAAAACGTTTACGCATACCAATTCCATGAACAAGCTTCTGAAACATCGTCTTTGGCAGTGATTTGGTGAAGAGGTCGGCCAGATTGTCTTGTGAACGGATTTGCGTGACTTCAATCTTCTGATGCTCTTGTTATTGATGTGAAAAGAAGAACTTTGACGTAATGTGCTTGGTGTTGTCTCATTTGATGCAACCCTTCTTGAGCTGTTCAATGCATGCTGCGTTGTCTTCAAAGATCGTCATCGGGACAGCAACGACAGGATAAAGATCGTAAGAGCTTCGAATATGGCCCACTACTGCTCTCAACCAAAAGCATTCTCAAGTTGCTTCATGTAAGGTGAGAATTTCAGCATGGTTAGACGAAGTGGCAACTAAGGTCTGTTTAGTTAACCTCCAAGAGTAAAGATATAACTCGTTTGAGAACTCGCCTTGTGCAGATCAGACAAGTATCCTGCATCGGCATAACTAACAAGGCGAGAATCAACTCAAGGAGCATAAGGTACAGCACCATTCAAGGATTCATAGGGATAAAACAAGCTCAAATCCATAGTACCCTTAAGATAACGGAAAATGTCTTTCATGCCAATCAAGTGTCTGTGTGTAGGTGCATTATTGTATCTTGCCAAAAGATTAACAGCGAAGGAGATGTCGGGTTCAGTGCATTGAGCTAAATACAATAAAGCACCTATCACACTTAGATAAGGAACTTCAGGCTCCAAAATCTCTTCATCATTCTCTTTCGGACCGAAGGGATCTTGTTTTGCATCTAGCGATCGAACGATCATAGGAGTACTCGAAGGCTTCGCTTTATCCTCATTAAAACGGTACAACACCTTCTGGGTGTAATTTGATTGATGTACTAAGATTCTATCCGAACAATGCTTTATCTCGAGACCGAGACAATATCGAGTTTTACCTAGATCTATCAACAATGCTCTATCTCGTTGTTCACATATCCCTAACTAGTCAAATATTCACTCATGTAGTTATACCACATTCTTCCATATTGTTTCAAACCGTAGAGTGAACGCCTCAGCTGAATTGAGAGCGTGTTCCGGGGTTTGAAAATATTTGAACCAATCAATGTAAGTCATTCAGGAACTTTCATATAGATTTTTGTATCAAGATCCCCATAGAGATACGCGGTTACTACGTCCATCAGCTGCATATCCAGTTTTTCGGAAACTACCAAACTGATAAAGTAGCGAAAAGTAATCACATCCATAACGGGTGAGTAAGTTTCGTCATAGTCAATCTTAGGGCGTTGTGAGAAGCCTTGTGCAACAAGACGAGCTTTGTAACGCACAATTTCAATCTTCTCATTACGCTTCGAACGAAAAACCCACTTGTAACCAACGGGCTTCACATGTGGAGGAGTAGAAGCCACAGGTCCAAACATCTTACGTTTTGCAAATGAATCGAGTTCAACTTGGATTGCTTGTTTCCAGTTTGACCAATTAGTTCTACGTCGACCTTCATCAACGGAACATGGTTTAATGTCGTTACTCAACATGATCTCAGTAGCTACTACATATGGTAATGCATCATCGACAATCATCTCAATTCTACACCACACATAATCTAAGCTAGCATAATAGACCGAAATCTCACGATTCTCGAGAAGATGATTCGTCTCTTCAAGGATGCTTCCATAATCTAGAATTTCCACATGAGTTGGATAGAATGAGTAAGTGATAGTCGGATTCATGGTAGGCTCTTCAAGGCCTTGTGTTGTGGGTTTTCTTTTCCGAGGGTGTGAATCCTTTAAACCAAGAGGTATGCCACACTTTTATGTAGGGGCAAATGATTGGCTAGCCACTAATGTACGTGGATCACCAGAATTGGTGTCCTAAGCCTCCAGGTGGGAAGTTTGTCGTACATTTGGTACATCCATCTTTACAGGCGTATTCGCAGTTGGAATATATGATTTTGTCATACGCGCTAGATCAATGAAAGCATCTGGTATGCTCTAAGTTATGCTTTGGAAATCTAATATGCGTTGCACCTCAGTTTTAGACTGAGTGGTGCAGGGATTTAAATGAGACAAAGTGGGAGTCGTCCATGATAATTCGCGTTGTTCTTCAGGAATATTGATGTTATTATTTCCCCCGAACGACGGGAAGACTGTCTCATAGAAATGACAATCCGCGAAACGAGCAGTAGACAGATCGCCTGTCAAAGGTTATAAGTAACGAATAATCAAAGAAGAATCATATCCGACATATACCGCACAACCAAAAACGTGCAGATGCAATATGTCAGTTTGTATCTGGTAACCAACTGAAGGGCACTAAATGGTTGTGTCGCAACAAGCCTCAGGCGGACCAACTTTCCTGCATGCAATATTCCATGGCCCCAAGCAGCGATCAGGAGCTTGGTATGTATGACCAACGATCGAGCAATCATTTGTAAGCACTTAATGAAAGCCTCTACCAGGCTGTTCTGAGTATGAATATGGGCTACAAGATGTTCAACGTCAACACCAACCGACATACAATAGTCATCAAAAGTTTAGATGTGAATTCTCCAACATTATCTAATCGAATAGATTTGGTCGAATAATCAGGGTGGTGAGCCCTTAGCTTGATAACTTGAGCCAACAATTTGGAGAATGCAGCGTTCCTTATGGACAACAAGCACACGTGTGACCAACTTGTGGAAGCGTCAACCAAAACCATAAAGTATCTAAATGGTCCGCAATGAGGGTGAATCAGTTCACAAATGTCCCTTTGAATCCGTTGTAGAAAAGTGGGAGGATTCAAACGAATCTTTTCATAAGAAGGCTTAGTAATAAGTTTTCCCATTGAACATGTTTGACATATGATTCCTTGGATCGAACCTAAGCTTCATGTTAGTGGATGCTCATGTGATGATTTGAGGATATGGCATATCATTATTTGTCCAGGATGTCCCAAACAATCATGCCAAAGTGTAATTTCGTGAGCGATCCCAATAGTAGGGCCGGCCACATAGTGGCATTCTATGGGGCGTATGGCCGTAGTATACAAACCACTCAGGATACGCTCCATCTTCTCTAGAATACTCTTCTGGCCGTATTCGTAGGAAGTTATGCACAGAAATTCAACTTCATTTTCTACGTGGGTTTCAGCGTGGTAATTGTTATCTCTAATGTACTTGAAACTCAACAATGTTCTTCCGGAACGTGGAGAATAAAGTTCCTGAGAAATGGTCAAGATTGTACCATTAGACAACATTATACGTGCCGTACCGTATCCTTCTATCAGGTTAGATGGGCCTGAGAGGGCTGTCAGAGGTGTATTCTTAGGTATGAAGTTAGTGAAATAAATGCATTCATGCAAAATTGTATGCGTGGTTGCACTATCTGCCAGACAACTTACTTTCCCACTAGTCATACCTAGAATGAAAAATTAATTTGAATCGGTCACATGCATAAAAGTTTTAAAAACAAATATCAATTCAAAATAATTTCATTTATTCAAGGATGGTAATTAATTAAAACTTAATATCCAAAAAACAAATCACCAACAAATAATCCAAACATAAAAGAAAATTGTTCAAAAATCAACCAAAAACAAAGAAGGGGTTCGGCCACTAGGTGGAATTCGGGCCAATTGTCTTATTTCAACTAAAAAATAAGTTTATGTCTAAGATTCTAATCTTCCATAGGGGTCGTATCCTCTTAAAAGTCAAAAACCTCCATCTTTGTAGTCTCCGGTTCATCCACTTGCACAAAATTTGATTCAAATTTCTTACGATGAGAATGATATTCATCTACAACCTTCTTGGGCACTCAGCAAACACGGGACCAATGGTCCTTTGAGCCACAGCAATTGCACATATCCGTGTCCATGGTTTCAGGTGCTTTGCCTTTATTCTTGAAATTCAGGGCCTTGGGAGCGAGGTTTGAGCACTTCGGGGCTTTGTTTCCTCCCTTAGATGGGCCTTGACTCTGTTGACCTTGGTGAGATGGCTTCTGGACGCCCCTGCCACTCTTCTTTTGGCGTTTTGGGCATTAGTTAGTGATATAATGTGCTTCAGGCACAACAGTCGCCCTAGTAGGTTGAGCTTGATGATTCTTCATCAACAGCTGGTTCTGCTTTTCAACGAGAAGTAAAACAGAGATCAAATCTGATAACTTAGTGAACTTCTTAGCTCTATATTGTTGCTGTAGAACAATATTAGAAGCAGAGAAGGTCAAATAGGTCTTTCCAAGAGATCCTCTTTAGTCAAAGTTTCGTTGAAAAACTTGAGAAGTGATCGGATTATACAAACTTCAGAATTATATTCATTCACAGACTTTAAGTTTTGGAAGCGCAAATGCTGCCAGTCGCGTCTTGCTTCAAGCAAGACTATGTCCTTTTGGTGATCAAAACGATCAGCCAAAGAGACCCATAATGCACGTGGATCCTCCTTAGCAAGATACTCAGTTGAGCATCATGGATATGTCTTCGGATGAAGATCATAGCAGTGGCTTTTTCAGCTTCACTAACAAGGTTGTCCGTCTCTTTTTCAATAGTGGGACGTAAGTTCTTAGCAGTGAAGTGGAGTTTCACATCTTGGACCCACCTGAGGTAGTTCCTTCCAGAGACTTCCAAAGTGGTGAAGTCGAGTTTGTTCAAATTCAACATGTTCCTATCACAAAATAGATGGACAAGATGTGGTTAGTGTAATGGAGAAAAATCAATCCATTCACATAGGAGTAGAACATACAAGTTCTAATAGACATGTATTGGTTTAATTTTGCATGAAAAACTTCAGATTTTCATGGGTGATGTTTTTAAGTGAAAACTTCAGGTTTTCAAACAAGGCATGTTTGTAAGAAACTTCAGGTTTCGAAATAATTATGAACTTCAGGTTCATATATTCCTACAAGCCAACACAAATATAGACATAGAAAAATGCAACAAAAATATGCAAGAATAGAACTTTAGGTCTATAATTATAATTGAATTTAATTATTTGGACTTCTGGCCAAATTAAAGTGTGGGTACCCATTGGGCCTAAAATAATTAGGCGAATAAAACTCGGGGCCCACAAGAAAAACTAAGCTCACTGGTGGCTTAAGAAAATTGGTGCCATGCTTCCTAGACCCCAAAATTGGGCTAGGGGTCTCGAGTGTAGGCTGCAAGCCTATGGGGAGGGATAGGAGCAGGGAGGTGGGTTGCTGCAGCCAAGCCCAAGAAAATATTCGTACGAGCCATTTTAGGCGAGCCCAAAACAAAAATTTATTTTGTTTTTTTTTCTTTTTATAGGCCGGGGAAAATTAGGCCGTTAAGTCCAAAGGGGTGAATGGGCTCCCTCGGAAAAATAGGAGCCGGGCCAAAGGGGTTTAGATTGGTCCGAAACCAATCAAAGTTCATAGGGCTATGTTGTTGACCAAAAAAAGCAACCCAACGTGTGTTGGGTGTGCATTGCCAGGGAAGAACGTCTGGTTTGGTCGATGGTGCCACGTCAAGCGGTCAGCGTTGGGACAAAGATGCTTGAGGCGAGCCCGTGGGTCGTTAAAGACCTCAAATATGAACGAAGATTTGAAAAAAAATCTCGGCATTCTTTGTAAAACCCAAGAAAATCGAATCGGATTTTTAGATAAATTTCGACGAAATTTGATAATCTCTGTAAATTGGTGTCGATGACGAGCTTCAGGCCAATAAACATGGTGACCCGAGGTGTAAAGATGGGCTGCAAGCCATCCTGCGACGGGGGAAGACACTGTGAAAAATGTCAGGGTCACTGGGTTTTTAGTCCTGGAGCCCTCGACTCCATCTTTGGGACTCGGTGTGGCCATCCAAGCTTCAGGCTTGGTTGAAAGCGCAAGGTCATGGGTTCGAAGAGCCCAGAATGTGATTCCCAATTTTGTTTTTTTTTTTTTCAATTCAATTCATATATAATTCAATTCAAAGCAATAATATGTTAATTTAATTCAATTTGATGTATATACAAATATATTTGATGCAATTCATGGAAAATATCAAATTCACATAATTCAACAATTATGATTATGAGGCATACACAATTTATGTAGAATATAAAATTCGTAAAACGTAAAGTTGGGTCATGCATCATGGTGAATGCTCATGCTATCAGGGCTGCAAAAATATCAAGATAAAAACTGTTGTTTTGAAAGAACTTGATTGCGTGATGATATGGATGAACTGGTTTGATGCAGAAAAATTCTCTAACGTCATATTCCTAAGCGCAGCGGTAAGAGTGTGCTGATAACTTGTTGTGGTCTATTTTATCTGACAAAGTTAAAGAGCCGACGGCAATGAGAAGAGAGAGAGAAAGAGATATGCGTCTGTAGAATTATAGGGGAATGTGTGTTGTTATCACTCCTACATTGTGCCTTTATTTATAGTAGTAAAAAGAGAGAAAATATTCCTTCATCCCCAAGGAATACAAGATACAGTAGGAAAGGATAACTAGAATCAAATCTAATCTAGGATTTACACAATCATACTTAAACTAGAATGTTTACAACACTTGCTACCATTTTGCACATGTCATATTGTTCTTTGATCTACTACGTCAACAATTCTACATCATTATATATAATCTTGCCTCCCTCCTTGATGATATGGTCGCAACAGTACAATACTATTTGATCTTCGCCTCAACTTTGGTGCTTTTAGGGATAGGCACGGTCCGGTTCGGCTTTGTTCCACTCTCAAATCGAAAATTTTTAACGGTTCTGTTCGGTGCAGTTTTGCTTAAATTTATTACTAAAATCTTATGGTTCAATTCATGTTGGTTCCAGTTCAGTTCATGCCAATTTACGATTTTAACCAAAATTATTTGTATATTTTTTCGAATTTTTTATTTTCAATGCCAAACACCTACTTCAACCACAAATTCAAGCAATTTTGAGTTCCCACTACTAGATCTACAAGATTTGTGATCGGAAGATAAAAAGTGTACATATAAATATAAATCTAAAGATAGAAAGCCTCATATCAAGACCAAAGTGTACACCCTAAACTAAAACTAAAGTGTACACAATGCATAATATACTAAAAAAGAATGAAGAAAAATAGAGTAGGGAAGAAAAGTGATAAAACAATGAAGGAGGGCGAGAGAACTAAAAAGAAATATTGGGTTTAAACATATAACTTTCTTGGAAAAATATCTTATTTATATAAAATAATAATATAAAAAACAATAATGTATATTAAAAGCAGTTTGGTCCGATTCTTCTAGTTCTTAATATTTCCAAATCAGAATCAAAACCGTTTTGAGACAGTCCGATTTGGTTTTTTTCCGGTTTAAAATTTTTTGGTCAACGCGGGTTTTTACGAGTTTCTTTTTATTTGTCATCGTTCAATTCGATTTACCGGTCCGGCGGTTTTTATGCACATCCATAGGTGTTATGGTCACCTATTGCGAAAAGTTGGGCCTTTTAGCTCCAGACAAAAATATCTAAAGTTTACAGTTGGCCACCAATTTTCACATGTGTTTTGACCAAGAAATAGAACCATATACAGGTCCATAAAACTACATAGAAGACCTGAGATTTCGACCCCCCACCCCCCAATACATGTGTGGACTGATTATTAAGTACCTAATGTCAGTTTCTAATGAGGATGAATTCAAACATAGAACTCGAGCGCATAATTGAATAGCCTTAAAAACGTGAATCACACATTGTTAGACACATGTAGTGAATTTGTTAAAATTGAATTATAATTGTACTTTTGATTGGTAGAAATAATTTTTAGTGTACAAGAAATGTAATTGTATATATTGTATTCCGTATCAATGAAAAGTTTATTTCAGCCAAATATATTTTTCTACATGGTATCACAACAGGTTTCAAACCTAGCTCTTCTTTTTTATTTTGGCAGCTATCCTTGCCGCTGTTTTCTTGTCACATGAGTAATTCTTCTTCTGACGGCACCAATCCTTTTTATTTACACCATTTTGATCACCCAAATCTTATTTTTGTCTCCACTATGTCTCCAAGAAGTTGAGAGGAGACAACTGAAAGAACTTAAGCAAGGATTGTAAAGACTGATTGCATAAGCTCAGCTCAATTAATTATGAGTGAGTTCTATACTTCATTATATAGGATTTTCAGGATTAGGTAGTTACAGTGTATCTATTATCAAGATTACAATGGGATTCAAATTACAAAATACATAAACCAAAAGCTAAGGTACACGGTGATGACAGAGTCATGTTGAATGAGGACTCTGGTTCTTCTCAATCTGTTGAAGATTTTGTGTGTTATCCAAACTGTGATTTGGAGTAGATGAGCAGGAACCATGTAATTCGAACGGTTGATGAATTGACACGGATTGCTAACCTGGAGGACATGTAGGATTAGTAGGTTTATCATTCCCTCTGCAAGTTAAGCGATCGTTGTCGAACGGGAAGCTTGGAAAGAACATAATGAAAACGAGTGGGAGACAATCCTTTTGTAAGAAGATCAGTAAGTTGGTTAGTAGTAGCAACATAGCCAGCAACTAACTCTTTGCACACCACTTTCTCTCTAACTTAGTGGTAGTCAACTTTAACGTGTCGCATGCGAGCTTGATAAACAAGATTAGAAGCAATGGCAAGACGCTGATATTGTCACACCATAACCGTGGTGATGTAAAAGGAAGATGAAGGTCATGAAAAATGTGACGAAACCAAGACAAGGTAGCCAACTATCGATATTCAGCTTCATTGCTGGAGTGGGAAACACCTTGTCGTTTCTTGGAGCCTCAAGATACTACGTTATCCCCATGAAAAATACAGTAGCCCCTTGTCGAGTAACGGTCATCGGGGTCGCCGGTATAGTCGGCATTAGCAAATGCAGTGAAGATAAGATGACTGGGTTTGTATACAATTCGATGATCATGTGTTGCTTTTAAATAACATAATATACGTTTGACAGCAGCCCAGTGAGCAGTGGTGGGTGAATGTATATATTGGCAGACCTGGTTGATAGTAAAGGTAATGTCAGGTCGTGTAAAAAAGAGATATTGAAGTGCCCCAACTACACTTCGAAAATCAATGTCATCCAATAATGGTTCGCCCTCGTATAAACTCAATTTTCAGCTAGTGGCAGCATGAGTGGTGAGTGTTTTGGCATAAACCATTTTTGTCTTGTTGAGGAGGTCCATGATTTACTTTGACTGAGAGAGATACTATTGAATTTTGAATGTCTATATTTGTATTGTGTGAAACCAAGTACAAGGAAAGCTCATATAAATGAGCGGAAGAAAGGAAAAGAAACAGGAGGAGCCGAAAACAAGGAAAAGCAAAACATAAAGAAAGAAAAAGCAAAGCATGAAACATGGAAGCAGAAAACATGGAAGGAAACATGGAAAAGTAAAGCAGCCATAGAAAAGTAAAGCAGCAGCCCTAGAACTTCTTCCATGCTTTCTTCCAATACTCCCCCTCAAGCTGGATCAAAGGGATTAATTAATCCAAGCTTGAACAAAAGACGTTGAAAATCAGCACAGGGTAATCCTTTTGTGAAAATATCCGCAAGTTGATCATGACTGCGCGTGTAGTGAGTGTCGATCACCTTGGACTGAACTTGATTTCTGACGTAGTGACAATCAACTTCAATATGTTTAGTTCGCTCATGGAATACAGGATTCGATGCAATGTGCATCGCGGCCTGATTATCACAGTGTAGGGATATGGGTTGTTGATGAGGAAAACCTAAAGTCAACAGAAGGCTTTTGAGCCAAATAAGTTCACAAGCAGTGAACGCCATAGCACGATACTCTGCCTCTGCACTAGAGCGTGCAACAACACTTTGTTTCTTGCTTTTCCAGGTAACTAGGTTGCCTCCCACAAACGTACAAAACCCAGTGGTAGACTTGCGATCGAGAGAATTGCCTGCCCAGTCAGCATCGGTATAGCCTGAGATCTGAGTGTGACTATTGTTGCGCATAAGAATTCCTCTACCAATGGAACCCTTAAAATAACGTAGCACACGATGAACAATCTTTAAGTGATCCATGCTTGGAGAGTGCATAAACTGGCTAACAATGCTGACAGCATATGATATATCAGGACGTGTGATAGTCAGATAAATGAGTTTGCCAACCATTCTTTGATAGTAACTTAAATTGGGAACTGGATCACCGTGAGTTTTTAGCTTCAAGTTGCTATCCAAGGGAGTACGAGCAGGCTTGCAATCTGTCATTTTTGCTTCGTGAAGAAGATCCATGACATACTTGCGTTGGTTGAGGAAGAAACCCTTGTGAGAGTGTGCCATCTCGATGCCCAGAAAGTATTTGAGAGTGCCAAGATCCTTGATAGCAAACTTGTTGTTGAGATACTGTTTAAGAGCATTAATCTCTGACATATTATCACCTGTCACAATTAGATCATCAACATAAATGAGCACAACTAGTTTACCCACTAAGCTGGAATGAACAAATAGGGAAGAATCCGCAATACTTCGACAAAAACCAACCCTTTCCAGAACATGACTGAGCTTGGCATACCATGCACGTGGACTTTGCTTGAGACCATAAATGGATTTATGGAGTTTGCACACCATTTCTGGATTGTTTGATTGAGGATGACCTGGGGGTAGCTTCATGTAAACCTCTTCTTCAAGTTCACCATGCAGGAAAGCATTTTTAACATCCATGTAAACCTCTAACAGTGCTCATTTTTGCCACCGGAGCAAATGTCTCTTTATAATCGACGCCATAGGTTTGTGTAAAACCTCAAGCAACCAAGCGAGCCTTATTCCTTTCGATTGTGCCATCTGAATGAAACTTAGTTTTGTACACCCAACGACTCCCCACTGCCTTCTTTCCTTTTGGAAGTTTCACTATAGTCCATGTGTTATTTTCATGGAGGGCTTGAAGCTCTTCTGCCATAGCATTTCTCCACTCACTGTAAAGATTGGCTTCTTGAAAACTTTGAGGTTCTCGAGCTTCATTAATGGCACTTAGGAATGTAGCAAAAGAAGATAAGACTTTGCTATAATCAATAACATCAGTCACGGGATACCTGGCAGTGTAGGTCACATAATCATGCAACTTGGATGGAAGTTTCCTCTCTCGTGCAGGATTGCGACGAACTGTAAGAGATTGAACTACAGGTATTTGAACAACATCATGGTTGGAAGGATCACTGGAGGGTGCAGTGTGAATCTCTGATGAGGAAGGGTTTTCATCTTCAAGATGTTCCACCGAGTGAAGGTTAACATCATCCGGCACATGATCACTAGGAGTGCATGTTGCATCTTCTCCGTTTGGATATGGAAAAGGAAATAAGTCCATCAAATGCTCCCCCTGTCTAGAGTAATCCAGTGATTGTGAGAAGTAAGGAACATGTTCTTCAAATTTAACATCCCTTGAAACAACCATTTTTCTAGTTGTTGAATTATAGCACTTGTAACCTTTTTGGGTAGATGAATAACCTAGAAAGACACATTTGGCAGCCCTTGGGTCTAGCTTGTCACGATTTTGAGTTTGAATGTGAACAAAGCATGTACACCCAAAGACTCTCAAATGGGAAAAGTTGATCTTTCTATTTTTCAAGACCTCATAAGGTGATTTAAAATTCAACACTTTACTAGGCAATCTATTGATGAGATATGCCGCAGTAAGGACTCCTTGAGACCAAAACTTCTTAGGCACATTCATGTGAAACATAAGAGCTCTAGTCTTCTCAAGTAGATCTCTATTCTTCCTCTCGGCCACCCCATTTTGTTGAGGTGTTCCAACACAGCTTGTTTGGTGTAATATACCATGCGTGCTCAAGTAGTGTGACATGTTATGAGACATATATTCTGTGCCATTATCTGATCGTAAAATATGAATTTTTGAAGCAAATTGGGTGGCCACAAGTCTATGAAAATCTTGAAAAACTTCCATCACTTCACTTTTAAATTTCAAAAGATACAACCAAGTAATCCTTGTGAAATCATCCACAAAAGTTACAAAATATTTGTATCCATCAAAAGACTCTATAGTTGGTCCCCAAACATCGGAATGCACAATTTCAAAAGGGTTACTAGCCCTAGACAAAGAGGAAGTAAATGGTAATCTAGTAAACTTAGAAAAATGACAAACATCACAAGGACTTGTAACTTTGCACATATTTGGGAACAAGGTGGATAGAACTTTTTCAGAAGGATGTGCTAGACGTTGGTGCCAAAGTTGTTGTTCTTGAGCTAAGCTTGAAGTGACTTGAAAAACCTTGGGAACTTGAATATGCTTGGAAAGATAGTAGAGACCATTTAAGAAAAATTCTTCACCAATCGTCTTCTTGGTGACTACATCCTAAAAGATCACATTTTTGGGAGAGAAAATGGCAAGACAATTTAATGAGTTTGTGATCTTGCTAACAGATAAAAGTTGAAAAGGGAATGAGGGAACATAAAGAGCCTCAGACTCGACATCACTTGAGATCAAATGTATTTTTCCTTTTCCCACAACCATAGCATTTTTTCCATTGGCAACTGACACTTGGGATGGAATAGAAAACTTTTCAAATTTATGCAAGTTTGTAGACTTGTTAGTCATATGATCAGTGGCTCCAGAATCTATAATCCAATAATCATGCACATTACCAATGTTAAGAGCAGTTGAGAAGGAGTGTAAGATACCTGGGATGTCCCTTTGTACCACGCCTTCATTTCCAGCCAGGAAGCCAGTAAACTGTCCTAGTAGTGCAGTTTGATTGTTGTCACACTGATTTAGTGGTCCTTCACTATCTCCAAGACCTTGTTTCTTGTGAAGAAACATAGCAAACTCGTTGATCAGTGCAGCTGGATTAGTGGTGAACTTCAGTGCTCCATCAGAAGAAGTTGTGGCAACATGATTTGCCTTGTAAGAAGGGTTGTACGAGCCTTTCGAGACACCTTTGTTATCCCTAGGAAACTTTGGTTTTAACTCTGGATGAAGAATCCAGCATCGGTCTCTTGAGTGCCCACCAGCATCACAATGGCTACATTTTAAGCCAGTTTTCTTTCCTTTGTAGCCTCTCTCCTCACCAAGTTTTTGGTTAGAGAAGTAAGCCCTAGTTTCTGGTATATTTGCCTTCATGTCCAAGGTCATGACTTTCCTTCGAACCTCTTCTCTTTGAATTGTGGCACACACACTTGAAAAATAAGGCAGGTCGGGATTCATAAGGATATGGCTTCGAAGATCTTCGAATTCAGGGCTCAGGCTTGCTAGGAGTTGGAATATTTTGTTTTCCTCGACTCTTTTAGTTAGCACAGCAGCGTCGATGGTGTGTGGTCGATACACATTCAACCGCATTGTTCTGATTTCCATACATTTCCTTGAGATTTTTCCAAAGAGTCATGGAGGATTCAGCATAGCTAAAAATTTCTGCAATCTTACGATCCATGGAATTGAGTAGCCACGACATGACCAACTAGTCTTTGCATAGCCAAGCATCATACTCCGGTGAGGTAGTCTCAGGCATTGGAATAGCACCATTAACATAACCAAGCTTTGATCATCCTCCTAGAGCAAGAGAAACTGCTCTTTCCCATGGAAGATAGTTAAACTCATTTAGCAAAACAGAACTAAGACGTTGATTTGGGTTGATATCAATATCTGAGTGTGGTGATGGTGGAGTAGCATGAAAGCGGTCTCCTTCCAATTTTCTAAGCTTTCTTCAGCCATGATTGAAGGACAAGAAGCTCACAAATCTCTCAAGAGAACACCACAGAGACAGGCCGGTTAGGGTCACTGCTCTGATACCATATTGAATTTTGAATGTCTATATTTGTATTGTGTGAAACCAAGTACAAGGAAAGCTCATATAAATGAGCGGAAGAAAGGAAAAGAAACAGGAGGAGCCGAAAACAAGGAAAAGCAAAACATAAAGAAAGAAAAAGCAAAGCATGAAACATGGAAGCAGAAAACATGGAAGGAAACATGGAAAAGTAAAGCAGCCCTAGAAAAGTAAAGCGGCAGCCCTAGAAAAGTAAAGCAGCCCTAGAACTTCTTCCATGCTTTCTTCCAATAGATACATTGCAATGGGAATCCTCTTGATTTCCATGCCCAGAAAGTAATGTAAAGGGTTGAGGTCCTTCATGGAAAACATTTGACCGAGTTGGGCAATAAGCTGGGATATGTGACTTGCATTGTTGCCCATAACAAGGATATCATCAACATAAATCAACAAATAAATAATGGTGGTGCCATTGAAGAAAGTAAAGAGTAATGAATCTACCATAGATGCTTGAAAACCCAAGTGCTCAAGATGTTAAGAAAAACAGTGAAACCAGGCGCGATGAGCATGTTTCAAACCATATAAAGATTTATACAAACAACAAACATGTGAGGGGTACTGAGGATCAACAAAGCCGGAAGGCTGACGCATATACATTTCCTCTGTCAAAAAGCCATGTAAAAATGCATTTTGGACGTTGAGTTAACGAATGGGCCAGTTATAGTGCAGGGCAATGGAAAGAAGAAGTCTGATCGTGGCATGAGTGACAACGGGGCTGAAGGTTTCACTGTAGTCAATTCTGGCTTGTTGATGAAAACCATTTACCACAAGACGTGTTTTGAATCGTTGTATGGAACCATCAGAATGCCTCTTAATTTTGTACACTTATTTATTAAGGAAAACGTTCATGGATGATTGAAATGGAACCAATGACCATGTACCAGTTCGTTGGAGGGCATTAAACTCTTCTGCCATAGCATGTCTCCATTATGCATATTTGTTTGCCTGTGTAAAACAAGTAGGCTCAACTACATCATTAGTTGTATAGGAAATAAATGCATATTTGGGATTAGGTTTGTGAATCCTTTCCTTGGCATGAGTAACCATGGGATGTGTAGGTAGAGTGGACCTCTAAGATGAAGAGGTGACATGCATGTACTTGCATTCTCAGGGTGGGGAGAAACTATGAGATCTAAGGGTAGAGTACTAACTAGAAGAGATAAAGATTAGGGAGTGGGGTTGGTAGAAGGGTTGGTACTAGTAGGATGTGGGGTAGCAGAAGGGATGGAGGGAGTAGGTGAAGCAGAAATTGGTTGGAAATGTGGCATGTAGGGTTCAATATTTATTATGGTGTTAGGTGAGAAATTAGAAGAATAAGACTAAGTAGAGTTGATTTCTTTGTAGGGAAATGTAGTTTCATCAAACACAACATGACGGGACAAAAAGACTCGACCTGTAGATAAATCTGGACACATATAACCTTGTTGATTTAATGAGTAGCCAAGAAAAACACAACGTTTGGATTGAAACTGTAATTTATTGGAATTGTATGGCTTAAGATATGGGAAACATGCACAACCAAATACTTTTAGAATATCATACTGAGGAGTTTTAAGAAAGAGTTTTTGAAATGAGGACTCATCATTCCAGATCTTAGTGGGCAAACGATTGATTAAATAAATGGCAGTGTGAAAAGCCTTGTCCCAAAAAAGAAGTGGGTAGGGATGAGTGAGCGAGAAGAGTAAGACTAGTTTCAACAATATGACGGTGTTTACGTTTTGAAACACCATTTTGTTTGAGATGATGAAGACATGTGAAACGATGATGTATACCATGATGAGTCAATAAGGTTTTGAAAGTGTTATTAATATATTCTCCTCCACCATCTGTTTGAAAGGATTTGATTGTGGTGGTAAATATTTTTCAACTAATTTTTTAAAATTTACAAAGGTGGAAAAAAAAACATCAGATTTTAGTTTTAATGGATACAACCATAAGTATCTAGAAAAATCATCAATAAACACTACATAATACTTAAATCCATTGATAGAAACAGAAGGAGAAGTCCATACATCCAAATGAATCAATTGTAAAAGAAAACTTGACCTAGAACTAGACAAACTGAAGGGTAACTTATGACTCTTGCCGAGTGGACATGAGTGACAAAAGTCACTAGTTACAACACCATTGACTGGTAATTTATTCCTAGAAATTAAAGAATTCAAAACATAGGGTGATGGATGACTTAATCCAGAGTGCCAAACAGAATTGGACACCCTAGCACCTAGGAATGCAAAGACTCCTTTATTGCATGATGAGACACTGGAAAAAGGGTAGAAACCATCCCTACTTGGGCCTTGGAAAGCGTCTTCCCGGTATAAAGGTCCTGAACACCATATGAATTTGGATATAAGGTTAGGGAACAATTGTTATTAGTGGTAAACTTACGAATGGATATAACATTGGTGGATGTGTTAGGGCAAAATAGTGTGTTGGTTAATTTAAAAGTGGCTTTGGGTGTGCAAAAGCAAGAGTATCCAATATGAGAGATGTGCAAACCTGTTCCACCTACTACACCATTCACTTGGTCAGTACCATGGTAAGGACGCGGGTTAGACACCTGGGCTGGATCATTTGTTATGTGAGCATTAGCACCACAATTGAAAAGCCAATTCTAGATAGCTGGAGCACTGGTAGATGCAGGTGGAACACCATCTGCATAGGCTTGAAGTTTTGGCATTGGAACACGCCATTCATAGGACATGTTGAGACAGTTAAAACTGTCGATTTTCGAGTGACCATGTATACTACAGATTTGGCATTGAATCCTACCAGTAGGAAAATGACTTAGAGATGGAGCATTATCGAGGATACCATTAGGTTGGCGAGAGTGAGATCTTTGATGAGGCCTATGATGAGAACTTGGTGAGTTGCATGGTCGAGATGAAGAGCCACGACCACCATTTAGACTGCCGAGACCTCAAACCCCAAAATATGATATGTGTCCTCAAAAAATAGCATGTGAACGACCGCCATTGCGAACTGCAGCAACGGCAATAGGTTTGGTGTCAACAGTGAATGCAAAATTCATTTTCTATCGTCATTCAGCGCCAAGAAGAAGTACTTTCAAAGCACTATAGGTGATGGCCTCGTTATGGGCTTGGGCAGAGCCAACCATTTTTTTATAAGCAAGGCCAACATTATTAAGGATAATGGCGACAATGTCGAAGTTTGAAATAGGAGCATCATAAAGAGAGAGTATTGGCTAGACAATTAATTTTATCCAAGAATTCAAAAATAAACAAATCACCTCTGTGAGTATTCATCAACTTACTTTGAAGTTGAAGAAGACGACCAGTTAATTGAGAAGCATATTGGTCACATAGTGTTGTCCAGGCAAAATGAGGGCAAGTTTTTCCAATTAAAGCAGCAAGGACGGTGGGATGAACTAAAAAGTTGATCCAGGACATGTCAATAGCATCCTGTTGTATACAGATGTCAAAGTCGGTGTTGACTGTATCAAGTGATGTTACCATTCGCATCTTTCAGAAACGCTAGAGGACACTGACTGATTCCATCTACAAATGATACAAGGCTTCAACTACGAATGAGTGGAAGCATTTAGGCTTGCCAAAATAGGTAGTTGGTACGATCAAGTTTGATTGTGAGGAAATTTGAGACATTTGGTAGAGGAATGTCATTTAACTTTAGCTCTGCGATACCATGAAAGAACTTAAGCAAAGATTGTAAAGATTGATTGCATAAGCTCAACTCAATTAATTATGAGTGAATTATGTACTTCATTATATAGGTTTTCAAGATTAGGTAGTTACAGTGTATCTATTATTAAGATTACAATGGGATTCAAATTACAAAATACATAAATCGAAAGCTAAGGTACACGACGATGATAGAGTCATGTTGAATGAGAACTCTGGTTCTTCTCAATCTGTTGAAGACTTCATGTGTTATCCAAACTGTGATTTGGAGTAGATGAGCGAGAACCATATAATTCGAACGTTGGTTGATGAGTTGACGCAGATTACTAACCTGGAGGACATGTAAGATTAGTAGGTTTATCAACAACTACACGGCATGTGCGCATGGTATGCAGATCTTTTTGAGTGCTAAGAATAAGCTTGGATTTATCGAAGGCAATGCCAAGGAGCTGTCTTCATCCGAGGATCCCGATGCCCAAGCTACCTAGCAGCGTTACAACGACATAATCTTTTCTTGGATCCTTCATTCAATAGAGCTTGATTTTAAGGAATCCGTCTTTTTTTTTCACCTGTGCTAAAGCTATATGGGACAATCTTTGCGAGAAATTTTCACAAAGCAACACATCCTGTATTTTCCAACTTAATTGTCACCTTGCCACTATTTTCCAAGGCTCTTCCTTCGTCTCTGCCTACTTTACTCGCCTCAAAGGGCTCTAGGATGAATTCACCTCTTATAGCAATGCATGCTCCTGCTCTTCAGGCACATAGAATGATCGTCAATAGCTCATGCAATTTCTTATGGGCCTTAACGAGTTGATTGCTGCCGTTCAAGACCAAATCCTTCAATGAATCCCTTTCCTACTATCTATCAAATGTGTTCCTCATTTTTCAGTCCAAGAAACTGTGTACTATCAGCGTCATGCATTATGCTGACCCTCATGCTACCATGGTTATTCATAGTTCCTCTTGGTCTTCTTTGGATCGACCTCTTCTTCAATGCACATATTGTTACTATGATTTCCACACTCGTAAGACCTACCACAAGCTTCATGGTTATCCCATTGGCCACCCTTTTCATGGCCAACCGCAAAGGCATCTTCATTGTTCACCTTCCTCCACCGGTTTCGCTCACAACCCCTCTACTAACTCACGGCCCAACATCAACCAATATGCTCACACTAGTTCTTCTCCATCTGCACATAATGTGCAGGGCTCTCTCAGCCTTCAGGACTTATGTCGCTATGTGGAGTCTCTTTGATGCTCAATATAGTCACATTCTAGCTATCGTAGATGAACCAACTACTTCATCCTCTTCTGCTCAAGCCCATTGATAGGAGCATATTTAGGCGACTTACTTAGCTTGTTTTCGTGCATCTATGTTGTTAATTCATAGTTGTTTTAGTAGTTTAAGCCATTTTCGTGTGTTTTTAGGTTCATATGGCTAAGGAAGCAAAAAGATGCATTTTGGAGCATTTTGGAGCAAAATTGGGCTTGGAATGGATAGCATATGATTGGAGCCAAAGTGTTGGACGAATTTGAAGGCCTTGTATTCATTTTGGACATAAAACAAAGGGCCTAGCCCATTCTCTCTTAAACCAACCCCAAGGCCATGCATTTCCTTCCAATTCCAAAGCCCACAATCACTTCAAAAGCCATGCAAAGAACCATCCATTCCATCAAAAACAATCCATCAATTCACATGCAAAACCACCATTAACACACATGCACCCAAACAAAGCCAACCTAGCTAACCCTACATGCATTCTTTATGCAACTCTTCATCATTCCACCATTCATTCTTTATTCCACAAACAAGTCACATGCATTTCCACCTTCCTACTTCATCATTTCACCACATTCTCCCTCTTTAACTCATTTCATTATTCATTCACTTTGCATCATTCAATTCCACCCCACATGCACCCTTTATTCTTCATCATTGCAACCATGGCACATTTACACCAACAAAACAACTCCCATGCCATGGCCTACTCATATTCCCATTTCCTTTCCAACATCTCACATGCATTTCCACCTTCCTACTTCATCATTTCACCACATTTTCCCTTTTATTTCCACATGCAATTCTTCATCATTGTAGCCACAAACACCTTAAACAAATAGCCATATACATCTCCACTCCTCCTATAAATACCCTTGCATTCATTCATTCAAATATCATCTCATTCACAACACAACAACACACCACAAACACATTCCTCTCTCCCTTAGAATCCAAAAACCATCTTCCATTTCCACCACTCCTCATCCATTTCCATAATTCCCCAATCCATTCAACACACCAACAACATCCCTTAGACCTTGTGCCACAATAAAGAGGAAGAGAAGAGTGCCTAAACGTTCATACAATTCAAGTTTGAGTTGTTGGAATGTTTAGGTGTTTCTTTGATTTCAATGCTTAAATTCAATTCTCTTTGTTTTTTTACGTATGAGGAATGGAAGAGAAGAGTGCCTAAACGTTCATACAATTCAAGTTTGAGTTGTTGGAATGTTTAGGTGTTTCTTTGATTTCAAAGTTATGAGGAACTAAACCCCCCCTTTAGCTAGGGGGTGATTCGAAATATATGTTTATGCTTGCAATATGATTTGAGTACTTCTAATTACGTTTCATAAGTTGTGAATTCAATTTGTTTAACTATTTGATTGATAACCTATTTATGTATGTTTATTGAGAGTCGACGCTTAATTTTCATGCATGAATTCGACGCTAGAATATAAGTGAGTTTCACGTAATAGTTATGAACTTATATTCACAAGTAGTGGAGGTTGCTTATAAACAATCGCGTTAAACAAATTCTTGGCATAAGTTTCATGCAATCATAGTAACGAATGCCTCGTCAACACTTATAGTTTTCATATTGCTTAATGATTCTTGCTTGTATCTCTATTATGCAATTCATGTAGGGAACTTGTGAGGAATGCTTTGGATTGTCGTATGCAATCATCCAATTCATTAACTTAAGGAAAACTTGACGGTTAATTTAAGCGGACCTAATTAACCCGGGGCGTTGAGAATTCATGGTTTATTGAAAAGCAATTGGAAATCGTTTTATATGCAAGTATAACATGTATGGAGATGAACCCCTTAGCTAGCCATTCCATCCATTCTATCCCTTTGTTTTATAATTCTTCCTAGTTTATTAACTTGTTTTGTTATTACAATTTTCATCAAAACACAATCCCCCTTTACTTTATTGTTCAATTTAGCTAGAAATCAATTTAGTTTATGTCTTTAAAGTATTTTGAGTCTTTTGGTTTGTCTTAGTGTTTTAACGTTTAGTTTCACATTCTTTGAGTCTAGTTTAGTGTTTTATATTGTTTTTACGTTTTTGAGTCAGTTTCCAAGAGATTAACAATCCCTCCTAATCCCCGGTCCAGAACGATCCCTACTTACACACTTCACTACAATTGACAAAAAGAGGGTTTAATTTGTGTGCGTATAATTCTCGCATCAAATTTTGGCGCCGTTGCCGGGGATTAGCAACTTTGCTAATCTCTTGGATTGTTTTATTTTCGTTTGTGTGTATATATTTTTAGTTTTATTTTGTTGATTTTAGACGCAAGACATGGCACTTGATAATGTTTCCCTTTTGTCACAGCTTATAGAAGAGTACCAAATGCAAAGAGTTGGTACATTTGATCATATTCAATCAAGGAACGACATGTTTTCCAATACTTACAATTCGGATTGGAGTGATCATTCAAACTCTATGTGGTGGGAACCTCAACATATTCAACAAGAAGGATATTGGCAGCCTTATGAGGAGTTCTATTCAACGTCTATGCATTCACCACAACCTCATATTCAATATGCCCAACCAAACTCAAGTTCGTCAATAGATTATAATCAAAAGCTTAATGAAATACTTTGTTTGGTGCAGGGCTCACAAAACCAAGTTGAGGAGGCTCAACAAAGGGAATATTGGCAACCATATGATGAGTTCTATACGACACCTATGCAGCCACCACAACCTGCCCAAAGCAATGTAAGTAATTCAAGTGATAATGATACGATTTTTCAATTACTTACTACTTTGACGCAGGAAGTCCAAACTCAAAACAAGAACGAACAAAATCAAGACAAAAAGTTGGGTAAATTGGAGGAGCAAATTGGGCAGATTATGGAGTTCATGAAACAAATTCAAGAGCAAGAAGTGGATGAGGAGCTGCTAATTGAGGAAGAGGAACACACGCAACCTATGGCAAGGGTGGAAACACCTTTGCCGCAGGCACCTATTGCTCCTACGCCATCCAATTCAGGTAAGGTTGTTCCAAAGTTAATTATTTCTAACCCCGTTCCACTGAATGTCCCTATTCCTTGCAGGATCATGCAATCCAAGGAAGAAGAAGGTGAGAAAGGCATCTTCGAATCCTTTCCAAAGAATCAAGAGCAAGATGTGACGGGGGAATTCGTCAAAGAGGACATATTTGAAACCACAACACCCGAAGAAGTTGAATTTGACGACATTGGACAAGTCATAACCATCACATGCAATCTGGCCAAGTCCAATATCCCTGAAACTTTCAAGGGAGTGGTGTTTGTCATTGAGTTCTTGCCGGAGCACACAGGTAAGCCGCCTCCCCGAATTTCAATTTTCTTTTATACTAATATGTTGTTAATGATCCAGGCACCCACTTTAGAATTTGAACCATTACCGAATCATCTCAAGTATCACCCCCCATTCAGAGATAAATTCCATGTCATGGGTCCTAAGTGAGCCTAAGAAGGTCTCGTCCGGCTGCAAGACGTAAAAGAAAGCGCTACTTGGGAGGCAACCCAATACAGTAAATAAAACTTTTGCTTGTTCATTGATTTTTTCGATAAATTACAATTGTATCTAAACATGGCAGAAAGATGGAGCCTTTACAAAGGTTGTGTACGTGAGGCCCCACTACGTGGCAACACTCTCGGAGCAAGAGGCATCGGAGCAGGAGGCATCGGAGCAGGAGGCATCGGAGCAGGAGGCATAGGAGCGGGAGGCACCGAAGATAGATCATTCAAGGCCCCAAACCTTGGTGGAACGCTGGATGACCCAGGAAAGAGGTGCCTCTGGAAGAAAGCTGCAAACCGTTGACGGTCATCAAGCTCATCAAGCTTCCTCTTCATGCCTGTTGAATAATTGTTGGCAAGCACGTGCAAACTTCGGTTCTCGTACTTAAGCTGTTTGATCTCCTGCTTAAGACTCTCTACCTCCGCCATCAAGGATTCAACCTGACGGGAGCGAGCAAGAAGGCGTTGGCCCATGTTGGACACAGAGCCAGCGCACTGAACACTCAGAGCCAGGGATTCTTGAACGGCCAACTCATCGGACCGTCCGGAAAGCAGCTGACTGTCTTTGGGAGTGAGGAGGTTCCGAGCCACTATCGTAGCCGTTGTGGGATCCGTCATCACAGAGTCCTCATCTGTAAGAGGACCATGAGAAGATAAGAAAGACGGGCACCATACCTTATCCTGACGCGGCGCAACAGGATCACTGCTTAGACTCAAATCTAAGCAAATGTTCGATGGGTTGGATGAGCTAGCCATTGTTCAAGAAGTTAAAAGAGAAGGGTTGGATGGAGGAAAATCTCGACGGGCCGAAGATGATTTTTGGGAAGTCTTCAAAGTGTGCAGATAGAGGTGATCGATCACCTCTATTAAAGGAGAGGCGTTCACCGATTCAGAAATGAAGAGACACCACTCTTCAAAACCGGATTTCCCGGCGTAAAGATCGCCTGCTCTTCAGACGCAATCCAGGCTTTTCAGAAAGCGTGTGCAAATTTGTCAAAAGCTCCCAGCTTTTCAGAAGACGCGTGGAAGGCGAGAAATCAGCTGCACACTTTAGCCGACAAACGTGGGTGAAAAGCCGAAAGCTCCCAGCTTTCCAGAAAGCGAGTGCAACTTTGTCAAAAGCTCCCGGCTTTTCAGAAGACGCGTGCCACTTTGTCAAAAGCTCCCAGCTTTTCAGAAGACGCGTGGAAGACATTGCCGCATCCGCACTGCCATTTGCCATTACAATGCCTATATACATCAACATTCATGGCAAGGCATATACCCAGAAGCGCATAACTTTCCTTCTCGGCCAAAAATGTAAGCTGCAACCAACCTGCATAAACATGCTCAGTTTTCTCCTTCTCTTGAGAACACACTTTCAACCATGGATGTATCCCCCAAAGAAGATACCAAAGGCCCGAAGAACAAAGAAGGCAAGAGGAAACGGTGGATCGAAGCATGTCGATTCATTCGCTGCCTCTTCGAAAGCAAAGGTATCTCATATCATCAAGGGCGAAAGCAAAAGTATCTCATATCATGCTCTTTCCCTGTCTTTTCCTTTGTCCTTGATATTACTTGCATGGCAAAGTGAAAGAAGCAATCAGCCAGCACTTGGAGTCTATCCGGACTCTATTCCCTGGTTGCTTACCTATCTTTGCTGAGCTATCCTCTAACCCTCTTCAATACGAATTGGAGAGATTGAACAAAGAAACAGATAAGAGGAGGAAGCTCAGACCTTCGGGGGAGACCAAAGGAAGCCTGCTTCCCAGTTCAAGAGTAGCACAAAGGAAAATCAACGATGGGAGCAGCGCAGTTCAAGAGTAAGCCTGTGGAATCACAAAGATCCAAGCCTCACTGCAATCACTAAGGAGAAGATGGAACGAAAACTCCATAACCAGATTTGCATCTCTAAACTCTTCTCTTTGTTAGATACATTCTGCCATGTTTAGATGTTTAATTGCTGTTTATATGTTCGTTTGTGTTTAGTGTGGTTTTTAACATTGAGGACAATGTTTGATTTAAGTGTGGGGGTATTAGTTACTAAAGTGTTTAATGCAAATTCGTAGGATTTTATCCACCATAACTTCAAATGTTGTTTCTTGCTGTTTTTAAGTGTGTTTAGTGTGTTTTGACTTAAAAATTCAAAAATCACATAAAAATTTGAAAAACATGTTTTGAAAAGCCTAAAAAGAGTGTTTTAAGTCGTTTTTGTGTCGTAGGTCACCTTCCAACACAATGATAAGGATTTGGTTTCTAATTGCATGACTGTTGAAAAGAGTTATAAACATGGAGAAAAGTTTGATTTACTCTTGGTATATGCTTGGTTATGGTTATAATGTATGACTTCACATGCAATCATAAAAGAAAAAAATTAGTTATGTAACATGCTTGAAGGAAGGAACTCAAACAAACGCTACAACCCTGAGAGACTTGAGCCTATAACGTTCTTTGGAGAGTATAATCTGTGATTTCTTGTTTTCTAAAGCTGTTGCATGATCTCATTATTCTTTGCTTGGTTACTACTTAGAAGGCGTTTCATCATATAGTTCCAAATGCTAGAACTCATGCCCGTTTCATTCAAAGCATGTTATTGATTTACATAACATATTCAAGATGAAGTTGTGTAATTGCCACCATAGCCAAATAACCTCACTTCCCATATTTCGTATATGTTGTAAGTTTTACCCCCGTTGAGCTTTGTTTAGCCTTTATTCTTTGTCAACCCACATTATCCTCACCTAGCCTAGTTTAGGACAATCCACACCTTTGTTCTTAGAAGATAGTGAGCATGACTTAAATGAATTCCTTTTGAGTTACATTATGCAAGAAAATGAGTGTGGGAGAAGGAATGCTTGTTCTTAAGTATGTTTTGAGTTTCAAAAGAAAAGAAAAACAGAAAAGAAAAGAAAGAAAGAAAAAAGAGCTTGAAAAAAATGAAAGAATGAGTGATTGAAGTAAGGGCTCAAAACACCAATTCTGGCCCTAAATTGTCTCCTTTTTTTTTTTTTGTTCCAAAGTTGAGTTTTCATTCAAAAGTGAATTCTAAGTTGATTCAATTGCCTTGCTCACTATTTCTTTAAGAACCTTTGTTTTCCATATCCCTTCTTTGTTATCCACACGCCCCAAGCCCCATTACAACCCGTGACTTCAATCTTGAGTGTTATGTGTTTCAATTTGTGGAGTTTGAACTTGGTATGAGCATATGGTGTCACTGGTTCTCGCGTCTAAGTAGTAGCATTCCATTCATGAGATCATAATCTAAACATGTTTATTAACTCCAAAAATTGCGTTCTTTGTGATACATATATGTGAGTGTTCGTTTTCATGTTTACATCAATCTTCTCACATATGACTAGATTAGGGTGTGTAGTTAGAAAATCTGAGTGAAAATTGACTGCATATCTTGTAAGGAATTGAGCAAATTCTCTAAGGCATGTTACTACATTCAAAACATGGTTTTAAATGCTTAATTGTGAACTAGTATGTGGTGACTATGATTAAGAATGTACTTAAGGGTAAAGATGGCTAAATTCTGTGGGAATAATAATTTTTAACTTGTCATGTGCATTGGAAATCCCTGAAACGATTGTTGGAAGGTGTAGGTTGTGTTTTACGTGTTTAGTGTCGTTTTGTTTATTTGTTTTTATTCTGTTTTGCTCGAGGACTAGCAAAAGATAAGTGTGGGGGAGTTTGATAGGAGCATATTTAGGCGACTTACTTAGCTTGTTTTCGTGCATCTATGTTGTTAATTCATAGTTGTTTTAGTAGTTTAAGCCATTTTCGTGTGTTTTTAGGTTCATATGGCTAAGGAAGCAAAAAGATGCATTTTGGAGCATTTTGGAGCAAAATTGGGCTTGGAATGGATAGCATATGATTGGAGCCAAAGTGTTGGACGAATTTGAAGGCCTTGTATTCATTTTGGACATAAAACAAAGGGCCTAGCCCATTCTCTCTTAAACCAACCCCAAGGCCATGCATTTCCTTCCAATTCCAAAGCCCACAATCACTTCAAAAGCCATGCAAAGAACCATCCATTCCATCAAAAACAATCCATCAATTCACATGCAAAACCACCATTAACACACATGCACCCAAACAAAGCCAACCTAGCTAACCCTACATGCATTCTTTATGCAACTCTTCATCATTCCACCATTCATTCTTTATTCCACAAACAAGTCACATGCATTTCCACCTTCCTACTTCATCATTTCACCACATTCTCCCTCTTTAACTCATTTCATTATTCATTCACTTTGCATCATTCAATTCCACCCCACATGCACCCTTTATTCTTCATCATTGCAACCATGGCACATTTACACCAACAAAACAACTCCCATGCCATGGCCTACTCATATTCCCATTTCCTTTCCAACATCTCACATGCATTTCCACCTTCCTACTTCATCATTTCACCACATTTTCCCTTTTATTTCCACATGCAATTCTTCATCATTGTAGCCACAAACACCTTAAACAAATAGCCATATACATCTCCACTCCTCCTATAAATACCCTTGCATTCATTCATTCAAATATCATCTCATTCACAACACAACAACACACCACAAACACATTCCTCTCTCCCTTAGAATCCAAAAACCATCTTCCATTTCCACCACTCCTCATCCATTTCCATAATTCCCCAATCCATTCAACACACCAACAACATCCCTTAGACCTTGTGCCACAATAAAGAGGAAGAGAAGAGTGCCTAAACGTTCATACAATTCAAGTTTGAGTTGTTGGAATGTTTAGGTGTTTCTTTGATTTCAATGCTTAAATTCAATTCTCTTTGTTTTTTTACGTATGAGGAATGGAAGAGAAGAGTGCCTAAACGTTCATACAATTCAAGTTTGAGTTGTTGGAATGTTTAGGTGTTTCTTTGATTTCAAAGTTATGAGGAACTAAACCCCCCCTTTAGCTAGGGGGTGATTCGAAATATATGTTTATGCTTGCAATATGATTTGAGTACTTCTAATTACGTTTCATAAGTTGTGAATTCAATTTGTTTAACTATTTGATTGATAACCTATTTATGTATGTTTATTGAGAGTCGACGCTTAATTTTCATGCATGAATTCGACGCTAGAATATAAGTGAGTTTCACGTAATAGTTATGAACTTATATTCACAAGTAGTGGAGGTTGCTTATAAACAATCGCGTTAAACAAATTCTTGGCATAAGTTTCATGCAATCATAGTAACGAATGCCTCGTCAACACTTATAGTTTTCATATTGCTTAATGATTCTTGCTTGTATCTCTATTATGCAATTCATGTAGGGAACTTGTGAGGAATGCTTTGGATTGTCGTATGCAATCATCCAATTCATTAACTTAAGGAAAACTTGACGGTTAATTTAAGCGGACCTAATTAACCCGGGGCGTTGAGAATTCATGGTTTATTGAAAAGCAATTGGAAATCGTTTTATATGCAAGTATAACATGTATGGAGATGAACCCCTTAGCTAGCCATTCCATCCATTCTATCCCTTTGTTTTATAATTCTTCCTAGTTTATTAACTTGTTTTGTTATTACAATTTTCATCAAAACACAATCCCCCTTTACTTTATTGTTCAATTTAGCTAGAAATCAATTTAGTTTATGTCTTTAAAGTATTTTGAGTCTTTTGGTTTGTCTTAGTGTTTTAACGTTTAGTTTCACATTCTTTGAGTCTAGTTTAGTGTTTTATATTGTTTTTACGTTTTTGAGTCAGTTTCCAAGAGATTAACAATCCCTCCTAATCCCCGGTCCAGAACGATCCCTACTTACACACTTCACTACAATTGACAAAAAGAGGGTTTAATTTGTGTGCGTATAATTCTCGCATCACCCATGTCATTTCCACCGATGATTTTGCTGTTAACGATTGATTCATCTCATGGTCAATATATCATTGACAGCAGAGCCACGAACCACGCCACCTCATCTCCTTCTTATTTGATGAATACATTAACCTCTAATTGCCGTCTGTATCTTTGCTGAGTGGAGCCAAGGCTCCAATCACAATGACAGGTGCTTTTCATTTCAATTACTCCATTGTTTAGTGGCCATCCTATTTTCCATGAGCGAACTCACTATATTGAGATTGATTGTCATTTTATACGTGATAGGGTTGATGGCATGATGGCTACTAGACATGTTGGTACAACATAGCTACTAGCAGACTTGTTTATGAAGCCGCTTGGAAATGAGAAGTTTTCAACTATGCTGCACAAGTTGCATCCATTCTCCAACTTGAAAGGGAGTGTTAAACAAAAATGATAAATTAGTTAAAATTAAATTATAATTGCAATTGCACTCCTAACTTGTAGAAGAAATTCTTGGTGTACAGAGAATGTAATTGTATATATTGTATTTAGGTATCAATGAAAGGATTACTCTAGCCAAATATAATTTTCTACACAAGTCTCTGGCATAATCTATTTCTTAGACAGAATTATCATTAGACGGCTGAACATATAATAAGTAGTGGATGCACTTTTCTATTTTTTGTTGAGAGTTGTCCCACATCGATGAGAGACAATGTTTGCTATGTGCTTATATGATCTTGGGCTACTCCCCATATTGCCAATTGGTTTTATGGTGGAACCTCAATTTCATCATGGTATCAAAGCAAGGTTGTCCACGTGTGAAGCCCAACGGCCACATGGGCGCCACGTCACCCAGTTGTTGTCCATGTGTAGGCTTGAAAATCCACCACACGTGCGGGGGCATGTTGAAGGTTGTCCCACATTGGTGAGGGACAAGGTTTGCTATGTGCTTATATGGTCTTGGGCTACTCTTCATATTGCCAATTGGTTTTATGGTGGAACCTCAATTTCATCATGATATCAGAGCAAGGTTGTCCACGTGTGAAGCCCAACGGCCACATGCGCTCCACGTCACCCAGTTGTTGTCCACGTGTGGACTTGAAAATCCGCCACACGTGTGGGGGCGTGTTGAGAGTTGTCTTACATTGGTGAGAGACAAGGTTTTCTATGTGCTTATATGATCTTGGGCTACTCCCCATATTGGTGAAACCTCAATTTCATCATGGTATCAGAGCAAGGTTGTCCACGTGTGAAGCCCAACGGCCACACGCGCGTCGCGTCACCCAGTTGTTGTCCACATGTAGGCTTGAAAATCCATCATACGTGCGGGGGAGTGTTGAGAGTTGTCCCACATTGGCGAGGGACAAGGTTTGCTATATGCTTATATGGTCTTGGGCTACTCCTCATTTTGCCAATTGGTTTTATGGTGGAAACTCAATTTCATCTCTTTTAAGATCATAATTTAGTGCATTTGCCTTTCTCAAGCCAGAAGAATGTGCATCAGCCAACCCAGGTGGAATAAACATAAATCAAGGAGCAAAATCCATTGCATCACTGATATAAATTCCTAATATTACCAAACATAAGTCAGGTCTGGCACTTTCCAGGAACCACAAGCGATATCAAGTGCCGACTGGCTAGGGTTGATTTTAAGGGCAAAATTAACGAACGATAAGGATGAATGGATGAAAGCATCATAGCAATATTGGCAGTGTTGGGCGTGACAGTGTTGGGTTCACCACTTTTCATTATGTTCCCCACTAAATCCTCTGGGCGTGGGCACTCAACACACTAAAAGAAATTAGACTTTCAAAGAAGAAATTGCAACTCCAATTTGGAGAAATGGAATTTTTAAGGCGAAGGTGGGAAACTTTTTCACCGTGTAGGGTTTTGATTCAAGGTGAAGAATGATGATAAGAAAGATTTAGGAAGGAGGCTCTACTTTAAACCATAGCCCTCAAGAATGACTTCTATGCATGGATATCAAATTTGTTTAAGAAGTCTATAGCACAAGGATGAAAAATATGTTAGTGGGGAAGGTGAGGATTTGATGAAATGAACGTGGCACTCACAACTATTGCATAATTCATCTGCTTTATTGCAGCCTTCCCTTGATTTTCTTTTTGCACTAGTAACCATTTCATAATTACAAGGACTTTAGGTATAGTGGCTAAGATATTTATCTCCACACCTAAAGTCTTAGCCTTGATTTTTCTTCCCTTAATATCCCATTAGCCTTCGCATCTATCTCCACATCTAAAGTCTTAGCCTTGATTTTTCTTCATGCACTCTTACCTTAATATCCCTCTAGCCTTCATGCACGCGCTCACGCGCATATAGAAGATATTTTTTGAATTACAACATACTATGCGTGATTTACACATTTTAAATATATTTATATGCGTAAATTGACAAAAGAAAAGTCAAATATTTGAAGTACATGAATAATTTTAGATCATGCTAGAAGAAACCCCTTATAAACCAATTAAAGCAGCTAAATTTATATGATAAAATCGGTTTCTATTGAATTTACATTAAGAATAGAGAAAATAATATTTAATAAACAATTGATTGAATCACATTATTGCTAGCTCATTGTGAGACTAAGCACATCCCCCTCTCCCTTAGTGTAGATAGCATCGTTTATTTAAAAAAAAAAAAACAATCATTTGATAATTAATTTAATCACATTATTATTCACATGCCAAAGGCCTTCTTTATAAAAAAAAAAACTGATTGAATCACATTATTGTTAGAACATTATGAGGCTAAGCCCATCCATTTCCCTTAGTATAGATAATATCGTTTGTTAAAAAAAAAAAAACAATTATCTGACAACTTATTTAATTACATTATTATCCGAGTGTGAAAGACATTTATTATAAACGGCATTACATGCCTATTAAGATGTTGGATTTTTTTGATTGAGGGGCAATTTTTTTCCTAATATTTTTGTCGAAGCCTGCAGTCAAACTTCAAACACGGCAAATCATTGTCCTAGTAAAACACAATTAACATCAAATTACCATCCATAATTCAAAATTAGCAGCCTAATTATTACCAATCCAACGGCCAAAGAATCGAGTCAAAATCCCAACGGCTGCGATTGATTTAGTCAACTGGGATGTGGCTGGTTGGCCCATCGTACTGTTTCGGAATCTAATCCAACTTCCCCAGAAATATCTGACTGCTGCCCGTAGTCAGTCCCAGTGACTGCCCGAACACTGACTCGTCAGCACCCAGTCTCGCTCCGGGCAGCTCCAAACTCCAAAGCTCTCTCTCTCCTCCCTCTTCTCTTTCTCTCTCTACACTTGGAAATACATAAATGTGAAACCTTTCATTCGGCGAGGAATGGAGGCCGCCACCTTCTGCCTTCAGGTAAAGGTGGCTCAAAGATATTGCTGAATGAAGTTCTCCCATTGACTCCATTGATAAGAGAAAAACAGAGAGGAGGAGGAGAGATAGAGAGAGAGAGAGAGAGAGAGAGATGGGTCAGGGGTTGAGTTGCAGAGAGAGTGACGAACATGGGCTGTTCCGAGCCGTAAAATTTGGGGAGCTGGACACCGTGGAAGCTGTGTTAGAGAGAGACCCAACTCTCCTCGGCCACTCCATCGTCTACGACCGCCACTCTGCTCTTCATATCGCCGCCGCTAACGGCCAGATCGAGGTGGATTCTTCATTTGCTTCATTGGGATTTCATCAAATCAGTGATTGTTCCCAGTTTTTCTGGATTTTGGGCAATTGTGTTTTTCTGGGTTTTTGATTCTTGGTGGGAAATAACTTTTATTTTTCGGAAATCTTTACGCGGTTTGAATGTTTGATTAATGACAGAGAAAATTGAAGAGATAGGTAGAAAGATTGTCAGGAGAGGATCAACTTTCTCTCTTGGGCCGAGTCCAAATTCCGGTGGGATTGGCCGGAATCAGCAAAACTCCGCCAAAAAAAGTCACTGTTCTAGGCTCCAATCTTTGAACACAGTTGATTTTGAGGTGTGGGTGTCATATCAGATGGAAGAGAGTTCTGATACGAATCTATAGGCTCCGACCTTGCGTGATTTCGTTACCGTATGAAAAAGTTACGATGAAATTAAGTTTTGCAGTGGAAGAATGCAGGAGGGAGGAGTATAAGAACAGCAGTGCAGCTGCTGGTCTGCACGCAGGAAGGAAGGTGACTTGTTTGGTATTTTCACTATGATAAAATAATAATTATTTAAAAAAACTGTTTATATGACGAAAATATCCCTATATTATTTGATGTATTATTTTGAACTTCTTACTAACTTTTTTGTTTTGAGGGCATTTGTGTTCAAAAAAATTTGTCGAAACCAGTGACACCAAAATTGGCATTTGGCTTTATATATAAAAGATATTCCCATGTATTAAAAAAATACAATTAACAACTCGCCTAGTATAATATACAATGTTATTAATTTATTGTCCAATAACATAATTTTAGTAATTGATATTTAGAACGTCAAAATTATAAACCATTAACTAATGAAAAAAATTACATAACTAGAAAATGTGAGATGGTAGAAAAAATTCGGAATGTTTATTTATAATTAGATCAATTTTCCATCACAGAAGGAGTTAAGTCAGGGACACCAATAGACATATGATGCCTCTGCCCATGGCCCCCGCCTCCAATTATTTTTCTAATGTTAATGCTAAGAAAATAAAATTTACAAACTAAATAATGTATCATTAATAGAAATACGTACATTTTTCAAAACTTAAGTAAGAATTTAATTATCAACTTTTGTATTATTTAATTTTTAAAATTTTATCTACAAATTTAATTTTTCTATTATTACCCATTTTGCTAATTAAGATTTTGCAATGCTTTTTGGATATCCTCTTCTTAAGCATAGTTATTGGGGAGACAAGATGTTTGACAAATGTCTGAAAGTGGTTCAGACATAATAGGTTAAAAGGATAATTCGTCAAATTGTCATTCAAACTTTCCACTTGTCAGTTATTAACTAAATATGCGAAGGAAAATTTTATAAATCTGTTATTGTATATTAACCAGATCCTCGCCGAATCTATTTCTTAGGGATTGTAGGGATTACGTAATCGTGTTCGTTTATCATATATCGTACGGTCAGTTTTCGTTAAGTATTATTTATATTTGAATTTTAAATTTTAATTATTTTATGATCGTACGATATATGATGAACGAACACGATTGTATGATTTTTAGGATTCTTAGAAAATGGATCCGGCGAGGATGCTGGTTCATTGTATATGACCACATCAAGTACCAAGTAGTGTCCAAAGTTGGGAGTACGATCATCCTGATCACAACTTTTCTTATCATCATGATCACAACGTACCAGCAAGGTCAAAATTAGGTTTAGATCCTACTGATTGCGATGCAGGATGGAACCTTACCACTGCCAAATCCTTTTTGAGTCTCTAGACATCCCAAACAATCTGCAATCGCAAATTTGTCTTTTTATAAGCAAAAGGAGAACAAAAATAAAGATTATGTTCAAGTAACTTAAATGTATCGTTAAAATAATGTTTTATTTTCGTAAAGAGTAAGTACCTTTCAATTTTCATTTAAAGAGACGTTGTAACTCGATCATCAAAAGAATCAAAACTAGTGGTTCATGAACAGAAGAAAGTAAAAGCAAAAGAAGTATTCTCATTCTTTGATGCTGCTTATAACTTTGCAATTTGCACAATTTGCGTAATGAATAGGTCCATTATGTCGATGTATACATTTCTTATTGGCTTATAATTATTAGTTTGTAAATTAAGTCTCAAAATTGAGGGCTCCAATGCTCATACATGCATATATATTGTTTGTTTTTTTTTAAAAAAAAAATCACGTTTGTGTTAGATTATAAGAAAAAAGAGAGATACGTGGAAAACAGATTACGAAAAAAATATATAAAGAAACATACAATAAAAATTAGACCTCAAAACTAGAAAATTATTTTAAATTTGTTTTCACTTTCAAAACCAAAGTTATCATGTGTAGACTTTGTAGGCTGATTGTTAGACTTTAATTCTATTCTATTTTATTGTTAGACTCCTAGGTTTAATGAAAGGGCAAATAAGTTCATTGACTCTCTCATGTTATGAGATAAGTTGATAACAGTTTTATGCACGCTTTGCGTTGGCAGATTTGCTCCAAACTTTACATGCCTCTTGAAATATTATCTTTTTCTTTTCTCTTTTTTTTAAGATTTATTTGATTTCATGTTTCGTCCGTAAATAAACACTGAGCCCATGTGATAATTAAGTGTTATCTTTAGATGAGCAATTTAATATGTGCTTTGACTTTATATTACAGCTTTATAGATAATCAAGTGTTATCTTTAGATGAGCAATTTAATATGTGCTTTGACTTTAGATTAAAACGTCGTATCCTGTAATATATAGTTATGTACATAAAAGATTAGCCTAACCTCCTCTATTATTGCCCTCTAAAGTTTATGACTCTTTATTTAATGTGTATTCTCCACTCATATCATGTAGTGCATGTGAAAGCATGTATGTTTGGTTGCGTGATTAGTGACTGTTAGGGTCTATTTTCCTACTTTTTTTTTTTTTTTTTTTTTTTCTTTGAGGATTAGTGGACAAATACAAGATTTGAAAGTGAAGAACAAAGCCCCACGGATTAGGGTTGATTCAAATACATAGATTTAACATAAAAGATGACATGAGATAATTTATTTGAAACATATTTTGTGTGTTTAATGGTTTTTTTTTTTTTTCAAATCATCAAACAATTAATAAATCTAACCATTAACAACCAATAAGGCTGAACTAGCCGGTTGACTTTTAAGACTAGCTCCAGAGGAGTTCAAATCTTATGCACCTAAAGGCTAAAACCCGTTGTGGCTTTTTTGTGACCCATGTACTTGAGTGACACTTGTCTTTTCAACTTAATTTATCTTTAGTTTTTATTTTTTTTAATTGAAAATATAAATTGAAGAGTTAACATTATTAAGTGAAACTTAAATAAATAGCCAAAGGTCACATCCCAGCCCAGGACAGACCACTTCCCGGGCCCGCTCCACCACCGTAGCACGATATTGTCCGCTTTGGGCCCCGATGACACACCCCGACCCAGAAATTCCACTTGGACCCTGAGTCGAGCTGTGCTGGCCGACACTTGGAAGGTGACGAAGCCATAAGATGTGATAGTGTATAAAAAGTGAATGAATTTGAATCTAAAAGTGTCTAAATACCAGAGTGCGCTACGAGTGGGAGCGAACCCGTTTCACACGCGATGTCAGAGCATAAGTAAGGTACAGTAGTATGAGTAAGAATCATACCCTCAAAAATATCCATCAATACTAAGATTCGCCACAGATTCTTGTTGATACAAACTCAGCAGCTAAAACCTGGAGGGCACTAAACAGAAGGTGTGAGTAAGCAATAAAACCAAGCTTCCCAAAGTTACTACCTCTCTAAAAGTAATGCCCCTAAATGTAAAACCCGTATCGTTTTCTCAAAAACAGTACAACATATATACATATATCCAAACCACACTCAGAAATGACCAAAACCACGGTTTGCCATCAAATCCACCATACATTAATAAGTAGGCCAAATGAACTAAATCAATACAAAGTGATATATCAGTCAGAGTCATCTAAAATGACATGTACAACTTAACCGTATCTCATCAATCATGGCTAGCATATAAGTCGGAGTCACCTATAGTGACCTGTACGACTTATCCATATCTCGTCAATCCTGGCTAGCATATAAGTCGGAGTCACCTATAGTGACCTGTACGACTTATCCATATCTCGTCAATCCTGGCTAGCATATAAGTCGGAGTCACCTATAGTGACATGTACGACTTATCCATATCTCATCAATCCTGGCTAGTATATAAGTCGGAGTCACCTATAGTGACCTGTACGACTTATCCATATCTCATCAATCCTGGCTAGCATATAGCTCAATAAGTATACCTGCACACGAGTCGGAACCACCTAAAGTGGTCTGTACGACAGGACTGGGTGTAAATAAATACACTCGAGTGCTACGATCACGTGAAGACTGGGCGAATAATCGCGGGTCACCTACGAGTCGAAACCACCTAAAGTGGTCTGTACGACAGGACTGTGCACCTACCTTGGATCCAAGGTGAGCGTAAGGTGCGGGAGGTGAACATCATGTGAAGGACTGTGCCCTGGCCACGGGCGGGAGCACTAACACTGGGGTGCAGGTTTATGAGCTCTCGATGCATCTCAATATAACATGTACAACTCATGGCAACCAGTACGACAGTATCGAAGTTGCCTAACTCATAACTGTAGTCATGCTATAACGCGATCGATTCAACTAGTACCATAAACTCACCTGAACTTACCTGGGTGTCCTGAGTTCACCTTTGCACTTGAAAGCGTTCCCAATAATTATATGCAAGTAATATACATATGAATATACCATGATGCAATCTAATACTTAACCATGTCGTAGCATTTTCAATTATAAACAATACAGTGAGAAGTGTACAATCAATAACGCCCTACACCCAACTACTTATTTTCAGGGATAATTATCCATGACAACCCAATTAACACTAATTTAACAAACTAATTCATAAAACTAAAACTTGCCTTTACCAATTTCCTTCGCATTACTCAATTTCCCAAGCAAGGCTTTTGTCTCAAATATTTTATGGCTGCATCTAACGTCTCGTTAGACTGCCTACGTACCCTAAATAGGGATCAAGCCATTCGTAGTTCATATAGGTACTTCAAGCATTCACAATAATTATATAAAGGTAATATACCTAATCAATTTAAAAGTGTCGAAAGAAATCTCAATAATATGCACAATAAAAAGGAAAATATCCACTCACCTAGAGTCCACGCTATACTTCTCTAGCGCACGCATCGAGGCGTCCTGAATGATCGGTCTCTGTGGCCAATTATCAAATCACATCTCAGAACTCTTATCTGTAGAATACGTAATTCACATAAAACACAACCTCAACGACATTCTAAAATAGTTTGATACCCATTGACCACAAGTCCGTAACTCCCAACGATCCGCATATCAGATTTCGAATCCGTAACTCCCAACGATCCACAATATGTTTCTAGAATAACATATTAAAATTTCATTACGATCCAACGGTCAGATCTCCGCCAATTGCCTAAAACAAGTGGTCGTGAACATTTATTTTACTAACTTACAAATCCAATTCAGGAAGATCCGTAAGTCGGATTCCCAATCTGTAAATTCCTATGATCTTTAAATATTACGTATTATAATGTATCCAATTTTGGTGACGATCCAACGGTCGGATCATCGATTCACATTTTTATCAAGTAACGCATCGTAACGAATTTAGGTTCCAACTATCAACTTACGTCATTCAAATGACAAAACTGAGTTCAAGACATTTGACATAGCCTAAAAATAGCATTAGCGGCCCACTGGCCACGCGCCGCCGCGGGTGGCGGTCGGCCGCCCCAACTCGCCGGAAAATCCAACTATTTCCAAAAATTCTCAAACTTCACAGAAATGAAGATCTCCATGAGTGGAACAACTTTCATACCTGCCACGAAGTCCAAAAGTGGACGGAAGATGGTCAATTTTGCCCACGAAGCCGGCGGGTGTCTAAAACTTTCCGACGTCGATTCGTCGTCCACGGTGGTCCAACGGGGTCAAGGTTGGTTGGGTTTTGCTCCTGGGATGATAGGCTACAAAGCCCAAGTGGTGGCATTGGCCATCACTTTGCCGATTTGCCGGAAAATCGAAAAGGGTGGCCGGAGCACCATTGATTTTCGTTAACTTTCGTGGCCTCAAACCGCCCCATACCATGGTTAATCAAGGTGGTTCTTGGGTGGGTTTTGTAGAGGGGAATGAGAGCTTCAAGATGGGGGTGTTGGCATCCAAAAACTTCACCGGAGTTGGCCGGAATCGGCCTTGGAAGATGGACCTGCGGTGGGTGCAGGTGGACGGAAACCACCTCCTTTTTTTTTTTTTTTTTTCCTCCCTCCATTTCTGATTTTGGGCCTCCCCCACAAAGTGGGGATTTAATTTAAATAAACATTAAACTTTGAATAACCAATTTCGAACCTCCGTAACTATACCGTTATAATCCGGACTCGCAAACGGCTTTTGCCTATACGTTCGTACCAAAGAGTACTACGAGAATATGTTTAAAGAATAAGTCTCACATCTCTCAAGTCGATGGTCAACGGAAGTCAAAGTCATTGCCTCTAGGGCAATTTTGTAAATTCACGCTTTTAAAATAAAATAAAAACGTAAAATTTGGAACGGGTTGTCACACCCGACCACGCCCTCACGGTTTTGTTTTTGGGAACTCACACGAGAACTTCCCGATGGGTTACCCATCCTGGGAGTGCTTTCGTGCGCTACTCACTTAACTTCGGAGTTCCCATAGAACCCGAAGCCAGTGAGCTCCCAAAAGGCCTCATACTGGGTAGGGATGAGAATATACATTTAAGGATCACTCTTATGGGCGATGTGGGATGTCACAATCCACCCTCCCTTAGGGGCCCGACGTCCTCGCCAGCACACACGCGACCAAGGTTAGGCTCTGATACCAAATTGTCACATCCCGGCTCGGGCGGGACCACTCCCCGGGCCCACTTCACCACCGTAGCACGATATTGTCCGCTTTGGGCTTACCATTCCCTCACGGTTTTGTTTTTGGGAACTCACGAGCAACTTCCCAATGGATCACCCATCATGGGATTGCTCTCGCGCGCTACTCGCTTAACTTCGGAGTTCCAACGGAACCCGAAGCCAGTGAGCTCCCAAAAAGCCTCGTGCTAGGTAGAGATGTGAATATACATATAAGGATCACTCCCCTGGGCGATGTGGGACGTTACACCAAATATCAATAAATGAGATAGATAACACAGAGGACACAAAAAGCTTTGAGCCAGAAGATTTCGTCTCCGATTAGAGTGGTCACTTGGGGTTGGCAGGTGTTTTTCGGTTTTTTCTTTTGGGTTGACCTACCTACCTCACTAATTAGTAAAATGCGAATTGCCAAACTGATCACAACCCTAGAGGTCTTCAATCACGTAGATCGAGCATGTATCACAATGAGAGTTACGCACACATTAGTGCTCACGTCAACTCAGAAAGCGTTATGAATTCACCATGTTCTTCCTGCACAAAGTTTCTAAGTAAGCAAACTCTTAAGCAAACATTAACTTAGCTAAATTGATTAGGGCAATCTACTGTCAAAATTTTGACTTTTTAGTCAAAATAATTCCTGAAATTAGCATAATTACTCTTTATTTTGGTTTCTAACAATGAAAATCTATAGAAATGGTTTATGAGTTTGTTCACTATAAATCATTTTGATCATTTCGTGACAAATCTATCAATATACTCATTAAGTGAAGGAGTTGGTTTGACAAAAATACCCTTTAAAAGTGGTCACGTGGCCGTTCACAAAACAATTTAATGAGGATACCGACAGATTTTTCATGGAAGAATCAAAATAATTTACGATAGACAAACTCAGAGATCACTTTTATTAATTTTCATCGTCAATAATGATCAAAGTGAATAGTTATGCTAATCTCAATAATCTGTCTAAAAAACCCTAAATCCCTTGACCCTTGAACCTTCAAAAGCAAAAACTACTTCCTAGGATCAACCGTGTTTCCTCCACAGCTATGTGCTCGGAATTTCGATAAAATAGTCACTCACCCGCTATCGAAGGGAGAAATACTCACAAAAGAAGGCCAACCTCTTTTTAATTTATTTGGAGCAAAAGAATAATCAACGGTTAAAAATACACATATAATATAACTTTGGAGTCAGGTAATCGAGTGAGGAATTATTTATGGTTCAAACCAACAAAATATAGGAAAAGAAAAAAGAATACTAGGAGTGTGAGTTGTTTATGCTCTGTAACCATTCCTACACTCTTGTACAAAGGGTGTTGTGCGCTTCCGAGAAGTGTAAGAGTAGAAGAGGAAAAGTGTTGAATCTCACTTTGGTGGGAAAAGAGATTTTGCATAGTCTTATAAGTAAGTTGGGCTATTTTTTATATTGCTAATTGGTTTTATGATGCTAGGCGGAGCTAGGCCTTTTTTTTTTTTTTAATGAAATTTCAAAAAAAAAAAATCCTATCTAAGTCTAAGTTGTTTAAAATTTTGAACTTGTTGTACATGTGTCATCCTACAATACTCATCACCATGGTTATATGGCATATATGCTTAATGTGTTTTTAAATTATGGACTTGTTGGATACTCTTTTTGCATTTTATCATTTTTTTATTATCTTATCTATGGATTTCATACAAGTATAATTTATTGTAAGTGTCAATATGCACTTATTTACAAGATATACAAGAAATTTATCTAAATCCGCTTAGACGCCAGCCCACCGCCCGACTAGCGTCTAACTTTTTTTTAAGAACCTTGGGTTTATATAGTTCCTTGAGCGGCCCCATAAGAAACGAAAAGAAAAAAAAAATAATTGTTCCATCATGCATGATGGTGCGATCACGAGAGCATTATGTTTGCGGACAAGCGTTGAAGTCAATGCAGTAAAGCCAGCTAACACTAACAAGGACCATCAGGATATTGGAGACTTGGGAAGTCAATGGACAACATCAAATGAAATGAATCGCATTGATCGCAAAAATAGACTTTGGCGAATTAGGCTACTCATTTTCGACAATAGAGGACAGCCACAATAAGGGACTCAAAAGTCTAAAGGCAATTTTCAAAGCATGACATATTACACAATGGGCAATCAAGAAGTTGTAGTTTGCAAAAATGATTCACTCTATTTTCCATGTGATATAAACAAGCAACAATTTAGGCAGCTCACACTTTTCAACAACTATGCTTATGGTAGAGAAAATAATGAACCATATTCATTAAAAAATTAAATAGAAATTCAATTCTTAATGTAGATAATATCATTTGTTTAAAAAAAATTCTGTTTAAAATTTAATCTAGTGCATCTAAGAAGACAAATCAAGTCCAATTCTCATTGATTTTGATAATTTAACAAAATAGATTGGATCCTTAAATTATTAAACTCCAAAATGATTCGACCAAATAACAGATTTACTTCTTAGAATTCAATCTATTACAAAGTACAAAAACAAAGTACCAAAAATAAAAGAACACCTAGGTAAAATATTGATTATATATGGTTTGTTTATTGCAATCAGTTTTCAACAATCTACGGAACGAAAAACAAATTAAAGAAAACTATACTTGAGGGTTTCCATGAACGCAAATATCTTGTTGTTAATATCTAGGATGAGGACTATGATTGACGATTGGAGATGTTGAAATTTGCCGTTTTCTATCCAACAAGGAGAAGTTGAAATTTGGACTGAAGTATTGGAAAGAGACAAATGCTAGTGGTTTTTATAGGAAACGTAGAGCTCTTATTTTCTCTAATCTAGATGTTGACTATCTTTAGAAAATACAAAGATTTCACAATAATTGGAACCAATATTGACTCCTAGTATGTGATCAGAAACTTCCCCTCTCACTAATTCATTTGTATTTTTATTTTTATTTATTACAAATAGTTTTACCATTTTATTTTTGTACACTGACATATTTTCATTAATTAACAAGAGAATAAATTGGTATCTAACAATTATTCATGATATTCAAATCAAACACCTAATGAATACTACCAAACTGTGAGTTGAAAAACAGAAAAAATATGAATTGTTATATAGCAAATGAAAAATAATAACATTAACCACCATGACAATCTACCACTAACAAAATGTCTCTGACCTTTATAATATTTATCTCTGTTCTTTCAACCTCAAATACACGCTATGCCATTATACAGACACAAATAAAACAAATACTATGAATATTTTTTATTTTTGGTGGAATAGATACTATAATATTAAAAGTGTGGAAAAGTATTAAAAAGAGAGCTTTCCAATCTATTCCCTATTACGGCGGGACTCATGAAAATGACATGGTGTTCAGAAGTCTTAAATAACAACTGATTCATTCCATACGCGTTGAGTCGTCGACTACTTTATTATAATCCACGGAATGTGACTCGTTGTTGGATATATATAATAAGAAACAATTTTCTGAGGAGCAATTAGCATGCAATTGAGATATGTTATGATACCTTCATGTAAGACTGTAAATCGGGTTAAAAACAACTTGAACTTGTACACATATAGAGATTTGTGTTCTGCTCGTGAAAGAGATTAGTCAAATTTATCTTTGATTCGATAAAAAACAAGTCAAGCTTGTTCTGCTCGTAAAACTTGAGTAACTCATACTTTTTAGGGAGAATTCAAACTAGATTATGTTCAAGAAGTTAATTGGCTTGCAATGGAAGATCATGTTTGAAATTGTAAATTGCAAATTTTTGTTATAAAAACAGATCAATTTTTTGTAGTAAATAGCTTGAAACAATTTGTGTTCGGTATCAAGCTTGAAAATTTTAATCTGGCTCAAGCTTGATTTGTATTAGAAGCAAACCAAGCTTAAACCCAACTTAAAAATAGTTAAACAATCCAGAGTGATATATATTCTGACTCGACTAGTTTACATTTTCGCATGAGATACAACACAACCAAAACATTCCCTTGGCTTAGGTCCATATGCTACATAATCAAACAATAGGACTCACTACAATTAATTACCGAACACGAACCAATATAAATGAAAAATCCGAATATGATCCATCGTTTTTATGAGAAAAAATGCATCAATGGCTAAAAATTATTAACAGAATTTACTTGCATTATTGGCTAGATATTATTAAACGTTTGGCGGTTGATTCTAGCATTTTCCAATTCGCAAGCATTACTATAAAAAAAAAAAAAAAAAGGAATAAGCAAAACAATGGGTCTGTGTGAAACCAAATGACAAGTGCCAAACCAATAGTCGTAAGAACGACGTAGAAGGTGAGACTTTAGACAGGGTGAGACGGTTGACTTAAAAAATAAAACTGGACGGGGGGAGAATCTTGAAAGAAAGATAGCTATCTAAACATCTATTTTTATTTTTACATTTTTTGTTAATTTTTATCGTTTGATCTTATTTCATTCATTTAATCTGATGATTAAAAATTCATATAAATGTATGATAGATCGAAATGACTGTGTGAATAACACTACTAATATGCCTGTAGAAGTTCATACTTTACTCTTTGTGTGAACGCATTGGCTGCTGCCGTTGCCTATAAATATTCACATTCTACCTTTTCCTTTTGTCACCACCAAATCTCTTCATCTCTCTCTCTCTCTCTCTCTCTCTCTCTCTCTCTCAACAAACAAAAATCCGAACAGGTTAGTCTGCAAATTAAATGAAGTAATTTAGCTAATTAGAGATTAAACTTCTTCGTTTGTGCTTAATATTTTCTTCCATTGTTGTTGCTCTTGTAATTAGCCCATTAATCTCTCCATGCATAATTCTCTATCACGCATGCAAAATGCAAGCTCAGTGAAAAGTGCAAAGTGCAAAGTACGGTTTTCTCTGTCATTGGGAATCAATACAATTTATAGCTTTTTCATACATATCATTCATGGGTTCTCTTCCCTTCTGTAATTTCCACATGGGTTGTCCCACTTCTGATTTAAAAACCTTAGAAACGTGAGTTTGGTCAGTTAGTTAATCAGGACGGTTTGCCCGCCCCTTGTGTCTAAGTTCAAAATCCCCTCTTTTTTACAGCCTTTCCAGGTACCAGATCAGAGTTTAGTTTTCTGTGTTTCACTCTAAAAACACCCCCTTTCATTGCCTTTATCTTCCTTTTTAGGGGTCTTAGCAGAGATGTAGGAAAGAGAGAATTTTTAGAAACCCATTGTGCATCAGATGCAACTAAGTTAGAAAAATAAGTTAAAAGTAGTATTAAATCTGAGTTTTGGATTTACCATTATCTTCTTCTGAATTTAGACTATCAAAGATTTGTAGCCGTCCAAACTAATTAATCACATTCATAATCTACACCTGTAAATAGCTGTAAATATTAGTTTAAGCCAATTAAATTACTATTTTGATCATTTTAATCCGAAGAAATCTGGTTCAACATCCCTGGAAAAATAGTGGCCACTCTGTTTGAAGGGTAATGTAAAGTGCTTAAGGTTTACAGGTCAACGAGTCAGTGTCTTTGGAGAGCAAAGATTAAAAAACTTAAATTAATTCTGTGGTTCGATATTGCTGGAGAGACAAAGGTTGAAAATTTTAATATAATTTGTGTTTTTGAATTATTTTTAGAGATAAAAAATTGGCATCTGTTTGTCTGCTTGTGTGGGGTAGTTCCTCAAGGATTTGTGTTTGACAACTCTTACGTCGATTTAAATTAGGGAGTTTTAACGAAAAGTTTACAGTACTGTTAATCACTTTAACGAAAAATTATATTTTTATATTAAAATGTCAATTTTGATACTATTCACTTTACCCTTATTTTGTCGTTATCGTTAAAACTCAAAATTTTCAAAACTTTTTTATTAGTTTTCCTTTTAAATTAGTTTGACATCGTTCTCCAAAAAAAAAAAACAAAAGAAAAGAAAAATTAGTATGGCATCGTGTGAAACAAAATATCACGGATCCCGTGTTTTGTGAGGGTTTTCCCCTACAAGAGTTTTTTTTCACTTTGAGAAAAATCTGAATAAAAGACAAATATTTCTTCAGCGACAGAATGAGGCAGAGTTCATTGTTGTTTTTGCCTTTTCTTCTACTTTCCCGGTTGTCATCGAGGTTTTTGCCTTTTTAATTTCCAGAAGATCATTTCACTTTTCATGCTCAAATAAAAAGGTCCACTTTTTGTTTTGGGATGCAAATAAAATTTCTTTAGTGTGTGTGATTAGTTATTATAATATCTTTTATTATTTTTTTGTTAATGTTCACTAGCATCTTGATGCGTGATGAATTAGTGACATAAATTAGCAAAAATAAGAATATTTGAAAGTCAAAAATCATAAAGTGAAGTGGTTGAATATATTTTCAACATACGACCAACGGGTCTCGTAGTCTTACTGGTGACCTGTCAGAGTTGAGAGTCCAATTTTCAAACTCCCTTGTTGATGTTGAACAGTTGTTAGATTTTCCCCCTTTGTTGAAGATTGACAGATTAATTATCACTCATAGCAAATCTGTGTTAATCATGATGTAGATGTATTTGCGATTTGAGGTTTGTGAGAGTTTAAATACTAATTTTGTTATTAGTAAAATTTTTTTCTGTCTTCAAATTAAATGTAGCGAAAGCCAAACCAGTATAAATTGTTGTATTATTCTCTTCAAATTATTGTTCAAATATTTTATATTATACTTGCGGTTTCCGCAGAAGAAGTATTTTTTTTTCATTTTCTCACTCTTATTCAATTTGTGCAGATAAAAAAAGCTGGTCAGAAAGAAAGAGAAGAGAAGGAGAATTTGTAAAAGCTAGCTTAGCCATGGCTAGAGAGCAATTACAGGTGCTTAATGCGCTTGATGTAGCAAAAACACAATGGTACCATTTCACTGCAATTATCATTGCTGGAATGGGATTCTTCACAGATGCATATGATCTCTTCTGCATATCTTTGGTGACCAAGTTGCTCGGCCGCATATACTACCACGTTGAAGGCGCAGCGAAGCCTGGGATATTGCCTCCGAATGTGTCAGCTGCCGTAAATGGTGTGGCATTTTGTGGAACCCTGGCAGGCCAGCTCTTCTTTGGCTGGCTTGGTGACAAGATGGGAAGGAAGAAAGTTTATGGAATGACTCTTATGCTTATGGTCATATGTTCTGTTGCTTCAGGTCTCTCATTTGGGCATACCCCAAAGTCCGTTATGTCAACGCTTTGTTTCTTCCGCTTCTGGCTAGGGTTTGGTATTGGCGGTGACTACCCTCTCTCTGCCACAATCATGTCTGAGTATGCTAACAAGAAGACTCGAGGCGCTTTCATTGCCGCTGTCTTTGCCATGCAGGGGTTTGGAATTTTAGCTGGTGGAATATTTGCTATCATCTCTGCGGCCGCATTTAAAGCGTTGTTTGATGCTCCAACATATGAGGTCAATGCACTTGCCTCAACCGTTCCACAAGCGGACTATCTGTGGAGGATTATTGTGATGGTAGGAGCAATTCCAGCCGCAATGACTTACTACTGGCGCATGAAGATGCCTGAAACTGCCCGTTACACCGCCCTGATTGCAAAGAATGCGCAACAGGCTGCATCCGACATGTCAAAGGTTCTGCAGGTTGAAATTGAAGCAGAACCGCAGAAGGCTGAGCCGACTGCTAATACATTTGCTTTGTTCTCCAAGGAGTTTATGCGCCGCCATGGACTTCACTTGCTTGGAACAACAAGCACTTGGTTCTTGCTTGACATTGCATTCTACAGCCAAAATCTGTTCCAAAAGGATATTTTCAGTGCGATCGGATGGATTCCTCCTGCAAAGACTATGAATGCTATTGAAGAAGTTTACAGAATCGCAAGGGCGCAAACTCTTATTGCATTGTGCAGTACCGTCCCGGGCTACTGGTTTACGGTAGCTCTCATTGACAGGATTGGAAGATTTGCAATTCAGTTGATGGGATTCTTCTTCATGACAGTGTTCATGTTTGCACTGGCTATTCCCTATGATCACTGGACTCACAAGGACAACCGAATTGGGTTCGTGGCGATCTACTCATTGACCTTCTTTTTTGCAAACTTTGGTCCTAATGCAACAACATTTGTTGTGCCGGCTGAGATCTTCCCAGCTAGGTTCCGGTCTACTTGTCATGGAATCTCAGCTGCATCCGGGAAGCTTGGCGCCATAGTTGGTGCATTCGGTTTCTTGTACTTGGCTCAGAACCAAGATAAGGCCAAGGCAGATGCAGGGTACCCTGCAGGCATCGGGGTTAAAAACTCGCTCATCGCGCTGGGTGTGGTCAACTTCTTGGGGATATTGTTCACTTTCTTGGTGCCCGAATCGAATGGGAGGTCGTTGGAGGAGATGTCGGGTGAGAACGAAGAAGAAAGCGAAAGCGTGGCAGTGGAGTTGGAGCACTCAGACTATAACAACAGGACAGTTCCAGTTGTGTAGGTTGGATCTGTTAGCAGTGTGCAGGAAATAATCTTGTAATGTAAGCCTGTTGTTAATTTTGGGGAGGGAAAAAGCCTACTTTTCGATTTCCTACTTTGTTGTATTCACTTGAGTCTAGGTCCTGGCTTTTACAAAGCCAGACAAAGGGTACGTTTTTCATGTATAACAACATGTACGTATCAATATCAACAGGCAAGACCATCGAGTAATCTTGTCCTTCAGTCATGTTCTTCTTCTGTCTATTTTTCTTATATGGTATCGACTATCGAGAGCTTAAACAGCTAATGCCCTAAACTCAACTTGTTTGGGTTAATATTTGAACATTGGGCTGCAAGTGTGTAGAAGCCTAGAAATACCAACTAAAAGAAGACTTAGCCAAAGCCCAAGCATCAAGCCCAGAGGCAAATTGGCGCCTTTTTAATGCATAGGCCATGTGCCTATGATTTAAATGTCAAGTGATGGGAACTAACTCACAATCAGCCAAAAAGCACATTTCAGTGGCAATACAAGTAAAAAGCTGATGACTCACTACCCTCCAAATGCTTTCGGGCAAGAGCAAAGTCATTGCAATCAAGCTAATTTGCCTATAAAAGGAGGAAGAGGCCTCAAAAACAAGGACACTCAACCAATTAAACAAACAAACATACAAACTCTGCTCTCAAGCCAGATTTGCATCTAAAAACTGTAATTAGCCCAGATCTCAATCCTTTTTAGGATATCTCCCTTACAAAAGTTTTTTTTTTTTTTTTTGGTCTTGTTTAAAAGCTCTGCTATCACCCCTAGTGGCGTAGTATCGATTCCTTTGTGTATACTGGTTTACCATCCATCCCTTTTTAGCATAGAAACCTCTTTAAACTCAAAGAGAAGTGATTGCAAGAAGTTCAACCTTACCTGAAATCTTGCTTAAAGTTCTTTGTGTGTTTTCTAAGATAATAGATCTCCTGCATTCTGTAGCATGTATTCAAGTCATTTCCGCATGTTTTCCTACTTTAAAAGTCTTATTTGTATCTGGATCTGGTCAGCTTAACGGATATGCTTTCATTTAAAACCAATCAAGAACCAAACAGATGACTTAAGGGATCTAGACTCCCCTCATTCGAATAAACAAAATTATAAACTGAAAGTCCTTGGTCACAAGGCAAGAAAAAGAACTTAAAATGGATTTAACCCATCCATGACAATCCTTTGATAAAGTCCGAGTAACTTGGGGCGCAAGTAATCGACTAAACACAATCTTGTTCTACATCTGCTATATACAAGACTATGAACTAAAAGTCCTTGGTCACAAGGTAAGAAAAAGAACTTAATGCGGACTTAACCCATCCACGACAATCCTTTGATAACAAGAAGTCTGAGTATCTTGGGGCGCAAGTAATTAACTAAACACAATCTTGTTCTACATCTGCCACACTGAGATAGCAGTGGCACGCCTAGCACTTAGTTAGTTTTGATTGCGAGCCTCAAGGCCTACACTTAAGGCCTCACAAAGGCACCTTTCAGAACTAACTATGTCATCTTGTTGTAGCACATCAGCTAGCAAGAGCCCGACTATACATCCAAAGTGTCAATCCCTTGGGGAGCTGTGCTGAGAGCCGAGGAGCCCTCTCCGGAGAAATCTTCGCCCGAACACAACCCAATGGCAAACACCCAATCTTCTTCCCTCCCTTCATCTGCTTCTGCTATTTCTGAAACCCCTGCAAGCCTAGCCTCTTCAACCATGGTAGCCATCTCCTCAAGGCTCCCTACCTCGTTCAGTATTTCTCACCTCTTCACTACCCCAATGGACCGATCCAATTTAAAGACGTAAATTTGAACTGCATAAATGGAGGGGAATATACCACTGAAACTCTCTTCACCTGCTTCTGTTTTCGGTTTTGGCTACTTTCTATTTACTACTAGAAACTCCCTGACATTTGGAACATACCACTGAAGGATGTCTTAAGTTCGTTGAACAGAAGGGTCTACAGAGAAACAACAGCTAGCTAAAATGGAGGGGAAAAATGCATCACTGTAATATTCCGGTTGCTCGGCGAAACGCCCTTCCCTTATAAATTCTCATGCCCGGCTTGCCCTACACCATTACCTATCCCCCCCCCCCTCCCTCCCTCTAGATCTCTCGTGGAGTGGGAGTCTCTGTAGGTTGAGAGAGAAGATCCAGGTTAGAAAAAAAAAAAGCTACAGCTCCACGCATGCATGTTCTTGTTTCTTCTTGATGAAGCTGCATGTTTTTCATATTTTATTTACCTTTTTTTTAATTTTTATAAATTAATTCTAGGCATTATTTTAATCCCATCCTATATATTACAACATGCGATCTTTCAAATTATATATGAAACATGATTTGTCCGGCTATGGAGCTGATGCCCGTTCTTTATTAATCAACAAAATGTCGTTATGTCATCGATAATATGTCAATATCATTGTCCGTAATAAAATGTACAAATGTGTTATTAGCATGTATTTTCAACATTATCAATGCACATCCGTTGTTTAATAAGAACCAACGTATTGCACATATAGTTTCAGGGAACTATTAGTTATATCCTCTGTGAATTTTGCCGACTTCTTATAAGTTTCTTCAAGAAATGTGAAACTCTTGTGCTTTAATTTTCTGTGTTTATCAATCAACTTCACATTTAAATCATTCTTTATTCATACATTGTTATGTAAATGTAATCTAACCGTTTGTGTTCTTGCATATTGAGAACCAGAGCAATAGAGTTTGCAAGAGAGAGATCAAACCAAGCAAAGCAAAGCAAATCCATGGCCAAAGAACAACTGCATGTGCTCAATGCACTTGACACTGCAAAAAACACAATGGAACCATTTCACCGCAATTGTAATCGCCAGAATGGGATTCTTCACCGACGCATACAACCTCTTCTGCATATCCCTCGTCACCAAATTGCTTGGCAGCACATACTACCATGTTGAAGGCTCACCAAAACCGGGCACATTGCCTCCAAATGTGACAGCGGCTGTCAATGGCGTGGCGCTTGTGGGCAAATTGGCAGGGCAAGTGGTCTTCGGCTGGCTTGGTGACAAAATGGGAGAAAAAAAGTGTATGGCATGACTCTTATGCTCATGATCATTTGCTCCATTGGTTCCGCGCTCTCCTTTGGGCACAACGCGAAGGCTGCAATGACCAGGGTTTGTTTCTTCCATTTCTGGCTAGGGTTTGGCATTGGTGATGACCACCCTCTTTCCGCCACCATAATGTCTGAATACGCAAATAAAAAGACTCGTGGTGCCTTTGTTGCGGCGGTGTTTGCCATGCAGGGGTTTGGAATTCTAGCAGGGGGGTTGTTTGCAATGCTCATCTCTGCGATTTTCGAGGCCAAGTTCAACGCTCCAGCTTATGAAGTTGATCCAGTTGGTTCAACTGTCCCAGAAGCAGGCAACCCTTGGAGAATCATTCTAATGGTTGGAGCACTTCCGGCCGCTCTAACTTACTACTGACGCTTGAAGATGCCAGAAACTGTTTGTTACACGGCACTTGTTGCGAAAAATGTCAACCAGGCTAATGCTGATATGGCAAAAGTTTTGCAGGTTGACATCGAAGCTGAACCCGTCAGGCTGCCTAAGGAAACCATGCAATCTTTTGGTTTATTCTCTAAGGAGTTTATACACACCGTCATGGACTCCACTTGCTTGGAATCGCAAGCACATGGTTCTTGCTTGATATTGCATTTTATAGCCAAAATCTGTTTCAGAAAGACATTTTCAGCACCATCGGATGGATTCCTAATGCGAAAATTTTGAATGCCGTTTCAGATGTTTATAGGATTGCTGGGGCACAAACGCTTATCGCCCTATGCAGTATGGTACCCGGATACTTGTTCACTGCAGCCTTAATCGAAAAAATCGGAAGATTCACAATTCAAGTGATGGGATTCTTCTTCATGACAGTGTTCATGTTTATAGTGGCATTTCTCTACAATTATTGGACACACCAGGATCACTTGATAGGGTTTGTCGTATTCTACTCACTTTCTTCTTTGCAAATTTCGGACCTAATGCCTACTACATTTCTGGTGCCGCCTGGAATTTTCCCAGCTAGACTGCGGTCTACTTGCCATGGCATATCTGCTGCAGCCGGAAAGTTCGAGGCAATGGTGGGTGCATTCTGTTCATCAAGTGGGGCAATATTTTAGGATGTGTTTTCATTTTTCTCTGTTTCGGTCTTTATATAACTATTTAATACATTAAAGTAGAAACCGGATACTCATCTCTGTATTTTTATGTTGTTTATCCTTGTATTAAAGTACCTGGTTGATCTTCGGTGATCTTTCCGTCTACATTGCCTATTAAGCATATATTTCGGGTTATGAATTTGTTCAAGAACAAAAGATCAATGACTTGGTGTATTTCTTGCTCCGCAAACATAAATCCATAAGTGACCAAATGTATATAGCAACAATTTTCGGGTTTTAATCACCTAAAGGTAATTAAATCCTGAAACAAGAAGATAACATCAAACCATACTTTTTGTACCTGCTAACTGATCTGCCAGTTTATTCAAGCAACAGTAATGCAGTTTTGTGCCGGTGATGGGTTCTAACATAGTGAAGCCAGCAGAACAAACTTACAGAACCCTAGAGATTTTGATTGACCAAGGAAGATGTGTTTTAGTACTGCAGAGATTTCAATGGGCACGGTCTCTGAGCACCTCAAGATCCATCTCTGTTGGGTCAGTAGCCTGAATCTCGTAGTGGATACCGTCCAGCTCCCTCCTAAACCTGTCTTTAGATGTGGCGTAGAGCATCTTCGCACGGATTTGAGAGGCCGAAGGGGACCTGAGCATTATTATGTAAATAATCATGACTTAGCACAAGACAGAACAACTATTTGAATTTCCAAGCGCACAAAGTTCTGGTTTATTAGGACCAAAACTTGCATCAATAGTATCCTGCACCACTGAGTTTATATGAAAGGATCATAAAACTGGATACCAAATTAAGGGAGCAAGTGCAACCGTATGGATGATTTATTGTAAAAAAAAAGAGGTTTGTATTTGCAAATAACTGCACGGGATTGAAATATTGCGACTTCGGAATTGGGATCAAAATTTGTGATTGTTCCTTCATTGATCAAGACTTTATATTTTTGATAAGTATAATGATCATCTAACAAAGAAGAGTTTCAATTTTTTCAAATGAACGATTTGAAGACCTCTTGATTCTAACAACTGATTGTAGAGTTGATCATTCAGACCTTTCAATTCATACATGTGTGGATCACCAAAAGAAAACAGCCTGGTAGTGATAGTTTTTCTTTTTTCAACAATGTGACTAATCTACGGGGAGCAGGATTCCGAACTTAAGTGCAAGGAGGAGACGTAATGATCTGGCCAACTAGCCTAATCTGCGTCTGGATTTGAGTCCATAGTGATAAATCATATGGTGAAGAGATTAAAGGGAAAAACTAACCATGCGATGAAGAAGATCTTGCTCTTTTGACAGTTCTCAGAAGTTACGAAATCATAGTCATATACGGCATATCGACAATCATTATCAGGTAAAGCTGCCACAAAATCATCATAGCTCTCCGCCGGACCACCAATCTTTTCAACTACAACCTCTCTCTTCTTCTCATCAACCTTGAATATCACATAGCGGTGAAGCTTCTTCCTCTGCAGCTCCATGAAAGTGTTCTTGCTCTCATCAGAAACCCCCATGGCACATGAAGCATTTGGCTGGAAAATCAACAAAAACATCCAATGCTGTTATATAATTTAACCCAATACTAAGGAAAACTTAGTAACTAGCTTGCCTAGACATCTATCCTCTGTCTGGCCATCAGGACCACGAAAAATTTGGAAGTCTAATACAACGATCACACAGCAATATTTCAAACTACTCTAATATATAAGGAAGGATTCCAATATGGTGCGGGAAACACCGCACTGATTAACTAGCTCAACTCACGTATGCAAAAAATTCCTCGAGAACCGTGTGGATACTAAATACAATTTATTGGGTTCATCCAAAGCTACATCAGACTGAATTATCTTTACGGAAACATGGGATTTAATACAAAATCATGAGCTCTTAAATAAAATTAAGTCACTAAACAAAACCCACAGTTAAACCAAACCATATAGAAGCTTCAAAAACCCACACACACACATATATATATATATAGAGAGAGAGAGAGAGAGTACCCGACCGAGCCCTCTGAAAGACATTGCAGCCGTGAAAATCTCAAATATCCCAAGAGAAAGCTTGATCAAGAACGAGAAAGAACAGATTTTTCAGCGAAGGCTAGCAGCTAAAGAGAGATTTGAACAAATGAGGCATGCAGAAGAAAAGATAAAGAAATGGGAAATCTGAAACGAATCGAACTATACCAATCAAAACCACAAAAAAAGAAAATCAACTTATCAAACTAAAAGGTTTAGAAAAAGATAAGGAAATGGAAAGAAAAATAGAAAGGTGGAAAGATTCGGATTCTAAAGGAGAGCGGTGCAGTCTGCAGTGCGCCTATGCTTTCTGGTATTACCCTTTTGCTGTGAGGCTCTCTGGTGATGAAAGATACGTACACATGGCGATGATGCTGCGTGGGACTAACGCTTTGCCTGCAAGCAAATTGCAATGGCCGACGTTGACTTTGGGGACCAGAGTTTCGGGGAGGGACCACTCTCCACCACCGTCCGCGCTGACGCGCTATATATTAATCTTTGTCCACTCGCCACGTACAGAAGACTGACTCTACTTTTGCTACTGCCAAGACAAACGGATTATGTTTGTGAGAATTCAGAAGATTCGTCAATCTTATTTGTTTATAGTATATCATGTGGTTAGAAATTATCTTAAATATTTTTATTTAAAATTAAACACAAACAGTTAAAAAAACTAACCGCACAATGTACTATAAACAGACATAATTCACGGATTTTCAAGATCTTCACCAAAAATATCCGGAGATGATCCTGTTAGGTGTTATCATGCAACTAACATCGATCTTGTGATTAAAGTAAGAAGATATAAGTTGGGTCAATTAGTTATAGTAATGTTTCGTTGTATAGGAGAAACCAAACTTACGTTAATAAAAATTAATTTCATATAACTGTTTGCAATCGGGGTCACATATTCAAGCAATTTAGATAATTACCCTGTCCAAAAAAATAAGAGTAATTCAAACAATGATCTGATCCAAAAAAACATTTAAACGTAGATTTGTATGAAATACTTCCAAGTGTTTCTTGAATGGCAAAAATCATTTTTTGACGCACTAATACATTTCTGATTGTGTTTCCTAGAAAAACTATGAGTGCTTACTTACAATTAGAGATGTTTTGCCTGATGAAATTTTGTTTCGGCTAGTATTCTTATTCATTTCCTTGTTGATCCAATTTAATGTTGAAAAATGGTTAAAGAAAAAAAAAACCCTATTTTGACTATGTTTCTATTGCACTCAAATGTGAAAATGTTACGCCATTTAGTATTACGGTATAGTAGTATTTTTTTTTTCATTTGTAAGTGTGAGGCTTTAAGTTTAATTTTCACAAAAGACGAATCTGAACCATATTATTGCTACTCTATTATGAGGTTTAGCATACTCTTCCATCCTTGTTTCTATGTAGATAACAAATTTTGTTATAAAATAATAAAAATAAAAAAAGTGAAAGGGTCACGTGATTGTCACGAGCTCTCCACCAACAAAGAGCAGGAGCATCCGCAACCCAAACCCGAAACATCGACTGCTTTCCTGGATCGAAATTTTGTGCCCTAAAATTTGGGGTTTTTGGGTTTTCGAAATTTGGTTCCTGGGCAGCTGCTAAACGATTCCCTGATGAAAATGGATTCAGAAGGTACGCGTCGGGATTGTATTCTTTCACAAAATAATTGAAAAAAATCGATCTTAATTTTATTATCAATGAAAAATTGATTATTTTTTATTTGTGTTAAATATTTAGCAGCGCAAAAGGCGTCGAGCAATAATCCGTCGGTAATGCTCGCTTCTCTTCTGAGTAGGAGAGCCAAGCTTCAAGATGAACTCCGAGGCATTGAAAAACAGGTTCAATTTTTATTTATTTCTTAAATAATTTAATTACATTTTTCGTTGTTCTTTCACGTAGGGTTGGAGAATGAGTTTTTTTGGCTACTGGGTTTATTAGTTAGAGTTCATTTCTGGGGATATAGCTGAAATGGAAGACCTTTTTCTTTTGTGCCTTTTTTTTTTTGGTTACACAAATGATTTTAATTGGTCATGTATAGAAAATCAGAAATGTATGTAAAAAAAATTGAGTTTTTTTCTTTGTCGTGTTATTAACTTTACATGAAATGGGTGTTAACCCTTTTTTGTTCTAAACTTACATGTTCTAAACTTCCATGAAATGGGTGTTAACCCTTTTGTGTCCATCTCCCTTATCACATAACATGTAAGTTAGCCCGCGATAGGTAAGCGTTTCTCGTCTTAATGATGTTTCTATGGAAATTTGTTCTTTCTCGTTTTGGTTTGGTCCACAGTTTAGAACCGAAATGCAGCAGCAGATATGAATAGAAATGTATGCAAGTTAGTGGAGAAAAAATTACTTGGTTTTGTATAGTATGTTTAAAGAATAAAGCATTTTTCTTTCGTGTCTTAATGGAGGCAAACTTACATGAAATGAGTATATAAGCACTCAATGAGAGAGAGAGAGAGAGAGAGAGTGTGTATACGCCCATGATAGGTAAGTTTTTCTTGGTTATGTTGCCACGGATATTTGGTTGTAATTGTTTCTTTGTCGTTTTGGTTTGGTGCACCGTTTAGAATTGAAATGCAGCACAAGCCATGGGATGGAAAAGTTTTTTTATGTCTTGTTGTAGTTGCAGCTGAGCTGTGTATTTGATACGCCTCTTTACTGGAACTAATGTCTTCTTATAATGCAGGTCTATGATTTGGAGACTAGTTATCTGCAGGATCCAACTCAATGTGGAAATGTACTAAAAGGTTTTGAAGGGTTTCTATCGTCATCCAAGAACACTAACCTGTGAGAACTAGCTAAGATATCCTTTGGCTTTTTTTTCTTTGTACTCCTATGTAGGGTTATCCTCCTTAGTTAACTCTTGCCCATGAGGCTTCTGTGTTTGCGTGATAGTCTTAAACAAACTACTCTTTTTCCCATGAAGAACTGGTTCTTTAGTATTCTGGCTAGTTAGATTCAATGCTCTGATTATTCAGTTTTCCCTCTGGTTCACTTCCTTTCTGATCTTACCTGTTGTGTTACTCCTCCAAGCGGTCTTTTTCTTTGCTAGCAGGGTTCTTTCACTGACCACTTTTGCAGCTAACTAAAACTGGTAGTATTAGCTCATCTAGTGATCCCCATTAACTATAGACAAAAACTCACGAAATGACCTTTGGTTTCGCAGGTTGAGTCTAAATTCATGGAATGATTATCTCTATATATGATATTTGGCGGTTTTGAATAAATTATATTCTTGAATTATTTCTCGGGCAAGCCTTTTTTATGTCGGAAACATGCTTTAGCTGGGAGATGATTGGCCGTTACTCATTGCTCTGATGGCATCTGAATTGAATGTTCTTACAGCACATTTCCCCTGAATAATCTATTTTTCCATACAAAAGATTCCACATGGCACATGCAAATTATATTAAATCAAACACGCAGCACTGATATTTTCTGCATTATATGCACAAAACTTTCATGTTTGGATTTTGGAGTCTGCTGTATACGGATTAATGGAATGGAATTCTTCATACCTTTTGACTGCAGCTTGAAGCGATCTAGGAAATTTCAGCCTGAAGATAGAATGTTTTCATTATCTTCTGTTACATCACCAGCAGTAAGTATTCTAAACATTAAAAGTCCCGTTATGGTGGCTGTACCGGTTGTCCTCATCTTTTATTGTTCTAATTTAATGTCATTTTCGCATTATCAGTACATTCATGCAAGTGAATGTGGACTTAAAATTTCAAACCACTTTTATTTGCATGTATAGGTTTACATTGATAAATAATTGTTTGAAACATGAAACCGATGTTCATAGGTTCTCTTCTCTTTTCTCAGGCTGAGGAACTTGCGGCTGCACGAGATGGTAAAGCTTATGTTGCCAAATATACAACAACAGCCTGCGCAATTCTTATTCATTGTTTTGTCCCCTTGTGTTTATTGTAGATGGGAGATCAGACTTTGGTCCAGGTCGGTCCAAAGGCGGTATATATGCAAATGGGCAGTAAGAACTCCACTATCTATCTTTGATGGAAAACAGTTTGTATCAATTGCCGCCATTTATCTTTGAGGCTCTATCTCCTGGCATCACTGTCTGAAATATATAATTTATGTCACAGAGGAAAACCGAAGAAGGGAAGACCTGCACCGAGGGATGTGAAGAGAATCAGGCCAAGCGAACAAGATTACGACTATGAAGATGATGCCGAGATGTCATAGTGAAATGGGGAAATTATGGTTTTACCTTTCCATATGAGGTCTGCGCAAGCAAGAGCTGGGACCGAGAGCTTTCGTTTAAGAAGTCTTTCGACTGTCAAAAGCCACATGCCCCTCAGGCGAGCAAAGCCCCCTTTTTCACTTGTGTAATTAATCTTTTCTCAGGCTGTAAGTATTACTCCCGAGTCCTGATAGTATTTAAGATTTGGTTATTTCTGCATAGATCTTGTTACTCGACCAAATGTGAAACTTCAATTGGGAAACAACTTTCATGAGAAATATAGTTGTCAATCTTGCAACGTTGTTTGATTTGTTTTCCATCTCACAAGGTTGCATCGTGCCATCAGGTATTTACTTGCGAAATTGGGTTGCTATCAAATTCGTTAAAATAAATATTGGACTCGAGAAAGCGATAATAAAAGGCTTGTAGCTCAAGTGGTTAAAGATACGAGAGGATTGTGATTCATTAAGCACAAAGTTAGCTAAGTGCATTTGTAAATACTCGTTTCCACATAAAATTTGGCTTCTTACCTTAATGCGTCATTTTCTCAGTACAAACTAACATCTCATTGAAGTGATTTGACAAAATAATTAAATGAAGCTGAGCAAACGAACGTACATGCAATTGAACGTCAAGCTTAGTATCGTTAATTTGTGATTAATGCTGGTGTATTTTCGAAGTAAAACACGTAATAACACATAATTCATGCTGATATATTTTCAAGTTAAAACACGTGGTGCCACGCGATAGACTTAGAGTTGAGTAATTGAATGACGTCCTTTTTGCTTGTGGGACTCAAATTGTCATTACATAGCACGATGTCGTTTCACTTGTTTCTTGGACTCGGAATCCAAATACCAAAACCGTTAAGCTAGTGCCGCATTATCGTTGAATTTATTTCCGGGTGGTTTGGCCCACCCTATTCCGCCGCGGAAATTCTTATCTCCTTTGTAGAGTCACCCATTTCACTCCACCTCCTTCCCCCTCCCATGAAATTGTTGGTATGTCCCTACACCTACACCTATACATACACATATACATATATATTTTATCATATATTTGTTTTCATTCGTGATTCAATAGGAGAAGATAATGATGCCGAAGAAGGAGCCAGATAAAGCTCCAGCCCCTCCTGAGGTGCCGGCTTACTGGATTGAAACCTCCGAGTCGGTCTCCTACCGCTGCGAGTTTGACCCCAGCGGTCAACTCTCTGTAAGTTCTCATCTACTTCCCCATGTTTAAATTGCGTATTCACTTCTGGGTTCAGCTGGGTAAGCGGTAGTTTTAGCTGCTGATGCACCCTTGACTGAAATTCCCAAGTTGGGTCTGATTTGAGCTATGGGTTCTTGTTGATTTGGTGAAAAGTTGGGGACTTTGTGGTCAAATGGCAATGCAAGTCGGTCACTGAGTGTCGGGTTGCTGGGTTTGATTTTAATGTATGGGTAGAGAGAGAGAGAGAGAGAGAGAGAGTTGTTTTGAAATAAACATGGTGTGGAAATGAAAGAAGGGGATTTGAAATAGTTAATTGTACTCGAAGGTGTAGTTTTTTTTGTGGGAAATGAAATGAGGATGCTTTTGGTTCAACAATGTCTTAGAATTTTCGGCAAAATAAAATACATAGCCATTGCAAAAATGGGAACTGGGGACCCGGTGGGAATTCGGGTTTTGGGGAATGGAAAGAGGATTAGTTGAAGTAGCTGCGGTCCGGTGTGTTTTTTGCGTGCCGGGTTGATTTTGTTCTTGCTTTTGTTGAACTACTTTAACTGCATTGAGTTTTCTGCAGGTGAAGATTCTTGATGACTCGAGGCCAGTGTTCCTTAAGGTCGCTGACTCATTCGTCAATAAATTTTTCCCCTCGGGATATCCATATAGGTAAAGTATTGGTTTATTCCTTTTGAGAACCCATAGACTGGTTCAATTACTCATGTACCTTTTACTTGTGCAGTGTAAATGAAGGATATCTCAGATACACACAATTCCGGGCACTGCAGCACTTAACCAGTGCAGCCCTGTCAGTGCTTTCAACTCAGGTCTTTTTTCCGATGCCTTCAATGCATTTAAAATCGTCATTTATATTTCTTGCGTGGAAATTTAACCCTATGAATTCTGGTCGATATTGCACCTTGGACCTTTTATATGTTGTTTTTTGTGCTATTTAGTATATACTATCTATTTATTTGCTACAATTCTTGAGTGACAATTCATCATATAAGCTACAGATTTTCTTATTCTCTCTCTTCCCCACACCCCCACCCTAAAATAAGAAATCTTCAAGACAACTATGATTTGGGTCATTGGCTGCATTCTTACTCCTTTACAGTCACTCCTATTTGCTGCAGGCTTGCGACCAACCCCTGCACAAGCAACTGTTGTAAGTTGGGTAAGTTCTCACTTTTTGAAGAGTATAAGATCACTTGCGACCAAATCATGACTCTGATCGCTTTCATTTCGAATATTATCAATTCCATATTGTTGACATGCAGGTTCTAAAGGATGGGATGCAGCACATGGGAAAGCTTATATGTAGCAATCTGGGCGCAAGAATGGATTCCGAGCCTAAATGTTGGAGAATTTTGGGTCTGTTTGGGAGCTTTAATTCTTATCTAACTATATGTTTTTGGCGGAAAGTGACTTTAATGCTTTTAGAAGATTTTTAATTAGATTAAGCTTTTCGCCTTGCAGCTGATGTGCTCTATGACTTTGGCACTGGCTTGGAAGTACTTTCTCCTTTGTGTCCACAGCTTTTTCTTCAAGTTGCAGGTTTAGGCAATTTCGCAAAGGTATAGTTTTCATAGAGATGCATACATGTGCATATTAATTTCTTCTCAAGTCCTCCTCACTTTTTTCATTTTTATTATAATTTATTTATTACTGGTAAACATTAGGTTTTTTTTTTTTTTTTCCTTTTTCTGATTTAACGTTTTATTTAAAGTAATAGGTAAACTTGTCATTGAAATTTATTTTATTGTCTTTGTATTTAATACCATGTCCGTGTAAAGTTTTGAGTCCCTTCTCCAATCCTAAAATATAAATTTGTTGATTGTTCCTTAAGATTTTTACCTTTGAAGTTAACAGGGGATGGCAGTTGTTGCTGCGAGAGCAACAAGATTACCAATTTATTCGGCCTTTGCAAAAGAGGGCAATCTTAGTGATCTATTTGCCAAAGGGGAGGCAATATCAACTGTGTTCAATGTCATTGGAATGGGAGCAGGGATCCAATTAGCATCTACTGTCTGTTCGTCTATGCAAGGAAAGGTAGTGGATATGATTCACTGTCTAACCCTCAATTTTACCATTCAGCCTCATCTATTATTTCTATTGTGTTCGGAATTGCACGAAATGTCCATTTTCAAACTGAGTTAAAAACAGGTTTGCATCACTCGTGTGCTATGACTGCAGTGAATATTGCATAGTTTGTTATTCTGAATTCATTTCGTACGGTGGTTGTGAATTTCTAATATTCCTTTTGAAGGAAATAGATTCGAATGATCTTTAACTTGTTGCAGATGGTTGTTGGGCCTCTTCTTTCAATGGTACATGTATACTGTGTCATTGAAGAAATGCGGGCAACTCCTATCAACACATTGAATCCACAGAGGACTGCAATGATTGTGGCTGATTTTCTGAAGACAGGAAAAGTATCAAGCCCGGCTGACCTGAGGTATCGGGAAGACCTCCTATTCCCTGGGCGACTCATAAAGGATGCCGGAAATGTAAGAGTGGGGAGGTCATTCCACAAGGTCATTAAGCCTTCAAAACTTGGTGAATTGAAAGAAATGTTCCCTGAAGAGAAGTTTCTTTTAAATCGTGGAAACAAAGGGGTTGACATGATATTGGAGCAAAATGCTACCGGCGAAGACGCATTGAGAGGGTGGCTTGTTGCTGGATACACTGCAGATATAGAGAAGTCTTTTCATGTGCCGAGTCCGAGTGCACTGGAAGAGGCTTACGAGAAGATGAATGACGTATTTGGTCCATTTGTATTGGAACTGCAGGCCAAGGGGTGGTATACCGATCGATTTCTCGATGGAACAGGAAGCCGTTTTGCGTGGGGGTCGAATCTAGGTACAGATAATTCTTCTCAAAGATATTGAAGTTCTTTGGTACGGGTAGGATTGGACAAAGCAGGGACTTTGTGATACAACGTTTATAGAAGTAGGGAAATACTGTTACTAGGGAATTGCACTCGCACACCATAACTTTCAGTTGTATTTAGGATCATCGTAATAGTTTTTTGCCTATTTCCCTCTATACCTTGCTACTGTCGATTTCTTCCCTTTAACTTTTTTTCTGGCCTCTTTTCTCTTGTTTAAACACATTCTCGTCACCCTTCTTCACACTCTTCTCATATCACAGATGCAAAAATAAAAACAAAAAACAAATTGGTTATCAAAAAGACTCTTCATTTTTATTTAACTTTCCTAATCTTATTTGTTATTATTTTTGTACTTTTTTTTTTTTTGGGTTTTTATCACAAATGGTCCCTAAAATTGACCTTCACTATCAAAATGGTCCTTAAAATTGAAAATCAATCAATGTAGTTCCTGAAAATAGATGTTGCAAATTAATGTGATCCTTCCGTCACAATTTTGTTGAAAACTCTGTTAAGTACTGATGTGGCACATAAATGGGTTCCATAAGTCATTTTTTCTTACAAATAATTCCTGAAATTGACCCGAGACATCAAAATAGTTCTTAAAATTGAAAATTGATCAATGTAGTCATTCTGTCACACTTTTGTCAAAAATTCTGTATGTGTTTAATGGGATACATAAATGGGTCATACAAGTCTAATTAAATTTAAAAAATTACAAATAGGCTTAGTAATTTAACAGTTAATAAAAAAGTTGTCAACCTAAAAACCCAGTCCTGTAATCACCTCCGATCCCAGTGTACATTTCTTTACCTCATTCCCTTTCTATTCTCTAAAATATATATATATATAATATAATATAAAATAAAATAAAATAAAAACTCTATATAACCATCTTTACACACTTTGACACCCTTTATCGAATTGAACATGGATCAATATCACCTTTGGTGAAGGCTTGGCCGATTGGTAACGACTTCTGGGACATCACTGTTAACATTTAGGAGATCAACTTCCTCACAACTTTAATCTTGGAGAGCTTGTTCGACGCTTCACTAGCGGTCTGGTGATGCAAATAACAGCAAGTTCTATCTTGAGATAATGAGGTTATACTCGAGGTGCGTCTATTGTTGGTTAAAAACTATTTTCACACCCCCTCTTAGGCCTTGGTTAAGCTTTGTGCCTTTGAGAATTTATGGGAGGGAACTCTCTTCGGAGTATGCCCTACTATAAGAAAAACATTTCATTATGCAAAAAGGTATTTAGACAACTATTTTAATTCATTATTAAACCCACATTAGCATATAACAAAATTTTTATAGATTGTCGCGGAATGATCATATTAATTTGTGACATCTATTTTCAAGGACTACATTGACCGATTTTCAATTTTAGAGACCATCTTGATAGTGTGGGTCAATTTCAGGAACCATCTTGACGGTGTTGGTCAATTTTAGGGACCATTTGTGATAAAAACTCGTAAATCTTGTGGGGACCATTTATGTGCCATATTAGCACTTAACGAAATTTTTAACAGAATTGTGATAGAAGAGCCACATTGATTTGCGACATCTATTTTCAAGAACTACATTGATTTATTTTTAATTTCAAATATCATCTTGATGATGAGTCAATTTTAGGGACCAATAAAACCCCTTTTGGTTTTGAAATTTGACATTTATCACCGACAAGTTGAATAAATATGAGGAATCACATTTGAATGTAAAACCGACCATTTGTGATAGTTCAAAGGAAGAAATTAGCGACACTAAAATCTCTTTCAATCCAAGAGTAGAAAAGAAAAGGTGATGATGATAGCACGCCATTGATGATAGCATGGGAAGTAGACTAGCCACATCAGTTGGTACTGATTTGGAATTGTGGTGTCTTAAAAAAAAAGTTAATTAAAAATTTTGGAACATCAAATGTTTTTTTTGGTAATAAAAAGTTTATTTTCTTAAAACTGTTATCAAGGACAATCGAAAAGCAAAAACAGTGTCTACCATACTTCTAAAAAAAATGTTTTTTTTTTTTTCAAAGCATAGTAATTATTGTATATTTAATGAAATTTTCAAATAGAAAATATACCCTCGTATATTTTACAAAATTATAATCATTTTTTTGACAATTGTTATATCGCATTAAATAACATATTATTTTTATGCATTAAACTTATTCACAGCAATTTATATAAAAGTTTATCAAACACTCAAACACTTTTTTTTTTTTTTGGTTATAAGCACTAAAAAAAGAAAAAAAAATTATCAAACACTCAACAACTTTATTTTACAGCTGTTTATTCTCATAGCACAATAAAAACAATGTTTTTAAAAAGCACCACAATACCTAACTAGCCGTAAGTGGCTATTTAGAAATTAAATTAAAAAGCATCTTTCTTTCTTTGGTGTTTTCGATTTTTATCTTTCACAACTGGACAAAGCTGACGTATATATATTGAGGTAATGTTAAGAATATCAAAATTTTAAATCAAATTTACAAACCAAATAATACAATACTAATTAAAATAAGCACGTTAATCAACACTTAAATAATAATTCTTCAACCATCAACATTCACATGATTTAGTTTGCAAATTTTAATATATAAATTTTGCATTACTCCTTAATTGATGCAGCCTTACCATCTTTGTGATGGCTGCCGATTTTCAGTTGGACAGACAGACAAAGACAAACTCGCTGCATTCCTATTTCCATTCTATATGTGAGGGCGAGCCAGCCTATAAGGAAGTTGGACATCTTCAAATTCTTCATTCAGTGGACTGGACATGCATGTCGACTGATATAATACGTGCACTCCTCCTCCTTGCAGGTCCCATACTTCACATGGTATACAGTTTATACTACATTATCTTAATCAGTTTTTCAGTTATAATAGTATGATATGATATGATAAATCATGAGAACTGTTTATGGACATTCTAAACAAGTGTGGTTACACACGCTTCTCTTATATTTTTTATAAGGATTAAATTGTACTTAAAGAAGTCACTCAGTATTACGGTTTAGTGGGTATTCTTTTTCGTTTAGAAAAAAGAGGTTTTAGGTTCGAATCTCGTGAATGACGAATATAATATCGAATTAAGCTACCCATTATGTGGTGTAAACACGAGAAATTATGTGACACGTGAACGTTGAAATTTTAATTATTGGTCAACATTCATTTCACCGAAATTTTGATGTCTACATGTGGCTTAGCCAAACTACTTAAATAGATTCATAATATATATATATATATATATATATGAAACTTATTTTAAGAGAAAAATGTACATCAGGAAATTAACTACTTATGTGTTTATAATTAAATAATCAGCTATCATTACCATTTAATTTTATAATAAAACTTGGAGGTATATAATTAAGGTAATGTTAGATAAACTAGATTTTTAAATCAAATTTTGTAAATCAAATGATGCGATTGTTGATAATTGAATTATTAATTAAGTATTGATTAACGTATTTATTTTCTCTTGATGACATATAATTTGATTTGTAAATTTAATTTAAAATTTTAATCTACCTAGCATTTTCTATATAATTAAGTTAGCTACATGACAAAGGTCAAAAGATGAGGTTCTACTCACTTTATAGAAGAGATGAAAAGTTGAAGTGCAGCTTTGTCGAAACGATGCATCAATTGTTATCTCAATCTAAGTTTCTTACATTTCCGATCGATATCATATTTGGTGCATCTGTCTACACGTTATTAACCAACACCAACATCGATTGTTTCAAATGCATGCGTTAGCGATTTGCTTTGCATATCCTGATATCCAAGTTAATCACGGCAATAGAAATTTAACCCTAATGTTTAATTGCACGTGCATGTGCCACAATTTATTATCTCATATTTGTGCTTGTTTGAAGTTGCAGTCCTCGCCTCATCAGATATACAAATTCCTTGAATTATATATAAATAAATTTGAATTCACATACTTTTCTGTCTGAGAGCAGGTTTGAACTTTGAAATTCTGGGAATCTCTCTCTCAGAGGAATATATACATTTACAATATATCCCACTACAGTATGATCCTATCTAAATGTTTGAGAATTACAATTTGTTATCTATATGTTCTAATCAACAATCGAGCATCGCTAGCTCCACCGGACTCGGACCAGCTCCACCATCTTCCTTGCACGGTTGGACTACGAATATATGAACATTTATATATTCAATTGTAGATTAAAAATCTATTCACATATCATTATGGTTTTAGCGACTTTGTTTTGTCAATTTTTTCTTTCACAATTAAATATTGAACATCTTCTGATTGAATGAATAGTTGTAAAGGATGATCTTTAAACCAGATTTACAAATATGAACGGTTTAAATCTTAGAAAAATACTGTGAACTCAAACATGTAATTAGCTTGCGGTTTTCAGTTACTAATTAATTAGCATTTGAGAACTCAAATAAAAAATAAAAAAATAGCATACATATATATTGAAAAGTATGAATGAGGATCCTCTTTGTAAGCATTCTAGGAATTTTTTAATTATATTAGCTCATCGTATGTCGTGCAATAAAAAATTATTGTAAATATTTGTATTTAAAATTAAATATATATAGTACCTGACGAAAATTGATCGCATAATGTATAATGAACGAATGTAATTGAAAGATTTCCGAAATCCTCACAAAAAGAATCCAAGGAGGACCCTCAATCGAAAAGTATGATCAGCTACTCGATCGCTCTGTTACATAGAATTACTATATCCAATTGCCGATCGGTTAAGTGCTTGACGAACTTTAGGTTTTCGAGCCTGTAGGTTGAAACTACTTTAGGGGCTTCTAGTTCTAGGGCATCCTCCCCAATTCAAAAGCTGGATATGTATTATATGTATGAAGAAATTTTACGACACATCAGAAGTCAAGTCTCAAGATTTTATTACTCGGTAACTCAAACATATATCTTAGGTCTCAATACAATTAACCATGAAACAGTTTCCAACGTTTAACACATATAATAATGTGATGAATAAAGCGAGAAGATGAGAGATTGAAACTGGCTGCCTTGCTGCTTTTTCTTGGGGAGTAAAGTTGAAGTAATTTTTGTGTAGTGTAGGACCGATCATATATATGTGCACGAGTTGATTGAATCATATTCCCACCTAACTTATCATAAAAAATAAAAAAATAAAAAATATTCATCTTTTGCTTATCCAATTTTATGGCACTTCAACCGTAAGCATATCAAAGCATGGACTTTTTTATTTGCTTTTGGAGTAGGGATGGCAATTACAGTTGGCATGATTTTCAGATGTCCAGTTATATGGTTAATGTAAAATAGTTTCACATCGAAAAAATATAACAAAATAACATACATCTTAATTATATAACAAAATAACATACATCTTAATTATATGTGGGGTATAACTTTTTAATATTACCAAGGCTTTTGTGCTAAAACATCACATCTAACAATAAGTGATTAAATTAAAAACAATATCGATGATATTGATTCTGAATATATTAAGCCTAAAAATGTCAATTGTGAGCATTTTTCTTTTAATAAGTAAAATTGAAGATTAGCTATATTAAAACATCTGAGAAGAACGCAAAATGTCACCCTCAAAATCCTAAGAAGAATAGTCCTACATGCACAGTCTAACCTATGGTCAGTAATACGATACGGAGAAACAAGTTTGAAAAGTATCTTTTTACTTTGTATTTCGAATTACGTATGCATTAACTGATTTTTAAAGTTTTTGTCTCATGCAGGAAAAAAAGAAATAGTTAGTGTAACTTTGACTGTATTCGTGACATCATTCAATTACTAATTGTGAAAGTAATAGTCTATTACAAATAGGCGCACAACTTAATCCATGGTCCATTACTAATCGGGAAACCATAAAAAACTCAACTTGCGCGGGGCGTCGTCCCCCCACCCCTGCCCTTTTCCCTACTCCAGTTTTTTCTCCTATTGCCAGCTACATTAATAGATTTTATTTATTTTTTTATTTATTTTTTCTTAGAATAAGAAAAAAATTTCAAATTGAATTACGTTCCTTAGTTTTATTTTTGAGGTGTGGTTTTGCAATAGTAGTTAAGATGAAGAAAGATTTTTCAATATGCCTGGAACACGGTATGATACAACATATGTCTCTATATAAGTTGTGAGATTCTTTTGTTAAAAAATTAATAACATAAAAAAGAAAATCTTCCACCACTTACATAATAACACGTGGTGTACCATTTGTGTCATGGGCACAATGAAAATTTTCTCCGGGTTGACACCCTAGTTCAAGAAATTAGATGGAGAGCTGCATTTATTATTGTAGATATGTAAAAAATGTGAGAAAATTTTAATTTGGTAATTAAAAACAGCTTTTTATATAAATTATTAAGAACATAATCTTCTCAAGGTTTTGATCTAAAGCATCATTTCTGGGTTCATTGTTTTTGGCACAATTGGTGCTTTTACAGCACCAAAAAGGGTATAAGTTTCAAACCTTATGAAACTAAACCAAGAATTAAACACTATTTACAAAACTTGATCAATAAGTAGACACTATTCATGAAACTAAACTAATGAGTAGACACTATTTATGAAACTGGACCAATAAATAGACACTATTTATGAAGCGAAACCAAGAATTAGGCACTATTTTCAAAACTAAACCAATAGGTGGAAATTATTTATGAAATTGGACTATACACTATTTATGAAACTAGACTAGGAACTAGACAATATTTATGAAATATAACTAAGGACTAGACACTATTTATGAAAGTGAACTAATAACTAGACACTATTTATGAAACCGGACCAAGAAAGAGATACTATTTATGAAACTATACCAATTACTATACATTATTTATGAAATAGAGCCCAATAACTAGGCACTATGTATGAAACATGACCAAGAACTAAACACTATGTATGAAACATGACCAATGACTAGGCATTATTTATGAAAGTGGATCAACAACTAGAAATTATTTATGAAATTGGACCAATAAATAGTGTAGTCCTGTTCATTTTTATAAATAGTGTGTTCAATTTCATAAATAATGTTTAGTTTCATAAATAGTATCCGCAATAGACGCACGGGGCCCGCACGTCAATTTTTTTTTTAATTTTATCATTTTCACTAAAATTTAGTTCTTTTGTCCCCTTTCATTAAAATTTATGGGTTTTCATTAAAATTTAATTCTTTTTCATTAAATAAAGTTATAGTATGATTTTTTTGTTAAAATAAATTTAGCCCAAATTTTTTTCATGAAAGTTCTTTTTTTTTAATTGTGTTCCTTTAGACTTAATCAGCACTTCTTTATCCACATGATGACCGGATTCGCCACTAACTCTCCTACTTTTCTTCAGTTCAATTAGTGATATCATTGGTGGAACTTAGGGGTCCCCAGTTCAAAGTCGGCAAAAATATTTTAATCCTTTGTGTTTGAACATTTTACACACCAGATAATGATCGACATAGAAAAATAGGGTGATATACGACTGATGAAGAAGGTGGTGAACTCAGTGGCATTTCCATGCCCTACTAGTTAATTTATAGTTTCACTTGTAATTGGTTTGAGAGTTTTCTATGTTTAATTGGTTGTAAAAGTATTTGATGTGATTTTCTTAATATTCTCATAAACTGAGAACTTGGATCTGAACAGAACTTGGTTTTAACTCGAGAGTCTAAACCACACACGTTTGACGTTTGTCTGAGTTGAACTTGGGTGCATGCTTACAAAAATATAGAGAACAGAACATTTTGTCGGAGGCTTGTTTCTAATGTGAATGCCGTATTGAGCACGTTTTACTGTCATGACTCGTATAGATTTCAAGATGTTACATTTATGTCTGAATGCCTATCATTTTTTGTTTGTGATTTACTAATTCATGGGATTTAATATGCATACTGAGCTTCATTGCATGAAAGAATTGATTAAAAAAATAAGTATTATCATGCTCTAAATATAACAATTTATTTTCTCAAATAAATTGTATCTGGTGAGCTTAAACTTTAAAAGAATAGTTTTGAAGTTTGTCCGTACAAGTTCAAGAAAACCAGTCCTCTATGTTGACCACCAAAGCATTGATGCTGTAACTTGAAACAACGCCAGAAAAAGGCTGGCCTTGCCTCATTTTTTTGGTCCCTATTCATACATATTTGTCATGTACAAAAAAGCCAGAAGCAAAACTAAACGGTAAACCCACTAAGGCATAGTAGTCTAATCTCCCGGGCTGTATGTAAATATTAATGAATGTATAACGCATCAGAATTAAATTACAGAAAGATACTCATCACCTATCAACTGTTAGGGTCGATAGAGATGTCTTAGGTGCAATATGCCAATTGAGGTCAAGGTTTTTTCCCCTTCAAAACGGTATTTTAGATGTTTATTACGATTTTTCTACAACACAAAAAAATTTAAATCCAAACTAATGTTAACTATGACTTCCTTAAGAAAAATTCCAATACCAAAGATTTGACTTATTACGTTCTAAGCTTGCAAAAGCATATGTTGACATGTATATTTCCCTAAAAATATATTGAAATTAAGATAATAAGAATTTGTCTCAATAAATATATTGGATCATGAATTGGATTCGCCAGTATTCGTGTTTTTTGTTGTAGAATTTGAATTAATATCGTAGAATCTCCATGTGAGAGGGGTGGGCACGGTGCGGTTCCACCCCTAAATCGGAACCGAAACTGAAAAATATCAATGGTTCGGTTCGGTGCGGTTTCGCTTAAATTTATTACTAGAACCGTACGGTTTGGTCTACACTGATTCCAATTTGGTTCTTGCCGATTTACGGTTCCAAATACTAAATTATTTGAACACCAAATCATTATGCATTCAAATTATTTATGGCACAAATCCTCAAGAATTGTACAGTACGTTTTCACAAAGGGATTTGGCCAAATGGAAGAATAACTACCTAATTTCCATTTGGACTGTCCCTCAAACTGATCCACAAGCAGCATCAATTTGAAGTCCACATAAATTTTTTTTATTGTTCTTTTGTCAAGAAATTGGCATAAAGTTTATGTAAAAAAACCTAGGAAAAGCGATGAAACAAAATGTTCTTCAACTGACATGAGATCACATATCCTAGCAACAGGACAGCATAGCAATAGATGCACCGCACCACCCCTTTCCTCTACTAATATAACACTAAACCAAAGCAATGACACTCCTCTTGGGAGAATTCTCAATTTAAGGTAGCCACTGATATTGGTTTATGTAGAATAGAATGCAGACTTTCCTTTTTTCCAAATGGCAGTGACAACTAAAAAAGTGCAACCAAATGGGGTTGGCTATGTGAAATTGAAATGGGGAAATGGGGATGTGAGGCCGTGAGTGAGGTGAGAGGGTGGGGTGAGTGAGCTCTCATTGGGATGGGATCCATTGTTTTGCAACTTGGTGAAACTAATTTTTCAACCTATCATACCATGACATGTGTGTATATATATTATTTATTTATTTATTATTAATAAACGGTTTGGTTTGGTTCCGGCCGGTTCTTGTTCATTCGAAATCGGAACTGGAACCGGTTTGAACGGTCTGGTTCGGTTTTTGGCTCAAAGTTGACTTTTCCTGTCAACACGGTTCTTTTCGGTTTATTTTCATACGGTTTGATGCTGTTTTATGGTTTTTATGCCCACCCCTATGTGAGATGCTTTATATGCTTAGTTACTGTGCAAATGTTAAAAAAAAAATGGTGTTGAATATTCAAGAGCAAATATGAGAGAAGCATGTATAAATCCTCACGTTTTAGTTCGACTAATAAAAAACAAAAAGTCATATACGCCACTGCACCCCACAAATACATGAGAGAAAAAGAGATTTCAAATTATGCATGTCTGTACTTTGGACTATTTCGTACAAGGCCAAAGCTAGCCAGCACGCACATGCATGTATATAAATAGACTTGGGAGTCTTCACAATCTTAGACCTTGCCATTGTTTATAAGTTTATAGCAACAGCCTAAGCAGAAGGAGAAGGAGAAGAAGAAGCAGCTCAAAGTAACACTCCTACGATATCGCCTCAGCCTTGGACCTAGGCCAAGTGATTGGTTTCGTGAGTGTGCCACTAATTTAGGCCCGAACAGAGAGTTTTTAATCACTTTCTGATCAAATTCGAAAGAGAAAAATGGTTAGAGCTCCTTGCTGCCAGAAGATGGGTTTGAAGAAAGGACCTTGGACTGCAGAAGAAGATCACATACTCGTCACTTACATTCAGCAGCATGGCCATGGAAACTGGAGAGCTCTCCCAAAACTAGCTGGTAATTACTGATTAGACCTTGCTTTATCAACTGCTAATCCACTAATGCAAACAAAAAAATGGCTTCTTGGGTTGTTCCAAATTAAGTTCTTAAAGGACATTTTGGAGAAGAATTATATATATATATATATACACACACACACACACACACACGTACATACATACTAGAAACTAGAAAGTTTTGAGCTTTTGATTGACCTTGAGTGTTTATTTTTTCTAGGTTTGTTACGGTGTGGAAAGAGTTGTAGACTCAGATGGACAAACTACTTGAGGCCAGATATCAAAAGAGGGAATTTTAGCAGGGAAGAAGAAGACGCCATCATCAACTTACATCAAATGTTAGGAAATAGGTACGTAGTACGTAGTTCCATTTCCTCTTCGATTTTTCTGCAAATTTGAACTGCAGGTTAACGCAGTACTAACAGTTAGATCTATAATTTCATCATTCTCCGCTAGAGTAAAAGACCATATTAAGTTATTGAGAGGTATTCATTTTCCAAGTATTGCATGTTTACGCAATTATAATTGGTCCATAACTTCACCTTTCTCGTGAATTATAAATCATTAAAACGTGTTTGTATTGAATACGAATTCATACTATCGACAAACTCTTTTTTTTTCTTCTTAATTTCTAAATGGAAGATCACATCATACCAATGAAGAACATTGTTGCATGTGGGGACTAGATGACAATCTAGCTAGTCGACTAGTGAAACATGTGGGGACTGAAAAAAGATTCCTTACATAACTTTTTCATGCACTACCTAAAACCCAAGAAATAAAAATGAAAAACACGATTTTCAAGCATTTAAAGTACTACGCAACATTTTTTGCACTCTTGCGTAGTGCTCACAATGATTCATGTGACACAACAGAACAGATTTGATATCCCTAAATCTGATTTCCTTATTGTTTTTTTCTCAGATGGTCACAAATCGCAGCGAGATTGCCTGGTCGCACAGACAATGAAATAAAAAATGTATGGCACACCCATTTAAAAAAAAGGCTGAAATCGAACCAAACCGAATCAGATTCTAGGGCACATTTCTACTCTAGAAAAACGGAGCAAGAGCTAGAGCCCATTGATGATTCTTCACATTGTGCAAAATCTGATAGCTTGGATTGTGTGCCTGTTTCGCCGGCTCGATGTACTTCAAGTAACACGTCATTTGTCACGACCAACGAGGACAACAACAACAACATTAGTAACAATGTATGCGTGACATTTGACGATTACCAAGCAAATTTACCAGAACCGGATGACAGTTTTTGGTCGGAAGTTTTGTCAACTAAGTACTATGAAGAGACGGTGAATGAGTTTCAGGCATTTGGTGGTGACCCACAAGTGAATATGGGGCCTACTGATGGTGGTTTTAGTTTAGACACGTACAATGACAACAACATGGACTTTTGGTTTAATATATTCTCAGGAGCTGAGGAAATTCCAGAATTGTTAGGAATTTGATATGTCAATAAGGAAGGCTGTTTTATAATTTTGTTTATGAAATTATGAGTTGGGAAATAGAATTTTGTGTTGTTGCTGTCCAATTCTTTGACCTTTCGAGATGAGGCCCCATTGTAATCATGGCGGCAAAAATTATATATAATTCTTGTTCAATTTTGCCGGAATGATTTGTCAATTTTGCCGGAATGAATTTACTTGGACAATTCAGATTAGTATTTGATTGGTAACGCAATCATTTGTTAATTTACAGCATAAATGAATTTCATATAGGATGAGGATTTATGGTCAACCATCTGAATCTCACATCGGATAATTAAGAGATTTAGTGTCTGATTATAAGAAGTTATGTTATTCTTCATACTGTTAATTCATTCTAGGAATTGGATCCGCTCCGGACTTTAGTGTCCGGAGCCTAAAGATCAATTCATCTGGGCCGTTGATTAGTGTATAAAAAAAATCAGAGTCATTGGTTTTGTGTGATGGGCCAGGAAAATGAGTTAATAGGGACCGTTGGATTCAATTTGTGTGGCTCAAATGAATTGATCCTTAGGCTCTGGATACTAAGGTTTCAAGCGGATCCAATTCCTTTATTCTATACTATAAAGTGAAATGTCGATTCCTTCCTGATATCAGAGTCATATTCACTTCTGTTGCCCAATATGTGTGCATGCATGGTTCATCCATGTTAGCCCAACGAGATACATGCTCCTACATCCAGTGTTGAAGCCACGTGAGAACGAGGAGTGGCGGCCGCCACTCCCCTTGGCGGAAAACACCATTGGAGAGTTGGGTTCAGCCCTTCCCCTCGCCGAAAAACTGACTGGTGCAACCCCTCTGTTTCCGGTGTTCTATTTCTGCTGCGTGCAGCAGCTGCAAATTTGAATTTTGTTTTTTTTAAAAAAAACATCCAGGCCAAAACGACGTCGTTTTGGTCCTGGTAAAAAAATTAAAAATTTTAAAATAAAATGATGCCGTTTTGGGTGTTTGAATAAAACAAATATATATATATATATATCTATATGGGGGATCGCGTGTTCCCTTCCCTCAGTCCTTCAGACTCGTGCCCCCTTTATTGTTTCAACCTTCCCATTCACCAATCAGAGAGAGAGAGAGCAGATTTGCCCCCTAAATCCAAGCAGCCAACACCCAACAGAACGGAAAAGTTAGGAAGGTTGATTCCCGTTGGCTTTTTGCAGCCATCACCAGCCACTCTTCAGCCACTGAAGTATGAGCCACCAGCTTCCAGGCTTCAATCAAAGGTAAATTTTTTATTTCCTAAATTTATAATCCCTAACCCTAATTAATTATTTAATACGAATTTTGTTTAATTAGTACAGAATCATATGGTAATGCAGTAATATGGTTATTGGTTATTGATTATTGATTTGATTCTATGATATCGTGTGGACCTCTATTTTCAAGTCCTTGATATGCAACTAAATGAATTGAATGAGCGCTTCAATGAGGTAAACACCGAGTTGCTTCTTTGTATGGCATGTTTGAGTCCGGTGAATAATTTTGCATCTTTTGACAAAGCAAAAATTGTTCGTTTAGCCCAACTTTATCCTCAGATTTTGATCGTATGGACCTCATGAATCTTCCAATTCAACTTGACAATTACATTCATGATATGAAGATGCATAGTGAGTTTTCATCATTGAGAGGAATTAGTGATCTTGCAAAAGAGTTAGTGATGACCGGGAGTTGTGAAAGCTATATGTTAGTGTATAAGTTTTTTACATTGGCTTTGGTGTTACCGATTGCAATGGCTTCGGTGGAGAGAGCTTTTTTTGCTATGAAGATTGTGAAAACACCATTGCGTAACAAAATGGGAGATCAATGGTTGAGTGATAGCATGGTTGTTTACATTAAGAGAGATGTATTTGCTTTTATTGATAATGAGCCTATTATGCGACGTTTTCATGACATGAAACATCGCCGGCAACAATTATAATTTGTTTGAATTGATTAATTATGGAAGACATTACTATATAAAAAGATTTAGTTGTTGTCATTTTTCTTTAACCTTGCACTCTTTTAAGTTCGCCCCTTCCCCCGAGAAATCCTGGCTTCGCCACTGCCTACATCCTAATACGTGTTGTCTACATATTAAACTTAAATGACCTCATGCGCGAGAAAACGTGTGAATAGTATAAAACTCACATCAAAAAAATATAAGAGACCCAATATGTTTTTATAAGAAGTTGAGTTGCTCTCTATATCATCATTTGAGTTTTTGATTTTCTGATATATGAGACGCGCTATATCTCATACCCATGAATCGATAGTTACTGGAAACAAGGAAAAGAAACTACTTACCTAAATGTATCTAGTCTTATGCAAGAATAGATCATAGTACATAATAAAGTTTTGCACTTAATTAGGGCATTTTAAATTATGCAATGAGGAAATTTCCGTGGAAATTTGCCAGGCTAAATCATGTCGTACATGTTGTAATCATCTTTTGTTATCAAATATCTAACCTGTTAACTGATCAAACCGTGAACATGATTTTCTTGGTACATGTTAAACTTTCAATAAATCATACTATGTAGATCTGCAGTAATGTTCCTTTTTCTTTTTCTTTTTTTAAGCAACGGCATGATTTTTCATAGACAAAAATAACCAATACAGAGTAAGCCGGCAGAGTAATGCCAACATTAGTTACATTCAGACGAGATTAAACTTAAAATGAAGTCTGGGGGCTCCTCAAACGAGGAGCAAGTAACCAAATCCATACGGAGAGCATGGCGAGCAAGGCGATGTGCAATACTATTTCCTTGACAAGGGTGTGGGAAATTGAAACTCCAGTGATGTTGAGGAGGAGCAGCCTTGGAATCCTCCACGATATGTCAAACTACAGTAATGTTCCTCCTTTATCAGATGATACGTATACATATTTCCAACTCACACAAAAACAAAAAAATTGACCAAATCTCCAACTCATTCCGCATATTTCATCCATGGAGTGCATCTTCACACTTATTGATTATTGCTAGATTAGTTATTCAGTTAATTGATCCAAGACACAAATTTAAAAATTTAAAATAATCTAACCGCTATTAGCTCACCTTAAATTTGCAAATTAAATGATGTGTCACCAATAGAAATGAGCATGTTTATCAACGCTTAAATAATAAATCAATCATCAGCTCCAACAATAAACCAATCATCAGCTCTGCTTAAGAGCATGATTATCCTTACCAATCATCAGCTCCAACAATAAACCAATCATCAGCTCTGCTTAAGCAATAAACCAATCATCAACTTTCATTTTCTTTAGTTTTTAAAATTTAGTCTACAAATCGAGTCTCTCTAACATTATCCTTACCAAAAAGTAGATTTTTACATGAAATTTGGAGTTTATCTGCAAACCAACTTGTATGAAGACGTGTAAAATCTCAACTTGAATATCTAATGCTTAGAAAAATCTGTCCACTTCAAAGTTGAGCAGAAGTATTCCCATCAATTAATTAGGCCAAATGTATCTTTTCATGTTATAAAAATCATATATGACTCTCTCCCTCTCTCTGAATATGAAGAGGGTTTTTATTGTGATTGGAACACGAGATAATATATCACGCGTCATTATACAAATGATAAGATATATGTGTTAAAAAGTTAATAAATTAAAACATAAAATTTTCTATCACTTATATAAAAATACGTGATGTACCACCTATATTCCAATCATAATGAAAATTTTCTCCTCAATATGGGCTCCACTTAAGAACATGATTACCAAATACTATATTTTCACATGAAATTTAGAGTTATCGCCTTGCCTGTTGTATAATCCTTCCTTTGCAGGCGTGCATGAACTAAGAACATAAAAAAACAAAATATCCGGCGAACACGTGCGCTTTGCGTAGACGAGAAAAAAACAGTTTTTTGTGCATATAATAGTCAAGCCTAACACGAGAATAGAGCAATATTTAATGGTTGTGATATTCACGCACCTTATTTCACTTCTTACATATTTTTTTAATTTTCAATCGTCGGATCGGATTAATTAAAGAAGATCAATGGACAGAAATTATTAAGAGATGTGTGAAAAATAAAATGGGATGTGTGAATATCACACCCCTATTTAAACCAGAATTTTCTCTTTTTTTTTTTCCTCTGGACAAAATATTAATCCTAAATAATCCCCAAAGGATTTGTATGCAAGTTTGCCACCCTCTCAAGTCATGAACTACTACTAACTTTGAACATTTCTATTCCACTTGAAAAGTGTACTGACTCTGATACTAGTCATCTAAGACCATCTCCAACCGAAGAGTCCAGAGAGACCAAAAATAGTTTGAAAACCATCTTCAACCGAAGGCCAGACCAAAGGGCTCATGGACCCCATTGGACAAAAAAGGGCCAAAGAGCCAACCGGGCAGGGCCATTTGCTGACGTCTCATATTTGATTTTTTTTTACATTAAATAGTATTAAACAATATTAAACAATATTAAACAACATTAAGTAATATTAAACAACATAAAAAAAATTGGCAATGTGAAACTTAAACAACATTTTTAAAAACATTTAACAACATGAAAATTATTGACAATCCATAACATAAAATTATTGAGGTAATTTAATTTAAGTAACCATAATAATTCAATTAAAATAATAAATTATGTTTGACCCTAGACCCTTTGGCCCTCGATTGGATATGGTTTTTTGTGACAATGTTATGTTTGGCCTAACTGTGAACACGAAAGTTCATTGAAACAAGAGACAAGAATAACGTGTACAAAATAATATTTTGTGTTTAATGATTTTGGGGTTACGATCTCTCTCAAATTTGATCCTCTGATTCGATCTCCGTAAGATGTAGATTTGTTGATCCAAGGGCCGTCGAGGCTTGATCTTGGATGAACGGTTGTAAGTTTCTTCAAGGGCCTTCATGGCTTTGATCTTGAAGGTTGATGGAAGTTTCTTCAAGGGCCTTCAGGGCTTGATCTTGAATGTTGATGGATGAGCGGATCTTCAAGGGCTTTTGGGCTTGATCTTGAAGAACGGTTGGTTTTCTTCAAGGGCCGTCGAGGCTTGATCTTGAATGAACAGTTGGTTTTCTTCAAGGGCTTTTGGGCTTGATCTTGAAGAATAGATGTGTGGATTTGTTTGTTGATCCAAGGGGCCGTCGGGGCTTGATCTAAGGATGAACAGTTGATGAATGGATCTTCAAGGGGCGTTGGGCTTGATCTTGAAGAATGGGTGTATGGGTTTGTTGAGGTCGTTGATCCAAAGGGCCGTTGGGGCTTGATCTTAGGATGAACAGATGATGAATGATGAACGCTTTCTTCAAGGGCCGTTGGGGCTTGATCTTGAATAATGGTTGTGTGGATTTCTTCAAGGCTTTTGGGCTTGATCTTGAAGGTTGATGGATGAGCGGATCTTCAAGGGCTTTTGGGCTTAATCTTGAAGAACGATTGGATGTGTGGATTTGTTAAGGTTGTTGATCCAAAGGGCCGTTGGGGCTTGAGCTTAGGATGAACGGATGATGAATGATGAACGCTTTCTTCAAGGGCCGTTGGGGCTTGATCTTGAATAATGGTTGTGTGGATTTCTTCAAGGGCTTTTGGGCTTGATCTTGAAGGTTGATAGATGAGCGGATCTTCAAGAGCTTTTGGGCTTAATCTTGAAGAACGATTGGATGTGTGGATTTATTGAGGTTGTTGATCCAAAGGGCCGTTGGGGCTTGAGCTTAGGATGAACGGATGATGAATGATGAACGCTTTCTTCAAGGGTCGTTGGGGCTTGATCTTGAATAATGGTTGTGTGGATTTCTTCAAGGACTTTTGGGCTTGATCTTGAAGGTTGATGGATGAGCGGATCTTCAAGGGCTTTTGGGCTTAATCTTGAAGAACGATTGGATGTGTGGATTTGTTGAGGTTGTTGATCCAAAGGGCCGTTGGGGGCTTATGCTTAGGATGAACGGATGAACACTTTCTTCAAGGGCCGTTGGGGCTTGATCTTGAAAGAGGATTTAACGAAGAACGAAGAGAGCTTTCTTGATCCTTCGGAATTCTTGGGAATTTGGATGGTTGGAAGCTTTGGAGTTTCAAAGCTTCAAGGATTTGGGGAATTCTCTTCTAATTTTGGAGTAGAGAAATGTATTTGTGAATTCCTTGATGCTTGATACCTTGATGGAGAAGCCTATTTATAGGCTTTGAGAATGAATCACCACCACAAAAATATTTTTTTTCCTTTCCAAGCATCATTACCTAATTTTCCCACTTAATGCAATATTGAAATTGAAGTGGTGTAACTTATGGCCTAATTTCCCACTTAATACCATTTTAAACTTGAAGTGGTGTAACTTATGGCCTAATTTCCCACTTAACACCATTTTCAACTTGAAATGTGTAAGCTTTGTCATTACCCAAATGAGAAAAACTTGCTTTGATCCGTAATGGATTGAAGTGTGCTTGCCTTGTCATTGCCCAACATGAGAAGAAAAACTTGTTTTGATCCTCAATGGATTGAAATGTACTTGTCTTGTCATTGCCCAAAATGAGAAGAAAAACTTGTTTAATCCTTCAAGGGTATTTCTTCCTATTTTGTTGAGTCACACGCCATGTGTACAATTTGTACAACACGTGGCGTATGCCATGTATGCCTTGACACGTCAAAACTTTAATGCATTGGTGAACATTTGTTTTACTGAAATTTCGATGTCTACAAATACCCCCACTTCAAGGCGCGTCGTAGACATGTGCTTGACACGTGTAGAAGATGCGTTTTGAAGTCCCTTAATGTAGATGTCAACCCAAGGGCCGTCGAGGTTTGATCTTGAATTGGGCTGGAAATTTCTTCAAGGGCCATTGAGGCTTGATCTTGAGTTCGACTGGAAGATTTTCTGGTTTCTTCCAATCGTTGATTTTCCACAGGCTTAGTCTTGAACTGGGCTGGAGGATTCTTTTGGTCTCCCCCGAAGGCCTGAACTTACTCCTTTTATCTGGAGTTGAATTTGATTCAAGGGTGGTGAACACTTGATTTTGAATCGGACTTGTGATTTCTTCAAGGGCCATCGAGGCTTGATCTTGAATTGGGCTGGAAATTTCTTCAAGGGCCATTGAGGCTTGATCTTGAGTTCGACTGGAAGATTTTCTGGTTTCCTCCAATCGTTGATTTTCCACAGGCTTAGTCTTGAACTGGGCTGGAGGATTCTTTTGGTTTCCCCCGAAGGTCTGAACTTACTCCTTTTATCTGGAGTTGAATTTGATTCAAGGGTGGTGAACACTTGATTTTGAATCGGACTTGTGATTTCTTCAAGGGCCATCGAGGCTTGATCTTGAATTGGGCTGGAGGATTCTTTTGGTCTCCCCCGAAGGTCTGAACTTACTCCTTTTATCTGGAGTTGAATTTGATTCAAGGAGAACACTTGATTTCGAATCGGGCTTGTGATTTCTTCAAGGGCCATCGAGGCTTGATCTTGAATTGGGCTGGAGGATTCTTTTGGTCTCCCCCGAAGGTCTGAACTTACTCCTTTTATCTGGAGTTGAATTTGATTCAAGGGTGGAGAACACTTGATTTTGAATCGGGCTTGTGATTTCTTCAAGGGCCATCGAGGCTTGATCTTGAATTGGGCTGGAGGATTCTTTTGGTCTCCCCCGAAGGTCTGAACTTACTCCTTTTATCTGGAGTTGAATTTGATTCAAAGGTGGAGAACACTTGATTTTGAATCGGGCTTGTGATTTCTTCAAAGGCCATCGAGGCTTGATCTTGAGTGAAAATAGGACCATGAGCGGTTTCAGGATTCAGACACATGGCAGGCAAGCACGAGGTGGAGGTCATGACCTGTTTCTTTGTTCAATCTTTCCAATTCGTATTGAAGAGGGTTAGAGGATGACTCAGCATATGCAGTTGCGTTTGCTGACGATCCACAAGATTGATGTTTCATTGTCACTCGTCTTAGCTGTTCTCCAAGCAGATGTGGTCCCTTCTCTGGAAGTGTATCAATCGTTGAAGAAGACTACTCGAGAGCAACGCTAGGTAAGCAACCAGGGAATAGATTCTAGGTAGTCGGTTCCAGATCGGAAGACTGACTCCAAGTGCCGGCTGATTGTTCTCTTTCACTTTGCCATGCGAGTAAGAACAAAAACAAAGGAAAGGACATGGAGAAAGCATGATATGAGATACTTTTGCTTTTGAAGAAGCAGCGAACGAATCAACACATATATTTGTTGTGCTTGTCTCCACATGCTTCGATGTATCATTTTCACTTGCCTTACTTGCTCCCCTTGTAGAAGTGGTATTTCCTTATGCAAGTTTGGCATCTTCTCTTGTAGTATTTGTCCTCTGATACAGGAGTGGAATGCAAACCTTGTATTTGAATGGACCATCACTTCTTGGTGGCAGCGCCAGTTTGAGTAGAGGTTCCGACATATTATTTTCTCTGTCCTTGTCTTGGCAGGTGAGAACAAGGGCAAAGGAAAAGACAGGGAAAAAGCATGATATGAGATACCTTTGCTTTCGCCCTTGATGATATGAGATACTTTTGCTTTTGAAGAAGCAGCGAACGAATCAGCACATATATTTGTTGTGCTTGTCTCCACATGCTTTGATCTACCGTTTCCTTCTGCCTCATCTGTATCCCAGGCATCTGGTATCTTCTTTGGGGAAGAAGAAAAAATTAAGTATTTCAAGAGGCTTTGCTGGGAGTGCGCCCTCAGAGGTGAGGAAGAGTTGGGCTTTTTTTTTTTTTTTTTTTTTTTTTGCAGGTCTGCCTTGCCATAAAAGATGAAGGTTGACATATATAGGGATTTCCCAATAGCAAGTGGTGGTACTGTTCCTTTACCATTGTCGACAACTGTTGGGTAATTGAACAGTAAGATTCACGCGTTCTCAACTTTGTCAGAAATCTTTGACAAAGTTGCCCGTGATTTCTGCAAAGCTGGGGTTGCATACGAAGGGTGATGACAAATCTGGAAGAGCCCAGCTTTTGAAATTCAGAGAGTGATGACTATTCAATCCTTGAATAAGCGGCCCAGCTTTTGAGGTTCGGAGGGTGTTACCTCTTTGATTTCTGAACAAACGCTTCTTCGATTTTTGAGTACGCGTCTCTTCTATTTCTGAATGGCAAACAGTAGTGCGGATGCGGCTTTGTCAGAGATCTTTTGACAAAGTTGAACGCGTTTTCTGAAAAGCCGAGAAAGCGTCGCCTAACTTACGCCTTTTATCTGGCTTTTGAGATTTTGAAGAGTGGTGTCTCTTCCATTTTTTAATCGGTGGTCGTGTCGCCTCTCCTCTTTATAGAGGTATCGATTACCTCCAACATGCACATCTTGAAGGTTGCTCATTCCTGAAAATCATCTCAGGTATATTTTGTTTTAATAGCCCCTTGAGATTTTTCTCCATCCGACCCTTCTCTTTTAACACCCTTTGAAAAATGGCCAACCCATCTAACATTTGCTTAGATTTGAGTCTCAGCAGTGCGCCACGTCAGGGTAAGGTATGGTGCCCGTCTTTTTTATCTTCTAATGGCCCTCTTACAGGTGAAGACTCCGTGATGACGGATGCAACAACAGCTACGATAGTAGCTAGGAACCTCCTTACTCCCAAAGATAGTAGGCTGCTTTCAGGACGGTCCGATGAGTTGGCCGTTCAAGAGTCCCTCGCTCTCAGTGTTCAGTGTGCGGGCTCTGTGTCCAACATGGGCCAACGCCTGCTTGCTCGATCCCGTCAAGTGGAATCATTGATGGCAGAGATGGAAAATCTTAAGCAAGAGATCAAACAGCTTAAGTACGAGAATAGAAGTTTGCATGTGCTTACAAATAACTATTCGACGGGCATGAAGAGGAAGCTTGATGAATTGCAAGAATCTGAAGGTCGAATTCAAAGTGACCGTCAAAGGCTTGCGACTTATCTCCAGAGGCACCTTTTTCCTGGGTCATCTAGCGTTCCACCCAGTATTGAGGCCTCGAATGCTCTATCTTCAATGCCTCCCGCTCCGATGCCTTCTACTCCGATGCCTTCCGCTTCTAGAGTTTTGCCACGTAATGGGTCTTCACGTGAACAAACTTTGTGAAAGCTCCATCTTTTTTTTTTTTTTGATGATGTAATAAAATTGACTTTCTTTAATGAAACATTTATTTATTTAGTTTGATGTGACTGTACTTGAAGTTTTGAAGTTTCAAGTTGCCTACGTACTCTTCCAAAGAAGGGATCAAGTCATAACGTAGTTCAAATGAGTGATGGTTTTGATGATGATTTTGCCGTACACAGTTTATGCTCTTGCGGGCCAGGAGCGTTTGGTGCCGTTTGCAGTTTCAGCTCGTGCAGGCAAGGAGTGTTTGGTGCCGTTTGCAGTTTCAGCTCGTGCAGGCAAGGAGCGTTTGGTTGTCACCTTTTAGGCTCGTGCGAACGAGGAGCTTTGGTTGTTGTTGTGGATTTGTCAAGCGATCTGGGAGAGGTGTTCCTCGCAATCTTCATAGGAAGGAGCCTTGACCGAGTAATTGAAGAAGTCTTCTGGGAAGAAGTCGCACATTGTGATGGGGATGGACGATCTTTGTGTCGAAATTTCATTATCTCCAATACTTTCACATTGTTCTGGAGGTTGACAAGAGCTGTTTTGCCTCCTTTTCGACTGATAAACTTGTGGACAAGATGGTTGCTGCTTGTCCAATTTCTTCGAAGTGATCTTCGAAAGGCATTCCTCACAATCTTCATAGCAAGGAGCCTTGATCGAGAAATTGAATAAGTCTTCGAGGAAGAAAAGATCCCGCATGAACGATCTTTGTGTTGAAATTTTCTTATCTTCAACATTTTCACATTGCTTTGGAGGTTGGCGAAAGCTGTTTTCCCCCCTTTCTGATTGGTGCACTTGTGGAGAAGACATATGTTTCTCGTGCAGTTTCTTCGAAGCGACATGAGTCCATCCTTCAATTTCACTTGACTTGGAGCATGCCCCCAACAGTCGAGGTGAAGACTTTGAGTCGAAAGAGCCAGAAGTGACATCTTTCTTAGGGATTTCATCTTCAGTGCCGTCCTCTTGGGTTTGTTGGCATGAAGATTTGCCAGTGTGGACGATGATGCGCCTCCTTACCTTCAGTGGTCCTTTTGTGTCGACCTCTAGGATTGCTTGGCGCTTCATCCTTGAAGGAATCAAGCTTCGAACGTCGCCTTTTTCTGCTAACCCATCGAACTTTTCTTCCTTTGGTGTTGTCTTCCTCTTTCCAAAAGGCTTCTCATTATCTTCAAATCTTTCCGAAGCTGATCGTCGCAGAGGAGAGATAGCTGTGTTGCTTTGTTTCTTAGGCTTTAACAACCTTTCAAAAACAGAGCTTTGGGATGTTGGCGCGCTAAGCCTCTTGAAGACAGAGGTTCGTCCTTGACTACCAATGCGATTAAGCGTTGAAATTCTGGAGCTTGAATGGCTCATCCTATCGAAGACCGACGTCCGAGGGGCGGGTTTAGGCTCTTTTTGGTCTTGTTCAATGCTCACGCTGATGTGTTGAGCGCTAGCTTTCTTCACTTTACTTGAAATCTTCACGGGTGCATTTGGTGTGAAGCCAAGTCCGGCTTTGTTGTTGTCAACTCTGTAACCATGCTCCTTCAACTTCTTTTGAGTTTTGGTGAGATTACGTTCTTTGTCTTGTGGTTAGGTCCTTAATCTTTGATTATGTCAAAGTCACTCTATCAGGGTGTCCACGGCATCGTTGGGGTTAAGCCACTTAGCCATGGAGGCAAGTGAATGCGCAACAAGGGATCTCTAACCTTCAAACTGTTTGAGGGAGAATACTCTATGATATGATTTAGAATCTCTGGCCAGAGTATGAATGAGATGTTGGAATGCGTTCCAGATCACATTCAAGGTAATCATATAAGTACAAGATTCACATTGGATAGTAGACATGAATAAACTATCAAACCAAACAATGTGGTCAAGAGTATTGTATTAGAGAAAGACCGTATTGCATTTGTAATCCTAAACTGAATAGGTTCTCCACCTCTTCTGATTAGCTTGGGTAACCATGATATGCTGCTAGGTGTCACTTATGGTTTGTGGAAGCCCTAAAAGTGTATTATCACTAACGGGAGAATTGAAAGTAAGTTTCAATTCACAATCGATTTGAAAGAGTTTGAATCGCCCACTGCCTCGCTAAAAGGAACCTAATGGATCGTACACCGTGTAAGGTAGAGTTTGAAGAAACAACGGAGATGAGTAAGAATAATTAAATGGTTTAATTATTTATCTAAGGCTAGGATTAATTAATATGTTAATTAATCAAACGAATAAGTTCGTTAAAGACCTCGGGTTAGTTTTGGGCCGCAAGGCCCAATGGGATTTGAATGTCAAGCCCATTAACTCAAGTTTTATGACAACTTGAATAAAACAAAGGGCTTGAAAGCCCAATAAACCTATAGGCTAGCCATGTGTAAAAGAATAGGGCTTTTGGTCCATTAGGTCACTTATTTGAAGGGACTATATAAAGGACTTTATAGCCTAAAATTTACTAAGGGTTATTTTTGGGGGAAAGGATGAGAACACAAGCTCTCCTTTCTCTCTAAAATTTTGGCCAATCTAGAGGGGAATAGCTAGCAATCTTACTTCCTCTAGGTCACTCATTTCTTCTACAATATACCTTGGTGTGGAGACTTAGAGGTTCTCAATTTTGAGAACTTGGAGAAACCTTTTCATCCATCCAAATCCATGGATCCAAGATGCAAGGAATGAAGGCCCTCTCTTTGGGTGATTAGCCTTTGCTTATGCAAAGAGGAATCTACAAAGGTATTGATTTCTCAACTCACTTTGTTTTGAGTTGAGTCTTGATTCACCTATCTACTAGGCTTTGAATTTCATGGGTAAATGTTTTGTTTTAAGTGCATACAAGCATGATTCCGCCTTTAATTGTTAATTGCATGCTATTGATGTTGCTTAAATGAACATGTTTTTCACAAATTTTCCTTCATGGATTTGTTGAGGTTGTTGATCCAAAGGGCCGTTGGGGGCTTATGCTTAGGATGAACGGATGAACACTTTCTTCAAGGGCCGTCGGAGCTTGATCTTGAAAGAGGATTTAACGAAGAACGAAGAGAGCTTTCTTGATCCTTCGGAATTCTTGGGAATTTGGATGGTTGGAAGCTTTGGAGTTTCAAAGCTTCAAGGATTTAAGGAATTCTCTTCTAATTTTGGAGTAGAGAAATGTATTTGTGAATTCCTTGATGCTTGATACCTTGATGGAGAAGCCTATTTATAGGCTTTGAGAATGAATCACCACCACAAAAATATTTTTTTTCCTTTCCAAGCATCATTACCTAATTTTCCCACTTAATGCAATATTGAAATTGAAGTGGTGTAACTTATGGCCTAATTTCCCACTTAATACCATTTTAAACTTGAAGTGGTGTAACTTATGGCCTAATTTCCCACTTAACACCATTTTCAACTTGAAATGTGTATGCTTTGTCATTGCCCAAATGAGAAAAACTTGCTTTGATCCGTAATGGATTGAAGTGTGCTTGCCTTGTCATTGCCCAACATGAGAAGAAAAACTTGTTTTGATCCTCAATGGATTGAAATGTACTTGCCTTGTCATTGCCCAAAATGAGAAGAAAAACTTGTTTAATCCTTCAAGGGTATTTCTTCCTATTTTGTTGAGTCACACGCCATGTGTACAATTTGTACAACACATGGCGTATGCCATGTATGCCTTGACACGTCAAAACTTTAATGCATTGGTGAACATTTGTTTTACTGAAATTTCGATGTCTACACTAACTCTCGGTTGGAGACGGTAAAAAATATGTGTCACATCCCGGTCCGGGCAAGTCCACTTCCCAGGCCTGACTCGACCAAAGCACGATATTGTCCGCTTTGAGCTCCCAGCACACCCTCACGGTTTTGTTTCTAGGAACTTCCCAGTGGGTCACCCATCATGGGAGTGCTCTCGTGTGCTACTCGCTTAACTTCAGAGTTCCAACGGAACCCGAAGCCAATGAGCTCTCAAAAGGCCTCGTGCTAGGTAGAGATGGAAATATACATATAAAGATCATTTCCCTTGGGTGATGTGGGATGTCACAATCCACCCCTCTTAAGGGCCCGACGTCCTTGTCGGCACACCACGACCAGGGTTAGGCTCTAATACCAAATTGTTACATCCCGGCCCAGGCGGGACCACTTCCCGAGCCCGACTTCACCATAGCACGATATTATCTACTTTTGGCCCCCAGCACACCCTCACGGTTTTATTTCTGGGAACTCACACGAGAACTTTCCAGTGGGTCACTCATCATGGGAATGCTCTCGTGCGTTACTCGCTTAACTTCGGAATTCCAACGGAAGCCGAAGCCAGTGAGCTCCTAAAAGGCCTCGTGCTAGATAGAGATGGAAATATACATATAATGATCACTCCCCTGGGCGATGTGGGATGTCACAATATGACCCTGCACTGTTCATTAAAATATTAATTTCTTGGAGGATCAGATGGTTAAAACGAGCCATCTAGCCCTCATTCAGTTGGAGATGATCTAACACAACTGAGCTTTGAAATGCTCAAGCTTGGTTAAGGGGACCGTATTAAAGGAGAGCACACAATGGTCACCCAATATGTGTCCTGAGCTTTGAACATAAAATTTTAGGATGATCTCATCCTTAGTTGTCGAATTTATAGGAGGTTTTGATCTAATAAGTCAATTTAATTTGATGATAAAATGAGGAATATGATGGATGGAAACATCAGGACCTAAAATTTGGGCAAACAAAGTCACATGCTAAAGCTTTGTTGTTATTGGTTTTTATTTTTTATTTTTATTTTTTGTGTATTTCACTTGAGGTATAATTGTATTTCGATATTAGGATTAACTATATAGTTCAACATTTTAGGGCTCGTTTGGATGTGCTTTTAAAATAACTAAAAACGCTTTTAGAGAAAATATTTTTGAGTTCCAAAATCACTTAAAGTGCTTTCTACAAGAAGCACCAATTTTGTACTTCTTCCAGGAAGCACTTTAAGATTTTTTTTTTTTCAGGATTTACTTGCATTTTTACTAAGGATTGGTTCTAAAAACATTTTTACTAAAAACGCTTTCAGTCATTTTAAAATCACATCCAAACAAGCTCTTATTCAAAGGAAGAGGCAAACGAAACATTAACTTTTAGCAAGTATTATTGACCTATAAAAATAAAGAGTGCTGATAAACCCACCCCATTGTCTTATTTTTCCACCCACATTTTAATATAAATTTTAATGTCAATTTTACCCTCTTGTAAAATGACATGTAAGGACCAAAACAAAAATGTGATGCAGATTGCCAATGTCCTTATGCTCACTACACATTGCAGGATTGCCCATTTCCTTATGCCCGTTCACCATCTCTATAATAGAAAAAAAATTCTTATCTCTTTCAATTTAATTATTGTGCATTTCTAGAACGAAATCTCATCTCTTGTAAACAAGTATTTCTACTTCCATTTTTTCTTTCTCCAAAATCCTAATTCCAAGGATCTAATCAAATATGAACCAACCGATCACATATCACCATCATTGCTTCATAACATCCATAACTTTAAACTCTCTGTCCTTCCAGCCCTTTCTTTGGTTCTACTCCCAACCTAAACCTCACCTCCCTTCTCTCTCATTTCCCTTCTTTCTAAAACTTTAAATACATAACCCACCCATTGAATTCCATTGCAATCTGCAATACTTGAAATTCATAGGAAAAAGTATAATATCTAGACTATGCAAGGAACAAGAAGATGGGTGGTGAGGCAATTTTGCTGTCATGGTGGCGTTCCGATGGTTGGGGGACCTGGGTTGGGTGTTAGGAGTTGGTGCGGCACTCCAGCGGAGTAGGGGTGTCGAGGGCTAAAATCACATTAGGGTATTTTAGGAATGATGGTGGGTGACAAAAGAGTGTTTTCTTCTTTTAACAGTTTTGGTGGGTGAAAAAATAAAATGGGATGGGAAAATAAGACAATGGGGCGGGCGTGATACCACTCAAAATAAAATATTCATTGACATATGACGAAATGTGAAGTTACTTAAAACCCCTAAACAAATTTGCTATTCTCTATTTAATTCACTTTTTTATTTCAAACAAATGATGTTATGTACACTAAAGGAGATGGGTGAGCTTAGCCTCATAATGGTTAACTATAATATGGTTCAAATTCGTCTTTGACGAGAACCGAACCTGAAACTTTTCATGTACAAGTAAAAAGAAATATCACTAAACTGTAGTACTAAGTGACCTCTCTTTAATTCAGTTGGATTTAACACACACACACACATACAAAAACAAAAACAAAAAAAAAAATTACTTGGACTAGCTGTGAGAAAATGAAAGCCCAGTTGGTAGTCCTCTTAAGTTTTAAGAAATCCTCCTTAGGAAAGTTATTGGCATCAATATAATTAATCAAATGAGCACTAAATACCAAAGGGTGTTTTCAAAACTTACATCATCACCTGTCTTAATTCTCTATTTCATACTTTTGCGTAACAAATCAGTTTCATACAAAATTATTTGTAAGTGTAAGATCAGTCAAACCTCATGTAGTTTAGTATTCAAAATAGAACTCCCTTACAAGTATTTTGCCTCGTAGATTTTTGCACAAAGACATGTATCCTTAACATGAATTCTCCATCAAACTTTAACCAATAAAGCTTGATTTATCTCTGTTGTTTCTTCAATCACACACCTCCACCGCACATAGATCTTAATAAACAATAAAATCATATATGCCATCACTACCTCATCGCTCCACCACTACCACAACATTCTCCACTGTCTCACCATCATCACCACCACAGCCAACATCTTTGACACCACCACCATTGCAACCACTGCCATATCCTCTATTGTCATCACTCTCACCACCATGTCCACCACTAATGTCTCACCATCGCTACAACCCAAATCATTGCCGCCATGTCACCATGACCATCACCACCTGCACCTTCGCCGCCACTACTGCTACCACCACCACCACCATATTATCCACCTCATCACCCCTGTCACCATGGTCATCACCACCTCCACCATCGCACTGTTGCCACTACCACCACCTCCACTATCTCCACCCATTACCCTCAGTACTACCAACACTCCAACCATCATTGCTACCAACACCATCTCTACCCACCACCACCATCTCCATCACCATTACTACCAAACATGAACTTATACTAATTTTTTGAACATGTTACATATTGGTACCAGACTCGCGCTTTTTCAATGTTTGATCATTCTCAATAATCATGCTCATATTAAACAACCAAACTCATTTTCAAATCATAAAAATGCAAAATCATATTTGTTTTCGTTTCACAAAACATTTCTTCAAAAATCATGTTACGAAATATTACCGAACGGGCCCTTATTTTTAGTGTGTTCTCAGTTTTCACTTTTTTATATTATGTACGACTTGGAAAACGAAAGTTTTCTTGGGGGTAAAATTGCAAATTTAAGATGGCGATGGGACGAAGTGTTTGTACCATTTTCGGTCAATTTTTTGGAGTTAAGATAGTTAGAATGCTACAAGAGGCTGATCTATCAGATTTCGAGACCGGAGTGCGATGTATGTTTTGTGACATACAAGCTGAAAATTGTAATATGAAATTAAACATGTTTTTAATTTTCAAAAACAAGTGAAAACTAAAAGCTAAATGTTTATCGAACGCTCTCTAAACTACTCTAATATACAAGAAGTGGGGATCAAATTGGGTGTAGGAACATATGCACACTATTCTTACTAACTCCCCTACATATCCCCATGAGATCATTTGAATGTTTTTTTTTTAAATTGCTTCTAGCTCAATTGGTTAGAGCATTTGCTCTTGCACTCGGGATCTCACTCTCCATAATTTAGATGAGTTTAACGTAAATGATCATATTGTTTGTCAAAAGAATTCTATAGCAAAACTTTGGGTTCAAAAGAAAGGCCCAATCTGTAAACCCTGTTTGGGTAAATTTGGGCCGAGATCAGCAGGAAAACTAAAGCCCTGCTGCCTTATGGTTTGCTAAGAAGGTGAAACGTTGCCGTTTTGGCGGGAAGGAACATAACCGCAAACACCTCCCCCAAAATCTGACCTCTCAATTCAATTTTTCCGGTTGGGGCTAGGGTTTTGATTCTTCATCTTCGACGGTACAAATTCGAATCAATTTTTTTGAAGTTTGAGCTTCCAGACCAGCGAACATGGCGACTGCTTCAGGTTCGTTCATCTTCTCCATTGTTTGTCCCCAATCTATCGTCAATTTTACACTTTTTTACTTCAAATTTAATCCATTGTTTGAATGTGACATTCTTTGGTGCTGTTTTTGTTGAAATTGATCGGTTTAAGATTTACGAATCGTATCATTACGTAATTTCAATCGGCGATTTAGGGTTTTGAGCTCGGTTGGTCCAAATTAGATTCGTATATAGATACCTGGGTTGGAATTACGCTGTAAAAAGTTGAAATTTATTGGGTTTTACCAGTCATCACATTCGATTCGGTTGAATATATGAATTGGTGAAACAAACATATATATTCGAAAGTAGGAATTACATCGTAGATGAATGCTGTGCTACTAAATTTTATACCTTTTTTGTGGAAGGTTGATTTTTCCAGTGTTTAAGTTACTATGGTGCTGTCTGGTTTTTGGCAAAACTGGTAGATTTCAGAGTTTTCCGGGTTCTCCTTTGCTACTCTGTATATTGATTTATCTCATGTGGTGGTCTTGTAGGGTCATTCAAATCTAGGGAAGACCATCGTAAGCAAATGGAATTGGAAGAAGCGCGTAAAGCTGGGCTTGCGCCAGCTGAACTGGACGAGGATGGAAAGGAGATTAATCCTCATATTCCCCAATATATGTCATCTGCGCCTTGGTATCTCAAACACGAGAGGCCTGTAAGTTGTTCGTTTTCTTTCTAATAAGTTAATAGTTTTCATAAACGCACCCTTGTGGTATAAGTTCTGAATATTGATACATTTTTTTCCCCAAATCAGAGCTTGAAACATCAAAGGAAATGGAAATCAGATCCAAATTACACAACATCATGGTATGACAGAGGTGCAAAGATATTCCAGGCTGATAAATATAGGAAGGGTGCATGTGAGAAGTAAGTCTCTCTATCTCTCTCTCTCTCTCTCTCTCTCTCTCTCTCTCTCTCTGTGTTTCTTGCAAACCGAATTGTAAACAACTTCATGGATTTAAGGCCCTTACCGAACCTTTTTGGTCCATCTTGACAGGCTTAGAAATTCATAAATGTCATTCAATTTTAAATTTTCAATGCATATGTACTTGATTAATTGCACTTTGTGGTAAGTCGTGTTGGGTCTTTCCCTTACCTGTCAAAAGTAAGGCTTTCTTTCCCCTTTTATTATATCTCAAGGCCTAGAGATTAATGAATGTCTATTCTTACAGCTGTGGTGCCAGTACACACGACTCAAAGTCATGCATGGATAGGCCCAGGAAAGTGGGAGCAAAGTGGACAAACACGCACATTGCTCCTGATGAAAAGATAGAGACTTTTGAGCTTGACTATGATGGAAAACGGGACCGCTGGAATGGATATGATGCAACGAGCTATGCTTTGGTTGTTGAAAGATATGAATCAAGAGATGAAGCTCGAAAGAAATTCTTAAAGGAACAGCAACTAAAGAAGTTAGAGGAGAAAAATAATAACCCAAATGGTGAGGATAAGGTTAGTGATGTGGATGAAGATGAGGATGAGGATGAGGATGAGGATGATTTGAGGGTAGATGAAGCCAAGGTTGATGAAAGCAAACAAATGGACTTTGCAAAGGTTGAGAAGCGTGTACGTACAACTGGTGGTGGAAGCACAGGAACTGTCAGGTAAGGGTTTTAAACCGATTTTTTTAAATTTTCATCTTGTCTTGAAGGGGCGTTATTGTCTCAATACCGATTTTTTATTTATTTATTTTTTTTTTTTTTTTCACTTGTGCGTTGGTCTCTATATATGAGTCCTTACTGAGATCTTTTTGTTTTCAGGAATTTGCGTATTCGCGAGGATACTGCAAAATATCTCTTAAACCTTGATGTCAACTCTGCACATTATGACCCCAAAACCCGATCCATGCGTGAAGACCCTCTTCCAGATGCTGATCCGAATGAGAAGTTTTACGGGGGTGATAATCGATATAGAAATAGTGGTCAAGCCATGGAGTTCAAGGAGCTCAATATCCATGCTTGGGAAGCATTTGAGAAGGGACAAGATATCCACATGCAAGCGGCGCCATCCCAAGCTGAGTTGCTGTATAAGAATTATCAGGTGATCAAGGATAATTTGAAGTCAAAAACAAAGGACACTGTTCTGGAGAAGTATGGCAATGCAGCTAATGAAGAAGAATTTCCTAGGGAGCTTCTACTGGGACAAAGTGAAAGAGAAGTTGAATATGATCGCGCTGGGAGAATCATAAAGGGCCAGGTAAACTATTTGCATCTACCATTTCTCTTCATCTTTTTATTTCAGAACTCAAAACTTTTTATTTGCCTCAGTATGGAACATAAGGCCTTAATCAGCATGTCAAAGTCTCAATTATATAGACAGCTGATGATTATACTTTGCACAAATACAGGATATAGCACTTCCCAGAAGCAAGTATGAAGAAGATGTCTATGTCAATAACCACACCACTGTATGGGGTTCGTGGTGGAAGGATCATCAATGGGGCTACAGGTGTTGTAAGCAGGTTACTCGTAATAGCTATTGCACAGGCACTGCTGGAATTGAGGCTGCTGAGGCTGCAACTGATCTTATGAAGGCTAACATTGCTCGCAAAGAGGCCAATGGTGGTTAGTCTACCGTCTTTTTCCCCCTTCTTTGTTTTAGATAGATATAATCTTTTATGTAAATATGTCATGCTTAAACCATTCTCCATTAGCCCTTTGATTTGGTTGTTTTATTGACATGTTGTGTTCCCAACCTGGAAACAGATATGCCTGCACCAGTGGAGGAGAAAAGACCCGCTACTTGGGGAACTGATATACCAGATGATTTGGTTTTAGATGAGAAATTACTTGCTGAAGCTCTTAAAAAGGTGAGAGTTTGTCAACTTATGCGAATTGAATTCTTGAGTTGAAAATTGACGTGTATGTTGTGTTTGTTGTTTGACTAGTTAACTAAATCTCATACAATTTTGACTTCAACAGGAGGATGGAAGAAAGAGAGAAGAGAGAGATGAGAGGAAGCGTAAATACAATGTTAAATGGAATGATGATGTTACTGCAGAGGACATGGAGGCTTATAGGATGAAGAAAGTCCACCATGATGATCCAATGAAGGACTTTCTCAACTAAGTTGAGACATGGCACGTACTTCTGATGGAGCCCTTTCCTCAAAACACTTTCGAGGCTGTCAACGTGATGCACTGGCGTGGCTGTTATACCGCAGTTCTGCAAGCCTATTTCTTGAATTTGTTCAGTTGTGGCAGAACACAGCTGAGTTTGACCCTCCGTCTTTAATTTCTGACCTATCGAGTGTGATTGCTGTAAGCTATTACATGAGCTACCCTGTGGTTGAGCCATGAGGTTGAAGGGGGCCGGAATGCCGATAAGCGGTTACCCGTTTAAATTGTCGTTTACCTTGTACTCGAGTGTCATGTGGAATTTACCTATTATGTTGTTCTTGTTCTGATGCTCATCAATTAAGGCTGGTTTGGGTTGGTTCAAATTGTTTTAAAATCACCTTCTGAAGAAAATTGGAGCCTTGATTGTCTTTAGTAAATGAAAAAAAAAAAAAAAAAAAGTGTTCTTTTAGCAGAAGCAGTTATACACATTCCTCTAAAATAAAAATGACATGTTATTTTCTTATTGGAGGCATGTGAACAGTACCTATTGATGGAAACTTTGATATTGACAATCGTATCCCATCTATAACATCTCTGTTTTTTTCTTTTTTTGGCTAGAAGCACTTTTATCGTTATTGTTTACTAAACACTTCTTTTTTTACAGCTGTTTATTCTTACAGCACACTAAAAAAATAAAAAAATGCATGCCAACTCCAAACAAGCCATTAATAAATTGTTCAAAGAAAAAATGCACTGATGTATTGTGTTAGTTCCACATTAATGTATCAACTCGGAAAAATTACATGTTTCCAACTTCAAATGATCAGGCATTTAAAAAAAAAAAAAAAACTTCAAAATGATTAGAGTTTAGTCTAGTAGGCTAGATTATTAAGTTCCAATTCCATCATTGGCACCCAAAATTCAAATCTTACCTCCTTAGTTTAGATTAATTTAGAATAGACTATCGGTGGTATGGGAATTTATGGTGACCATCCTATATCTTCCATAGAATATTATAATAAAATTTAAAATATTAAGTTCATTTTTTCTGGGGACAAACGATAGTTTTAGCGGGTTAATAGCTAGTTGTTCGAAGGGAGGAAAATCAACGGGAATTGAACTTGCACATATAACGCATAGGCATAATTATTTTCTGTCATTACGATAAAATGTCATCTTCATACAAATACTAAGATTCTTGCATACAAATAAATATGTCTTTCTATATTTTTCATCACACAATTGAATTCTTGCATACAATCATATATAAACTCTGCTCTTCCACAAGCAAGATGGAAATCTATCCCTTATTTGTCTCAGCACGGCCAATAACTTCCCCCATCCAAGTCATGCTTGTGGAAAAGCTGCAAAAGCTTCATCCTGTTCTTCCTCTTCTACCCACTCGTGTTTTTTTTTTTTTCCCTCATTGAAGCCAATAAATATAACAGAAATTCATGCGAAACAAATTATTTTCAGAATAATTAATCACACTTAATTTACAAATTTACATCATGTATATATTTCTTAATCTAATTAAACAAGAAAAGCTTATGCTACAAATGATCACGTGCCAACTTCTCCTGAACCGCCATGTCCCTTCTAAACTTGGCTATGAACTCCTCAGCTCTTTCATCAATCCCATGCATCATTGGGGAAGCAAATCCCAATGACTCCCACATATCATCCGCCGTCGCAGAACATCCTCTCTCAGCCCCACTTTCAGCACCCGCGGCGGCAGTGGTAGCTTGCTTGCACTTCGCTACCGGAGGCTCAGAACTCCTCACCAGCTCAGTCACAGCAGGCTCTTTAAAAAGCTTGTCAACGTAGACATGCGCATCACTACCACGGTTCTGAAGAAGCTGGCGGTGCTTGTAGCGACGCCCCTTGCGTTTAAAACGCACCTGGAGAAACTTGTAGGATTTCAGTCCAACAGAAGAAAAAGCAAAAGCAGAAGCAGAAGATGAAGCGGCAGCAGTAATGGCCTTGACTCGATTTTTTCCGGGTTTCGCGATGCCTTTAGGCTTTTGGAGTTTTCTCTGTAGTTTGGAAGTGAAGCTCTTCCAGGCCCTTCTGGCTGGTGGAAGCCTCAATCTCAAGCAAGACATGGATAACTAGGGTTTGCATAGAGTGAGTGGATGATGGCTTTTTTAAAAGCTGCTAGAGAGATTCTTTCAGCTTTTGGATTGTGGATTCGTTTTTGTGCAGTTTTATACTATCGGATTTGGACTAATTAAAGGTAGCTTACTTCTTACTCTACGCGTTTGACATGAAAGAAAAATCCATTATTCTAAAAATCCTTGCCTAGCATTGTCTAAGCTCTGCCTAGACGTTAGGCGGTTAGCAATCGTCCCGATTAATACCTAAACATTTGAAAATTAAGAAAGGGCGCCTAGACCTCCTGAGATGCCCGCCTAGCCAGCCCAGACCCGCCAAGGTTGTGACTCACTTAGACAGAAAATAGATAACTATCATTTTGCATTTTATTTTTTCAATAAATTGTAAGGGACTTGTTGAATACTTAAAGGAACACACATTATATACTTGTTCTCCATGTTGTCATTATGTTTCAATAGGTTATAATATATATGGCATTCCATTTTTTAATTTATGATGAAATCATATATATTTTAAGTATAAACAGACATTTATTTATACAAAATATAATAGATTTAATTAAATCCTCTAAGTCTGCCTAGGCGCCCGCCTAAATCCCACCTAACCTCCTAGGCGTTAAGCTTCAGCCCACCATTCGATTAGCGCCTAACGTCTTTTAGAATCTTATAAAAATCTAAGTATATGGGTAGTCTTTGTGTGTGGGGGGGGTGGGGTGGGGTGGAAGCAGTTTGGACGCTTCATCTTATCCATGTTGGACGTTGAAAAGTTTAATTACTTAAAGCCCAAGATCATTCTACAAGGATTGGAATGAGCTTAACCTAAACTTATAAGTGAACATTATGAGTTGAATCGCAATCAATTTCAATTTATGGCATGTTTACTTATCAGGAATGAAAACTACAATTACTTGACATTGCATTCGTTACTAACTATTTGGACAATAATTTTCCGCATTCATTCTAGATTTCCTTAAGGACATATTTTTGTCATACATTCACAGCATGCGCTAACACGCACGGAATAAAAACTTTCATTAAGTTCCCAATTCATTGTTTTTGGGATAATCAATTCATTATTCCAAGTAAATATACGATCAAATTGAGTTTTTCTGTTTTCAGTTCTCTTTTATACAATGATATTCAACTTTAAAGATTTATTTAGCCACATAAGTGCCCGAGTTTGCTTCGTAACCCCGAAGGGGAATAGATAAGTGAATTTGCTGCTAACTAGGCAGAGGAACCATCATGAAATTGGGGTATATACATGGGCCTTTCTATAGCTTGGGATAAGGGATGCGGAGATGTGATTCTTGTGTTGTTATTTTAATCCAACAATCTATTTTGGTTTAGCACCCGCTCTACAATCTCATTAAAGATCGTAAAAAAGTTATCGTAAGAAATTAGAGATGCCAAAGTCATTCATATTTATAGAGAAAAGAATGCATCAGCTTATCACCTCCACCTACCACTGCTGCTAATTTTCTAGTTTCTGATATTATTGGCAGGGCCCTTCCTAGGGTTGTTCTTGCCAAGCTTTTTTGTTTGCTTGCTTGGCTACGCCCTCCTCTGTACGATTAAAAAAAAAAAAGAAGATATTCTACTTGAGTGCATTTTTGCTCACCACCATTTAGTGTGGTATATGTTCAACATCCTATTTATCAACGTTAGATAAGTTTGAATTTTGAGTGGTGAGCAAAAATACTCCAGATTCTACTTTAAAGGGTAATTTTCAACTAAACTATACTGAATCAACCATAACAATTAAATATCAAACTCGTTATTCTAATTTTTCTAGTGCTAGTGCGTTGTGAACTTTGATGGATTTTTTAAACCAACCTAGGCCTCATCTAAGTTTTATAATTATGTCCTCACATGAAATATCATTATATGATTGATGTGGATGCCTTCATGTTCCTTTCTGTTGTCTCTTCTCTCAACTTGGGTAATTGCAATCACGTAAAGCAAGTGCAGTATTACAACAGATGCATCTACTTTTCTTTCTTTTCTGCAACTTGCGAAAATATTCGAATTTCCAAGGTCGCGTAGAATAAAAAGATGGCACCAAAAAAACAAAGGGGAAACAACTTCCTTCAGATAATATATGATTGTTCTTAATTAAGCAACTATATTTATCTACTACAAAACTCCCTGGAAGTGAATAACAAAACCCAGGCAAGTTCGGACGCGGGAAAAACGAAACACCATTTCTATTTCGAGCAATAAAAATGCTACAACATCCATCAAGACTCGCGATTTATACAGAGAACTAAATGAGGGCTTGAACTCCGAACTGCTGCATCTCTCTAACTTTCCAAATTGGATACATAGCACCTTCACTCAGTTCTTCTAAATCTACCTGTTGCATCGCCCATGCGTAATACACCGTGTGGATTGTGTCCTGATGAATCAATAGGATTTGACAAAACTTATAAGAACTTTGATTAGAAATATAATGAAGTCTCGTACATGTTTTCGTAGAGAATTGTGGTTCAAATGGGGAATAACACATTTGATATAACGTGCAGAGGGGTGTGTGTGTGTTTTACCTTGCCACCTTCTGTTACATCACCATTTCTATCTCGTACACAGTACACTTGCTGCGTTTGGAACTGTTAAATTCACCAAATATGGATGTCACTATCAACTTCTGCTAAACAAATCAAACATAGAAAACATAATCGAAAATGCCTACCATTACAATAATAATGGGAGAATGTCCCATCATTTTGGTCTCTTTTATTTCCGCCTCCGAAATATGTAGAATCTGCACCACCAGAAAATCATGAATTAGTTACGTGGCAACTAGCATATCCCTGCCACATACACAGCACAAGCCCTGAAGAAGTTTCCATCACTCGGTATATAAGTAAAATTTAGGCTACAAATGACTTTGTCACCCAACTACCGGTAATTACACTGCAGCATACAAAAGCCTCTGTTCGTTAACCTAAATTCTCAAAGTAGTCTTAGACTCAAAGATCGATACTGTATGATCAAAAGTAGTAGACAAAAAGAAGCACGTGTTTTTAATTAGCATTTCTTCAGTATAGAATATTAGCATGGTAACACTGATATATTTTAGGAAGAGGCACACTGTCTACCTTGTGATCGAAAAAGATGCCATGGCTTTTAAAACCATCATGCTCGGCTTTACACCGCTCAATCACCTCCCTACTACAATACTTCTTCAATGTCTCAAGATCCCCCTACATATCAAATGCCCTTGTTATTCCAAAAAGATGAGAAACTATAATGGTACTCAGGCATCTTGGAATGATGATAAGTTGACAGCAAAGCATGAACAAGAAAAACAAAGATGAGAGACGAGGAGGGAGAAGGAGGGAGAAAAAGAGACGAATAGGTAACACGGTTCCAGCACTAACCTTGATGTAAGCATTAAGCACGGGTTTAACAGCATCCTGAACTTCTGCCAAAAAGTCTGGTAAAGAGAAGGATCTACCATCCAGAGTTTACAATTAGAAAAAGAAATTAATAGTCATCCAAATACAAAATAAGTATGACAAGAAGCAGCGGCAAATGAAAAATATGATCATACGGATCTCTGCGACGTATCTCCTTGATTGATGCAGCAGTGTCTGTTTCTTGAAAAATAGTTTCGTTTAAACTGGCAAAGGAAGAAGGGTCAATTCAGGACTCAAATATTTTACAATTGACTCCACCACTCATATATTTACAAGTAACTGTTTTAGGGAAAAACTCTCATTCTGTGGGGATAGACGGCAAAGCAAAGTCTGTTACAAAAAAGAAAAAAAGAAAAAAAGAAAAAAAGGATAATGAACACTAATGAACAAACAAGAAGTAAAGAAAGTTTAGCAGCATACTCCTGAATTTTGTGAACAATTGGGCTATCGCTTGTATCCCAATGTTCCCGTATGTCCTCAGCAATCTGCCAATTTCAACAAAGACATACAGCAACACTAAGAGATTTAGTACAAATAAAAAGGCTGTCAAACATAAGTACAACAGAAATTTACTCAGTAGATTTTTATACAAATGACAACATCCTTTGCAATGTTGTAACATTAAAAAAAGAAGCAAAACAAAAGACAGCAGAAATGTTCTACGTCCATAAACATTAAGTATAAACTAGAATTTTAACATAACAGAGACAACAATTGAATTGTAACATACCTCCTGGGTTTTGTTTGTAACTGGTTTACGTATTTCATCAAGACGCTTGAATATAGGATAACCTTGCATCTAGGTAAGAGAGTAAAAACAAAAAAATCAAATAATTTATAGAGGAAAGGCAACTAGATATTACTTACTGGTAATATTTAACAAGCGGATAAAAAGTTAACCTTCATTCTGAAAGCCTCCCACTTTTTACTCCAGCGAGATCGGGGTACAGCAACAATGTCCGTTCTTGAACTAGTTTCAACTTTTGGGGTGGAAGAAGGATCAAACTCCAGGTGCTTTCTCCTAGTTGTAGTACCACTTAACTCATCCCTTACAATGTCATATCCCTTTCTAGCCAAGTCCGTAATCTTTGCTTCCTTAACTCGAGAGAAGGCAGAGGAAATATACGAGGAAGAAACACTAGACCTAAATTTTCCAAAAAATGTTTGTTCAGTGTTACTAGACCCTGAATGCGGGTTTTTATGTTCCCCAGATTGCTGATTATTATGTTCCCCAGATGAGCCCTTCGTTCCATCATCAGCAACATGCTCAGATTTAGTACCAGAAGGTCCTGAGGCCTCTTCTTTCCCAATTCCAAAAGTTCCTTTGACCTACATAGAACAACAGAGAATTAGAAAAACAATAAAGTTCAGCAGATCAAAGCATGTACAAGTACAGATCCAAGAGACGAAAATTATAGCAGCAAGCAGACCTCCTCTGTGGCAGCTGAGATCTTCTCCTTTACATTGACAGAAACCTGCAAACATAAATTCAATGAAAAGTTGACAACATGTTTGTCAAAACAAATGCAAGTTTCTTACAGTAATAATCAACAAAAACTTGATATACACCACAAACAACATAATGGGAGGGGGTGGATATCTTGCACAAATTCAGCACCATCGAGTACACTAGATATTGAAGCGCTAAAGATTTTAATATATTTGAAATGATACCTTCTTTGCCGTTGCTTCCGCCTCTGTCCACGCACCATCCACCCGCTTGTATAGCTGCTCACTTGTCTGCTTCGTTCTGCATTCGCCATTTCACCATCTCAGAGCTTCCACTTGGAAGTGCCCTTGACATACAAGGGTATGTCTCAGCCTATGAACTACAAATACAAATCATAGCATAAAGTGACTATATAAAACAATTACCTCACTTTCAAATCTTCTTTAACCCCTTTGAGCTCTTCCGCTTTCTCTTTCAGCTCCTTCACTGACTGTTGAAATTGAGGATTCCTGCAAGCAGGGCAATGATGGTGAGCCAGATGTCCCAGAAATTTCTTACGAGAACTCGATAAAAGTAAATGTTAACAATTGCGGTTTGAATAACAGCTTCTCTCAGTAAAAGACCCGAAACTAAGCCGAAGGACTGCATTACCTTCCACTTTCAAATATCTGGCTCTTACTGGTTTTTAAGTTCAAGAAACAAACTTCAAATACAAAGTTCAATTTTTTGTTGGTTATAAACAGAGGAATAACAATTTGTTGGAAGTAAAACAAATTTGAGCCAACACTAAACAAGAAAAACCAATTAAAACAGCAGATATTACACGGGCAAATTAGAGAGAGAGAGAGGTACTTAGTAGCTTCGCCTTTGAATTGCTTCGAAAACTCATTGAAAACACTGAATCGACGATTCCCCAAATACCCATTTGCCGAAATCAATCGAACTCTCGCGCTCGAAACCTATCAAATCCCCAACCCACAAAAAAAATCATCAAAATCAACCCAAAAAGCACCGAAAGTTTCAGTCTTTGATTCATAACTTCTTCCATTAGAATTTGGAACGAACCTGCTGTTGGGAGGTCAGATGAAGAAAGAGGGGTCGTCTGTAGAGGTGCAAATCTCGCACTAGCTTTCTGCCCGCCATTAAATTGCAGGCGAGTTAACAATTTTCGAGCAGAGAAAAACAAACAAAAACCCAATGGCGTTTTGATTTTGACTTTTTTTTTTGGGTTTTTTGCAATGTGGGTGTCTGAATTAGTAGAGACGGTGCCCCTGCGTGGGAAGGAAGATAGGGACGAACAAAGAAGGAGATAACGTGGATGTTACACTTCCCAAACCAAACACGGCCTAGGGTTTCTGTTTCCCGGCGGATTTGGGAGATGAATGAGCCCAATAGTAAAATATAGGCCCAATACTGTTGGGGCGGCCCACTACTTTCTTTTTTGTTGTAGAAATGGTATCTCAACTTTAACCTAATTAAAGTAATGGTCTCTCAACTAAAAATCTATGACTATTGGTCCCTTAACTCATCAAAACATGCAATTATAGTCATTTTCGTAGCTCCATCAGAATTCTGTAAAAATAGTCGTGTTGGAAGGATCATTACTACAATTTTTCTCATTTGGTTTTCCATATTTGTCTCTTGATTTAACCTCACGTACGTGACACGTGACTCGTTTGACTGAAGTTCTAATGGAGTTGAGAAAAAGGACAATAGCTGCACGTTTTGATGAGTTAAAAGATCACTGGTCATGGATTTTTAGTTAAACGATCATTGCTTCAATTGGATTAAAGTTGAATGACTATTTCTACAATTTTCTCAATAATGATTTGTAGCACTCCGAAGATTTAACTGTGCACTACAAATTTTTGATATTTAAAAAGAAAAACAACCTTACGAGGAGTCACAATCAAAATTTTGGATTTTCATTAAGAAATAATACTTGGATGCTTGTTAGTCAGCTCTCACATTTTGATTTGACACATCGTAATGGTGGAGAGCAAACGTTTGGGAAAGTTTTGAGGGCAATGAGGAAGAGTGAAAAGAGAGTTGTGGTCTGGTTGTGCAGCGTAAGACGGAAGAAAATACATTCTTTCAAACCCACCATTAAGAATGAAGTATTCTACTAGTATTAAGGACCTAAGGTCCATACAAACAAAAATCATAACATAACCAAGTTGGTTAGAGCAGCATGCTCTAACTCTACACTTGAATTCAAATTTTCATCACCTTAATTTAGACTAAAATAGAACATCGCTCAAATAACAAAGAGGATGACAAGGGTTGCTTGCTAATGCTAATGACATGCCTCATTGGCATTAGAGAAGTGCTGGGCTTGAAGGGCAGCTGCCTTCTTAGACACCAAAGCTTGGATCAACAAAGTCTTGACCTCCCAAGCTGTGTAAGGATACCCTTTTCTTGCATAAGAGTTCAGCAGTGCAGCACTCGCCTGCTTCAGCAGCCTAGGGTACACGTTCTCCTCGTCATTCATCGCCGTCGCTTCAAGCAACGTCAGATCGGATCTGTACCGTTCGTACGCTCTTGATCCAAACACCTTGGACACCGTCGATGTCTGTGGGACCATCTTCGGCCACGCCTCCATCCTGCTCCCCCAGTACCTGTGCAAACAACAGATTATAACTCAGAAACGTCACCACCACTCAACAGAGGGATAAATTGAACTAATAGGCCAGTAATTTTTTTGAATTTTCACTTTTGTTCTCATAGTTTTTTTTACTTACATTTTCATCCATTGGGTTGTTACTGTCCGTCCAATCCGTTGGACTCGGCATGGTTCCTTTCAAGTTGGAATTTTTTAAACAAAAAAATTGCATCATACATCTTGAGTTATAATCAAACTGTTGCTTTGGTCGCTAAATTGAGAACTTTAAAAAATTAAGAATTATTATTGGCACTCTAAAAATTTCATTCTACGTTCCAAACTTTTTATATTAGAAAAAAAAATACACTTCCGATGAGTGTAAAATGAAAATTTTGAAATGCTAATAACATTTTTCTAAAAAATTAGTATCTAAATTTGACAAAATCTGAAACATTTTTCCTTCACGCCAACTCTTTAAAAATTTGCTTCAAAACTAAGCACGTGAAATCTTTTGATAAAGTAAATCTAAACCAAACAGATGTATCGTTCATACACGTGCTTAGTTTTTGTCAAATTCCAGCAATAATTTTAATTAATTTCTAATTTAGAGACCAAGGCTACTATTCTCCCATTTACTATTTTTCAAATAACAAGGATTGGACTAAACCGAAAACAAAATGAAACTGCAAAGACACATATGTATTAAAAAAAATCTACAAAACAGTGAAAATCTAGTTAACTACGGAGAGTAATTGCAATCTAATCCCCAACACATCGATCCCAACTGAAGAAGAGAAAAGAGAGATAGGAATCCAGAGGGGTTTGCTTACTGAGGAGTGCATCTTCCTGTTGTTCTTGTGAAGAGAAATCCTGGCCGTTGGTTTCTGGCTGTTGTTGCGGGTACAGAGCAGGCAACAAGTAGCAGAAGAAGAAGAAAGAGTTGACTCAGTTGAACTAAGATTTGCTTCATTTTTGGTGGTGGGGTTTCTGTCTATCTTCTGTTTGGGATCTGAGTTTATATATGGAGCTTGACTTGGTTTCAAACTTGGTCTGTCTTTACCAACACTGGCAGACTGGTACTTGTTTTTCAAATACAACTGGTTCGGTTCTCAATACATGTTGATGTGCTCATGGTTTTATGTTTTATAGGGAAATTTTTTATTATGACTGAAACACGGATAATACATTATTTATTTTTATATAAGCGATGGAAAATTTTATTTTTAATTTATTAACTTTTTACCATATATATTATATCATTTGCATAATGACACGTGATGTACCATCACGTATTCCGGACACACTGAAAAATCTCTCTGTTTCATGGAGATTTGGTTCAAATGTGAGGGGTGATATTGTCTTTTGGTGCACGTGCTGAAGAGCTTTGGACTTGAGAGTGTTGGAACCTTTCCCTTTTTTTTGTTCAAATGACAGTGTTGGAACTTTGGTTGTGCTTTTCATTGAAAACACTACAACACAAGGGGAACTATGCGTTGCTTACAACAAAAGGGGAACTATGGGTATCGCCTTGGGATTGAATTTTTTTGTTATTGTTGAATCTGATTCCTTGGAATCAATCTCTTACCTTAGGGGTAAGATAACAAATGGCAGTTGGGAGGTTTTTCCTAATCTGACGAAGAGCAGGAAACTTAAAAAAAAATTTCAAAACTGTCACTGGTCTTGGATACCAAGATCAGCCAATGTGGCGGCAAACCACTTGGCGTCGCGAAGATGTTTGGAGATGTATGACATTACTTGGGTCGATAGACCCCATCTTCACTTGTTCACGTCCTAAACAATGATGGGTTACCTTACCCTCCTTAAATTTGTAGTGACGGTGTAAGAGATGACGTTTTTAGCTATGCTTGCAGCGTCTAGTTTCCTTTCACCCGCTTGCACTAGCCGGTTTGTTATTGTGTTGCTTGTCTTGTCGTAGGCTTCATTATGTGCTTTTGACACTTTTGTCTTGGTTATGAGAATTTCCAATTCATCAAAAAAAAAAAAAAAAAAAAAAAAAAAAAACAGGTTGGGGGCAGGTCTTGTTATTTTAGAACGAAAATTCGGCCCACGGTTCTTCTTTAGGAAAAAGAAGCAGCTAATCTCAGACCAGTGCACAAATTATGATGAATTGAAAGTTGTTAATTTGCAATGATCGAGCGAAAGCCATGTTTAGAAAAAAGAAGGAAAATTTCATTAGACAGGATTATCACATACATAAGATTACACGTAGTACTTATTTATTTAGTAGCTACGCACTCTCTCCTCTTTAGATTATAGGGAAAAGGATCTGGCGCCGGATCATTTTTCTAGGATCATAAGGATTCTGTGATTGTAAATATTCATCGTACATTATGCAATCAGTTTTCGTTATGTACTATTTATATTTAATTTTAAATTTTAAATTTTTCAATGATTTCTAACCGTACGATATATGATGAATGACGCGCAGTATGAAAGTCCGGCCAGCTAGAGTGCGATCATGGCGTTGTCGTTGGTCTTGAAGGCGATGTCCTCGAATCCCTCGTTGTCAGCCTGCGTGATCACTCCGTGGTTCTGAGGCACGACGAACAACTGTCCCTCCTGCACTTGGTCGTCCAAGATCGGGTTGCCGTTCTCGTTCACAACCTGAACCCTAGCGCTTCCTCTGATCACGTACACCACTGAGGGGGCGTTTATTCCCCTCGTGAGTTTTCAGGTATTTTACTTATTCCAATATCCATTCTATATGTCACGTAAATAAACATACCACAATATCTAATCCATCTTTTATCCCTTTTTATGATAAATAATAATCAACATATTGATGCACATAGTTGCAGTATCACTAATAATATCTTTTTAATTAGTAAAAAAAAAAAAACTAGTGTACGTAGTACTGGAATTTTGTCAAGTTGCAAATCCTAATGCAGCAAGTTATATTACATGAATTAATTAGTTATTAATGTTATACTCTAGCTAGTCTCTAGATCACAAATTTATAATTTACACATATTATAACATCTAAATTAACCATACTACGTCAAGATGTTCCATAAAATATGTTTTTGTAAAGGTTGGAGTAATCTTCATCATTTAAGTTCAGGTGCTAGGTGGAGAGGAAAACAAAGAAAAGCCCTAAAGTCGTTGCCCAGCCTTTAATCTTGGAGTCGGCAGCAATCATTCTTGATCTTTTTCTTTCTCATCTCTGGGAGTGTTCACTCTCTCCGCTCTGTCGAGGAAAGCCTTCTTGCTCCTAGCTAGTTGCTCTCCCCTTCGGTCGATGAGAGCTTTTTGTAGCGGTTATGACTTGCTCAATCTCGAATCTAGGAGTAGGACCATTAATAGTTGTTCATATTTGAGTGGTTTTGTGGTTTAAGCTTTTGGGAAATGATGTGAAGAGGAAGCTCAACGTTTATTGGAGGTGACTCATAATAGAATCTTTTTGCCAACAATGTACAAAATCATTAAAGGGTGGTGTAGTCTTTTCTATGGTGCGCATTGCAGTGCCGTGAAGGGTTCAATACTGCTAGGTTGTGTTGTGTGTGTTTTTTTGTTTGTGGTTTTGGCCTTGCGAGTGTTATCTTTCCATATGGTTAGATGTGATTATGTGGTTGAAGTTTTGTACTCTTTTTTTTTATCCATTTATAATTGTGGAATTGCACTCCATCATGATGATGTTATTCGTTTTATTTGATTAGTGGAATGTTTTTATTTCAAAAATTTCAAGAGCTAAATAAATTTGAGGATCATTATTCTCCAAAATATGGTGATGTTTTGTGAATGTGACCATTAAATATGGTAGTCAGGTAGAGTCTTTGCTCTTTTGCAAACTAGTCTCTTGTATTCCTCTGCACTGTTATGTTATGTTTTCTACAGAAATTAAAGTACGTACCAAACCACTGATTAACTGTTAACCATTTTTTACTTTTCATGACCTAGTTTTGAGACCAGTTATAAGGAAGAAATAGCACGAATTAAGCTTTCAAAATAAGCAGAACTATCTACAAGGCACCAGCATGATCATGCTATATATTTATCAATATTATACTCTAGGTTTGAAACATCATTCATGTTGTCCAATTACATTATAATACGTGAATTAGTAACATCAAATGACTGTTTTGACTATCGCACTAAAAAGTTTCTCTGATTTAAAAGTTGAAATTGAATTTATGAGAAGGTCGTATTTGATGTTTAACGTAATAGTACCTCAGCATCTGGTGTGAAATCACCATCTTCCTCTCTTTTGAGGCCACCATACTAAGCTGGGAGTTCTTCTGGTTCTACAAATCTTTTTGGTAAATTTCCAAGCAAATTTGTGAGATAAAGGAACATAAATTAAGCATTCAAACATTAATTAATAAAATTATGATATTATATAGGTTATATATAGATCTTACTTGAGAAGGGTTTTTGTAACATCTGAAGGCCTGGCAAACACAAACTTCATTTTGGTTCTTTGACTTAGGAGCCTTGATCTGAGCACACGCAGTAAATAATACCAAAGAGGAGCATTTATCACAATCTGCAAATTAATCAACAAATCTTATTTCAAAGCTTGCGCATATATTTCAGTGTGACCATCGCATCGTAATATATTATTAATCAGTATAACCTCAAATTTGAGAGCACTACTTAAATTCTTTTGAATGAGCTCTAGATAGTTTTCTTGGAGCAAAACTAGGGTTTTGTTGCTACGAGAACGAAGCTCATTCATGTCCGGCCCGGCGAGTTCTTCAAATCTGTAACGCGAACCATAGAATCCACTCCTCCATCATTGAAGTTACGTTTTTGAATTCCCTTTTCCATGAACTAAACCCTCCCCCTCAAAAACTCTTCTCCGCAGAACCAAAAGTCCTACCGTACAATTCCCTATCTCTAAATGGCCCATAAAATGTGGAACACAAAGGGTGCCCTTCCTTGTCTAAAACACACGATCGAGTTTTTCCATTTATGTACCACTTTCTATTTAAGCTTACCCCAATTTCAGTCTACCCTCAATTAAAATTTTATATGTTAACTTTTCATAAGAACACCACCATTTCAGTACAATCATCATCTCGACAATCAGATAGTAGAGGAGGAGGAGGAGGCGGTGGTGGAAAAGGCTAAAATATCCTTAATGCGGTTAAGGGAGTCATCGTCGATGAGAGTCTGGTTGTTGGGTCCGCCGTGGGCTTGGTGGAGCTTCGACGGCGAGCCGCCTAGTGATTGTCTTTGCATGGTCACAGACTCACAGACAGGGAGAAAGACAGAGAGAGAAGAAAAAGCGAAAGATAAAAAAACCGTTCAACAATCAAATAATAAATGACATTAAAATATTAATAAAAAAAATTTAATAATTAGTAAAAAAAAATTGAAGTTGCTGTCAAATTTGACAGCAAACCCCTTTGCTGCCAATCCATGTCATGCCACATGGGATTTGGTATTTCGGTTGGAAACAATTAGTGGCTATATTTTTTTACTTTTATAACTTATGTGGACATTTGGAAATGCTCTTACACACTTTTTAGTGCTTTAAAAATACGCTTCAACGATTTTCCTAAAGACACTTTCAAATGGTATTTTAATAAAATATTTTGTAGCCACTTAGTATTACGGTATAATAGTATTCCTCCACTTATAAGTAAGTGACCTTAGGTTCGATTTTCGTCAAAAACGAATTTGAACCACATTATTACTAATTTATTGTAAGGCTAAGCATACCCTCTTCCCCTTAGTGTAAATATCATTTATTAAAATAAAATAGAAATAAATAAATTAATTAATTGAAAAAAAAAAACAAACAAAATGTTTTGTGTGATTATGACAAAACTTTCAACAAAAGCCCCTATGAGGAGACTTAATTTCTACATAAATATCCCCAAGCAACCCCTAGTACAGTCAATCTCATTAGGCATAAGCATGCCTAATGGTGCTTTGGGCCTCATGACGACCACACGTTGGGACATTCATTTGGTCTCATATACTCTCCTCTTTCTTTCTGGCCATACAGCGGAACATATTAAAAGACAATCAATGGACGTACTTAAGAGGAGAGTGCAAGAGGTAAAATGAAAATTGCAGAACCTCTCCCCAAAAGAAAAACATAAAAGAACAGTAGATAATGTAAGGATTATTGCTTTGCGGAAAAATAAAACATTATCCGTCTCGAAATCAAACATAACCAAAAGGAGTCATTTTTACATGCCTAACACATAAGAATCTATCTGCCGAATTCCATACCTAATTATAAAAGAACAATCCCAACAGTCAAACAAATCTTAGAATCTTTATGTACAGCGATTACATCAAATGTCAACGAAACGATCTGTATCTACATCATAAGCATGGTTATCTATCTGAAGCCTGGAGTAGCTGTATCACGACTCCCGATACTTGGTCAGGTCAAATGTCAGAGTTTCCGAACAGCTGCAATAAAGAAAACACAGTTAGTGCATTACTAAACCGTATAAAGTGAATTGTGAAAATGTAATGATGTTCATAGTATCATGTGAAGCTCACCTCCTTTCGCAGTCCCTGTAAACCCCAACTAAAGCATCAGCCTTGTCGTAGAAACTATCTTTTAGAGAGATTACAATGCTCTGAAAACCACCGCCTCCCTCATCATCTTGGTTAGCCCTGGCACCTTCACGTGACTTTGAACGGATGAATCCAGCAACCTTAGCAACATTCAAGTTATCTAGTGCAGCATCGACTTCATCCAGTATGAAAAACGGTGAAGGCCGAAAACTGAACCCGTGTATAAGAGGAAAGAGAACTATTAATATACATTAGTATTGTGGCGATCTCCATATACATAGTAAGTTCCATCCCAAAACTTTCATGTGCAAAGAGTTAAGAGTAAAAACTTTCATGTGCAAAGGTAGAAACTTTTCCATTCGTAAAGAGTTAAGAGACGCACCTGTGTATGGAAAAGAGTAATGCCAATGCTGCAACAGTTTTCTCACCGCCGGATAATTGTTCCATATCACGAAAGCGCTTTGTTGGGGGCATAGCAGTGTACTTGATGCCATGTAAAAATGGATCATCTTCATTTTCCAAATTTAAATATGCCGTCCCACCCAGTGGATGTGTGTTGCTCTTTGTGAGTTGTTTGTATATCTTATCAATACTACTGGAAATATGTTGGAAGGCATCCATAAACAACTCGTACCTGCATTGACCAAAACAAGAAAACAAGCATGCTAGTTGCATTACAATCCAAGGCCACAGAACAGATGGTAGGTGTTGCAGGAGATCACCATAAAACAATAAAATACTGCTACTTTTCAGAAGTGGAAAATTAAAAGTTTCTCTTTCTCGTTCTTATCCTATAGAAAACGTCTATTTAACAGAGCAGAATTGCATGTCAAATTGCCAATCATCTTTCATCCACTGAGTTGTGTTTTATCTGGTAATAGAATAGAAGCAATTAGTACCTCTTCTGCTTAACTGAGTTAAACAGATCAGCTTTTTCCTTCTCTTCTATTCTAGCCACTTCAAACTCTTCAGTTACAGCTCTTTCCTTTTCTTTTATAGCCTCATATTGGTCCAGGGCCTTCAAATTTGGAGCTGTTTTTTCAATTTCTGAAATTACGGCATCCATTTTTTGCTTGAAATCCACCTCAAGCTTTTCCCGTTCAGATGGCCTTCTGTCCCGCGCATGAGACTTGTTTAACTGACTAAAATCAAAAAATGGGCCCATTGTGGAGGAATCAGTCTCCATTGGGTCTGAGATGATGGGGAGGTTTATTTGTTCCAATTCACATTTCTCTACTATTTCCTGCTTCTGTGACATCAGCTGCTCAATCTGTGACTCCTGTAAGGTGAGAAAAACATATGTAAGCCTTTTAAATTTACCTAGAACAAGGTACACAACTGGTAAAAACAGAACTGAACTCCAACCTTAGCGTGTATCTGTCGATTAAGTTTGGATAAACTTGTTGTAGCTGTAGAACCCCTCTTGTTCCATTCTTGGATTTCCTTTTCACACCCTTCTGACTTGGATTTCCATTCTAACAAATAGGAAGAGACATACTAAGAACTAAATCTCGGGCTGATTGAATAGAAGCTTCAAAATTTAATTTCTTGGAAAACAACATGGTCCCATTTCATACCTTGTATTTCTTCCTTCCAACGATCGATCTCACCAGAAGCTTTTTCTGCTGCTGACTTGGCTGCAGCCTCTTCCTTCTGAACCCGTTCTAAAGCTTTTTTAAATTTACTAATAGAATCTTGGAGTTCGTTGATTCGTGATTCCATGTCCCGGTTTTGCTCATACTCTAACCTGTAAGAAACAAAAATAAAAGTATTGCATCATATAATCTGAGTTAGTGCCACGGCTGCCATACAACTAGTAAATAAAAAATGAGGAACCTGTTGATTCCAAAAAGATATTACGACACGAAGGAAATGAAACTCTTAACAGGTTTAAACTGACATCTAAGTTGATATTTGCATGTATTGAATTGAGGGATAAATGGAGGGGGAGGCAAGGACGTACTGGTACTTCAACTTTGACAGCTGACTACTCAAACTAAGCCTCTCTTCAGCCATATATTGGGAAGCCTTGAGTTGATTTTCCTCGTACTCACGGATGTTTGCCACCCCAACAGATCTACTAAAATCTTTGTAGATTCTGTCAACAATTTCATTTATCCTCTTCTCAAGCTTATTGATTTCCTTGCTTCGCTTATCTACAGCTTGCTTTAACTGCAAGAAAAATTGAAAACTGCTGGTACTAAAGGCTTGAATTCAAATATTGCAATAAACTAGATGACAAGCCTTGTCTTAGAAAAATCAAAACAAAAAACCTTGAGAAGTTCAGGACTGCTGCGATCAATCTCTTCTTTTATATTCTGCTTTTCCCGTGCCAAGGTTGCAAGTTTGTCCTTAATGCTTTTCTGCAACAAAAATTGTCTTATTTGTCATCCGCCAAAAATAATCATTGTATAAGATAAAATCCAGAAATAGCAATGTCATTTTGCAGTGCATACAGTACACCTCCACCCCAACCCACCTAAAACAAATAAAATAAAGGGGTAATTTGACCTTAGATGGGGAGAAAAATTAGGATTGAGTGAGAGGTCAATACAACAACAACGCCTCATCACACTAAGATGGGTCGGCTAATGAATCCTAGAACGCCACTGTGCTCAATTTTGTGCCATGTCTTCCATTAGATCCAAGTGGTCCAAGTCTTTTCTTAGAGTCTCTTTCTAAGTCTTCCTAGGTCTTCCTCTACCCCTTTGGCCCTGAGTCTCTGTCTCGTAATCACATCTTCTAATCGGAGTGTCTGTAGGTCTTCGTTTCACATGTCCAAACCACCTTAACCGATTTTCTCTCATCTTAGATGGAGAGAAAAAATGATTGTATTGACCTTAATTGAAGAGGATAAATGATTCAATTGACCTATGCTAGAAAGTGGAATGCCCATTGACCTATGCCAAAATATAAAATTATCTACCTGAATTTAAAATAAAACCTACTTATTTCAAATATTTGAAACTGGCCACACCTTTCCACAATTCCATATGTAAAGATCATATTTTATTTTTCAAATCACATACAATAACACGTAGCAACAGCTCTAATTTTTCAACGTCCATCTTCCCTTCTGGATATGGAGTATGGGTCACATTACTTGATACCAACAAAATCAAATGTCAAGATTTCAAAAGAATTTATATCCCACCCAAGTTCTGCCAGAATCTCAAGCCATTTTCAGAATGTTATATAAAACAATTATATGCTAACCGCTAAACAAAAGTTCAAGGACCCGAGCAGCAATAATCTAGCCGAGGGACCAAAACAAGTGAAAAGTGGGTATGGATGCAAAAATAAATACCTATTGCCAACATACTTAAAGCTTCAAAGCCTGATAAACTAACAATTAAAACCATTCAGACAAGCCTTCATCTGTAGAATGGAAGAGAATTCGATGGATTTACCTTCTCAATCTCTGCATACTGGATCTTTTTTTGAAGTCCACTAATTCTACCAGTTGTCTCAGACTCTTTTATCTGCATCTCTCTAATTGACCCCAGCTCTTCCAACTCTGACTCAAACTGTTCTTTCTTCTTCTTCAATCCTACAGAACAAAAATGTTAAAGCCACATCCAAAATAATCCCAAAAATAATCAAATTAAAACATATTAAAATGCAAAAACAACCTTCAACTTTTTTATCATCCCACTGTTTTGACCTTGCTTCCATTCCACCACTGGTACCGCCAGTCATTGTGCCGGATTTCGCAAGCAGAATTCCATCAACAGTTACAACTAATTTATATAGGAAACATAAAAAGGTAAAGATCTAATTCAATAGGAACATGATTTAATACACAATGTGAAATTTTTTACAAACAGAAGCTAATTACCTTTGAACCTCTCGCCAGTCCAGCTGAGACGCTTAGCCTCATCAAGTTCATCACAGACAAGAGTATTGCCAACAGCAAAAAGAATTGCCTTCTCCAAGGCAGGATCAAATGTGTGATTTGTTAAGTCCACAAACCATAGAAGCTTTTTCAGATTTTCATGAATAATCACAGTTTAATCTCACAACGAAACCAAAACAAAAATAATAGAGGCCAACACACATAAAATATAGCATGGCATAACCATGACATAACCAACAGCAACAAGTTGACAACAGTCACCAGAAAACATGCAGATGTGACGAAAATGTGGAGAAGTGCCAAAAGGTTTAATCATCAGTTAAGTAACTCAAATTCCTTTTGGGCGACAAGAGTAAGGGAGTCACATGATGGAAACATTACTGAAGATGAAAGAAGAAAAACATGCACATGAAATCACGAGTAGGGAGAATTGTCAGCTGACCAGAATGGAGCACCTGAAAAAGACAGGACTCGAGAACTTTTGCAATCAAAATGCCCATAAACTGATTCAAGCAGCCATGGACACTGACGCAAACAAAATACCCAGGCTACTGTACTGTAAGATCATTACCAGAAGACAGGATTATAGAAGTATTGCATTGCTAAAGGATATTGGACTACATCAAAGATCAGCTTTGCAGTACCACCTAAATTGCGCAATCTCTCCATTACAGGCTTCACACGAACAGACTGAAGAGGTATGAATGTCTGAGGAGGAAGCCTTTGTTCTTTCAAATACTGCAGGGATGTAAAAGGATCAGTACCAGAATTGCATTTACATACTTAAAAAGTTTTGTCAACCCATGAATCCAGTGATGACTAGTCAATAAACCAATAAACAACCCAGATATTTGTATTCAACACAAACACAACTAGCAACTACGTACATGGAAATTGAAAAGGAAAATAAGCATCTGCTTTTCCTAGAAGGAGAGGACCGCATTCAAAGCAAGAAAATGAAATGCCCTCAAGTATTCAGTATGCAAACAGTAGGCTAGTTAACAGCTACAGGATGCCTCATCCATGATCAGGGGCCAATCACATTTTATGGTTCAACAATTCTCAGTGAATATGAAGCAAAAAAATGTTAAAATAACCAATAAAATACAAAAGCAATGTATTGATTCTTGATGTCAACAGTATAATTTAGATAAACACACTATGAAAGGTTAAGCTTATAAGATCATAAATCACCTTGATGCATTCCTTTCCCGTTTGTTCATCCTCAACTACAACGGCATCCATAAATTTACCCATGGCAACAGTAACAGCTAGGTTATACTTTTTTTGTGTTGGCCTACAGAGTTCAGTCATACGACCATGGACACCGTGAAACAGGCGTTTGAGAGTCTCGACTGCCTGAGACAACCTGGAATCTCTCTCATTCTCATATCTGTCAGCCTTCAATTCCCGCAGTTGCTTTTCTATTTCATCAATTTTTGACTTCAGATTTTCATATTTTGTTCTGTATGCACCAAAAAAGACAATCGAAACATGAATTTAACACTTTTTTGTCTTAATTTCTGGTCAAACAACCAAACAAAACGACAAAATATAAAACAAAACCAAATCAACACATAAGAGAATAGGGTGGCAGCAAGATACACCTGCCAGAGCCTACACACACATATATACATAAAATAGAGAAGCATACAGGCAAGCTGAATAACCTGGCCTGTGAATTTTTAGATTGCATGGCACGCAGTTCATTATCCAGATTTTTAGCTTCATCCCTATGTTTCGCAGAATTTTCTTTAATTTTTTTCTGCCTTGTTTGCATTTGTTCCTCTTGTTCCTCTAATTCAGCCTCGCGACTTCTCAACTGTTGAAGATTTTCTTCCAAATTCTTTTGAGCTTCAAGATCAGCATGTTGTTGCCTGTCCAGAACCTCTTTCTCATCTCTTAGCTTTGCAGTTTTCATCCCAGCATCTTCCTTGCTGTCATCAGCATTTCCATGACAATTTAGAAAACCATATCATGAAGAGAAACTCTAGAGAACTGAGAAAGCACAATGGTTAAATGAATGTAACTAAACAAGTCCAAAAAGAAAAGGGTAAGCAGGGCAACAAGTTCATTCCTCAGCTTAAACTTGAAAAAAAAAAATTAAATAAATAAAACATTGTATTTGGCCCCAGGAAACTATATTTTAGTTGAATAAGAGTAAAGAGCCAGACTACCATCAGAATCAGATATATTAACCATATAAAGCAGGATTGACAAACACTTGCATTCGAAAATATTCCCTTAATTCAGTATCATCTAACTTCAGTTTGTCGCCACTATCTCGGCCTTTTTCATGTAAATCTTCTAGTTTTGCAGTCAGATCATGTATGCCCTTCTGGAGCTGCTTTATATCCTCCTTATGTCTTTTCCTTTCTTGTTCTTTCTTAGCGAGCTCCTTCTCACTTTTCTTGATTTTTGCATTTATACGAGACATTTCCTCTTTCAGTTTCAGAAGGTCTGGTTGCTGCAAACAGAAAAAACAATATTAGATGACCAATAATTTTTTCCTCTTCAGCTCAAAATAAACTCATTTTCATTAACACGGATCTCAAGTGAATTTTCTATGTCCTGTTGAAGCCAAGGAAACTCACACTTTTGTCAAGTTTATTATTTCTATCTGAAATCTTCTTTTCACATTGTGCAATCTCTTTCAGATATTTTGCTTGTTCTTTCTTCTTATTGTTTGCTTCTAGCTGAAACTCATCAATTTCTTGCATAACTTGCTCACGGCTTTTCTTTTCAGCTTCAAGCTCCTCAGTCATTTTTGCAATATCATTTTCTATGTTGAACAATTGCCATAAAGAATGTTCTTTCTTCAAAGATTTCTGCAAGTCAAATATTTAATCATACAATCAGCATATTACAACTGTTAGAAACTATGAGTCAGAACATTCAATGGAAAACACTTAAAGCTATTAAACTTGTACAAATAACAAACTTCAAAAGCAAAATTTAGCATGGAGAAAAGTTTGACATATTAAGGAATTCCCCACCTAGCCTACACTCAAGTCTTGTGTATGCCCACACACAATACCACCATGTGGACACAAGACGGATAGTCTGTGTGTGTGAGTGAGTGGGCAAGTGAGTGATTGTGTATGTGTGTTTGAGCGAGAAAGAAAGGAAGAACCAAGTCTTTGCAAGGCCCATTTGATATGCTCTTTCCTGAATTACATAATCCCCTAAGGGTATGAAATTTCAGCCTACCTCTGCGTTCAGTTTGTCTTTGTACTATTCTTCCCTTTGTGTGTGTGTGTTTGTTTAAGGGATGGCAAGGTAGAAATATTAAGCATTCAATTTGTCTTTGTACTATTCTTCCCTTGTGTGTGTGTGTTTGGTTAAGGGATAGCAAGCTAGAAATATTAAGCATTCAGTTTGTGAGAATCCAAATAATTATAAAACTTAAACATTTTCAAGGACAACTAACTGCAATTCTGCAGCTAAAACAGATAAGGTATTAAGGCAAAACATGCATATACATCCGTGAATGTAGACATATGTAAATGTAACCCATGTATTCATGCATGTATATGCAAATGCAGCCGCAGCACATGTGCACGTGTATGAAACCAGCAAAGAAACTTTGAGATGCGCACCAGTTGATCTTGCAGGCGGAGGTGTTTCTCAGCTTCTTCTTTTTGTTCTTTCTTTTGCCTCCTCTCCAATACTATTGTTCTCTTTCTCTGATAAACAAGACTTGCTTTTTGTTCAGCTTCGGATTTTTCTTCTTCATATTTTTCATAGTCTCTCTTGAGTTCATCAGACCCAGATATCTGCTCAAGAAGTGCAGTGAGTTCCTTGGGATTTTTGGAGGCAATGGACTCCACATCACCCTAAAATAAAAAGATAAAAGGTAGTTAGAAGTCACCCCTAACTTCCTATGCACATATCAGAACCACCGTAAGAGCTCCAATATATCTTAACAGTATTTGAAAACTAGTGAACAAGGCACTGTTTAGCATGCTTATAAACTTCCTATAACAGTTAGATACCCGTTAGGTAATGGCTCGACACTCCTATGACCACTCATTTTTTTCCCTTTTATGACTATGACTACTCATTTTCCCCCTTTGGCCTAGAATGAATATACTCTCCAATGCAAATAAGATGAAACCCACGGTACTAACTCGGCCACTACATACGACTCAACGATAAATGTACAGTGACGGAAAGTTGGAAACTATACAGGGAAATGAAATCCTAATTACAATTTCAAAATTGAAGTCTACATGGAGTCGCATACATTTCAATAGTTTCTGAGAAGTCATATGCATTTGAAAATAAATAGATATATTTCCATTTCCTTTCCCTCCTTATTCAAAGAAATTTTTTCAAGTGCCCGGTATTCAAGTGGGCACTCCTCGTGTCACAAAATAAGCGGAGGGACACGTAAAAATATATCATTTTCTCTGCTTGTATTATGACATGTGGACTACCGGCTTGAATACCCAATACTAAAAATCTCTCCCTTATTCAACTCCAAATTTTCAGCTGCCAAACATCAGCAAGACCTCTGGCAAGATGATTGATAAAAAAATGTAAATCGAACAGAGAAATGAAGTACCCTAAGCTCACATTACATATCAGGAACTGTGAAATTCGAAAGCATTTGGTCTTTTAAATTAACCTGAAAGACGAGGAAATTCCGCGCCTTGACAAGAATCCCAAGAGACCTGAGCTTCGCATTGTACTCTTCCCACGTCACAGACGCCCCATCGATGCGGTACTCGCTGCCCGCTCCGCCGGTAATGGCTCGGGTGAACTGGAGCTCCGACCCATTGTCCAGCTGGTAAACCAAGCGGACAAAGGCCCTGCGGCCCTTCTGGTCCTTCTCCTTGTCGTCGAAGGCATAGATCAGGTCCTTCAGCTGGGCCCCACGGAGGTGGCCCGTCCGCACGCCGAGGACGAAGCTTATGGCGTCCATGAGGTTGGACTTTCCAGCGCCATTGGGCCCAATAATCGCCGTGAAGTCGTAGAAGGGGCCGATGGTCTGGAAGCCCTTATAGGACTTGAAGTTCTCGAGCTCCAGGCGGAGGATTTTGCCCTGAGAGACCAGGGACGGCATGGCCGGTCGAAGCAAAACTAGGGTTTGGGAAAAAGTGGAGATTTAGGGCGATTCTGAAAATTGAAGCTAGGGCTTCAGTGCTTAGTAGCAGAGGGAGAAAATTTACAGAAGCTTGATATTTTCCAGGAAAACGAAGTGCGATTTTCCTGGGAAAATGGAGGGAAATTGAAAGTCGGAGGAGGAGGGGAATTGGCGGGAGAAGGGGAGTTTTGCTGAAGTGGTGGAACTAACCAGGGACCCGACCATGATCGAAGGGCGTATTGACATTTTCCACTTCGCTGCATTAAAACGCTAATCGACGTTGCCGTTTTGGATTTTTAATAGGTCCAATTTTTTGGTTGGTTTTTGGTATTTTTGTAAATCAAAGGTAAGATTATTTGTGTTTTGGTCCCTTTCTAGCTTTCTTGCCTAATTTTACTAAAGGAAAGTGTTATTAACGTACTAATTTTTACCTCTTACGCATTTTTATCAATTTTTTATCATTAGTTTTTTTTAATTTATTCGATTTGATAATAAAAAATTTAAAATATGTGTGAGAAGTAAAAATCTTTAACTAATAATGTTATAATGCAGTGGTATTGTTCTTTGTTACGTATTTTAACTTAAATTCTCGTTATACTAGAATATTATTTAACTAAGCACACCATATAACAAGCATATATTGATTAATTGATTCCCTATTTTGACACATAATAAACATTCATCAAATCGATAAAGTCATTAAGACAATCAAGGTTGTCTTTGAGATTTTGGAGGGCCCGTGCAAAATTTGTAAAGGTGCCCCTCCTTAAGATTTTTTTTTTAGCAAATGATATTATTTGCACTATTGGGAAGGAGGTGAGCTTAGTCTCACCATGGGCTAGCAATAATATGGTTCAAATTCACCTTTAGCGAGAATCGAACCTAAGACCTCTCACTTACAATTAAAGATGAATACTACTAAACCGTAGTACTGAGTGGTAACCTCCTTAAGATAGTTTTTTTTTTAAAGAAAAAAAAAACAATCTATTGATACTAGAAAACAATCACTTAAATCAAAACAAATTTTAGCAATTGAAAGTTTACAAATGTCATTAATCATCAATAAAAAGAGTTACAAACATAACATTCACCAAGTAATCAAAAGCAGTTAATTCTTAAACAACCAAGCATGAAAAGAAAAACTTCAAAACTCTTAACTTTGAAGTTTCACTTAAACATATAACATTATTAAATTGAAAAAAAAAATCGTTTTTAGAGTGTTGTTATTGGCACACAAAATACCTCATTGTACTCCAAATTTTTATATTTATAAGGGAAAACAATTACTCTTATAAAAGATGCACAATGAGATTTTAAAGTGCTAATAAAAGTAAAAATTTTTAATATAAAACATTATTACATAACATTAAATGATAAAAATTTTCGAGATCCCTTCAAATTTGGGGGCACGTGCGACTATATCTTCGCTCCCCTCAACGCCTCCTTTGAAGACAACGCATTGGTTGCAATCTTAATTTTGTGAAAGAGTTAAGAAACCCTAAGGCCTGGTTTGGTACTGAGGTGATTCTGAAAAAAGCTGGTATCAAAAAAAGTTAGCAGCTATTTTTGTGTTTGGTAAACATTCAGCTTCAACTTTTTTTCACAGTTTTGGGTTAAAAAAAGCCAAAAACAAGAAGCTACAAAACCCAGCTTTGAAAAACTGGCTTTTTTTCACATCTGTTTTACATAAAAGTTTACCAAATACTATAATACTGTTTTTTTTTTTTTCAAAAGCACTTTTACAAAAAAGTTTACCAAACACTTCGCTGCTTTATTTCACAGCTGCTTATTCTCACAGCACAGCAGAAGCAGCTTTTTTTCAAAGCACAACAATACCAAACCAGCCCTAAATGAAGAGGCAACCACCATATGAGTTGAAACGGCATGTCGTTTAATATACGTTCATTTAATTATCATTGGATTGAACACCAATGTCAATCCATCATCGTTAAAGCTGCGAACTTGCGATTGGCGAGAGCCCACGAAACAAAATTTCCCAATACCAAAAAAGATCAGTTTTTTATTTTATTTTTAATTCTGGGGGTTTAAGAAAAAGGGGAAGGCGAAGGGGGAAATGCCCAAAGCTACAACGGCTTGACGACGCATATATCTCGTGCAACAACAACTCGAAACTGCTGGCGGTCGTCTCTCTGCGATGGTTTCCCTCTCCACCTGGTTCCGGTACATAGCCCACAAGCTTGAGTACTCTGCCACGCTCAGCTGGAAGGTCCTTCTCTCTCTCTCTCTCTCTTCCAATTTTCGATGTTTAACCTTCTGGGTTTTGTTTTTAGACCGTTTTAAGATTGTCCGTTGTAAGATTGCTGCCATGGAAGGTTAAAGCAAATATTGGGGTTTTTAGATTTTGGGTAATGGTGGATGGGTTGTATTGGGTTTTTTGAGAACGATATTGTTTTGGTAGTTTTGTGATTTTGTGTTAAAATGGTGTTCTGAATAAGGGCTTTCATGGGTTTTCTCAATGTTTTGTGTTCTCAATTACAGTGATGTTTTTTTTGGAATAGATATTGTGTATGATTTCGGGTGTTAACAGAGAAATATTGTGTGTATGTTGAAGGTGCATTTAAATGCTTAGTTTAGCTTCAAAACTGTTACTTTTGGCCTATCCGAAGGTATTTGAAAAGATTGACAAATACTATGGAGAAATATTCAGTAATGTTCACTGCTTTTGGTAAAGTTAGATTTATAGTTGTTTTGGGTTAGGCCAGTTGGCCATGGCAGTGTCCCTGCCCCCTCCCTGAAGATTAGAGTAGTTTATTAGAATATCGCATTGTCAAAAGAAAAAGCTTTTGATGCGCATTTCTTAAATGTTCAAGATCAATTGTGAAACCGCGGAGCCAGTTATCTCCCTCATAGTTTTTCACATGTAACTTGGGGTGAGCAAGATATGTAATGTGGGTGATCCTTTTGTTATTAGTATTTGGCTTGTCAGATGGTTTAGATGGTCAAATAACGCTTAATTTACTTCTGGTCTTCTGTAATTTTAAAGACAGTTTTCTTACTTCCATTTTGCACATGGTTATAGTTAAGCTGTGAAAGCTTTATAAATGCCTTTTGTTTTATATTTTTCTTGTACGTTTTTATGACAAAAGTTTTCATGTATAGCAGAGCTATCAAAGAGGTCAAATCACGGACAAGGAGCTAGGTGATGCCGTTTGGAAAAATCTATTTCAGGGAAGGCTGACGTACTTGCATTGGAATAAGGGAGAGGAGATGGCCCCTAGTATAGGCGCGCAAAGTGGAACTCTTCTTGTCCGGAAGATACCAGCTGCAGATCCAAAGTAATTACCAATTTAAATACGTCCTCTCTTCTTTTTGCGAGTTTGATTCCCTTGTTCTATTATTTTTTGTGCTTGAATATAAATATCATTCTTCCGAAAGATGCTCTCAGGACCAGTTTAAGTATTTTATCTAATAATCTAAGATCGTGCATCTAAAAGAACGAACCAGTTGTTGTTATGTTGTTGGCCCCAGATCAACTTCATATGAGAGACTTGTGTGTTTCATGTGAGGAACTGTGATATCATAAATGCCTTCAGCACCTTGTGGATAGTAAATTAAATCTAGTTTACTCTTGTGATGATGAGTAGTTAGGGCACTTTTCTTTAAGATTTATAGTTTTTCAGTTTAGGACTTAGGTGCAGTTTAGGAAAGGCTTCAATTAGTCATAAATTGACTGCGAACCACTTTGGTTGCCTGTGTTATCTCTGTGCATGGATAGATAGCAAGTTGAAGTTTGTGCATATGAGCTCTTGGCTCAGTCGCTTGTATTGAGTCTCTCTATACTGTTAAAGCAGACCCTTAGCCTGTAAGGTAAACTTTTATTCAACTTGCGCTCTAAATTCTCACATGGTTTTAATGATAAACTTTCTGGTGCTTAATCATGCTGTGACACTGTGTACTGCCTGTCATTCTTCTAAAGATGTTCCCAAGCTGAGTCCTGCTTTGATCATTACCTGTTAATTCAGATATTAATACCTCTATGTGTAGCAATTTCATTTTCTTTTTCATATTGATGTATGTGAATTTATGGTTTCCTTACAGCTCAATTGACATCCTTGTGTATATCTGACAGGCGTGTTTTTGTTGGGGATGTAGTTGTCTTGAAGGACCCTGAGAAACCCGATAATTACCTGGTGAGAAGATTGGCTGCAATTGAAGGGTATGAAATGCTGTCCACCGATGAAAAAGATGAGCCTTTTGTCCTTGATAAGGATGAATGCTGGGTGTTGGCTGATAATGAAAGTTTGAAACCCAAGGTACATGCCATATTCAGAATTTTGATAAGTATATTTGCTCGATTACTGCACAGTCTGCACAATTCTTGTATGAGTCCATCCACAGTTTTCTTTTATGTTTTAGTATTTGGAAATAGCTATAACACAGGGGCTGAGTATATTGTCATCATTACATCAGCATGTAACGCTTAGTAGAATGTGTTGATTGCCATCTATTTGTTGTAACATCTATCAAATATTTAAGCGTAATCTTCCATGAGCTGTACTCGAGCAACATCCCTTTATTTGAGGAGATATTCAGGATTATCTCTCCCCTCCCTCCTCGTGTTTAGATTTTGGACTAAATTGACAATTCAGCATTATGACATGTTTTAGCTTGGACATATGCATGCAATTAGGGTGAATTATGACATTATCCATATGGCATTACTTGAATTGAATGGGCACAGATGGATAAATATTCATTCTTATATCTGGCAGGAAGCCAATGACAGTCGAAAGTTTGGGCCAGTTTCCATGACAGACATAGTTGGCAGAGTCATATATTGTTTACGAACAGCTGTGGATCATGGCCCCGTGCAGAACAGGCGAGTTACTCAAAACTAAATCTAAATCTGCTTAACTCATCTTTGTTTTATACGACAAGAAGTTCTGTAGGGATTAATATTTGTGTTTGTTATATTCTTTGTCCAGCCGTTCTAGCATGCGAAAGGATACACCGGTTCTGGAAGTTGAATTGGATGTCGATGAGATGGCAAAAAACCACAAAGCCTGAAGTATGTCCTCATAAAGCAATGACTACTCGTTTGGTTTGTATCTATTTTCCTCCCAATTGCTTATTGGATCATTTTTCGTCTTTCTCTGTTCTTCCCCTTGTTTCGAGTACCAAGAAGAAAAATAAAGATGGAATTTCTAGTTGTTCTTGAGTCATGCGATGGTTGTAAGTTTATGGTGGTTGTTCAGGTTCTCCTACTTCAGTAACGTTGCGGCCTGTAACGAATCTGAGTTTAGAACGGTATTTGTCTTTTGACGAAGTTTAGAACAGCGCTGTACTCTGAAAAACTACCTGAGAGAAAGAAGAAAATCAAGGTTTTGTCAAGTTTTTGGACCTATATTTAATTCCTTGGCATGTCTTTAGTTTCATGCATCATGAGGTTGGTTGATCCTTCCGGCGGAATATACTTTCGTGTGTTTCTACAAGTTCCATTTTTGCTTTATTTTCACTGCGACGAGCATAAAACTTGTTAAACGTGTTATGAAATTGAGCTTTGCCTCGTCGAATTATCAAGTCAACTGCTATTATTTTCACTGGGCACTTAATAAGTTTGCCTCACATAGACCCGGTATATGCGCAAACGTAAGGGAAAAAAAGAAGTTAACTTGACGGTTAAACTGGCGGAGGCATTAATGGAAATCACTTAAAAATAACAGAACTGTTACATAAGCGCATTAGTTCAGGATGTAGCAAGACAATATTTTATCCTAACCTATTTAATCTCTGAAAAGATAGGTTCAAACTTGAGTTAAAAAGTGATCCGCACTGACTTGGTCAACTGGCTTAATTTTATACGTATTTTTTTTTTTCGTCAAATGATAAATTTTTTTAGATTAGCCCCACCAACGGCGTTTAGACCCATGACGTCATGTAATGACTTGACTTCTTTCCACTACTGTGGTAAATGGCCACTTGCAACCTTATATGTAATTGACTTTTTATCAAATTAGTCAGAAAATAAAACTGGGCCAGGCAACACTGGGCCTATGGAAAAGCTAGACAATCGGGTCAAATGACCCGATTCGACCCATGACTGAACCGCCTCAAAACCTCAGAGCCATAATACCGAACGAGTCCCTTATCAATGGCGCTATAGGGTTTAGCAAAGCCGAAGTGACAAACACTTGGAGGGAGCTACACCACCAGCAAGCACGCCAGAAAATGCAAATCCGCCATTGACGACTGACCTGAAAACTCTCCTTCTCAGTCCCTCACCTCCCCAGAAATGTTACAGGGCGTTCATATCATCGGTGAGCTTCTCATAAACCCAAAGAAAACTCTGCTGGGTTTCCACAATTGGCTGGAATTTCGAAGCTATTTCCATTTCCATTTATTATTTTTAAGATATGGGTTGTCGTAATATTGATTGGTTTCGTTCATATTTTGCTTAGAAATCGAAGTATTCGTGTTTGTTTGTGTGTTCATTTTTGAAAATTTAACATTTTGGTTAGAGTTCCCAGCAGGTGTTTGTTGAAATGATTTTGTATGTATAGAGAGAGTTAGCTCTCCTGTCGTTCGCTCGAATTTTTATTTTAATATTGCTACTTGATTTCAGTCTTGTATTTCCTTTGGAGTTATAGTGATTACTGCTAGCTGCATTTGAATTCTAAGGAAGAGTTCAGTTACGAGGAACGCAAAATCTGTACCTTTTTCGGTGCGTGGGGGGTATTGTTTGCACATGAGGGATAGAATAAGAGTGGTCTCTCATGAAAAATATTTTCGAGCACGAGAAGGTGAATTGGGGTTGTGGATGTTGCTCGGAGCTTTCATTTTTACGATTAGGTTTATTGCCTTGTGATTTTTGGTGATGATGGTTTTATTCCAGGTCATGGACCATCAGATGCCAAATGTCTTCCGTGTTCTGGAATTTCCGGAAGAGTAGCCCCTTTATATCCCTGCTCTTCAAGTTTCAACCATAAGTCCAAGTCACAGGTCAGTTATGGATCACCAAAAGGTGCTTACAAGGGGGTATCCTTTACGTGCAGAGCGAGTTCTGGTGGTCGTAATAGAAATCCAGAGTTTCCAAGGCAAAACAGACATGGGTACTCCCGGAGCAGGAATAGGAAAAGTGAAGAAAGAGATGGCTTTGATAACTTTGATGAATCTGATATGCTGTCTTCTAAAAATGGGCCATCGGTCTCCCCTTCAAGTAACACAAAGTTTGGGGCCACTGCATCCCCTGGACCTAGAGAAAAAGAGATTGTTGAGCTGTTCCGGAAGGTCCAGGCTCAACTTCGGGAGAGAAGTGCAGTTAAAGAAGAAAGGAAGGTTGAAGCTTCACAAGGGCATGGTAAAGAGAATGCGACTGTGGATTCCCTCCTCAACCTGTTAAGAAAGCACTCGGTTGAGCAATCAAAGAGAAACAGCAACAGTGGCAGCAGCAACAAGGACTTCACGTTGGACCAACCGGAAAAGAATGCCCGATATGGTGAAAGAAAAAACACAGCTTCTTTTGATTCAAATAACAAAGCTCCTTTTGATTCAAATAACCTTTTGAAGGATGATGTTGAAGAACCTACTGCCTCCTTCAGCAGGCCTGCTTCGAATTTCCAACGCAAGTCTCCCATTCCTCGGTTAACATACCAGGCCATTTATTCTGAGGATGATCACACAGGCCACTCGGTGCCACATGTGAATTCAACTGGGAAAATAAAGAAGAATCATGTTGAGAGAGTTCCTCAACCAGAGCCTGAGCCTGAGCCTGAGCCACAGCTTGAGTTGGAGGCAGAACTTGACCCTATGCCTGAGCATGATACTGAGTTTGAATTTGAGCCTGAACCTGAGCCGGAGCCTGAGATTGTTCAGTTGTTAGAGGACGAGACTTCAGAAGATGAGATTTTGGGTCCTGAAGAACCTCTAATTGAAGACGATGAGAACAAAGGAGAACGTGTTGAAAGTAGGGATTTGAGTACATTGAAGCTGCCAGAATTGAGGGTACTAGCAAAGTCTCGAGGTGTAAAAGGGTATTCGAAGATGAAGAAGGTTGAGCTTTTGGAGTTGCTAAGCGGGAACACAGTTTGATTTGTGATGCATGGTATACCGCTGACATCTTAATATAGTTTCAGATAAATTTTCACCATTTTATATTCGGGCTTCTGAATCGTTGTTGAGAATTGAGAGTGTGTTTAGCTTTTCCAGTTTTGGAGGGTCTTTTTCGAGCACAGGATGGTCTCACCGCGATGGGATTGGTCCTTTTTTTGTATCTGTTTTCGTAGAGGGTTTTCATCCTGTGGAAAATATATCAGATTCTGGGTTATTGTAGCTTAAATGTTGCTCTCTTTAAAATTGGTGATAAAATTCGTTGTAGTTTCCTTCACAAACTACCTGCATATTGTGTTTTTACAGACCGTTGGAGTCCATGCCTTATTGTCCCAAACAATCTTAAGGACTTCTTATATGGTTGTATTGCGGTGGTGTGAGTTTAATAGTTGAATGCCGCATATATAATAAAAATCAAGGGCACGAGATGCATATATTGTACTTAAAAATTGGTCACACTCACGTTGGCTTCAATTTTTTCGGAGCACTCTGTGAGTTTGATTCTAATTTATAGAAATCAAACTTGAAAAAAATCGACATGTGGAAGGCCTAATCATACAAAGCAATCACCAAAGATGAAAACAAGCAAAAAATACTTTGAGGCTCGTATGAAAAGGCTTTTAAGACGATTGGACCTCGTTTAGAGAAATTACTTTTGGGTTTCAAAAAGTACTTCTTATAGGAAGTACTTCAAGTGCTTCTTAAGAATTCATTGGTTCCAAAAATATTTTTATCAAAAATACTTTCAGTCATTTTAAAAGCACTTCCAAGCGAGTTCTTAAGCTTTTTGGGACAAACTAAGTTTCTCTAAAGAGCACTATTGTGCAAATGTAAGTATATACTCCTCATTGAAAAATGCTAGAGAGAAACATTTTTGATCAAATTTTGTAAACCATAAGATGTGACAGTTGATAATTAAATTACTTATTTAAATCAAAGAAAGAATCAAACTATCAAATGTCACATCATGTGATCTACAAAATATGATTTAAGCAGAAGACCTCTCTAACATCACTCATTCCTCATTATATGGGACTGCCTATGCTAAAATAATTCATTAATCAACAACAAAGTTTCTACATATACGTCAAATTATAATTTTTTTTTTTATCTGAGTATTTTCCATCTCAGAAGTTGGTGGAATTTGAAACTAGTTTTCCACACCAACAGGGAATTGGGGTTAAAGTGAACTGTTTCAAAATCCGAACCGATCTGAGCCGGTCCGATTCCGTTTTTTCACCTGATTCATTTTTTTCATCAATGCAGCTTTTATATTTTATATTTTGACGGTTCGGTTCAGTTTTCCAGGTTGCCGGTTTTTATCCCACTCCCAGTTCATACCAATTGGGAACTGGGTTTCAAGTGAAATTACCTAAAACTTAAGGGGAACTTTCCCAAATTTCCACAGTATTCACGCAAATTTCCCACCCTACCCCTTCTCAAAAATTGCACAGAGATAAGATAAGGCAAACCCAAGAGCACACTCTCCCTCCCTACTCTCTGTTCTTCTACAACCATGGAAGCCACTCTCTTCAGCTTCCATTCCTCCAAACCCCCATCACCCTCCCTAACCCAAACCCAACACAATTCCCTCCTAACCCGACCCGCCACAAACCCATTTCTCTCCCTCGCTCCCCGCCCCGCCCGCCACCACCACCGCCTCCCCACAATCCGCTCCGCCATCTCCCGCACCAAAAAGGAACAGACCGTCGAGACCATCAAGGAAAACCTCGAGAACTGCCACCTCATGGCCGGGATCCGTTACAAGGGCCTCACCGTCAAGCAATTCCAAGACCTCCGGAAAGTCCTGCCGGAAACGACCAAGCTCATTGTGGCGAAGAACACCCTGGTCTACAAGGCAATCGAGGGGACGCCGTGGGAGGCGCTGAAGCCGTGCATGACGGGGATGAACGCCTGGATGTTCGTCCACAGCGAGGAAATCCCGCCGGCCATTAAGCCGTACAGGGATTTCCAGAAGGAGAAGAAGCTCGACAGCAACGACTTCACCGGGGCGGTTTTCGAAGGGAAGTTTTACGGGCCTGGGGACTTTAAGCAGCTCGAGACAATGCCGACGAGGGCGGAGATTTACGCTAAGTTGCTTGGGACGTTGAATAGTCCGGCGTCGAGCTTGGTGGGGACGATTCAGGCGCCGGCGAGGGAGTTGGTCATGCTTTTGAAGGCATATGTGCAGAAATTGGAGGAGGAAGGCGGCGGCGGGGGGCAATAGTGGTGTAGTAAAAGGAGAGGATTTTGAGCCTGTGTAAGTGTATCTTGAAAGACCCAACTGTCGATTTTTGGTGTTTTTCTGATGTTGTAGCATGATTGCGGTTTATATTCGAGCTGTAAATTTATGTACAATTGAAGTTTTAGCAAGCAATGATCTTGAATTTTATGGCTATCTGTGCACAATGTGTGCTATTTACTTGAATTAGGAATGCTCAATGCTTAAAGAACAATTCTTGCACTGGTGTAACTTAGATACAACAAAGATGTTCGGAGTTAATGTTGTGAGCACATGAAATTACGCTCGGTTTTCCTTGTATTCAATTCCAGTGTTTTAGTAATGTAGATGGAATGGCAATGACATAATCTATAGCTTAGTGTATTTTAACATCCATTTTGCGGACAGGGCTTTAACAAGAACTATAGAACTCCATTTAGTCGGTTAGAATGATATTGTTGGGGAGGCGATATAGGAGCGAAGGGATGAAAGGTAGTATCTTATACCTATAGCTTTTCTCTTGTTACCTTCCCATCTTAGCTTGGGTCCTGGGAGACCATTCATTTCGGCTATCTCCCCTATTCTTCCCTCTTGCTTCTTGACCAAATTAATGTTGAGGCCTGATAGTGAGGAGCTGATGGAGTGATAAAATGATTTGATAATATGGAGAATCATATGTATGATGACTGGAGTGGAGTGAGAGAGCATTCTGTTACCATCATCTTTGTATTTGCAGCATGGATTTAGATATCTATGTATTTGTGTTGTATGGTGATGATCAATGAAAATACAATCAGTCAGCAATGATTAATTCCAACGTATTTGGTCTCGGATATTGGTAATGTGAATCCAATCTTGCCACTATTGATTGAGAACCCCATCTGAGCTTCAAACATTTTCTATTTTCTTGGCTCTTGTGCTTTTTTCCTTGTGGCTTGAAATTGGTGATATCTCTTGAAATCATAAGTTGATGATCCAAATCTTGATTCGTTAACTAACAATGTTCCAAACCGGAGTTACTCTATGAGATTGTCAAAGCTCCAGCAAATGTGGAAGCCATTAAAAGGTCTTTGCGGTGAAGTTGCTAGCCTCGAGGTAATCAACTGGTAAATACTAAAACAGCTCCTTCTAAGTTATTCTTCTTTGTATATCTTTTTCTTATTATCTTGAACATCCTAGCTTAGACTTTTGTAATTTGATGGATATTGTGTTTTGTTAATTACGTGCAAAACCCAGAACTTCAACCTCATATCCCAACTCGTAGTAGCTTAGTACACTCTTGCCACTGTTTAGTCATTGGAATCTTTCAATTCCAAAACTAAGTTTCTTTCTGGTTGATAATTAGATTGTAACTGTGATTGCGATATAGAGTTCGTTTTTGGGGAGAAAGTTGCGACCTGGGTTGTATTTTTCACACAGTGGCTTCAGTGAAAGGGGAAGAATCCACGAAACACATGAACCCCAAACTGATTGGTGTTGCCAAAATTTGAGCTGTTTCTGTATATGTTTTATCAGAACCCCAATAATATGAGCTTGCAAGGGAGTGCCGGCGACAACTTCAGTGATTGTGCAATTGCATGCAGAGGAATCCTTCAGGTTCAGGTGCCTTGTTAAAGACTGCATATAGTTTTTAGTTCTATTTTTATTTGGACGCATTATTGCTTCAAGTATCATGTCACATATGATTCACATTTAGATGTTAGAGATTTACTGGTCTGCGTAATTGCTGAAAGAAAGTATTTGCCTTTTCTTCTGTGCTTTCGGGTTATGCCTTCCCCGGTGCCCCACCCAAACTTCTGCAGAAGCTGTGGATATACCGACTTCCTAACGCTGCCCGGATCTCTGAAACAATTAACAAAATGGTTGGAGCTCTGCTGAGAAGAACAGTCGTTATAGTTGGCGGGGGATAGTTTGTACAAACAGATCTTCGGAGGCTACAATTAGTGGATGGTTAAATGAACCAGGAAATAGCAACATTCAATTGTAGCAATTTGTATGTGATTTTTAACAGTCATCTGCAAGTTTGTGCAATGGAAAGAAGTTTTGGTTTACAGTTCCTCAGTCAGAATCCGGAATTGACGATTTGAAAATGGCAATAGATATCAAATATATGAGAGAAACTTCGGTAGGGCGTGGACTAGGACATTTTTCACATTGCACGGATTATAGTGGGTCGGATAAAATCAAAATATAGTTTCATGCTTTTATAAGAAGTGTCATACATATGACATGATTGGACACCCTGACGGGCCTGACCCGAGTTTTAGGGAAAATGAAGCTCCAGGAGGATCCTAGGGATCCTCAAATTGCGTCCGTTCTTATCAGATACTACTCATATTTAATTTAAAATAAAAGTATTTAAAATGATTTCTGGTCGTACAATATATGATGAACGAACACAATTTGAAGATCCTCACAAAAATGATATGGAGAGGATCCTCGTTCAATGAAGGTGGGGAAGGTCAACTGTTTACTGGTGTATTCTAACATCACATGAGAAGTAGCACTTCTAAAATCAGGGGACCCTACCTTCCATCTATGTGAAAGCAGATGCACATGGCTCCCAAGTACTACTCTTCATAAAAGACAGGTCTCCTTCAACTTGTTTTGACTGCCCTAAAACTCTCACTTGAACATTTGTCCATAACAGGAGGGCCACGATAGTCTCGTCGGTTGTTTCTGGCAGTTTTTGTTAGTCTCATAAGTATATGAATGATGAAATTAACTTATATTGGCACACGTTAATTGATCATGGTCGTTAATGTTTTGTAAATTCTATCAACATGAATTGCTGAATCAACTCATTTTCACGTGCACAATTGATTCTAACATTTTTTATATCTATAAATATGCGATTGCTTGATTAGACTAATATTGATTACAAACATGGAAGGGGATCCTCTTCAGATTCCTTCCATCCTAATCCTAGGAATCCAGCAATTCGGATAATTGAAATTTAATCTAATCGATAAAGTTATTATAACTTTTAAAATAAACTTCTGTTTGTAGCCGTTGAATCAAATTTTAATTGTCCAAATTAATGGATCCTTAGGATTAAGGGGAAAGGATTCGGAGAGATTCCTTTCCCACAAACATAGCTCTAAAGATCCAGACTTGAATTACCCATATGCCCGTATGTGGAACCAAATCTTTAATTATTCTGTCCTTTGAAGGTGGAACCATGCCAACAAAGCGTGTACGGCAAAATGCAGTTCTGTAATTTAAATATCAGTTCGATGATAGAAATGGTACTCTATACTTGATAGTATAGGGCCTCGCGTGCTGGTGAATGATTTGTCTGTACTTTAAATTTCGCCGTAATGGTCTATCAAACTAATAAAATATGATTTTTTTTAGTTAAGATAGTATATAAGATTGATATAAGATAATGAAAATAGATAGAATTGGTGTCTAAGTTTATCCATCGTAAATCATTTTAATCATTTTATGAAAAATCTGTCAATATCATCGTTAAGTAAAGGGGTTGGTTAGACAAAAATATCCTTAAAAAAGTGATCACATAACAATTTAACGAGAATATTGATAAACTTTTCATGGAATAAAGTGACTTGCTTAGCAGTAAAATAATAATTAAGCTAGCGGAAAACAAAATAATGGAAGGGGAATTGAAAGATAGAGAAGCATTATTTCTTGAATGAGAACGGAAGGGAAGGGAAAGTTACACTTAAACCAAAGATGTATGGTCTGATATGGATTGGTCCAACTGGCTTATTGGATTTAAGCTCACAAATGGTGACTGCTATACAAATTAAGGACAAAAAGAAAGGTTTTGTTTGCTTTTCCAATTTATAAAACCCTACCATGTGTGTGCGTGTATTACAAAATTTCAAAGTCAAGCCCGTAACTCACTACTAATTATATTAATATTGTTATACTTGACCACCTATATAGTTCGGAAAATGTTGAGTTTTTATCACAAATGATCTTCGTAAAATTAGAAATGAAATCATTTAATATAAATATCATTTATCTAGTGAAGTTTTCGACGCAAGATTATATTCCCTAACATAAATATACAATGTCTTTATCTATATATACTACCATCAATCTATATCAAATATACAAGTATATATATAGGATGGAATTGGAGACAAATTAGGGTGTGAAGATGCCAACTATTTAGAGATGTGGATGCAAATCCTTTGTTTTTATTAAGAAGATGGTTATGTTTCCTAATATCACACCATATCATGGTTGGATTCTGAAGATGAAATTTGTAAGAGGGTGAAGATATTATTTAAAAGGACAACAAAAAAATTGGGCTCCAACTAATTTTGGGGTTTTAGGTTTGGTTAGCCAGCTCATGTAAGATCATGAAGAAAGGACAATTGTTTTGATATTGTAAGATCCCACATCGTCCAGGGGGTGTGGATCATGTAAGCCTTATATGTATATTCTCATCTCTACCTAGCACAAGGCTTTTTGGGAGCTCACTGGCTTCAGAGTTCATCGGAACTCGAAGTTAAGCGAGTAGCGCATGAGAGCACTCCCATGATGGGTGACCCACTGGGAAGTTCTCGTGTGAGTTCTCAAAAACAAAACCGTGAGGGCGTGGTCGGGGCCCAAAGCGGACAATATCGTGCTACGGTGGAGTCGAGCCTGTGATGTGATGGGGGCCAAGGGGGGATGTGATAATTTGGTATCAGAGCCAATCCCTGGCTGGATGTGTGCCGACGAGGACGTCGGGCTCCTAAGGGGGGTGGATTGTAAGATCCCACATCGCCTGGGGGTGTGGATCTTGTAAGCCTTATATGTATATTCTCATCTCTACCTAGCACGAGGCCTTTTGGGAGCTCACTGGCTTCGGAGTTCATCGGAACTCTGAAGTTAAGTAAGTAGCACGTGAGAGCACTCCCATGATGGGTGACCTACTGGAAAGTTCTCATGTGAGTTCCCATAAACAAAACCGTGAGGGCGTGGTTGGGACTCAAAGCGGACAATATCGTGCTACAGTGGAGTCGAGCCCAGAACGTGATGAGGGCCCAAACCGGGATGTGATAGATATGCTCCTTAACTTGGAGAACAATTAATTTTTAAAAAGGAAACATTTTGATTCCAAGAAAAATTTAAGTAATATTGTCTGATCTCGTTATTCATAGAGCATGTCTTATAAAATTTGAACCTTTTTAATATTTTAATTTCATTCGAGTTCACGTCAATCGTGTCACTTATAATAAGAGCAGTTACAAATTAGACAATTCTACTCAAAATTTTCTCCAAAAACCCTAAGTTGGTAGTTAGAACTTTTAAAGAGATGAAAGATTGACAGCTTGTAGTCATTGGTATGGGCTCACTGTCAAATCTCGCTCCAAAGTTAAAGATGACCAAAATGTTGTACAATAATAATGCAATCTAGGCACTGAGCAAAGCCACATGCACATGCACATATGTACTCTGTTCATCACGGGGTACAATCTAACATTCACCTAACCTTTATTCAATTGCGATTAATGTACCGACAGCCAAACTTTCTTGGAACGAGTTACATACATTCATACAACTTCCTTTCTCTACCCTCAACCGACAGGCATGTAGACATATACACCTGGTTAGAAGTAAGTTTTAGCCCTACAAATAACATTTCATTAGTTTAGGAAGTGATTTTCCAAGGTAATATTTACCATGTATGAAAATACAAGGAGATGCCCCATCACAACTTCTTGTTTGGTATCGTTTGACATGAATCTTATAGAAAATCCCATGCTTTTAATTAGCAAAGCTGAAATCAACTAATTTTCTCAGGGAAATTATCCATGTTCTTTATATATATATTTTACAAATAGCATATAGGTTGTAATCATTCATTAAATAAGTTACTAATTTTTGTCTTAAAACTAATCATCTTATGGTTAAAATTGGGGGTAAAAAAACAAAACAGATTAGATTTATTTCGGTTGGGCAGGTATGAATCTCACTTATTCTCTGCTTTCTAGCTAGGAGGCAAGTGAAGTGGCATAACAGCTGAAATTCTAAATCATATTTTATATATCCTTAATTATAGTTTAATAGATCATAACATGCGATTAATTGGAGTAGGTGACATCTATAAATTAAGTTATAATTTTCTTTTTGTTACATAATGGGGTAGATCACTCCAAAGCTAACTCAATAAATTATTACAAACTGTTCGAATCCCAGAGACTCCAATTATGTTATCAAATAAATGAGTTATAATCTATTCAGGTGGATTCTCATAATAGTGGTACCCAAGATTCATATTAAATCTCCAGTTGGCTAAGTCGTCCGCCACAACGTTCTTCTCCCAGTAAACATGAACGAACTTGAAATTCACTATGCATACTATAAATTATCTGCAATGATCAATAATGTTGACAGTAAGATGAAAGCTGGTATTAGTTATAATGTTAACTAAATTAACCACTATAGCCGAGTCTATCTCTACACAAGGCTTAAAACACTTTTGTTTACTGCAAGCTGTAGGCCAAGATAAAGCTCCCAAATTTCAGCATCAACCACCTACTCTTCGCTTAAATTGACCGAAAACCCATCCAACCAATCATCACTCTTATCTCGTAATACTCCCCCATCGCCTATATTTAAAGAAGTGTTGATAGTTGTTAGATATTTGGTCACCCAACTTTATCCCAATTCTACAACCTCCTTTGAATCTTGAATAATTTATTGTCACCCCTTTATTTAAGATTGTGTAGCTTATATAAAAGCATTACATATCTTCCAAACTTCAAATTGTCTCCCTTTATATAATAAATTGATATTTGCGTTGTTTACTAATATGCGTATTAAAATTATTCTGATTCCTGATTTTTTTTTTCTATGAATACATACAACAATATAATAGGTGACTGACATACTATAAAGTGACATTTGCGTTATTTACTAATACATGAATTTAAACTCGGAATGTATTAAGTTGAAGAGGAAGGTCTTAACTACTTGAACAACCCACCACTTAAAAGGCAGAAAGTAAATTGATTAAAAGGATTAGTTGATATTGTTCTTATTTTCTCCCTTTTATTCACGACTTCTTCCATTCCAAATAAATAAATATTGCAGATGATGCCTTAAAGAAAGGAATCATGCCTATGCACTAAAGAAAGGAATCATGCCTATGCACCATGATGTGGGTTCAATTCCCACTAATTCTCCTTTTTCTTACAATTAACAATTTAACTCACTAATGTTATCATTTAAAAAAAATAAAAAAATAAAAGTAACATGTTCTATAAAAAATATTAAAATATAACATTAGTGAGTATATTATTAATTTAATGTTGGAAAGTACAAAAAAATTATGCACACGTAATAAAATTGTAAGATGTGAATGGCACATTAGTAATTTAAGAAAACAAGAGAAGTGCTAAGGATAAGAGAATCTTAATGGATTATCAGTTATCTTATGTATTTAATACAATATTTTATAAAATTAATACGAGAATTAACGTTAAATTATGAAGTAATAAAGAATCTATAAAGAATCTTATTTTGAGAAAATCTCTTCACATTTCTCAAAAGGAAATTAGGCAAACAATGGTACTTCCTCAGTGGAATCTTTTCCTGGATATCATTGTTCTAATGCATCCTCTAATACTTTAATTAAAAACGGCATGAATTCCCTTACAAATTTTCTCTCTAATCATGATTAGATCCCCAAGGTGAGAAAGTCTCCTCCTTTACATTTTACCTTCTTCATAACCTCTTAATTAATCTTCACCTCCTCGCCCAACAAATCTGCAACCAAATAGACCCCACCAATTTTGTTTCTTTCTTTCTTTTAATTTACTTTTTAATTTAATTTCCTCTAAATTTATTCATTCCCAACACACACACACACACACACACACACACACACACACACACTCCTTCTCTCTCATGCAGCTTTGTAACGAAAGCAGTGCATGAGGGTTAGATTGATTCTTGAATAAAAAACCCAATTGAAGTTTCATGTCAAAGTTTCCACCTTTGGCTTTGGGTTCATCAAGATCTGTTTTTTATGCCTTAACCCACCAGCTCTAAGCCTCTAACTGCATGAATAGGGGTACAGTTTGATTCAAAGGTAACAATTTTCGTTTTATCCAATGTTGTTGTTTTTATTTTTATTTTCCCAGTAAAATGTCTGGTGAGGTTTGTCTTATGTTAATGGGTGGGGGAGGTAATGGTATGGTGTTGTTTGTTTAGTTTGGATTTAGCTGTGTTTATTCTTGTGGGTTTTCTGTCAATTTTTCTGGGTTTGTGTACATTGCGAGTTTGATAATCTGTAAACATGTTTGATCAGCATTGTTTTAGGAGAAATTAAGGTATTGTTATTTTGGGGTTGGAGGAAATGAAACGTTTTTGGTTTAGTGAATTCACCCGCCTCTGGTTGTTGTTTCTAAAAAGACCAAGGAAGTTGAGCTGAGGGGAGGAGAATTAGTTTTTGAATCTCATTTTGTGTTGGTTTTCGGAAACAATTTGTGAAAAAAGGATAAAGAGTTAAGATTTCAATAATGTTTTCCCCCTTTGAGTGTTTTGTGTTTGCAGAGTGTGTAATAAAATTGATTTAGTAGCTTGAATCGAAATGGTTATAGCCCGAAAATTTGGTTTTTTGAAACAGCAAGAGGCAGACAATGAGTGTAAAGATTCTGATATTTGCAATAGTTATTCAATGTTTTAGAATCTAGAATTCTATACACATTGTTAAGAGAATCGTTGCAACACATATTTGATGGTTGCTGCATAATCCAAGGACCGTTCTTTTAAGTTACGTAGACAAAGAGGACCAATTGGTATACAGCCTTTAAAGCAATAGGTTCTGTAGGAGTTTCAGAACCAGAAATCTAAACTAGTTTCGCAGAACACATTAGCAATGTTTTCGATAATAATTCTCTGTTGTTTGTAGTATTTATTTGTGGTTTCTTTTCTCAAACAGGTGATATGGACACATCATCTATGAAATGTCTGATAAACAGTATATCTCGATTCGTTCATCTAGTTTCAAGCCAAACATTGAAACATATTCCTATTCAGAAGGATTACAGAACCATAGTTGATGTACTGAAGCTTTTGAAGCCATTGATTGATGAAGTAGTCGACTTTAAAGTACCGTCAGATGACATTCTATATAAAGAGTGTGAAGAATTAGATATGGCTGTCAATGGAGCTAGGGAATTCATCGAAAACTGGTCTCCAAAGTCGAGCAAAATTTCAAGTGTAAGTGCAAATCTATTCTTGTGCTAAATTCACGTCCTTGTTTCTAGGCCATGCTTGAGGATTCTCATTAGGGAATCTCTGTTGATTTATTTAATTTGAAAAGACATACAGTCAAGGAAACTCGTGGTGCAAGACATAGAAACCTTACAACAATAATTGCAATCACAGTATGTTATGATGCTTCTGCATTTCCCTTTGAATACACGGAAATTGAACGAATAATTGTGCATTAAATACCTCAAATTTGACATACTATCTGGTGTGTGTCCGTGCATGTGTTAAGGGGTGCGGTTTTGTTCACATATTTTGATCATAGTTCGAACAATTTATCCTCAGGCTTGGCGGTGTGAGCCGCTGTTGATAACTATCCAAAACTCTTCACTCAAGATTTGCAGCATATTACGTAGACTGTCACAGTCATCTTCATCAGGGTCAAGTTTAACGGGTCTTCAGGTATTTGCTAAGTTCAAACTGCCTTCTGTATGTATCATTTTCTTACAAAGAAAAAAGGAAAAAAGGAAAAAGAAAACGAGGTTGATTTAACAAACTTTCTAATATTCATTCTTATAATTGTTTAATATTAACCTATTTCTTTGAAACTTTATATTCCTCATCCTACTCGTTATTTATATTTATGTTGTTCGATTCATCGGAAGTCAAGACAGATGCATCTCTAATCTGTATAAATTGTTTCAGCACTGTACACAGGAAATTCAATCTTTGAAGCTGGAAAGAGTAACAGAATACTTAGAAGAGGCTGTGAGAAGTCAAAGTAAAGATGTCATGCCTTCCACCAAACTTCTTATGAAAATTATCGAATTGCTTAATCTGACTTCAAACCAAGAACTGCTGAAAGAAAGCATTGCTGTAGAAAAGGAAAGAATGAATGTTGAAGTCGGTGATGTTAGAGGGAAATTAGATCAAATTAACCAAATTGTGGTTCTTGTCTCCCATATTCGTGAATTCATGGTCAAAATTGAGCACCTTGAAACCGTATCTGGCGTCTTGATCCCTTCATACTTCCGCTGCCCTCTGTCTTCAGAACTCATGCTGGACCCTGTGATTGTAGCTTCAGGTCAAACCTATGAGAGAGATTCCATCCAAAAATGGATTGATCATGGGCTAACTATTTGCCCAAAGACCCGACAGAGGCTGTACCATACTAATCTCATTCCCAATTATACTGTCAAAGCTATGATAGAAAGCTGGTGTCAGGAAAATGATATAAAATTTACGGTGAACTCTGACGGCTCTAATGCTATCTCGGTCCCATCTCCATCAGATCAAGTATCTCCTGCAGATTCAACTCACACAGGTGGTTTGCATTGCACTACACACAGTAGCAATTCGACATCGAGGTCATCTCTTGAAGTTGGAAACATCTTTGAGAAGCAAAAGACAGATGTCTCTCCTAGATTAGGTGGAGAAATGTCCAATGGATGCGATAGTAACAAGAAAGGCAACTCATCACCAAAACAGTCATATAGTCATAGCAGGGGTGAATCAGCCACTAGTGCTGTTTCCAGTATTGATTATGCACCTCCAGCATCGATTAAGGTGTCAGGGATATCTAATAAGCATGAAAATGTTCGTAGGTTGTCTGGAGAAATCACATCTGAGCATCCGGTTGCTTCTACTCCAAAGAAACAATCAGCAATTCCCCCCGGGTTATCAGGAAAATTATCTCACATTTCCAAGACAAAAGCAGAAGGGGCATGGACTGATAGCCCCAGTTATCCTGATAGACAGCTGCTTCCATTTTATAGTTCAGGATCTGATGAGTTGACAACAGCATCCCATGTCAGGAATTTAATTGAAGACCTCAAGAGCCAGTCAAATGAAGTGCAAACTATGGCAGCAGAAGAGTTGCGGCTTCTTGGAAAGCACAATATGGAGAATCGAACTATTATAGGCCAGTGTGGTGCTATCACACCATTAGTTTCACTTCTATATTCAGGAGAGTTGACAACACAAGAGCATGCTGTGACAGCTCTTTTGAATTTATCAATTAATGAAGACAACAAAGCGATGATTGCAGAAGCAGGGGCAATTGATCCCCTAATCCATGTTCTAAAAACAGGAAGTGACAGAGCGAAAGAAAATTCTGCTGCAACTTTGTTCAGCCTCTCTGTATTGGACGAATACAAGGCAAAAATTGGTCGGTCTGGTGCAGTTAAGGCCTTGGTTGATCTTCTAGCCTCAGGGACTCTTCGGGGGAAGAAAGATGCTAGTACTGCATTGTTTAATCTGTCAATTTTTCATGAAAATAAAGCTCGCCTAGTTCAAGCTGGGGCTGTGAAGCATCTTATTGATTTGATGGACCCTGATTCTGGGATGGTTGACAAGGCCGTTGCTCTCCTGGCAAATTTGTCCACCATTGCAGAGGGCCGCATAGCAATTACACGGGAAGGGGGCATTCCGTTACTAGTTGAGATTGTTGAATCAGGTTCCCATAGAGGAAAGGAGAATGCTGCCTCCATATTGTTGCAGTTGTGCCTTCATAGTCCAAAGTTTTGCACCCTTGTTCTTCAGGAAGGAGCTGTTCCTCCCCTGGTTGCCTTATCTCAGTCTGGCACACCAAGAGCAAAGGAAAAGGTATGCAGCTTAAACATTTTTCTTGCCTATTTATTTAGCTCTCTGTTGATCTGCTTACCGGTTAGTGTGCCAAATAATGGCGGAGGCAAGGGAACAGAAATATTTCAAAAAAATGGGAAAAAAAATTGATTGTTCAATACTGATGATTTCCTTCTGTTTGGTGAAACAGTTCTCTTCCTGCCGTCATTTGGCAACTGTTATTACTTATTGCCCTAATGCAGCTATAACCCAATAATTTACCATTACCGGGGAGATCAATCTATATTGTCGAAAGTTTGTTAGAAAACATCTCATGTGCACATAAAATGCCATGTATGGTTTCTTTAGGACAACCTAGAACACTGCCAGGGCGTTCACTCAGTGTTTATCCCTGTCGAGTCAGCATAAAACCGAAGCTATGCCAAGCATTGCGTGAGTTTGTCAGAATATAGAGTTGTGGGACAAAGAAGATAATATTGTGCTTTACACATATTCTGCAGGCACAGCAGCTTCTCAGTCACTTCAGGAATCAGCGAGAAGGGGCTATGGGAAAGGGAAAATAAAGACAATTTTGTTGACCTGTTGCTGATTTTTTTCTTAAGATTCGCCTCCATAACATTTTCTCGATCAAGATTTCTTTAGAGATATTTATATATATATATATTCTTTAATTTATTTTAGCTTCAGAGAAGTCTGAGCATTTTTCTTCCCTTTTTCTGATTAGTGATCATGGAAATTTTGCAAAGTGCCGCAGGAACACAACAACAGCGTGGAATGTCTAAATTTTTCTCCTCCTTCCGGTAGAGCTTGGGAAGGCGGAATTTATGCGCTAGCTAGGTAGGCTACTTTGCTCTTAGTTTTGCTGAGAACATAGCTTTTGGTTTTGTGTTAGAATCATGTAGTGACTCAAAGTTTTTTGTGTTCTGATTGATTTGTTGGTTCTGGATCAATGTTGTATATATACTTGTACATAAATGCTATACACTTCTGTAGTTTGCAATATTTGTTGGCAGAAATTCACAACTCCATTTTGAGGTGTTTACGATTTCGAAAAAGTTATTGCATGATACTGGAGTACGGTCACGTGATAAAATCTTGACATGCGATTATAATATTTTCAAGATGGGCTAATGGATAATGGGCTTTTCTCAAAACTAGCCAGTTTACAGCCGAATGGCTGATGTGCGAGGACGTAGATAGTTGTGTTCGAAGATTGAGGAACACTGCGTGTGGGTTGGCTTCTCTCCCATTGCGGATGGATTCGGGATGGAACTTGAACGTCCTTCGTAGTATCAAAAGGCTGGTTTGTCGTTGCATGAATTTCAGTAAGTTGGTGAATCAGATGAAAAATTTTGGTGAGAAATTACCCAGAGAGCGATTGGTTTAGAAATTGGTCATAGGTCTAACAAAAGCCCATGATCTTGTTTATTATGTAATTGAACAAACTAAGGATATTGAAATCATTGAAGTGCAAGAAGTTGTTGCTGCTTTGAGATGATTTGAATGTCTTGATAAACATGTTGAGGGTGCTACTGAGAGAGCGTTTGCTAGTATGAATATGAATCCAAAGGGATCTTAGTCTAGTTCTTCCTTTGGTAACCCTAAACCAAAGAAGAATTGGAAATCAAAAGGCAAGAAATGAGATCCAAAACCTTAATATGTTGTGAACCAAGGTGTCAAAAATGATCAAGGAGGCAAATTAGATCAGTCCAAATGGAAAGTGCAAACTTTATGACAAGCTTCACTATGGTGAGTGCTGGTTTAAAAGGAAGCCTAAGTGAGATGGATGCAATCGATTTGGGCATCTTATCAAGGACTATGATCAGCCTAATAGGACTGGACAACTAGCAAACTTTGCCAATCAAGTAACTGAGACTGCAACAATGTTTTATGCCTGCTATTCTGCTACTGTTGGAACATATATGAACATATAGTATATGTTGATAGTGCATGTAGTAACCATATAACCTCCTATGAGTCTTTGTTTGTTGATGTTGATAAAACAATGAGGTGTAGAGTTAAAATGGGTATTGGAGACTTAGTACAATCAACTGGCAAGGGTACTCTAGTTATAGAAATGAAGGGTGAAACTAGGTATATCAAAGAAGTTATGATAGTACTCGGATTAGATGAGAACCTATTGAGTGTAGGGTAGATGATAGAACATGGATATTGGCTTGTATTTGATAATTTCATGGTTGATATTTATGGAGATAGATAGATGGAAGATTTGCTTGCAATTGTTCCAATGAAGGGAAATAGATGTTTTCCCTTAGCTCTTGAATATATCAATCACACTATAGCAATATAAAGCAACAGTTGAAGAGTCATCTTGGATGTGGCATAGGAGATTTGGACATATAGACTACATTAGTTTGATGCTCCAACAAAGCAAAGAAATGGTGCTGGGTTTGCCTAGACTACAACTCTCTGAGCATGTTTGCTCTAGATGTGCTATAGGGAAGGGTTACATGGAACCATTTGACAAGGATAAGACTTGGAAAGCATCACAAGCCTCATAGCTTGTTTATTATGATATTTGTGGTCCAACACAAGTCACCACTTTTGGGGGCAACAAATTTTTTCTCACATTTATTGATGATCATACTAGAATGTGTTGGGTATTTTTCTTACAACATAAGTCACAAATGTTCTGCATTTTCAAAAAATTTAAGTCCATGGTTGAGCTGCAAAGTGGCTTTCAAATCAAGATGCTTAGATGTGAAATCCCATTCCTAGATTTCATTGTTATGATTTACGTATTTGTATTATTGAGATTTGGTATTATTTTTCGAGAATTTATATCAATTTATTTGAATTTAGATTTTAATTAAACTAGTTATGAAGTTTGAAGTTTGGAAATTATTTATTTAAAATCCGGAGACCTTTCAAGGTCGTAATTTATATTTTTGAATAGAGCACAATCTCACAAACGCGTAGGTGAAAACCGTTCGTGAAACAGAGTTATAACGAAAGAGTTATTAACGTTTAAAGTTAGGGTTATCTTTGTAATTTTGGCTTCATCTAGAAGGTTCCAAATTGTTGGAGCCATTATCTGTGATGACACGTGGACGGCTGAGATGAAAAGAAAAGAAGAGAAAGGAGAGGAAAGCAAGGAAGGAAATGAGGGAAGGGAGAAGGAGAGAATCGGCCAACCTGGTTTCTCCACCAGACCCCGTTCCTTGACCTGGGTCTATGGAAAGCTTTCGGCAAGCCCAACGTCTCTGTGATGTTAGATTTTTAAATTTCACACCCAATTTTACAAATCAAAGCCACAAATTTCCAAGTTGTCCGACAAGTTTCCCCATTTTTCGGTGAATCCGATAATGATTACCATCAACTACCACCACCATAAGACTTCCCCCAACCTCAGGAAAAAAACCAAAGCATTGGTTGGGGCGTCGTAGTTTGTTTTGGCGTCGAATCAAGAACACCCTTTCTAGGGTTTCCACATGTTCGTGGCGAATTGAGGCTTTTCTCGGTGAAATTGGCCTTGGTCACAGGTATAAAACTTGCTATACTCATTGGGATCTACAATTATGTGAATTTTGGTTATTTTTGGAATTAGTTAGATTTTCCGGCGAATCGGGGCAACTGGTCGCTAAGTGTGGCGGTGCGTGGGCCGAGACCCTACCTGACCATCCTAGGCTAATTTTGATGCCCTAATTCCATGTTTGACATTCGTTTAGTGGAATTTCAATGTTTTAATAAAGTTTCGTAGTTGACCGCCTAGTTGGCCGCCACGGGGTTATTATATGAATTGACGATCAGATCGTTGGATTAGCATAAAACTTAAATAAGTAATAGTACATAATATTTGAGGATAGTAAGAACTGACGGATCGTTGTTAACCGTAATTTAAATTTGAGATTGGCTGAGATCCGACCGTCGGATCGTGATGAGACTTTAGTATGTTGTTCTATGAGCATAATGTGGACCTTAGGAAGTTACGGGTCCGAAATACAATGTGTGGATCTTCCAGATTAAATTATTAGGGTGTGGACCCAACGTTGACTGAGAGTTGACTTTTGCTCAACATGTCTTGAACCATTTCAATTACTAAAATTAGTTTTACTAAAGACTCAGTGAGGCTTTGCGGACTTATCTCGGTGAGTGACTTTAATATATGTGATATGGTTATTACCCTGTTTTCTTATATTAGTATCCTTTGTGGATGTGACTTGATTTTATAAATATGTTTTCTATTAAAATGTGATTTTTATAATTGGTCATTGATCTATTTTTATTAAATGTGATTTGATTCATGGATTGGAAATATTTGTGCAAAAGTGATTTGAAGTGCATATTGAAATGTTTGTTAAACTAAGGGCTAGTAGGGGACCGTTACCCTAGTATCACGGGGTTAGGTGACACCAAGTCTGCACCATGTAGCAATGGTACATGGATGGTCCTGCTTGGTTAATTCACGATATGGGACCATACTATTTATGGATCGCGCTTGGTTAATCCGCAATGGGCAATCCTTATGGCCATGTATACTTAGGAGTGATCATGCTTGGTTAATCCACGATGGGTGATCATTGCCTAACATATTCGTAGGTGTAACTCTACTTGGTTAATCTGCGATGGGGGGGTCACTACCTACTTGGTTATCTTGGTCCTGCTTGGTTAATCAGCGATAGGGGACCATGGTCCTGCTTGGTTAATCCGCGATAGGGGACCATATTTTCTATGGATCGTGCTTGGTTAATACGCGATGGGTGATCCTTATAGCCATACATACTTAGGGGTGATCATGCTTGGTTAATCTGTGATGGGTGATCACTGCCTACTAGATTTGTAGGAGTGACTCTGCTTGGTTAATCCTCAATGGAGGGTCACTACCTACATGGTTACTCAGGGGTGGCTCTGCATGGTTAATCCGCTATGGGGGGCCACTTCCTGTTTGGTAGGCTTCGGCCGAACTGCGTCTCTCTAGTCCTAGATTTTAGTGTATTTATGAACGATAGTTTTTGAGAATCTTTGTTGTTTGAATTGGAAAAGCCATTGGATGTCTGGGTGACTCATTCAGAGTTTTTAGAGACTTGACTATGTTTTCATAATTATGAACTTATATTTGAGGTTTATAAATTGTGGTCGATGGTCTTTCTTTTTATTGATTATCACATATTTGTATTATTGTCACTCACCTGAATTTCGCAGCTTATCAGAGTTCTAGTTGCCCAGTGCACCATTCCCATGATGTAGGCACTGATTATACATGTGACAGGTTTGGGTAGATTACGAGAAACCACTCGATATTTTGGTTTCGTTGAATGGTCTAGAACCCGATGTTATTGGATTCCGTTGAGAGGTTCGTAATCCTTGCTCTTGCTCATTTCCATAAGGTTAGTTTAGAACCCTAGATTCGAGTGAGTGAAAATTACCCACAATAGACCTTGTGAATATAAATTAGATTTACCATGTTTATTGTTCATAATCCAAGTGGAGAATTATATAGAGTTTCTTAATTAAATTCATGAAATGATAAAGTATCGCATTGATTTATTAACGTAGTTAAATGCTTAGATCATGCATCTTTGATTCATGAATTGATTAATTGACATGATTGTGGAATGACGTTGGATATGATTGTTATTATTATGATTATTTCAGTTGACCAATGTGGCGAGAGAATAATATTGTGCTTCGTTGATTGCTCTTTGAGATGTTGCATGCTATGTATTGTGGTATTACGTTGAAACATAATGATTTATGTGATTGATGAAGTGGAAACCTTGAATGTCACGTAGGTTTGTTATGTAGCCATGAACCTAGTAAATTCATGCTTGTTAAGTTCTAATAATTGATTGAGGAATACTATGCTTTTCGATTTGATCATACTGTGATAAATGTCAGAGTGTTGTAATGATGAACTATGATTGGCTTGATCCCTATTTAGGGTACGTAGGCAGTCTAACGAGAGGTTGATGCAACCATGAAGTATATGAAAAATCGCTACGTAAATCGAGGCATGAGTTGTGCTTGGTACATATCCCGGAGGTGAGGTATGTTGGAGATACTGGTATTTGGTGACGTCACGTGTCGATCTTGAACGTATGTTGGGCTCGGGGCTTGACATTAGAAGTGACAGGGGTGGAGAATATACATCTCTAGAGTTTTCTAAGTTTTGTGAAGATATAAGGCTAGAAATGCAGTTAATGTTGCCTACTCTCCACAACAAAATAGTGTTGCAGAGAGAAAGAATAGAACTTGGTTGAAATGGCTAAAACCATGATGTAAGAAAAGAAAGTTAATTTGAAGTTCTGGGCTGAAGCTGTAAACACAGCTATGTTCCTACAAAATCGATGTCCAACAAGTGCCTTGGACAATATAACTCAATTTGAGACCTTTAGTGGAAGAAAGCTAGGTGTCAAACATTTAAGGATATTTGGTTCTCTATGTTACATTCATATGCCTTCACATCAAAGAGGAAATTGGTGAGAATGTTTGTTGGATATGGTAGGTGTGAAAAAGGGTATAGAGTTTTCAACTTAAGAACTCAGAAGTTGGTACTATCAAGAAGTGTAATATGTGATGAGAAAGCAAAGTGAATTGCGAAACTAATGAAGCAATGCAATTGTCTATTTCTTGGGATGCTGAAGAGAATTCAAGCATGACTGAACTTGATGTTGATTCTGTTTATTCAACTAAGTTAGTGCAATCTCCTCTGAGATAATCTGCAACAAGTGATCTGCAATCACCTCAAGGATTTGGTTCTCTTAGTTCTTCTATTTCAACTTCAAGACCTTATGACCATACTTCACTGAAATGGAAAAGCTTGAGTGATGTGTATGCTAAATGCAAGATGAGCATTATTGAACTTGAAGATTTCAGGTAAGCAATAAAAGATGAAGCCTGGAAAAAGACAATGACTGGAGAAATAATGATGATAGAGAAGAACTCTACTTGGGAATTGGTTGACAAGCTAAGTAATAAACCTATTATTTGAGTGAAATGGGAATACAAAACAAAGATGAATCTGGATGGCTCTATTAAAAAACACAAAGCAAGACTCAGAAACTAGGTGTTGATTTTAATGAAACCTTTGGCCCCAATGGCAAGGTTAGATACAATTAGAACACTGATTGCTCTTGCTACACAGAAAGGTTGGAAACTGTGGTAGTTGGATGTTAAATTAGATTTTTTGAATGGCGTTCTTGAAGATGAGGTATATGTGGATCAACTAGATGGTTTTGTGACTGAAAAAGTTGAAGACAAGGTGTATAGGCTAAGGAAGACACTCTATAACCTAAAACAGGCACCAAGGGCTTGTTATGGTGAAATTGACACATATCTAATTCACTGTGGCTTTCACAGAAGCTCAAGTGAAGCAACACTATATGTGAGAACCAGGGCCAGTCTAGAGATTTTTGAGGCCCGAGGCGACGTAAAAAAATGTGCCTTCATTTCATAAAAAAAAAAAAATATTTGTTTTCACACATAAAACATCGATAAAATTATATTTTAAAAAACACTTTAAACTTAATAATTTAGAAATACGGAATAATTAATTTATTTTGTATCAAGAGAAGGGAACTAAAAAACTTCGGGCTTTCAAGTAGATAGAATATGAGTTTTGTTTTCCATATGAACATTTAAAGTGTTTTTGTATAAATCGTGAGTTGTTTTTTATTTATTTACTAACCTTGTCAATATAAGATTAAAAAAATATTAATGTTTTTGAGTCTTTAAGGATATGTATAAGTAATGAATGAACGCTAAATTAAACCTGTTGATGACACGTAATATTATTTGCAAATTTGGTCTAAAAATTTAGTCTACGCATTATTTTTTGTTGAAGATTAGACTTGAATTGGAATAGATATTTAAAAATAACAACCCACATAGCTACTAGCTAGTAAATAAATTAACAACCAAACAAAAGTTTGTAAAAATTGAAAAAAATAAACATGCACATAGCATTTCAAACTTAGGACCTCTCGTTAATTTTAAACAACAATAACCATTGCTTCTAATTCAACTTCTTGATCATTTAGCCAAATTTTATAAATTTATATTGTTATGAAAAGAAATTTGTAAAAATTGGAATGTAAATAAGCACACATGGTGTTTTGAACCTAAGACCTCTTCATTCATTTTAAACAACAAAACCACCAATTCTTGTTAAATTTCTTTGTTACTAAACCAAATTTTATAAATTTATACTCTTATAAAAACATATATAAATATATCACCCTAATAATTTTGGTGTCCCCAATTTTTTTGGGCCCCGAACGGTCGCCCTGCCCGCACTGGGCCTAGGCCGGGCCTAGTGAGAACTAAAGATGGTGTTGGTACTATAATTGGTCGATTTATGTAGATGGCATAATGTATACATGGAGCAGTGATGAAATGATGAAAAAAATTCAAGTCTAAGATGATGAGTAAATATGAAATGTCTGATTTCAGTTTACTTCACCACTTCCTTGGAAATAGGGGTAACTCAAACTGAAGGGAGCATAATTATCCACCAGAAAAAAAAAATGCTTTAACTCTCTTAGACAAATTTGGGCTTAAAGATTGCAAGCCAATGAGCACTTCATTGGTATCAACTGAAAAACTAAGAAGGATGATGATTGTGAGCCTGCAGATGAGAATTTATATAGAAAAATTGTTGGGAGTTTGCTGTACTTGACAGCAACCAGGCCTGATGTTATGTTCTTTGCTAGCTTGCTTGCAAGATTTATGCACAAGCCTTCGAAGAAGCATTATGGTGCTGCTAAAAGGGTTCTAAGGCATATCCAAGGAACAATAGACTTTGGTATTGAATACTTGTCTGGAAAATCAGCTTTATTGATTGGTTACTGAGATAATGATTGGAGTGGATATGAGGAGGATATGAGGAGGATATGAAAAGTACCTCAAGGTATGCATTCTTTTTTGGAAGTGGTGCTTTCTTATGGGCCTTGGTTAAACAGTACAATGTGGCACTCTCAACTGCAAAAGTTGAATATGTCAGTGTAGCTGAAGCAACCACACAAGCTATCTAGCTTAGATTTGTGCTTGAAAATTTTGGAGATGAGCAAGCTGATGCAACCCTATTATTTTGTGACAACACATCTACCATAGCTATGTCTAAAAAATCCTGTGTTTAACCAAATAACCAAACACATTGGCAGAAAGTTTCACTTTTTTAGGGATGCAATTCAAGAAGGTGTGATTAATCTAATATATTATAAGAGTGAAGAACAGATTGCTGATATCTTCACAAGGGCTTTTCCCAAAGATCGGTTCAATTACTTGAGAGGTCTTCTTGGAGTGAAACCAATAAGCAATTTAGAAGAAAATGTTGAAAGTAAATTGCTTACTAATTTCTTGTTAGTAAATGATTTACTTTTTAGATTTCTCTTTTGTCATTTTGTACAACTATTTCTGATTGCAACAACTTGAGCTTATAAGCCAAGTGTAGGGTCTTAGATCAGTCTTTCATTTTTAATGGCTCATATGCCTTGTACATGCCATTTGTCATAATCACAGTAGCATATGTGTTTGAATGGTTATGATGACTAATGTGTGATTAATCTAATAATAACCTACCTTTAGTATCGCTTGCATTAAGAAAATGTAGGTTATTATTGCCTCAATCAAGAGAAAACTATATGATGACTGTTAGTGTTTCTTTGATTAAGAGAATTAACATGTACGAAATGTTAGGTTTAGGAAATCTCCGAGTCGGAAAGTTTGAGACAAACATATCTAAATTATGCATTATGCTTTTGCTTTTTCTAGCGGAAAAAAGATAAAAGAAAAATGCGGGCAGATTTGCCTCTTCTGCCCGCCCTGCTCGGACTATGATTATCGACGTCATTGATTCATGAACAAGGATTAACTCCCTCATGGGCAGCTTAAAATGACAATTTGGCCCACTTATTAAGTTCGCAACTAATATTAAAAAACTTGGGAAATTGTAGGAATAATTTTTGTATAAAACATGTAACTAGTATTTTATAAATGATAATGTTGGAGAGATCAAATATACAAACCAAATGATATGTCACTAATAGAAAATAAGAACGTTAATCAACACTTAAATAACATACCAATTATCAATCACCACATCATTTGAATTACAAATTTAGTTTAAGAATGTAATCTCCCTAGTATTACCCTTACATAAATATATTAGTTATAGCCAGCAATCTCTCAAATAACTTTATAATAATGTTATTTGAACGATGCCTAATAGGGCCTACTCCGTATTTTCCATAACGAGCTGCACTGTTTACATTTGCAGATCATCAACACCGAAAAAATCTGATGAATTTGAATTTATTATGACATTTGATTGTAGTGATGAATATAACAGGATATGACACGCTGATGTCTTAGAATGAGAATATAACACATGACAAAGAAATGTGTACCTATGTCATATCAAATAATGATTTTATCACATTTTATTGTATATTATTGGTCACATTAGCATTGTATTAAGGAACTTGAGTTATATATGACTATAACTATACATTGGTTTGAATTGTCATGCAGATGATTGATAATTGTTAATTAACGTCAGTTTCACGATAAATTTTACACAAATCAATATCTGACGGGTTTAACAAAGCTGTTGTAAATCAATTGGAATCACTATCGCGGGCCCGTCTTGTTATTAGTGAAAGGACAAGGATTGTCTGACCTCCCACTTCTGGTGCCTTCCCGTGCCCTTCTGTTTTGTGTGGTCACGGTTAAGGCACATCAACATTTTATATTATTTTTTGATAGAGATAATAAGACAAAAATGAATAGTAATATAAAATGTTGACGTGGTTTAACCGTAACCACATAAACAAAAAGACATAGGAATGCACCGGAAGTAGGAGGGCAGACAATCCTTATCCTTATTTAAATGGGGATACCATCATACCTCTCACCTAGAAAACAGGTATGACAAGATTATTGTATAATATAAAATTGATGAGCACCTGGATTAAGAAAGTCATTAACAGTAATAATGGACCAGTTTATTTAAATAATGAAGCCTAGCCTTCTTTCTTTACGCGTCTTCTTCATAAATCCTAGATCCTAGAAGCAGGGGGGAGGCATTGGAGACAAAGCCTATGGTGTTATACAGTGAATCAAGTTGATTTTGTACAACAATACCTTTTATATGAATTTGTAATGCTCACATGAGAAAGTTTCTAATCATTCCAATTAACATTTTGTGATTCATTTCTTAATAGCTTAAACATCAATCTCTTAGGGTTTGAACATATTCTCCCACATAAACATAGCAAGGAACTGGAAATATTATATACTACTTAATTTGTAAAGTTCACTTGCGCTGTCACATCCCGGCCCAGGCATCACATCTCGGCTCAGGCCCCCACTATATTCCAGGCTAGACTCCGCTATAGCACGATATTGTCCGTTTTGGGCCTCGACCACACCCTCACGGTTTTGTTTCTGGGAACTCACACGAGAACTTCCCAATGAGTCACCCATCCTGGGATTGCTCTCGCGCGAACTAGCTTAACTAAGCCAGTGAGCTCCCAAAAGGCCTCGTGCTAGGTAGAGATGAGAATATATATATATATATATATATATATATATATATATATATATAAAGCTTATAGGATCCACTCCTCTGGGCGATGTGGGATGTTACATGCACCCTTTAAAAAGTTAAGCTAAGCATTACCTCCTGCTTTTCGATATGGGTAATGTTAGGAAGACTAAATTTGTAGACAAAATTTGTAAACTAAATAATGTGTCACCAATAGAAATGAGCATGTTTATCAATGTTTAAGTGAGCAGAAGACAATGTTTAGCTTAACTTTTTAGAGGGTGCAAGTGAACTTTACAAATTAATTAATATATAATATTTCCAGTTCCTTACTATGTTTATGTGGGAGAATATGTTCAAACCCTAAGAGATTGATGTTTATGCTATTAAGAAATGAATCACAACATGTTAATTGGAATGATTAGAAACTTTCTCATGTAAGCATTACAAAGTCATATAAAGGGAATTGTTGTATTGTATATCATATAGAAAACCATGCATGCAAACTGCTTGAAATCAGATTTAGATCTCAAAGGATGCCTATTGATAGGAGCATATTTATGCGACTTAATTGGCTTGTTCTCGTGCATTTACGTTGTGTTTCTTTAGTTATTTTAGTCCTTTATGCCATTTTCGTGTGTTTCTAGGTTAATATGGCTAAGGAGGCAAAAAGGTGCATGTCGGAGCATTTTGGAGCAAAATTGGGCTTAGAATGGAAAGCTTATGCTTGGAGCCAAAGTGTTGGACGAATTTGTAAGGCCTTGTATGCACTTTGGACATAAAACAAAGGGCCTAGCCCAATCAAACAATCCTTTGAGCCATGCAAAACCTCTAGCCCAATCAAACAATCCATCAAAGCCATGCAAAACCACCATTCACACACACATGCACCCAAACACACATCTTTGCCGTGAGCTTCACATGCCTTTCCAGCTTTCCCTTTCATTTCCAGCATTTCACTTCATCATTGCACCACATTCTCCCTCTTTAATCCACATGCATTCATCATCATTCACCCTAGATGCCACTCACATGCCTTCACATTCATTTCCAACAACAATCATTTCAAATGCCATGCATTCACATGCATTTCCAGCAAGAAAACATCTTTGCCGTGAGCTTCACATGCATTTCTAGCATTCCCTTTTCATTATTGCATGCCACATTTCACTCTTTAATCCACATGCATTCATCACCAACCAACCTAGTTGTTTTTCACATGCATTCCCTTCATTAATTCAGCCAACACATGCACCCATCACCTAACACAAGCCCTTGCCGTGCATCCTTGTGCAATTCCAGCTTTCCACCCACTTTCCTAGCTATTTTTCACATGCATTGCAGCCACATTCTCTCACATTCTCACCCATTCTCTCCCTATAAAACCATGCAATCCCATCACACAATTCATTCATTCCACACCTCCCTTCATACACAACACAACACAAAACACATTCTCCTTTCCTTAGCTGTGCATCCCTCTTCCAATTCCAGCAACTTCTCTTCTATTTCCACCATTCCCTAACCCTCCAAAACACTATCCTACCATTCCTCCATACAAACACCAATCCAAACCTATTCTTAGACCTTGTGCCACAACAAAGAGGAGGAGAAGAGTGCCTAAACGTTCATACAATTCAAGTTTGAGTTGTTGGAATTTTTAGGTGTTGCTTTTCCTCGATTTCAATGTTTAATTTCAATTCTCTTTGTCTTGTACGTATGAGGAACTAAACCCCCCCTTGGCTAGGGGGGATTCAAAATACATGTTTATGCTTGCGATATGATTTGATTACTTCTAATTGCGTTTCATAAGTTGTGGTTTCAATTTGTTTAACTATTTGATTGATAACCTATTTATGTATGTTTATTGAGAGTGCACGCTTAATTTTCATGCATGAATATGACGCTAGAATATAAGTAAGTTCCACCTAATAGTTATGAACTTATATTCACAAGTAGTGGAGGTTGCTTATAAACAATCGCGTTAAGTAAATTCTTGGCATAAGTTTCATGCAATTCATAGTAACGAATGTCTCGTCAACACTTATGGTTTTCAAAGAACTTAATGATTCTTGCTTGTATCTCTATTATGCAATTCATGTAGGGAACTTGTGGGGAATGCTTTGAGTTGTCGTATGCAATCATCCAATTCATTAACTTAAGGAAAACTTGACGGTTAATTTAAGCGGACCTAATTATCCGGGGTGTTGAGAATTCATAGTTTATGGAAACGCAATTAGAAATCATTTTGTATGCAAGTATAACATGTGTGGAGATGAACCCCTTAACTAGCTTCCCATCCATTCATTTCGTCCAAACCTCAATTCCCCCCCCCCATATTTTGTTTAGTCTTAGTCTTATTCTATCTTATTCTGAGTTTTGCATTCTTTGAGTCTAGTATAGTGTTTTAAACTTGTTTTTACGTTTTTGAGTCAAATCCAAGTGATTAACAATCCCTCCTAATCCCCGGTCCAGAACGATCCCTACTTACATACTTACTACAATTGATAAAAAGAGGGTTTAATTTGTGTGCGTATAATTCTCACATCAAATTTTGGCGCCGTTGCCGGGGATTAGCAACTTTGCTAATCTCTTGGATTGTTTTATTTTCTTTTGTTTTTTATTTTATTCCATATTCTTAATCGTGTTTTGTTTCTTGTTTTAGGTACTAGTTTATGACTCGAAGTTCTCATCCGATTCGTGAACATATCTCGGGCTTTGACGCCGATTTCGAGCGAGAATTGAGACGAAAGAGAAAGAACCCAGAACCTAGCAAATCAAGTGAAAGCTCCAAGTCCATTTCTGAATCTGAAGAAGAGAAACCCAAGACAACAGTGGGTGAAGAAGACATGGCAGTGGACAACCGAACAATCAAGGAGCTTTCCGCTTCGGGATTGGACAATGCCACACCCCTATGTATTCAATATCCTAGGGCGGCTCTAGGCAAAACCGATGAGTTCGAATTGAAGTCTAGCTTGTTGCATCATATTCCTAAGTACCATGGGCTGTCCATGGAAGATCCAAACAAGCATTTGAAGGAGTATGAAGTTGTATGCTCAAGCATGACACCCATTAATATTGATGGGAATATTTTGAAGATGAAAGCTTTTCCATTCTCTCTTATGGAAAAGGCTTAGGATTGGCTTTATGAATTGGCACCCGGGACAGTGACTTCTTGGGAAAGCATGAAGAGAGCGTTCTTAGAGAAGTCCTTCCCTACTTCAAGAGTCATTCTCTTGAGGAAGAAAATTAGCGGAATCCAACAAAGTCAAGGAGAATCTTTTCCGGCATACTATGAGCGTTTTAAAGCCCTTGTTGCATTATGTCCTCAACATCAAATGAAGGAGGAGCTGCTCATTCAATACTTCTACGAATGACTCCTTCCCATGGAACGCCAAATGCTCGATGCTTCGGCGGGAGGTGCATTGGTGGACAAAACTCCTATGACAGCTAAGACCCTAATTGCAAACCGTGCTCTAAATGCACAACAATATGAAGGACTTGGACAAAGAGACCTCCCACGGCCACAAGTGAATGAGGTAAGTTCTATGCCCGAAATTCAATCCCAATTAGCTAACCTTACTTTTATTGTTTCTCAGTTGGCCGAGGGAATGAAGATTCATGGACCAAGTATGTGTGGCGTGTGCTCTATGCAAGGACATGCCAACGATCAGTGCCCTAAATTAATTGAGAATGGGGGTTGGGAATCTGCCAACTCCGTGGGTTTTGGGAACCAAAATCAACCACGCCATGATCCATACTCGAATACCTACAATCCGGGGTGGAAGGACCATCCAAATTTCAAATGGCGGGATCCTCAACAACCCCAAGGAGGATTTAGGCAGCAACCACCGGGCTTTTATACAAAGCCATTCGTCCCCAATCAAAACCAAGTGCAATCCGCCCCAACAACCTCAGGTATGTCTTTGGATAATGATCAAGTTGTTAAGTTACTTACTACTTTGACGCAGGAAGTACAAACTCAAAATAAGGAGAGACAAATCCAAGACAAACGGGTGGACAATTTGGAGAAGCAAATAGGTCAAATCGCCGAATTTATGGGGCAAATTAGAGAACAAGGCAAATTGCCTAGTTCAACCGTTATGAACCCAAAGGGAGGATTTGAAACCGCTAAAGCCATCATGTTGAGAAGTGGTACACATGTTGGAACGAACTCAAATACATCCAAATCAAGTCAAGACAAGGAGGACAAGTTGCTGCAAGAAGAAGCACAGGGAGCAAAGCCCACGGCCAAGGATGACCAAACCTTGCCGAATTCATCTAGTTCTCCTAAACCATCCCAAACCACCAAGGTAAGTCCCAATTCGACTTTTTCTAGTTCTATTCCACTAAACGTGCCCTTTCCTGGCAGGTTTAGGCAATCAAAGAAGGAAGAAGCCTAGAAGGACATTCTAGAGACCTTTCGGAAAGTTCAAGTCAATATCCCGCTCCTTGACGCGATTAAGCAAGTCCCGAGGTATGCTAAGTTTTTAAAAGAACTTTGTACAACAAGGAGAAGGATTTCGAACAAAGAGGTGGTTCAAGTAAGTGAAAATGTCTCTGCTGTGTTACAAAGGAAATTACCCCCGAAATGCAAAGATCCGGGTAGTTTTACAATTCCATGCGTTATTGGTAATACTAAGTTTGAACAATGCATGTTAGATTTAGGTGCTTCTATCAATGTCATGCCATATTCTATTTATGCTTCAATGAACCTTGGTGAATTGAAAAAAGATGGTGTAATTATTTAGTTGGCCGATAGATCTAATGCCTATCCAAAGGGCGTATTGGAAGATGTCTTGGTGCAGGTAAATAATTTGATATTTCCGGCAGATTTCTACGTTCTTGAAATGGAAGAAACTAACCATGCTCCATCTTTGCCGATTCTTCTTAGGAGGCCCTTGATGAAGACAGCCCGAACAAAGATAGATGTGTTTAAAGACACTTTAACAATGGACTTCAATGGGGAAGTGATTGATTTCAATATTTCTGAAACTATGAAATTTCCTAATGATGATCACTCATGTTTCTCTATTGATATTCTTGATTCTTTGGTGTAGGTACCCAATCAATTTCAAGGTGGAGGAGATCCCATTACATGCTGTGGGTCCTAAGTGAGAAAAGAAGGTCTCGTCCAGCTGCAAGACGTAAAAGAAAGCGCTACTTGGGAGGCAACCCAATACAGTGAATAAAACAAAGCTTGTTCATTGATTTCTGAGATATTACAAGTGAGTACAAAAAAAAAAAAAAAAAAAAAAAGAGAATTTTGTATCTAACAAAGAAAGAGAAAGATGGAGCCTTCATAAAGGTTGTGTATATGAAGCCCCACTACGTGGCAACACTCTAGGAGCAGGAGGCATCAGAGCAGGAGGCATCAGAGCAGGAGGCATCGGAGCGAGAGGCATAGGAGCGGGAGGCACCGAAGATAGATTATTCAAAGCCCCAATCCTTGGTGGAACGCTAGATGACGCAGGAAAAAGGTGCCTCTGGAAGTAAGACGCAAGCCTTTGACGGTTACTTTGAATTCGACCTTGAGATTCTTGCATCTCATCAAGCTTCCTCTTCATGCCTGTCGAGTAATTATTTGCAAGCACGTGCATACTTCTATTCTCGTGCTTAAGCTGTTTGATCTCTTGCTTGAGATTTTCCACCTCTGGCATCAATGATTCAACCTGACGGGAGCGAGCAAGTAGGCGTTGGCCCATGTTGGACACAGAGCCCGCGCATTGAACACTGAGAGCTAGGAACTCTTGAACGACCAACTCATCGGACTGTCCTGAAAGCAGTTGACTATCTTTAGGAGTGAGGAGGTTCCGAGCTACTATCGTAGCTGTTGTTGCATCCGTCATCACAGAGTCTTCACCTGTAAGAGGGCCATGAGAAGATAAGAAAGACGGGCACCATACCTTACCCTGACGCGGCGCGACCGGATCACTGCTGAGACTCAAATCTAAGCAAATGTTCGATGGGTTAGATGAGCTAGCCATTTTTCAAGAAGTTAAAAGAGAAGGGTTGGATGGAGTAAAATCTCGACGGGCCGGAGACGATTTTTGGGCAATCTTTAAAGTGTGCATGTTAGAGGTGATCGATCACCTCTATTAAAGGAGAGGCGACACAATCACCGATTCAGAATTGAAGAGACACCACTCTTCAAAGCAGGATTTTCCTGCGTAAAGATCGTCATCTCTTCAGACGCAATCCCGGCTTTTCAGATAAAGCGTTCAACTTTGTCAAAAGATTTCTGACAAAGTTGAAGACGCGTGGAGGCCGAGAAAGCAGCTACACACTTTTGCCGACAAGCGTGGGTGACAAAGCCGAAATCCCGGCTTTTCAGAAAACGCGTGCCACTTTGTCAAAAGCTCTCTGACAAAGCTGAAGACGCGTGGAGGACATTGCCGCATCCGCACTGCCATTTGCCATTACAATTCCTATATACATCAACATTCATGGCAAGGCATACACCCAAAAACGCATGACTTTCCTTCTCAGCCGAGAATGTAGCTGCAATCAAACCTCTCAAACATGCTTAGTTTTCTTCTTCTCTTGAGAACACATATTCAACCATTGATGTATCCCTCAAAGAAGATACCAGATGCCTGGAGTACAGATGAGGTAAGAGGAAACGGTGGATCGAAGCATGTGGAGACAAGCGCAACAAATATATGTACTGATTCATTCGCTACTTCTGCAAAAGAAAAAGTATCTCATATCATCAAGGGCGAAAGCAAAGGTATCTCATATCATGATCTTTCCCTGTCCTTTCCTTTGTCCTTGTTATTACTCGCATGGCAAAGTAAAGTGAGCAATCAGCCGGCACTTGGAGTCAGTCTTTCGATCTGGAACCGACTACCTGGAATCTATTCCCTGGTTGCTTACCTAGTGTTGCTCTCGAGTAGTCATCTTCAAAGGTTGATACACTTCCGGAGAAGGGACCACATTTGCTTGGAGAACAGCTAAGACGAGTGACGAGGAAACATCAATCTTGTGGATAGTCAGCAAACGCAACAACTGCATATGTTGAGTTATCCTCTAACCCTCTTCAATACGAATTGGAAAGATTGAACAAAGAAACCGGTCATCATCTCCACCTCGTGCTTGCCTGCCATGTGTCAGAATCCTCCAGCTCAGTTCAAGATTAGCCTGTGGAAAAACTCAAGATCAAGCCTCCATACAATCACCAAGGAAAAGATGGAATTTACACTCCATAATCAGATTTGCATCCCTAAACTCTTCTCTTTGTTAGATACATTCTGCCATGTTTAGTATGTTTAGTTGTTGTTTATGTGTTTACCCGTGTTTAAGTGTGGTTTTTAGCTTAAAACATTGAGGACAATGTTTAATTGAAGTGTGGAGGGGGGTAACTAAGTATGTTGAGACAAATTCGTTGGATTTTATCACCCATAACTTCAAGTGTTGTTCCTTGTTGTTTTCAAAATGTTCTTAAACTGAGTTAGAGTGTTTTAGTGTGTTTTGTTTTATAACTCCGAAAATCACATAAAAATTTGAAAAATTTGAAAAATATGTTTTGAAAAGCCTAAAAAGAGTGTTTTGAGTCGTTTTTGTGTGTTTGTGTCGTAGGTCACCTTCCAACACAATGATGAGGATTTGGTTTTTAATTGCATGACTGTTAAGAAGAGTTATAAACATGGAGAAAAGTTTGATATACTCTTGGTATATGCTTGGTTATGGTTATAATGTATGACTTCACATGCAATCCTAAAAGAAAAATTAGTTTTTGTAACATGCTTGAAGGAAGGAACTCAAACAAACGCTACAACCTTGTGAGACTTGAGCCTAAACGTTATTTGGAGAGTTAAAATCTGTGCATTATTGTTTTCTAAAGTCGTTGCATGATCTCATTATTCTTTGCTTGGTTACTACTTAGAAGACGTTTCATCATATAGTTCCAAATGCTAGAACTCATGCCCATTTCATTCAAAGCATGCTATTGATTTGCATAACACATATTCAAGAAGAAGTTGTGTCGTGACCACCACCAAAGCCAAATTGCCGTGTATCCTACTTCATTATATGTTTAAGTTAACCCCGTTGAGCCTTGTTAAGCCTTTATTCCTTGTTAACCCACATTATCCTCACCTAGCCTAGTTTAGGACAGTCCACACCCTTGTTCTTAAAATATAGTGAGCATGACTTAAATGAATTCCTTTTGAGTTACATTATGCAAGAAAATGAGTGTGGGGGAATGAATGTTTGTTCTTAAGTATGTTTTGAGATTCAAAAGAAAAGAAAAACAGAAAAGAAAAGAAAGAAAGAAAGAAGAAAGAGCTTGAAAAAAATGAAAGAATGAGTGATTGAAGAAAGGGTCCAAAACACCAATTCTGGCCCTAAATTGTCTAAATTCTCCCTTTTTGTTCAAAAGTTGAGTTTTCATTCAAAAGTGAATTCTAAGTTGATTCAAGTGCTTTGCTCACTATTTCTTTAAGAACCTTTGTTTTCCATATCCCTTCTTTGTTATCCACACGCCCCAAGCCCCATTACAACCCGTGACTTCAATCTTGAGTGTTGTGCATTTCAATTTGTAGAGTTTGAATTTGGCATGAGCATATGGTGTCACTAGTTCTCGCGTCTAAGTAGTAGCATTCCATTCATGAGATCATATCTAAACATGCTTATTAACTCCAGAAATTGCGTTCTTTGTGATACATATATGTGAGTGTTCGTTTTCATGTTTACATCAATCTTCTCACATATGACTAGATTAGGGTGTGTAGTTAGAAAATCTGAGTGAAAATCGAGTGCATTTCTTGTAAGGAATTGAGCAAATTCTCTAAGGCATGTTACTACATTCAAAACATGGTTTTAAATGCTTAATTGTGAACTAGTATGTGGCGACTATGATTAAGAATGTACTTAAGTGTGAAGATGACTAAAATCTGTGGAGATAACAAATTTTAACATGTCATGTGCATTGAAAATCGCTGAGACTATTATTGGAAGGTTTAGGTTTTGTTTTGTTTTTCTGTTTTGCTCGAGGACTAGCAAAAGCTAAGTGTGGGGGAATTTGATAGGAGCATATTTATGTGACTTAATTGGCTTGTTCTCGTGCATTTACGTTGTGTTTCTTTAGTTATTTTAGTCCTTTATGCCATTTTCGTGTGTTTCTAGGTTAATATGGCTAAGGAGGCAAAAAAGTGCATGTCGGAGCATTTTGGAGCAAAATTGGGCTTAGAATGGAAAGCTTATGCTTGGAGCCAAAGTGTTGGACGAATTTGAAGGTCTTGTATGCACTTTGGACATAAAATAAAGGGCCTAGCCCAATCAAACAATCCTTTGAGCCATGCAAAACCTCTAGCCCAATCAAACAATCCATCAAAGCCATGCAAAACCACCATTCACACACACATGCACCCAAAACACATCTTTGCCGTGAGCTTCACATGCCTTTCCAGCTTTCCCTTTCATTTCCAGCATTTCACTTCATCATTGCACCACATTCTCCCTCTTTAATCCACATGCATTCATCATCATTCACCCTAGATGCCACTCACATGCCTTCACATTCATTTCCAACAACAATCATTTCAAATGCCATGCATTCACATGCGTTTCCAGCAAGAAAACATCTTTGCCGTGAGCTTCACATGCATTTCCAGCATTCCCTTTTCATTATTGCATGCCACATTTCACTCTTTAATCCACATGCATTCATCACCAACCAACCTAGCTGTTTTTCACATGCATTCCCTTCATTAATTCAGCCAACACATGCACCCATCACCTAACACAAGCCTTTGCCGTGCATCCTTGTGCAATTCCAGCTTTCCACCCACTTTCCTAGCTGTTTTTCACATGCATTGCAGCCACATTCTCTCACATTCTCACCCATTCTCTCCCTATAAAACCATGCAATCCCATCACACAATTCATTCATTCCACATCCCTTCATACACAATACAACACAAAACACATTCTCCCTTCCTTAGCCGTGCATCCCTCTTCCAATTCCAGCAACTTCTCTTCTATTTCCACCATTCCCCAACCCTCCAAAACACTATCCTACCATTCCTCCATACAAACACCAATCCAAACCTATTCTTAGACCTTGTGCCACAACAAAGAGGAGGAGAAGAGTGCCTAAACGTTCATACAATTCAAGTTTGAGTTGTTGGAATTTTTAGGTGTTGCTTTTCCTCGATTTCAATGTTTAATTTCAATTCTCTTTGTCTTGTACGTATGAGGAACTAAACCCCCCCTTGGCTAGGGGGGATTCAAAATACATGTTTATGCTTGCGATATGATTTGATTACTTCTAATTGCGTTTCATAAGTTGTGGTTTCAATTTGTTTAACTATTTGATTGATAACCTATTTATGTATGTTTATTGAGAGTGCACGCTTAATTTTCATGCATGAATATGATGCTAGAATATAAGTAAGTTCCACCTAATAGTTATGAACTTATATTCACAAGTAGTGGAGGTTGCTTATAAACAATCGCGTTAAGTAAATTCTTGGCATAAGTTTCATGCAATTCATAGTAACGAATGCCTCGTCAACACTTATGGTTTTCAAAGAACTTAATGATTCTTGCTTGTATCTCTATTATGCAATTCATGTAGGGAACTTGTGGGGAATGCTTTGAGTTGTCGTATGCAATCATCCAATTCATTAACTTAAGGAAAACTTGACGGTTAATTTAAGCGGACCTAATTAACCCGGGGTGTTGAGAATTCATGGTTTATGGAAACGCAATTAGAAATCATTTTGTATGCAAGTATAACATGTGTGGAGATGAACCCCTTAGCTAGCTTCCCATCCATTCATTTCCGTCAAATTCGTATTTACAATTTGTTTTCTTTACAATCTATCCATTTTAGTTTAAATTCGTCCAAACCTCAATTCCCCCCCCCCCACCATATTTTGTTTAGTCTTAGTCTTATTCTATCTTATTCTGAGTTTTGCATTCTTTGAGTCTAGTATAGTGTTTTAAACTTGTTTTTACGTTTTTGAGTCAAATCCAAGTGATTAACAATCCCTCCTAATCCCCGGTCCAGAACGATCCCTACTTACATACTTACTACAATTGATAAAAAGAGGGTTTAATTTGTGTGCGTATAATTCTCACATCACCTATAGAACCCTAAGGGTAACAAATTAATGCTAATTTATGACCTCTGATTCGTTTGATAATTATTTCGTTTTTAGTTTTTATTTACACTTGTTATGCTTGAGATGTGAGAAAAATAGATGAGGAAAATTAGAGATAAAGAAGGGCAATGGAAAGAGGGGAAGAAACAAACAAAAATGAATGCATAAAACCAAAATCGTAAACGTGAAAACTACTTTAAATAATTCTTTATTTTTTATTTTTAGTTTTCATTCTGTATGTTTTACTTGATACATTATTCAACATCTCTCTTGTTATTTTTCAGTCACTCTTCTTCCTTCCTCATTTCTCATCTTACAAGTAATGTACAGCTTCCCAAAGGGCTAAACCTATACATTTAATCTACATCTTTACTAGACAAGCTATTATTTTGTAATGTTATTCTCTCATTTACTTCCAATGAATAAAAAAACAATGCTGGATTTGTGTCCAAGCCCTGATAATAGAGAGATATAGGCCCCACAAGATTATGGAGGAATTCCTACTCACAATATTTTTTACTTATGATCAGAATCTTTCATATTATTACACAGTTTGTAAAGATCATTTTTGAAAGAAATCAATTAAAATTAATTAAGGTTGTTTAGTTAATCAACTGCAACATATAGATAAATGGTTTGTAATACTTTTATTAATTCCGACCATATGTTATTATATAGATTGATGACTAAATAATTTTATATTTTATTGATTTGTTTAAGAGATAATCTTACATAAAGAATTATAATATGAACGATTTTCATCATAAGTGGAAAATTTCGTAAATAAAAAACAAACTGGTTTTTTGCAGAAACTCCTCGAAAACTTTGTGGAGCTAAGCATTTCTCCTACAGTTCAGAACATGCATTGCAACTGCTACCCTAATGCTAACAAAATTAAGAAACAAAATCCAACAATATTAGGCCATCTCCAATCGAAGGATGGCCAAATGACTCGTTTTAGCCTTTAGGCCCTTCAAAATATTAATATTTTAATGAACAGTACATGGCCATATTTACCTCCATCTCCAACTGATGGCCCAAGGGCCATAGGGCTCGTTTTAGCGTTATCACAAAAAACAGTCTCCAATCAAGGACCAAAGGGCCATAGGGCCAAACATAATTCATTATTTAAAAACTACAACTTAAATTCAAATTCAACGGCTAAGTGACGTCAGCTAGCCATTGGATTTGAATTTTTTTTTTGCCATAACTAGGGTGGATATTAGGCTATAATTCACACAAGTTTGAATTCAATCTATTTCAATTTAATCTTCTTCAATTCAATCTTTTTCAATTCAAGTTTGCAATGAATTCCAACTTTGGATCCTCTTTGGATTCCAACTGGGGGTCCTCATCCAATTCCAAATTGGAAGAAAAATGGGTGCAAATGAGACGAGAAGATGAGGAGTCTGATGAAGAAGTTTAAGTAAAGCGTAACAAACAAAACAGAGCAGCAGCCATGGTGTGTCAGCCAACCGAGGAACAACCTCAATGAGGTGGCTCTGTTGCTAGTAGCTTTTACAAACCACGAAACAGAGCGATGACACATGCCAATCTGATGAACAACTACTTTAACTTCATCAGAAGGTTGTTATTGCACTTCGAATGATGGCTTATGGCTTCCCAGTTGATTCGATGGATGAAATTCATGGTATGTTTGAGTCTACATGCCTTGGTATGTTTGAGTCTACATGCCTTGATACTCTTGAACAATTCTGTGACACAATTGTTTAGGTTTACAAAGACAAGTACCTCCGCGAGCCAAATCAAGAAGATCTGAATCGGCTCCTTCACAAAGCTAAAGATTGTGGCTTTCCAGGCATGATAGGGTCGTTAGATTGCATGCATTGGGATTGGAAGAACTATCCCACTAGATAACAATGAGGCTTCTGCGGAAGGTCGAGAAAGCCAACTGTTATGTTAGAGACACATGGATTTGGCATGCTTTCTTCGAAGTCCCTGGATCCCAAAATGACATTACAATTCTTGGGCGTTCACCCTTCTTCAATCGCCTGACGGAAGCTAAAGTACCTCAATTTGACTACTACATCAACGACCGTCAATACAATATGGGTATTACTTGGCAGATGGCATCTACCCAAAGTGGGCGACACTTGTCCAAGCAATTCCAAACCCTAGGAATGACGCGGAAAAGTTGTTTTCATTTGTCCAAAAGGTATATCGTAAAGATGTTGAGAGAGCTTTCAGTATTCTACAAGCACGGTGGAAGATCATCAACGAACCGACAGGAGGGTGAAGTCGAGAAAATTTGGACTCCATCATGATGTCTTGCATCATATTACAAAATATGATAGTGGAGGATGAGCGAGATGGGTATCTCTATAAATAAGTACATAAGATGCTATAGAATGATATGTTCCCGTGCCACAAAAAAGTACCTACAACAGGATCTTGTTGCACATCTTTGGGCCAAAAATATCATGGAGTAGGCGTTTAAGTTTTATATTGTTAAATATTTTAAAAAATGTTGTTTAAGTTTCATGTTGTTAAATGTTTTTATTTTTATGTTGTATACTTTTTATGTTGGTTAATGTTATTTAATGTTGTTTCATATTGTTTAATGTTGTTTCGTGTTACTTAATTTAATGTTTATAATGGCTTAGGAAGTTATAGGAAAAAATAGAGTTTAAAAAATATATGAAACAAATATTGTAAAATAGAAGTTATAGGAAAAAAATAGAATTTCAAAAAAATATGAAACAAATTTTGTAAAATAGAAGTTATAGGAAAAAAATATATAATTTAGAAAAAATATAAAACAAATTTTGTAAAATAGAAGTTATAGAAAAAAATATAAGTTATAGGAAAAAAAATTGTGTAAAAAATAAAAATAATAAATAATGGCTAGCTGACATTTGAAATTTGGCCTAGAATTCTTGTTGGATATAACCGACAGGAATATTCCGACATGAATGCTAGAACTTCTGGCCCAACCCGGGGCTGGCTGGATTAAGCCAATTGGTTGGCCCTTTGGCCCTTTCAAATTCCATGGGGCCCACGAGCTGTCTGGCTTAGCCCTCGGTTGGAGACGGTTTTCGGGCTATTTTCGACCCTCTGGATCCTTTAGTTGGAGAAGACCTTAGATAGTACTCCAGTAGCAGTTGCAATGCATGTTTTGATAGGGCATGACATTTTGTGACATCCAGTCCCGGAATTATCGGAAACGTACGTGTGAAATTACCATTTTACCCCTAGTTTGTTTTGTTATGTTGTTTGGTTGTTTGTGTGGTGTTGGCAAGTGTTGGGCCACACACACACACACTGTCTCATTCCCCCTCACCCTCTGTCATTTTCTCTGTCTCTCTCTCCCTCCCGTGCTTCCTTTCCCCTTCCTTTTCACCATATACGTACGGACCAAACCCAAAACCCACCAAATCTTCACAGATCAAGGGAACCAAGACCACCATCATGCTTGTGAGGCTGAGAGGAGTCCAGTGGTGCCATTTTCAGGTAAGAACTTCGACGTTTTCACGTCGATATTGCCATGTCCGTTTTAGTTACTGTTCATGCAAGATTAATTTAGTGAGTTTTTGGACATTTGAAGCTTGTAGTTGTGTTTGTGAGGTTCCCAGGAGCTTGGGAGTAGCTCGTTAGGTGAATTTGGACGTCAGGATCGTTGGATGTGGAGTTGGCCGAGTTTTGGAGATTTGGACAGGTATAATCTCGTAATTTTAGGCCTTAAAAACTTGTTGGGACATGTTCTACTAGCTCTAGGGTTGATTTTGGTGCAAGAAACGTGAAAAAAGGTGGAAAAACAAGCGAGAAATCGCGATTTACAGGTTTTCCGGCGACGGCGACGGCGCCGGCGACGGGGACTGATCGGAGAAGAAGACGGAATATTCCGTCAGAGTTGACGAAATATTCCTGACGCCGTTAACGGCATCTGGTTAGGTTTAACGGAATATTCCGTTAGTTCAACGGAATATTCCTGACGGCGTCACTTGACACCGTCAGTGTGCATGGCACGTGGCCGTGCGTGGGGACGCGTAGGTCCGTACCTATTTTGGCGCGTGGGGGCGCGTGAGGGGTCCAAAAATTATTTTAAAAATATGGTTGTGATCCTGAGGTTGTGTAGGTCGCGTTGGTATATTCATTTGTCCATTTTGAGCAATGTATGAAAAGTTATTTTGAACGGAAGGTTATGTGCTTTAAAGTTAACGTTTTTATAGTTAATTCGCATATAGGTGACACGTATCCAAAGGACGAGCGTGCACACTCGAGGCAGGGGGGCTACGACCCTTCCACATACCAGTGAGTGGGCTTTTGGTTTTCCGTATATACCTATATACATATGATTCTCATAAATTAGTATAAATGCTTATTCGTTATATGCCGTTTCTTTTATATAATTGGTGGTTATGCATGATTATTTGCATCTACGTTTATTTATAAATTCAGTTATGTGTATGTATATATATTTAATGGTGCTGTGGAGGCACAGGTAAGTGCCAGGTAAGCGTTATTTCATATATGCATTCAATAGTGATTAGAGATGCTTAGAGAGCTCATAACCTGCACCCCCGGTGTTAGTGCTCCCGCCCAGAGTAGGGCACAGTCCTTCACGTGTTGTTCACCTCCCGCACCATACGCTCAGCTTAGATCCAAGTTAGGTGCACAGTCTTGTCGTACAGACCACTATAGGTGGTTCCGACTCGTAGGTAACCCGCGATTATTCGCACAGCCTTCACGTGATCGTAGCACTAGAGCGTTTATATGTATTACACCCAGGCTTGTCGTACAGACCACTATAGGTGGTTCCGACTCGTGGGCAGGTTTGGTTGTTGAGATTGAGATTTGAGCTCTAGATTCAGCCGTACAGGTCACTTTAGGTGACTCCGGCTGCCAGTGATAAATTATTGACACGGTTTATACCTGAGCACTTGCATGTTATTATGAGGCTTTGAGCATGATGGCATACCCTTGAGCATATTTGGCATATTTATACCTACGTATATATATGTTTATTTTCTGGGAAGTATACAGGTTTTACGGCGAGGGGTTAGAATGTATTTTATGAAATGGTTTTCAAAGAATTTGTTTTTGCCCACTCACGCTTTTGTTTTGCGCCCCTCCAGGTTCTAGTAGCTTAGCGGGTTCGGTGGTTTTTCCAGAGAACGTCCCGGCATTTCTGACAGACACTCACCGATGTAAGGTCACCTTCGGGTGCACTTTTGTTGTATCTTTTCCTTTGGACTGCTGTAGGCCTTAGGCTCTGAATTTAGCGTCTCACCTACGCTAGCACTTATCTTATCACTTTATGTTTGGTAGTTTTTAAATTATTCGTACTTTTATATTATTTCCTTTAGCTTCCGCACTGTGCACCTGGCTACGTCACCTCCACGTGATGGCCAGCATGCCCTGATCTCGGTTGGGGTGTGTCACATTTTCAATTCACCATTCGACCCTATTTTATGATCACATGAATGTGAAAAATACAGAATCATATCTCAATAGATTTCTAAATTTAGGATTAACAATGGGAAACAAAGAGGAAAGAAAAAAAATTTAATGTCAAGAGATATATATTTTAGGGTGTACTATCCATACACCCCTTGTTAATATATGTTATTTGATTTTCTTCAATTTATCTAGTCGACGGTCAAAAATTAAAAAGGTGTGTAAGAAGTAAAAAAGGGTGTGCATAGCACACCTTATATTTTATGTAATTACAGACATACGTAGACCACATTTTTTTTTTTCACTTATATATTTTAGGTCAAATTCTAGGAAAACCCTACTTATATGGGATATTCTTGAAAAATACGTCTACATATGTATATACTGTTTTGCACAAATATACTAGAGGTGTAGATATAGTGTTAACGTTTGAGATAATAGTCTTATTTCCATCACTTTCATTATTAATTATATTGACAATAACATCAATCAAACCTATTCTTATTATGTTTAACTAAAGTGAACTGAGACTAAGAACTCATTTTTTCTATGGTCTCGTTAAAATTTTGTAGGACTTTCATTTTGGATGAGTTTCGAACTTAATGAAGGAGGTGTTATAACATTCGCTACATAAGGCTTCTTAAAGAAGTAAGAGCAATTTAATAACTTCAAATGCTCATTTTACATTTGCTTCAAGACTCAAAAAGGAAAGACTAGAGGGAGATGAGATAAAAAAGATGAGGAACGAGAGAGTGAAGAGGAAGAAGAAAACGAATACATAAGGCACCTTATATTTGTCAATCCTTTCTTACTTTCACGTTCACATTTTTTCTTTCTTATATTTGTCGATTAATTCTCTTTTGATTTAAATTTGATAAATGCATAGGGTAAAGAGTATAATGTATAGATCACTTTTCATACATTTTTGTTGTGTTGTATTTTTAAAACATTGCAAATATTTCAAACAGGTGAAAGTGCTACCAAAGTGTTTCTTCTCTGTTGAGCTTGGTGAATGATGACATTAAGATTTGATTGCGTTTCTTTATTACTTTTCATACTTGTCACACTCACAAATATGCCAATATAGTAGCTTTTAGATTGATCAAAGTTAACATTAATATCTTAAATTTCGAGTCATTAATCTAAGAAAATAATTTCAAAAATAAATAAGAAATAAGTTCATAAATTTTCTTAACGTTATAATAAAATTGCTATCGTTTTCTCTCAAAATTCCCATTGAGGGGTTGTGGAAAATCAGAACCCATGCACGGGGCCGGATTCCATACATAGGCGGTACGCCACTGTTTCAACTTTCAAGTGTTTTAAAGGCGGCATGGGGCCAAATTCACGTGTCAGAAATTATAGCTTTGAATTTAGGAAAAGAAAAATAAAAAATGGGAAAGAAAATTAATTTGACAAAGGGTATTATGGCCATTTCATCATACGAACTGTCATTCAATTCAACATACAAGAGGGGGAAAAGAAACAGAATCATGTTATTCCCTTAATTTTTACCTCCTACAAACTTTTTTCCTGTCTTCATTGCAACTTACTGTCCAAATCCCTTTTTATTTTCAAAAAAAACCCTAAAATCAAAATTCCTCTCTCCCTCCCTCTCTCTTAAGAAGAAGAGAGGAGAATACTTGTAATCATCTACTATTAAGACTTGAGTTTGCTCCACCCTTTTTAGGAAACAACCAATCCCTTAACATTTAAGAAAACCGAAGCTGAAAGCTGCACCAATTATCCGTCCATCACTCTTCCAATCTCTTCTGTATAGTAATATTGCTCAATCAAACCAAACAAAAACACCACAACAAAAGAGAGAGAGAGAGAGAGAGTAGTCAAGGGCAACAGTAGTCCTCTCACATGCTTGCTTGTACTCTCCCATCAATCTCTTCACTTCCCTCTTAACTCAACACAAAAAATCTTCTTTTGCTTCACCATTTCCAGCTCCCTTCCCCTCTCTATCTCTCTCTCTTCTCTTTCTTCCTCCCTCTCTCCACCTCTTTTCAGAAAATGGAAATTCTGTAATATCAATCAATTGCCAGACCTTTTGTCTTGTTTTACCTCCCCTTCTTCATCAGTGTGGTTTACTAAGTTTTCATTATTATAAAACACTCTTTTTTTCCTTCAGAAGAAACCCTAGAACAACAGATCAAGAGTACTTAAAACAAAACCTTTAGAAACCCTAATTCCATGGATTCAATCCAAGATATGGATGGAAGTTCAAGCTCTCACCACCATGAGATCACCATGGCATCGAGCCATAACCTAATTATCAACACATCCACAACGATGAACAGCAGTGCTGCTACTGCTAGTAGTACTACCACTGGTAATCTGGTAGCGGCTGCTGGAAGCTCATCTTCTCCTTCCTCGTTATCATCTCCTGGTTCCAGCAGCCGCTACGAGAACCAAAAGCGGCGTGACTGGAACACCTTCGGACAGTACCTCAAGAACCACCGCCCTCCGCTCTCTCTCTCCTGGTGCAGTGGGGCTCACGTTCTCGAATTCCTCCGGTACCTTGACCAGTTTGGCAAGACCAAAGTCCACACCCCAATCTGCCCCTTTTACGGCCATCCAAACCCTCCAGCTCCCTGCCCCTGCCCGCTGCGCCAGGCGTGGGGAAGCCTCGACGCCCTCATCGGTCGCCTCCGCGCCGCCTTCGAAGAAAACGGAGGCAAGCCTGAAGCCAACCCCTTTGGTGCTCGAGCCGTGAGGCTTTACCTTCGTGAGGTTCGTGATTTGCAGTCCAAAGCAAGAGGCATCAGCTACGAGAAGAAGAAGCGGAAGAGACCGCCTCTGCCTCAACAGCTGCCTCCACCGCCTCTGCCGCCGCCAGATCATCATCACCATTATCCCAGTCAACAATAAGGCAAAGCTAGCTGTTATTATTATCATCAACGGAAGTAATGAGGGCCGGTATTATATTTCTTTTTTCTTAAATCTTTTAAGACTTATGCGGTTTTTAATTTTGGATGTTGTCAAATTAGGGTTTTAGTTAATTTATCATATGTGGTTGTTGGTAGCCACTACTGCTATGCTAGCTAAAAAGACCTGTGTTTCATGAAATAATTCTGGTCTTCTTATCTGTGTATCACTTTGATTTCACTAATTAGATCTATCATCTCGGTGGGAAATTATTCTGATTGTGTCAGTTTTTTTTATGCAAAAACAGTATTACTGTTGTGCTTATTTCGGATATATATCAGTGGTATTCAACACTAAAATCATTTAGATTATAAAAAATATTATTTATACTTGAGTGCAGAGAGAAAATACACTAATCTAAGTAATATTTAGATGCCTAGTGGTGAATGCTGGTTTCTATCAAACAAATTACAGAATATTGTTGATCTTGGTTTGGAAATACTTTTTTTTGCTTTTCTTTTTTTTTCTTTCTGCACTTGCTCTTTCTCTGAGGTACAAGTACAAATTTCTCGAAAGATGTGACTGGAAACTCCAAGTTAACTCAGTTTACTTCGTTTCGTGCAACGACCTTCCCTTCTTTCTTTCTTTTTTGGTGTAAATATACATAGGCTTATTGAAGGGACTTTACACAAGGATCATATAAACATGTCAGATATATATATGTCGAGCACTACATTTATACTTTCTTCAAGGCTTGTGTGTTGTCAATTGGGACAAGTCTCTTTTATCTCTGACTTCCTTTGCTTCCCCTTCTCTATGCTACCACATTTTCCTACTTTACTGTTTAGGGGTATTGATATGTATGTTCTTCTTACGGAAAAATTTAAGAGAAACACAACTTTTTCAACATATTTGAGTTCAAGTGGCACAGGACCTTCACCTTCGATCGATCATAAGGCGTATTCTACCCTTCACTAGCTCACAACATATGCTAATTTACAATATTTCGGAGTTTTTAAGCATAGTGATGTTCTTCAAGAAAAATCCAATTAAACAAGGTACACAATCATTCCTCCGAGTGAAAATTTCTCCAGAATTTCTGTCAATCATGCCTAAATCAGTCACTCTTCTACTTAGCACTCTAGTTATTTACTTGTGAGATAAATGTGAGAGGTATTTACTTTGGTGCATGTCATGCGTGTCATTTAGGTACCGTTTGGTACGTGGGACGGGACGGAACAGAATGGGACAAGGCGTTCCGTCCCACGTTTGGTGCGCCTAAAACGGGTGGAACGAGTTGTTCCACGGGACAAGTTTTGGGTGAATTTTCGTTCCACCTCACCCCCTGGAACGACTCGTTCCACATCCGTGGAACACAAAATTATAACCTCTCCGTCTCCTTCTTCTTCCTCCTTGTTTCCATCCGAGGGCATATTTGCTCCCGCTTCGTTCCGTCTTGTCCCGTCCCGTCCTGTCCCTTCCCATTTCGTTCCGTCCCGTCCTGTCTGCATACCAAACGATACCTTAGGGAACTGGCGTCACTATCGGTTTCATGCACCCTTTAGTGACGAATATAAAATAATATATTCTTGCTTGTAAAACTTCATATGCGACTTTCCGTATTTGTCAAATCAGTATCAGATAGTCAGGTGTTGCTGAACCAAACAGAAATAGTGGAATACTGCAAAGAGTCTGCAGCAAAAAAAGATGTGAACATATATTGTGGAATCGTGAGACTTCCAATTTCGTGAAACATGGTTAATTACCTAAGAAACATTTTAATTTATTGGCCATATGGCAAAATCTTCGCATCCAATACTTACCATATTTTGATGCTGTAGTTAGTTAGGAAAACATGTCTGCTAGTAATTCATAGTTAAAAGTGCAAATTAGATATAAAAATCGAGAGAAATCTTGCTTAAATTATTCAATCTGGTCGACACCTTGTCTGTGATTGGATGACGTTGTGTCCCCTCTAGGATTCTATTATAAATAAATGATTTAAGAATTTAATTTTTCTCTCAAACGGTAGAAACTTTTGCCAGATACAAATGACAATTACTGGAAAGACGATTTGAATTTAGGTGTATAGAGAGGGAGAATCACATTATTTTAGTCAACTTGATTAAACATGTCTTCAAATTTTTGTATAATTAAAGTGCTGTTGATCATTATTTGGGAGAAGAAATAAGCCGTAGGAGAAAACCTTCTTTTTCCTTTCAGTGAAGTAGTGGGGTATGTGAAGCCACTTTTAACTCTTAGAGGATGGGTACGTGAAGCCACTTTTAACTCTTAGAGGATCTATTCATTCTGCTAATCATTTCGGTCCAAAGTAGGATTATTAGGCCATCTGGCCAAATGGCTCCCTTTAGCCTTATGGTTATTCAGGTAATTAATATTTTAATAAACAGTGTCAAGCTATATTTCTTACCATTTCCAACAGAAGGGGTCAAAGGATCATAGGCTAAACATAACTCTGTGATAAAAAAAAATTATCTCTAACCGAGGGGGCCAAAAAACCATAGGCTAAACATAATTTATTATTTTAATTGAATTAATATGGTTACTTAAATTAAACTACCTTAATAATTTTTCGAGATGTAATCTCAAAAAAATTTCGGATAGGATTTCGAGTGACACGTGTCGCTTAAGTGAGTAACTCTCCAGATTTCTTGTTGATATGTATTCTCAATAATTTTTCGGATATGATTTCGAGTGCCGCGTGTCGATATGTGAGTAATTCTCCATATTTTTTTTGGATATGTAATCTCAATAATTTTTCGGATATGATTTCGAGTGGCACGAGTCGATATGTGAGTAACTCTCCAGATTTCTTGTTGATATGTAATCTCAATAATTTTTTGAATAGGATTTCGAATGCCACGTGTCGAGATGTAATTGGTTGTACGAATTTTAGATAGGATTTTTATATGTGTGGCACTTCTTATCTTCAACTTCCAATGTCCATAAATATGGTGGATATTGGGCTATAATTCACACCATCTTTGCCCTCTCCAATATCTCTTTCAATTCAAGTTTGGAATGAATTCCAACTTTGGATCCTTTTTGCAATCCAACTGGGGGTCCTCATCCAATTCCAAATTGGAAGATAAATGGGCGCATATGAGATGAGAAGATGAGGAGTTCGATGAAGAAGATGAAGCATAGCGCAACACAAGATAGATGGAAGCAATGGCCGGGGTCATGGCGTGTGAGCCAACTGAAGAACAACCTCAATGGGGTGGCTCTGTTGCTGGTCGCTCTTACAAACCACGAAATAGAGAGATGGTGCATGAGACTCTGATGAACAACTACTTCAACCCCAACTTGGTGTACACAGAAAAGGATTTCAGACGTCATTTGCGGATGAGGTGTCATGTCTTCAGGTGTTTACTTCATGATGTCCAACATGTCAATCCATACTTTAGACAGAAGCAGGACAGAGTAGGCTACCTTGGTTTCTCACCTCATCAAAATGTTACTATTGCACTCCGAATGCTGATATATGCCTCCCCAGCTGATGTGATGAATGATGCATATGGTATGTCTAAGTCTACAAGCCTTGATAATCTTGCTGAATTCTGTCACATGGTTGTTTAGATTTACAAAGAGGAGTACCTCCGTGAACCAAATGAAGCAGATTTGGATCAGTTTCTTCACAAAGCTAAAGACCGTAGCTTTCCGAACATGATAAGGTCATTAGATTGCATGCATTGGCGATGGAAGAACTGTCCCACCAGATGACAAGGAAGCTTTAGCGAAAAATAAAAAAAGTCAACTATTGTGTTAGGGGCGGTTGCCTCGTTTGACACATGGATCTGGCGTGCTTTCTTTGGAGTCCTAGGATCCCAAAATGACATTACAGTACTTAGGCATTCACCCCTTTTCAAAAACCTGACGGAGGGTAAATCACCTTAACTTGACTACTACATCAACGAGCGTCAGTACAATATGGGGTATTACTTGGCAGATGGCATCTACCAAAAGGGGGCAACACTTGTCCAAGCAATTGCAAACCCTGTGGATGACACCCAAAGGTGGTTTACCTTACACCAAGAGGAATATCGGAAAGATGTTAGAGAAAGCTTTTGGTATTCTACAAGCACGGTGAAAAATCTTAAGGAATCAATAAGAGGGTGGAGTCGAGATAAATTAAACTCCATCATGATGTCGTGCATCATATTACACAACATGATTGTGGAGGATGAGCGAGATGGCTATATTGATGGAGAGTCTGATGACGACTAAGATGATCTAAATAGGTCAAGGAGGGCTCGTGTAAAACTATATGATGAGCCTAATTTGCCTTTGGATCTAAGAACTTGTAATATCTTTTTAAATGAGTACATGAGGCACCAAAGGATGATACGTTTGCGTTCCACAAATAAATACCTACAACAGGATCTTGATGCACGTCTTTAGGCCAAAAGAAGCATGAAGTAGGCGTTTAAGTTTTATGTTGTTAAATGTTTTTTTTTTAATGTTGTTTAAGTTTGAATAACTTCCCCAAGTAGTACTAGGGTGAAGATTGTGTTCTTTAATGTTGTTTAAGTTTAATGTTATTTAATGTTGTTTAATATTGTTTAATGGCTTAGGTAGTTATAGGAAGAAAAAAAAAAGAATTTTTTTTTTTAAATTTTGTCCCCAAAAAAAAAAAAAGAAATCAAATCCAACGGTAACTTAGTGTCGGCATGACATCAGTTAGTTGTTGTTGATGCCAGGTAATCACAATTTAGGGAAGGGATCTCCATTTTTTTTTTTTTATAAAAATAGGGATTAGTTAAGGGGTCCACACGACATCGAATTTTAACAACCCGAACCGTTTATTGTTGTATCTCAAAGATCATCCTTGCAAAGTATTAGCCAAATTGGAAATATTTAAGACATCTAATTGGATTCAATAATGTATACTTTGTTATATAAGAAACTATGAAATTTTGTCGTGATGATTAAATAGGCAAATGATTTTGGATTGAATTGAATTTTTGCAAAGATGATCTATGAATCGAGATTACAAACTAGACGGTTCGGATCATTGAAGTTCAATGTGGAGTAGGCCCCACACCTAGTTCCTATTTTTTGGAAAAAATGGGGATCCCCTTGCATATAGGGTCTATATATATATATATATATATATATATATATATATGTATGTATATATATATATATATGTATGTATGTATGTATAATGCTAGACTAAATTTGAAAACAAACGTTGCAAACTAAATAACATGTCATCAATATAAATGAACATGTTTATCAACACTTGAGTAATGATCGAATCATAAATTTCCATGTTATTTAGCTTACACAATTTTGTTTACAAATTTTGCCCCCCTAGCATTACAATTGTAGAATTGCATATAAATATTATTTTCATTTTGACAAGATCCATTATTTCATGGATGCAACTGGAAATTGTTTCTAATTTACAATCATTCAATACCTCGGTTTTATTCATGTGGTGATTATAAGCTTGAATTGTATATATGTATATATACTGTATACGTATGTATGTATTGGTAACTTATTGTATAAAGGCTTTTATTAGAATCTAGTGATTATCTATTGTAGAACCAAAGCTCTTGTCACCAAAAAGTTGAATCTGAATTCTCTGCTTGTTAGCTTGTTTCAATCCAGCCTGTATTACAAATTCTTTTCATGGTTCTGATTCAATTTTCTCAGTTTCTCATTTGCTCAAACTCTTGAATTTCTTATACACGGGTAGAATAAGAGTCGAGCAAAAAATCCAATATCTGAATCTTAATTAAACTTATGTAAATAGGATATATTTAATTTTCATGTGTACGTACTCTTGTAGAACGTAAATATACATATTGTAGAACGTCATCCATATTTTGCAAATATTTTCCGTAAAAAGAGTAGAGCTCCTTAATTCATATATACGGATAGGATCTCTAATCTTATACATGCATCTTCATGTTTTTTTTTTTTTTTATAATTCTGTTCATTTCATACTTTCATCAGATTTGGCTTGTTAATTCATATAGCTTGTTTGTTAACTAGGATTGGATTGGATGAGATGACGATATTCACGATTGAAAGAGATGAAAAAATTATCCGACTTGCATGTAAAAGGTGGATTACTCATTCAAAAAACTTATCCCTTATGATGCCCCCAAAATAGTAGAATTAAGAGAGCGAGATGTGTTTTTCATATCTAGATCCCCTTTTAATCACTGCAAAATAAAAAATTGACATACTTTGAATTTTATGAAAATATCAAATCCAATCCAATCTTAAGCGTCAAACGAAACTACAGTTTTGTTCGATATAATATTCATCAGACCTCATTTATCTTAGATAATTGATGGTTTTCTAAACTTAAGCATGCACGCTGGTTCTAAAAAAAATAAGGGTCACATGCATGAGTAATCAGCTTTTCATTTTAACTAGAAACGGACTGTCTCCGTCTTTTTTAGTCCAATTAAATCATGAATTAAGTTCAGAAGTTTATTTGTCCTTCAACTTCAATAATTCATCTAAATATTTAGCTTTTTTGAAATATTTGGTGTTGGGGAAGAAGTGAAAATTTGAAATTTTACAATTGCCAAGTGTCCATTCCTGCCCTTTTCAGTAATAACGTACGTACGTATCCATTGGCCTTCTTGCGGCCTCATTAGCTAGGATTTTAAGGCGTTTAGATCTCATAACAGTGGCAGCAGAAGGAAGACATGAAACAAAATGATAGAGAAATGAACGTGCATTTCTGTATTGGATGACCATTCAAAATAGAACAGATAGCACAAAGGCTATTTATTCAACAGCACAGCAGTGACTGAGAGACTACTTAACTACTAATAAACTGCTTAACCAACCCTAATAATTCTATGAACGATGCACTAGATGATGCTACTTGTCATTAAATCAAAACACGTCAGATATTTAGATTGGAAATTATAATTGACACTAAAAAAATCTAATTGTGTATTCTAATATTTTTATATTTCGAAAAAATAATACTTTTATGAGAAGTGCATAATTAAGATTTTAGAGTACCAATAATAATTTATTTTAATTTAAAAAAGCAAAATGCACTCATATATGCATTTGTCACGTGTCACTCAATAAAATCGACCTCATATTAATCAGGATGATTGTTAGTTTTGTCTAATCAGTGTCAATGCATGGATGGTACTGAAATATTATATCCAATCGAAAAGTTAAAACCTGTACGATGTATAACCTACTACAAAAGAAAAAGGGTTCCTTTCTTTTGAATGACCATGCATGGTTACAAGTGATTCTTCTCTAGAGTGATTGGGTATTCTTATGCGTATAACTTAGGGTATACGTACGTACATTTAATTGAAGTATCCAACTCAACAACTTAAGTTATTAGGTTTGTGCGTTATATGAGAAATGTTCTTTAACTAGGCTGAATTTCAACAATTAAGCAAGTAGTTTTTGCTTGAGCATGTGAACTGAATTCACTGTGCGACAATATAAACATTCGTCCGACAATAAAAGTGTAACAAAATTAGATAAATATGCCCCGCTTAATTATATTAGACAATTTACTTAACTATAGTATGAGATTATAATGAAGAAAATTAAGGTTCCACTATAAAATTAATTAGCAATACGGAGAGTAGCCCAAATTTTTATAAGCCCGTGCATGGTTTGGTTCCTCACTGATGTAGAATTTTGTCTTCACATTCTCACATGCCACCTTATGTGTATTGAATCTTTAAGCCAAACACGTAAACAACACAAATTGGGTGACATAGAGCACGCATTGCCATTGGACTTTACATATAGACCAACCTGGTATGATTCTTTGAAGAAAATTAAGATTTCCATACAACCAATTGACAGTTTGGAAGTAACCCAACACACTTATAAGCTTTTACAAGACTTCTCTCTTCGCCGGCGTGATGTCCACACCATCCTCAAAAGATAACGAGTAGCTGCTATCAATTACTCAAATGTGTATACTTCCTCAAAATAGAAACATTATGATGTATTAACAGGAAAGTGTCAATCAATAGTTGGAACACATGCCAATTACTGAGGGATGAGAAAAACAAACTAAACATAAAATAAGTAAAACAAAACAAGACATGGTCACATATAAAAATTTGATACACTTTTTTCTATCTTTTCCCGACTACGGTGATAAAAAAAAATTGAGATTCCATCATAAAACCAATGGACTTGGATTGTTTGCCCTCCCCATTCCATGCCATCCTCATGCCCTTCTATTTCTGTGGTCACGGTTAAGCCACGTCAACATTTTATATTTCTATTGCTTTTGTCTTATTATTTCTATAAAAAAAAAAATCAATATAAAATGTTGACATAGCTTAACCATGACCACAGAATATAGGAGGGCATGGGGAGGGCATGGAATGGGGAGGGCAGACAATCCAAGTCCTAAAATTGACAATATGGGGAGTAGCTCAACTTACTTATAAGTATATGGAAGGTCCATTCTCTCATCAATATGAGATTCACTCTCAACATGCCTAATCATGTATGGAGAATTTTCAAGCCAAACACATGGACAACACGAATTGGGTGACGTGGAGCACAAGTGGCCGTTGAGATTGACATGTGAGCCAACCTACTTTGATACATGAAGAAAAACGAGGTTCCACTATAAAATCAATTGACACTATAGGAGTAGCCTAACTATTTATAAGCAAATATAAAGTCCCTCGTTTCCTCTATGTGAGACTCATTCTCACACGCCCCCCATGTGTGGTGAATTTTTAAACCTAATACATGAACAATACATATTGAGTGATATGACGTGTAGCACTTGTGATGTGTTTCACACATGAACAATCTGCTCTGACACTATAAAGACAGTTGAGGTTTCAGTCAATTGACAATAGGAGTAGTCAACTCCTAATAAGTCCTTGCATGAATTCACCCCTCACCGATGTCATCGGACTATGTCACCACATTCTCAAATATACTGCAATGCTTGTCTATCAGTTTTCTCATTTTCCTTTCTATTGTTGTTTTTGGTAGAATACTGAAACACAGGAATCCACCTAATCCACAAAGTTCGGGGATTCAGACCACTGAAATTTGATCCAATGACTAAAGTTATTATAGCATTTAAAGTGGGCCCCTATTTATAGTCGTTGAATCAAATTTCAATGGTCTGGATCCTTGAACTTGGTAAATTAGGAGGAAGGGATCCAAAGAGGATCCCTTTCCAGAAACACACTTCCATATAGTCAAATCACAAAACTTGTAAGGCCATCTACTTGTGATTATATTTCAAATAAGAAAAAACTTGTGAATATTTTTTTGGCCTGCCTTCCATCCTCAAATCTAGGGTTTAGCTAGAGCTATAAATTTTTCACTGTTTGAAAAAAGTTCACATTTTTTATTATAAAACTAAATGTCAATAGGAGAAATAAATCAGCTTCTTATAAGTATATATAAAGTCTCTTAATCCTCCAATATGGACTTCACACTCTAAATTATAAGTGTAAGAATATGAACATGAGACTGGATATTTTGACATCGGTGGATTAAGTCCAATTGGCATAAAATTAAAAAAAATAAAAAAAATAAAAAAAAACCTTATAAGAATTAATAGACTAATTCTTGTTGATGAAGGATTCAGTTTTATATTGAAACTGATATAAGATAGAAAAATACAAGTTGTTTTCTATATGAATTCTAATAGGGAGGCCTTATGCTCAAAACTAAGAATAGGACTTAGTACCAATACGAGCGTTAATATGTGAGATCAAAAATCAACACTCATATTGGTTCTAAGTCATATTCTTAGTTTGAGCATAAGGCAATCTGATAGAGAGGAGAAGAATCAGTCTGCAAGCCTTGTTCCCTGCTTTCATGGCTTCCTATGGTGCAAGTTCTTCATGTCAGTGAATTACAATACTTCTATAGATTTAGTTTTCTTATTTTGCTTGGTTGTGATTATTGTAACTTGATCAAGTTCGTGGTTTTAAGGTTTACAATAAGCACATGAAAAAGTTTTTCCAACGGTAATTTTTTGACAACATTTAACTCTTGCTAATTATGACAATTCGTGTTATATATAGTGGCATTTAACCATAATACATTAGCAACACAATTTGTTTTAATACTATGAAAGAAGTTGTGGTTGTACGGTTGCACCATATAAACTATTGACAATATGAAAAATATTCCAACTTAATATAAATACATGCAAAATCTCTTAATTTTTAATACGAATTTCCCTCTTAACATCATCACCATCACCACCATGCATGTTATCTATGGAAAGTCATCCGACAAGAACTTCTAGATGGACCGAGTTTTTCAATGGTTGTGAAGACAGTATCCCAAAGGATCTTTCTCACCGAATGGAGATTATTGATGTTATAGTCAATGACGACCAAATAGGTCACTAGTTCGTTGATGAAATAATTGCCTAAATAATTGGTGAAGTCGTTGCGTGTGCCCCAATATCACTATGAAGTATAGTGTGGTGCTTGAAGTTTATGAAGGTATTACACACTGTTGAACTGAAACCAAGAATTAATGTTGTATCATATTATAATTGAGTTGAACTAAACTTAATTAGTGACACCTAAGAAAATATGCAAAAACATAAGTGTACCGAAAAATTCCGTACCTAAATATATGATATTAAACTAGTGCACTAAAATGTCGGTACGTGAATATATTATATTAAACTAGTGTACTAAAATGTCCGTACCTAAACATATTGTACTAACCTAATGTACCGAAACATTCGTACTTAAATATATTGTAATGAATTAGTGACACATAAGAAAATATGCAAAAACATAAGTGTACCGAAAAATCTCTAGGAAGATGTTTTCTTATATAAGATACTTGTCATAATGAGAATTAAAATTTATAATATTTTCATAAAATTTAATTTATAAACACCATAAAATTATAAATAAAAAAGAGAGACATTGAATACATAGGCGGATATTAAATACAATCTAGGGACTAAAATCAAATTTTTATCTTGTATAAGACATTTTTCTAAATTTCATCTTATTTAAGGATTAAAATCTAAATTTCTAAATTTATTTTACACTCTTCTCTCTTTATGCGCTATCTTTTTTTTTTTTTTTTTCCTCTTAACATATGCGATGTTTTTCACAACGGATCGAGGCACCCACAACAAGTTATGTACACATACAATATTATTAACCTTAACTAGATACTACTCACAAATGTGTGTCATATATAGATTTATGTTAGTCGACACCTGATCCAGCCAAGTAGACAGATACAATTACCTCTAGACTGTTAACTACAGTGTGAAACAATCAAAGGACAATGAAGAATTGAGAAAGATGAAGAATTAGAGAGAACCTTCAGAGAGAAAAGAGAGATATATTTCTGTATTTTTAACAATGATTAACCAACTACATTTGTAAGTTGAAGCACCCTCTAGACTGTTAACTACAGTGTGAAACAATCAAAGGACAATGAAGAATTGAGAAAGATGAAGAATTAGAGAGAACCTTCAGAGAGAAAAGAGAGAGATATTTCTGTATTTTTAACAATGATTAACCAACTACATTTGTAAGTTGAAGCACCTTATATATTGAACAATACATTCTTACTTAAGCACAAAGTAACTAATTAACTAACTAACAAATCACCTAACCACCTAACAAACATTCTAACAACTTAGGCTGATATGACTATGATAAAGAGACATCTGTCTTCATAGACGAGGTAGTACATAGTGTATTGAAATGTATGTACTAAAACTTTGTTGAGTACTTAATAATTTTCTAAATTCTGATTTGATTTAACATAATCAGTGTTTAGCACTACTAATTATCCACGATTCATTAACTGGGATAATACAATGGTAAAACAATTATGTTTAAGTGAGATTATAAAATGGAACAAACAGTTCTTTTCAGCCACATGAAGGTAAAAAGCATGCAAAAAGGTAGTGGATATAAGGACAAACATCTTAATTATTTTAGATGCATGAATTATGTTCCTGCACCAGCAACTTATTAATTATTTTGATGTGAATCAATAATGTGCCTGTTTCAAAAGTAGTTCCGTTCTTCATTAATATTTTCTTCTCTTTCTGCTAAGGAAAGTAATCCAGCTAGAAAATTACTCAAATAATAAATTTAACTACCACTCCATCTTCTGTTAGGAGTATAAGAATGTGTTGTTAAGATGTTGACAAGTGTCAATAGATTAGGAAGTTAGTTACAAGTCGCTAGATGTTTTCTTTTTAATAAACGATATTATTTATATTAAAAGAATAGAAAAGTAGGCTAAGTTTCATAATAAACTAACAAGAATGTGGTTCAGATTTGTCTTTAGCGAGAATCGAATCTAAAGCCTCTCACTTACCAGTAAAGAAGAATACTTCTAGACCATAGTACTAAATAACAAGTTGTTAAAATGTTAACTTAGCTTGTAAGCTAACATAGATAAGTATATAAGCTAACACAGATTAGTATATGTCATTTGTAATGGTTGTATCATTTACTCAAGATTAATGAAAGTGAATCATTTCTTAATACACAAGAAAGCCCTCTCTCTCTAAGAACATCTCTCTCTACTCTAAAACCTCAATTTACTTTGGTTTACATCTTTCTGTATATCCCTCTCTCCATATATATCCTTCTCTTTACGTGTGCAGTCTTAAATTGAAAATTTGAATTTCTCATCTGAACCAAATAAAAATAGGATAATGTTATTCACACATTTATTTTTGCTTTTCATACATGCTTGTTAATTTTTCATCATTGGTTTTCTTCAATTCATTCGATTCAGGGCCGAAAACTGAAAGAGGTGTGAGAAAAGCAAGGCCGGCCCTGAGGGTAGCCAGAAGAGATGGCTGCCTAGCCCTCAAGCGGCAGGGGCCCCGAAATTTCTTTTGTCATAAATATTAAAAAATCAAGAACTTTAACCAAATTGATGGTTACCGCGTGGTGAAACTAGAGGCTAACCTATTTCGTGGGTGGGAGTTTGATCCCACCAAAAGCATTTCTCTCTCCTTATTTTCTATTTCTTTTTCATCCGTTTTTTAGTCCATCCATTCTAATCCTTTCATCATTTAACCAAAAAAAATTAAGAAAGTAAGCTATTCTATTGGAGCTTTTTTTTTTTTTTTTTTGGTTAAATATTCCATTGAAGCCCTAGGCTAGGGTTTTGTAATTCTTTGAGCCTTCCCCTAGGATTTGGATCCACTCCGGACCTTTGTGTCTGAAGCCTCTTCATCCACAAATCAGGGCCGTTGATTGGTGTGCAAGTCAAATCAGGGCCGTTGGTTGTGTGTGATGGGCTAGAAAATGAATTAAAGGAGACCGTTGGATTCAATTTGTCCAGCCTGGATTAATGGATGAGGAGACTCTAGACACATTAAGGTCCGGATCGGATCCAAATCCCTTCCCCTATAGCTCCATCTCCCTATCACTATTTCACTATATTTGCACATTAATTATCTCAAAGGGTTTAGAAGATTGTAATTTGAGGTAATCTAATTTTCAGACTATGAATTTAATTTTTATTTGAAATTAATCAAATAGTGTAATGCTTTCCATAGAGATGCAGTGTCTTAGTTATGTTATTTATTGAAAAAGGTAGGAAAGAAACTTGGTTGTATGATGTTTTGATGCGGTTATAAGTTCTGGTGTTGATTATGTATTTTGTTTGATGTTTTATATTTTTGTTACGACCAACTTGTACTCATCAAACTGTTTAATTTAACTCGATACTTCTTGTGTACTAGATGTTTAGAGGCTTTTTTTCTTTATTGTGTTTGTTTAAAAAAAAATTGAAAAAAAACTATATGATTGTGTGACACATCGAAGGACTTGGAAACTTTGGGCCCCCTTCTTAGAAGCTCATTTAGGGCCATCAATATCTTAGGGCCGACCTTGGAGAAAAGTAAAAATGAGTGTGTGATTAACACTATGTAAAAATAAGATAAATTCATATTAAATATCAAGTTGGGCATGTGTTTTAAAGAAAAATACAATGCTCAGAAAAAATTCCAAGATCAACTATATATTTTAGGAAAAATACCTTCACAATGAATTGTGGCGAAATCAATACATGTGAGATTACCATCTTGTCCTCAGACCTATTTCCTTTACAGTTTTATAAGGTCCTTTTAGAGTCGGGGATGACTTTGAAGATTTAGGGTTTTAGAAGGTCATTAATATTTGGGGTTGATCATTTTGGGTTGAGGGTTTTAGAATGTTCTTGGGAGGAGCTTAGGGCTTATGGTGTAGGTCTTAGAACAATGTCAAGGCAAAGAATCGCTCCTATTGGAAGAAGAGTGTTTACGATCAGAGCGAAGGGAATGAAATAGCAATTGCAGCTACTTATGAACTTTCAAATTTGGGCCCTACACCCTAAGCGATTAACATAGTGAAATTACTATTTTTCACTAAAATAAGTAGTACGTATGCATGTTAGTCACAACTCATTGGGAAGATTAATGGCTATGCCTTATGATGGTATGGGCATTATTGTTATTTTAACTACCAAATTGTTATTTAGTACTACGGTCTAGTGGTATTCCTCTTACGTATGAGAGATCTTAGGTTCTATTCTCATCAAAGGCGAATTGAACCACATTCTTGTAGCACATTGTGAGGCTAAACCCAACCCCCTCTCTTAGCATAAATAATATCATTTGTTAAAACAAAAGTTCACCAAATTAGTTCGACTTTTCAACTAGTACCTAAACTAAAAATATGTATTTTACTTTTTTTTTTTTTTTAATTTTGTATTTAAACTAGAATCTCAATAAAATCTTTGTCGATTTATTGGATATTACTTATGATGCCTGTTCACGACGACTGTTATATATAGGAGGGACTTATGCTCGCAAATGGTTGTAGTCATCCTACTCTAAGTAATCATGGGCAAACTTGATGTAATCTGTGTTTTTGAGTTGAAGTAATTTTACTGTGAAGTGGTAGAGAAGTGTGCCATTGGGCGCCAACAAATCGGGCAATAGAGGCCAAAATTCTGGCAGAAAGCTAAGGCTGCCCAAAAATTTACCTTCCCAAGAACTTGCTATGCATTGCATAATTTAAGCCACTGTGATCGATATATCCATTCCAATTCACTCGAGAAAAGTAAAAAGCTCCTCCAATGGAGAAAGGATTAGGCAGTACAACTAGCTAGTTCATGCACCAATGTTCAAACAGTACCTTTCAGCTTCCCATTGCATGATTTAAAAACCACTCAAATTACTAACCCCATGCACCCCTACACACGTTATAGGCTCGTATGTTACGGGGCATTATTTCCGGCTGATCAAGTTGAACTGACTTGGCAGGAACTAAACAGTATAATAATTGTGAAGCATTTGGATTTCTTCCTCTCAAATTCATTTGATCTGCATCGATCTGCATGGAATCTTCCCTTACGGTGGATTTTCGATTTTTCAAACTTGTGACTTATTTGTAATTTTTAAATTCAAAATTATGAATTGTTGTCACATTGTGAAGCAAATATCAATTGATACGCATGCACTGTAACAACAAGAAAAATATTCCATTTAAAAGATTAATAGTCCCTATGGTGATAGGGTAGTTAGAAGATAACTCATGTAGTAAAAAAAAACTAGGATTTAAGCCAATGTAGTAAAGTTTGTTAAGATTTATGCCTAAAATTGAAAATTTCGTCAACTTTCTGTTAATTATTAGCATGTGAGCTAGCCCCACGCATTAACAATTAATGGAGAGGTCCGTTTTAGCCTAATGTGTGTATAAAGAGTTCTGTTTTAGCCTAATATGTGTGGCTTATGTGCTAATAGTAAACAAAAAATTGAATTTTTTTTTAATTTAGTGCATAAATCTTAAAAGACTTTACCACAGGGGCTTAAATCCTAGTTTTTTCACTACATGGGCTATCTTCCAACTACCCTATCACCACGAGGACTATTAATCCAATTAGGCCTTCTCTTTAAAATCGATTGTTGTCTTCCTTTTATATACAAAAGATAGGACAATTACAAAAAAAAATTCTACATTGAGTTGTTAATCGATCTACAACAAGCCAAAAGATACCACAACGTAATATCGGACTTATTATATAAATATATTGTTCTTTGTTAAATGAACAAGTTCTTTGTTAAACGAACGAGAGAGAGAGAGAGAGAGAGAGAGAGAGAGATTTCGTTGAGAGTGTATATATGAACTTGATTGCACATACAATGTAATAGAGAATTTAAATAGATCTCGTACAGAACAACCACTAATAACCATATTTTCTAATCTCTCTTTCTAAAAACACTATTAATCTATTAATAATGTGACAAGCGTGATCATAATCATCAGTTATTAATTTCGAACAATCGTATTCATGCAAGTAAAATTTAAAATCTCCAGCAAAAAAGAAATTATCATTATTGAACCAACTAATCAAGTGTAAAATCGATCAACTTATCTAAAACACGCAGCAAGTATGATCAAAGTGATCAAATATAGAAACAATTCATGAATTGAGAGGTAAGAAAACGATCATATATGACTGAACTCTAGCTCTATGAGTACGAGAATCCCGCATTTACGGTCAACTCTGACTGGACGTTCGAACTCTACGCAAAAAAGGGCACCCAATCAGGACAGCCCAACCGTGCAAACTCATGTGCGCACCTGTCTTTTATGTTGGCTTTAGTGACATTTATGGTACTTCGTTTTTCGCCTCTGCTAAAGCCTAGATCTCCACCGCAAATCACACTCCGAACGCAGGACGTGCCGTCATCTGGTCCCTTCGTTCGCTCTTTCCTCGATCCGCGAACCGTACGAGATTGTAGTCGCGTCCCCATCACAAGTTTATTGGCGTTCCGTTGGGCCCCAATCAGTCAAAAATCCCAACTGTGGGTCCCACGGCCTCCTTCTCTTTTCCAGTGGTGGTGTTGGACTTTTCCAGCGTACGGATACTCGGTAGACATGTCATGTCGCGTTTAAGTAAGTAACTGCAGTATCTGCAAACACCGGATATTCTGCCTTTGTAAATATTTGATTACACTCTCTAACATCATGAAAAATCTTGGATTAGTGATATCAAAGACATATTTTTATTTCTCACACTTTTTTTAATTTTTGGTCGTTAGATTAATAAATTATTAATGAGGGTGTTTGGAAGTAAAATAAGTGTGACTATCCAAAATCTTTGAAGTTTAAATACTGTTGGAGCCATGGGCGGATTCATATAGGGACCCAAGAGGTCACGGGACCCTCCGGAAGTTCGAAGAAACACTTCTGATCGAACTTTGGGACCCTCTAACAATTTGGGCAGATGCAGTGGAGAGGCTTGTTGCCTCCATGGATGTGCATGCCAGTGCTTATAACAAAGAAGAAGAGGTTTCTAATTCTTGTTTTAAAAGACCTAGCCGAAATGATAGCGTTTTTTAGCAAGGTAATTATAAAAGATTTAAAAACTAAAATATCTCTATTTTTATACAAAGCCCGAGAACGCCGGTCTTTTCCAGTATTCCCAAATTATATTTACAAACTCCCAACCCCCAATCGTCGCAACCTCCCAACTTTAAACTCAAGTTACCCCATCCCCCAACACCATTTGCCGTTCTACCACCTCAGTCAAATAATAATTGTAATAAATACATATAAATATTGTAATTAGTCCCAAAACGTGAAATCTTATACCCATGTATATATATATATGGGTACAAACTAACCGATTTCATCTAGCCGTCCTAGCTATTTGCCTGTGCATATACCACATGTGTAGGACATAATTACTGAATTGGCTAAAGATTTTATATTTGACATTGACTTGGTCATCAATATATTAAGTGCAGTTGATCAAATACTTTGCTGCATTTTTGGAATAGGATCCGGATACTAACCGATTTCATCTAGCCGTCCTAGCTATTTGCCTGTGCATATACCACATGTGTAGGACATAATTACTGAATTGGCTAAAGATTTTATATTTGACATTGACTTGGTCATCAATATATTAAGTGCAGTTGATCAAATACTTTGCTGCATTTTTGGAATACGATCCTCTCCGGATCCTATTCTGGATGATCAATTAATCGTGTCCATTTATTATACATCGTACGATTAGAAATTATTTTAAATTTAAAATTTAAAATTAAATATAAATGATACCTAATGAAAACTAGCCGTATAATATACGATAAATAAACACGATTGATTTCAGATTCCCACAAAGAGAATCCATGTCCATGGTAAATAAGGAGTTGCAGGGATATGCGTTGAGAGAGGAGAGGGGGGGCCCATCGTGTCCTCTATATGCTTCGTATAGTTTCTTTTTGTTCAAAATCGCTATGATAAAGCTGTGAACTGTGAACCCACACATAGCTCTGCCCTGGTGCTTCAGCTTAAATCCATTGCCATCGTACGTACTAGTTTTTCAACAAAGGCTTGAATTTAAAGAAATGTATACACGCGCTTTTGAATAAAAAGAATTTCATTGTGTTTAGTTTTCTTTCTTTCGGGGACAAATGATTTATCCTTAAAAAGTTTGGGTGCTTTGGCTTTAATCTTGATGGGAGGAAATGAATTGAATTTTATTGCTACTCTATCATGTCATTATGCAGTTATTCCCATTGAAATAAAGAAAGTTCTAAAGTATTGTAAACAATAAAATTCCTGAAATGAATGAAATAAGAATACATGTACAAAATTATGATTTTGTGTTAATGAGTGTTTAGGGTTACAATCTTTGTGGTTTATTCTAATATTCCTTTGATTCGATCTCCAATATAGTATTTGATTCAAGGGTGATGAATACTTGATCTTGAACCGGGCTTGAGGTTTCTTCAAATGTTGTTGAGGCTTCATCTTGAATGAAATTGTACCATTAGGAGTTTCATGTGGTGGGTGGTCTTCAACTCTAGTGGCCGATGAATCAGCACATGTTTGTTGAGCTTGTTAATACTGCACGAGCTTGATGAAGAACATAAGATGTTTTGTGTTTGCTTTGGCCATAGAGCTTTCTGGTTCATCTATTGAAAATGAGCCTAGAATTTATAGGCAAGAGGTTACGTCTTTGTTTAGAATCCCCAATTTGAATCCCGTGATTTGTGAGATTGATTTTTAGATTTGATCGTATTTGAGCTAATTATTTAATTCAGCTCCAATTAAATCAGAATCTTTAATTAGGAACTAAACCCTAATTCATATAATGTGATCAAATTATGATTAATGTGTCCCATTATGTACTTGATTTGATTTGTTTGACAGAGGTTTCAGGTGCTGGCATGTGTCACTTTTGATAAATCATTTAGTTTTAATGAGTCATATGTCATGTGTGCAATTCTTAAGATCCATGATGTGCGTCACGTAAGCCCTGGCGGATCAAAATTTAATTTGTTGGAACTTTTATTCGACCGAAATTACATGTCCATGTATGAATATTGTTTTAGAGTAATAATCGAAGGAAGTTGAGATTCCACTGTAAACTAATTAGCAATATGGGAAGAAATCGAACTTCTTTGTAAGAAAATGTAAGGTTTGGCAAACTTCGAACGTAAAGACAATTCTTCACATCCTCACAACATATAACAATTCCGTATTTAAACTAAAATAAATAATTCTTTATTATTTCGGTGCGTATGTACTGGATAATTTAAGATATAATAAGAAAAGAAGGTATTTAACACACCCATTTTCTCCTTTTGTACTTCTTTTATTTTTGTCCATTGATTTTTTGAATTCTGCAATACTCGAAGACTAGATAATAAATATAATAAGAGAGTAATGAAGTCATTAAAATGACCTCAGCTTATCAGGACCACCATGCATCCATTCCATGATCGAACCCCACCCAACTATTAATTTGGTCTTCAGGTCATTGGACATATAAGCATGCAGAGATCTAGTTTGACGAAAGGACACCACGCAGCCATTGTCAAATATATTTCAAGCTAGGTTTTCCCTCCGTCGCATAGAGAGGTATAGTTCGTCGCTAGCTAATATAGCTAGACCCATCACAACGAAATTATTTAGATCACGTTGGAATTAAGATCCTCTGCTACGTAGTGGTAGTAGTAGTACTTTTTATCTTATACGTGTGATTCGTTGTCCGTCTGTCGAGAGGATCTATCTAGTCTGTACCAACCCGTTCTAAAAATAGGAGTAAATTACGATTATGCCCTCGTGTTCGGCTTTGTCATTCCGGCCCAAATCTTTGGGCGTGTGACTTTCAAACCCATAACCCGGCCCTTTCTTTTGTTTTTCCCTCACACGTGACAACTATCTCTCCTTCCTCACTTATGCAAACTTCCCTCTCTCTAAGCTTCGAGAGCTTCACTCTTGCTCTCACTTCGATTCTCTCAGAAACCCGGCCCCAAAACCATATATTTGGAATCCCTGAGACTCAAGGAACTCAAATATATCCTTGCATGCATCATTGGAGCACAATCTGAGTGATCCACCACTGGAGCCGAGAGTTTCAAGCTTCGAAACTCAAAAGCCAGATTTTCTGGCAAAACCCGACGGCTTGCGAGACAATTTATGGCCAACTCCGACCTCGATCAACCCTCAAATTGGTGCATGAATTGGAAGTGATCTAGTCCTCCCTAGTTCGAGCGGCTCCCCAAGAGCGAAGTATTTGTGAGTAAACCCCTTCTCAAATTGAATATTTTATAACTATCAGTCTAGCATGCATTTCATATTTCAGGATTTGACATGTTACGCTTTATGGATTTCCATAGGGAATTGTTATTAGCACTTCAAAAATCTCATTTGGCACTCCAAACTTTCTATAATTAGAAAGAAAAATATACTTGTGAGAAGTGTAGAATGAGATTTTTGGAGTGCTAATAACAATTCCCTTTCTATTCTATATTAATGATTTATCGAAATTACTTTCTACTAAAGGTTATGAACTATTGGTTTTATACAAGTGAAATTTGGTGGATTTACAAATATGAATTAGCATGGATTTATTTGACGAGCTGTTTAGCTTTTGAGCTCTGATGTTTTGGCATGAGTTTTTGAGATATGTTTTCGGTAAATATCTAGTGGGTTATCATACGGCACAGACACACAACACGGGTGTTTAGTCTATGGCCATAGGACACAGTTGAGGATACTTATGTTATACCCCCAGCTTCACTAGCGAAACCAGTGTTGGACAGCTTCACTAGCTACGGCTAGTGTCAGTGTGTTATGCTATGTATAGATATATTCCTTCTCTGGCATGACCCAAAGTCGTACAGCTTCACCTTCGGGTGATGAGACCTACCATGTTTCTTCACTAGTGTAACCCAGTGTCGCACAGCTTCACCTTCGGGTGATGGACAAGTGCTGCCTTCAGGCGACTATGATACCCCTAGAGAGTATAGTATTGATGAGATTTATGGATTAGCCTTCGAGCATTTCGATATCATTTTTAGAGATGATTTTACAACTACGAACATTTCTTGCATGCTAAAATTTTAGAAAAACCTATACATAGTATTATATATGTTTTCAAGACAAGGGATTATTATATTCGGAAAGAATTCAGGTTTTGAATATTATTAGTATTAATATAAATTATGGTCCACTCACCTTTTCTGTTTTGCTCCCCCTTAGGACATAGTGACGAGGAGTACGACCCGATCATCGATGCATTTCCCTACTAGTGACTTTGCGACCTTCCATTTGTGTATGATTCTCTTATGATAATTGTAATTTGATTTCTTATCTGCATTCGTACTTCCATGTAATAGTGTGCTCTAGACATATTTGTGCATCTTTTGTTTTGGATTTGTAATCGTTGGACCTTCTGTTGCACTCATGTTTAATTCAAGATCTTATTATTGTCTCCTAGTATTCGTACATTCAAAAATCATCGTTTTTCTTATATGACTTTTGAATTACAAGTTCTCTTACATTCTTGTGTATTTATATATTGATGGCTTTCGGCACTCTTAAGTGTTAGCTAGCACATGTCATCCAAGCATCACTAGGATATCTAGGTTGGGATGTGTCATCATCAAAAATTTTTACAGTACTTTGAAGCAAGAAATATTTTGAATGCTTTAACTGCTTAGTTTAGAAATTAAAAAATTAAGATTTAACATTAAAACCACTTGGAGAATGATACTCTGTAGCACTCTAGAAGTTTTGTTGTCTAGCCTTTTATGTGTGTGTGTGTGTTATGTGTATGTACAATTCTCACACATGCATGCATGGGGTTTTACGTGACTTGTGTTTTAAATGAATTAAGAAGCCCTAGAATTATAGTTGTAGGCTTATAGCTAACTAATTAGCTAGCCATTTTATAAGATCTATCGGTACAAAGATTAATTAGTGTAGGAAACTCAATTTATGTTTAATAGTGTTTTCCGGAAGGATTGGATCAAAAACCACGTTTTTAATTTACGATCTAAATTTCCAAATCGTATCGGATTGGGACACAATTTTTAAATTCGAATTTTTTCGTAATTTTCAAATTTCGGATAATCTTGGAATAAAATATGAAAGTTGATAACAAATTACATAATTTGAGTAAATAGCTATAGAAATTGGAATATTTTGAAAGTTTTTTTATTTTGGGATTAAGTTCAGAACACTACGGAAAAATTCGGAATTATGAAATAGCTAAATGCATTCAGACTTCCTTTTCAATTTTTTGGAAAATATTCAAATTCATATTCGAAAATTTTACTGTTGGAAATCGAAGACCCAATCAAACTTGCACTCTTATTAAATATCATCATCAAAATCATCCTTACCAAAAATTAGTCAAGTTGGCAGTCGTTTTACCATTTGATTTTTTCTTGTGAAAATTTTCATTAGTTATAGGATATATTGTTTTTGCCATTTGTTTTGCTATAGTTACACGATTAACTGTTATTTGATTTGACTAATTTTTTTTTGCAAGGATGGTCTTCGAATGAAGTAATCAATTAATATAAGTATGTAAACAAGAAAAGCTAAAAAATGGTTACAACATTAAAAAAAAAATTCACACAATTGTAGTAGCATAGCAACCTTCAATCTGTTGAATGTTTTATCATTCCATGGTATAACATAGAAACCTTCTATCGGGTCAGGTTCAGGTCAAATGCTAATATATCATCACCGCTCGATATCTGACTCGAGTTTTCTAAAAAAACCAGCTCCATATCCGTTTACAGTCCTCCTAACCGATCGAATTAGGCTTGGGCCTCCGCTGGAAACCGAATAAAAAGGGCTTTTTGCCAATATACTCCTGTCCTTTTCAAAATCTCTGTTTTTTTTTTTTTTTCCAGAAAGGCATCAATTTGTTAGAAATTATAAAGGCTGAAAGTGATAAACTTGTCCAATTGCGATGAGCGGCCTCAGCCACACGTTGATTTGATAAAGCTGGGTATAAGTTCAATCTCCTCTGTAACGGTTAGAGGCTGTGGACGCTTCGGACTAGATTGCTCGGGCTGCTACCTCACTTTTTCTGGTCAGAAAAGAACTTTCATAAAAGCCCAAAGGCACAAACAATACTGCAAGGCAAAACCAGGCAGCAAGGCCGAATGGAAAACACACTGGAAAGACACACCCAACATGGGATAGTCGCCAGCAAACCTAACAGCAGAAAACATCATGCGTAACTTCGAAGGGTGGGCATGCAAGCAATGTTTTAAAAATCTTCGTCTAGCGCCGCTTAATCTATTTATGCGGTTGGTCATCTTCTCAATTAATCTTTAGACATTTCAAAATTAAGAAATGGTCCCTAGAATTGCCTAAGCGCCTGACTAACCCGACAAGACATGTTTAGGTCGGGACTCTCACTTAGTCAGAAAATATATAATTTTCACTTTACATTTTATTTTTCAATAAATTGTAAGAGACATGTTGAATACTTAGATGAATACTCATTATATGCTTGTTCTTCATGTTTTCAATATGTTCTAAGAGCATTTTTAAAGAAAATGTTAAAAGATCTAAATCAGCAATAACAGTAAAAAAGACAACATTAGTGTTTCCAATTGAAATGTCAATACTTATGTGACATGACATAGAGTGGCAACAAAAGTGGTTGCTCTTAAATTTGACAACTTCAAACCATTTTTAATTGATTAATAAATGCTTATTATCATTTTTACTATTGTTTTTTGTTCTAAAATATTCATCACAATTATGAAAAGTAAATAATGTAATAAATAATAGTTCAATTTGACATATCGAGTGGAGAACAGAACTTTAAGAAAATCAAGGGAGTTTTAACGAAAAACTCACAATACTGTTCACTTTAACGAAAAACCACATTTTTACACTAAAAAGTCAATCCTGGTACAATTCACTTTACCCTTTATTTTGTCTTTATCGTTAAAACTCAAAGTTTTTAAGCTCTTTTTTTTAGTTTTCCTAAAAATCAAAGCGCCACTTAAGCTTTCAACTTTAAATTTTATGTTCAAAATTTGAAATCTTTTTTGGAGATGCTCCAATACTTTATAATCTATTTGTCATTTTATTTTGTAATTTATGGATCTAATACAATTATGTATTTTTTAAGTTCAGACATTTATTTATATGTTGTATAATAAATTTAATTAAAACTGAAAAAACCTGCCTAGGTGCTAGGCCTATGTCTATCACTCGACTAGTGCCTAGTGTCATTAGGACCTTGCATGAGAGAGATTTTCAGTGTACCCGAAATACGAACACATACGCGAAATGTTATTTTGTGAGTGGAAGGACACTTGAAATAAAAAAATGAAAAAAAACTTCCCTCTACTTGCATAATAACATATGACGTACCAGCTTATATTCTGGACACATTGAAAATCTCTCCTTGCTCATGAGAGGACAAACACAAGAGAAGTTCTCACTGACAAGCTTAGTCAACCAAATAGGGAAGACCCTCCACAGTCAACGACTTTGCAAGCACCAACTCATCCCGGATGGCTCTCATCTCCGCCAACAGATGAGAGATCATCATTTAAGCATCAAAAGATTAAGGGATTCTACTCACATGGAGGAACTCCATAGCTGCTCTATCTGCACCGATTGCCACCTCCAAAGTCCTAATGATATGAAAATAGGAGGAACTCTACAACTGCTCTATCTGCAGGGTCAGTCCTGATATTTTTGAGGCCTTGGGGGATGCCAAAAAATATGCCTTAACTCCATATAAGAATTTTTTTTTTTTTGTCTTCACACATAAGATTTCGAAAAAATTACACTTAGAAAATGACTTCAAATTCAATAATTTAGAAACGCAGAAAAATCAATTTATTTTGTACTAAAAGAAGGGAACCAAAAAAATCCTGACTTACAAGTTGATAAATGATGAGTTTTGTTTTCTGAATTTGCTTTTAATGGGCACACCACATGTTTAATTGACCAGCCAAGTTGCATTATGACCGGTGTGCAAAACCAATTCAGGTCGCTACTGTTTTCTGAAGCCAAATTCAACATTTGATTGCGAGCTAGCCAAAACTTCAATATCACTATCCATCCATCAAAAGAGCTTGTTTTTCTCTATAAGGTTGTCTTAGGTTTTTATCAGCATAGAACACAGGAAAAAAATTACATGATGATTAGGGTGTGGGTTTATTGATAAAATTTATTTTTATTATTAATTTTATTTTATACTTGATGGTAGTTATGCAAAATGCTAATAAAGACATATCACGTTCAAAGTCTTAGTTGGATGTAGAAATAGATTATTTGAGTCAAATAAAATTTGCCATGAAATTTCTCATTTGGTTTTAATGGCCGGTCCAAGAGCCAAATAAAAACTGAACTTAGTCAGTGTAGCTAAATTAGGATTTGATAGGACTTTAATAGACTTTAAAATTAAGGTGTAGTCAATTAGGATTTGAAAAGATTTTGAAATCATGTTGTTGTCAAATTAGGATTTAAGAGGATTTAAAAAAATACATCTAATCTAGGGGTACTAGTCAATTAACATTTTAAAGAATACATGTAAATCTAGGAGCAGTGAGAATGCAAAAGATTTGGTAGGATTTTAATGGGTGAGACATTTTGATGGATTTGAAGGTGAATGGTATATATAACATATGCTCTCAAGAATCCTACCTTCCAACCCCTTCATCTTCATCTATACCTTCCTTATCTTGGGAGCATATCTCATCGTCCTCTTTGACTACATCTTCTTCATCTCATCCATCATGGAATTTTTTTTTTTTTTTCAAATTCTAATCACAAACAACTATTAGGTTTTGGCAAGTTCTAATCCCTAATTCTTAAATAAAATCCGCTTTCCATGATTAGTGAACTCACAAAACAAAATTCTAAATTAGATACAGAGGACTCTGCACTAGTGGAAAAAAATGTTGGCTGCTGTTGTAGTGTCCTTGGCGTCATCTCACCTTCGCACTCTTCCTCATTTTTTTACAAAATTACTGCCTGCCCCCAGCCTCAACTTTCTTTTATAGTTACACCCTTGTGGCTCTCGGAATGGGAAGCTCATGGCTCACACTTTCGCTCGCTCGAGCCAATCTCGACCTCACTCACTTTTCTGGCATCGACGCCCCTGAGGTATATTTCTCCCTAACTGAACACGCACGGATCTCCAATTCTTCTTGCATTTGCGATCGGGGTCGATTGGTCTGTAAGGACCTGTATTTTCAAAAATAATTATATATAATTAATAATTATGTGTTGTATATACTTATTAATTTCAGAAAGTTTTGTATTACTTCTTATTTAATTGTTAATTCCTTTATTTCATTTTTCTATACTCTAATTTACTATTATTTTGAATCAAATAAGTTCAGTACACCATTACGGAGGTATTTGAACTATATGTTCATATTATTCATTTTCTTCCCTTTTACATTATTTTATTAAACTGTTTGTTATATTCTAATTGGACCAAAACCATAGCCAATTAAAAGGCTTTTACATCATTCCTATCGAAGAATTAGCCGACTTTGTATAGCTATAAATAGAAACCCAGGGCTGTGGAGCGGTGCAGTCTATGTACTGAGTAAGGGCTAGAGAAAGTGGTGAGAGAGAGAGAGAGAGAGAGAGAGAGAGAGAGAGAGAGAGAAACCATAAACCGGAAGTGAGAGAGGGCTGTGGAGTCCATTTGACTCAACCTGTATCTCGTTGTGTATGGGTAAACGATTTCCATACTTTCATTTATCCTCTCCATAGTTGTTTCCTTTCTTATTGTTGTCTTGGATTAGCTACTGTTATCCAAAACTACTTTATATGCAAGCTTCGTATGCAGCTGTGTTTATTTGTGCAAAACCAGTTTTATATGAAGAACCAAAATATGCATATGCTTAAACCCTATTTTGGCACGTAAGTACTGGTATGCTTATTTGGGTATTGTTTCCTACTGGCTATATATATTTTGTTATAAAAGATGATATTCGAAAGGCTGCACATATGATATCAATTTACCAGTTGTTGGGATACTATCTTTTATAAATTGGTTCGACAAATGGAATTCGGTTGGAGATTTCTATTTTCCCAAAACAACAACCATACTTTTGTGCTATTTGAAATGAAGCATTCTATTGCATAATACAAAGAGTTTAATATACGAACTTTTACATATCATTCATAATACTAACGGATTAGTGCTTTTATCTAATATATAGCTTGTCTGAAGTATGTTAATGTTTATGTATTTTGAACTATACCTTTGCTTATTTTATAAAAGTATTCTAGTTCAAAAGTTCCTTCACTGATGACCATGCTATTATAAATTAAAAGAGATTATATTCATACACTTCAAATTACTTCTTCCACCCCTTTTAATTTTTTTAATATTTTATACACATCACTAACACTTGATAGAAAAATATTTCTATATAAAATTCTAAAGGCTATTAAAATCTTTTGAAATTCGTCACTTAAAAAATTTATTAAATCTAAAATTCAAATTAATTACATCTCTTAAAACCATCTACAACGCTTGAGTTAAAATTTAAAATTTTTAAAGCAAAAAATTTAGGATTTAATCCAATATATTTTTTCTACTTCAAACTTTGTGGGTTAAATTATTAATTGATCTTGATTTTAATAGACGGGCCAAGACCATATGAAAATTGCTTGATTGATTTAGGATAGTGGTTTTCACATTTATTTTTATTCCCCGCACTCTTAATTTTTTAATCCATTCCAGGTCAGAAATTAAGAAGAGCGTAACATTTAAAAGATGAGTGTGTGAAGGAGCTACCCTTGATTTATTCAGATTTCAGCGCCACCGACACGACGCGTAGATCTCTCTCCCTTCCCCTCCCTCTCTGTAGAAGCAAGAGCAGTGCAGGAATCATGGGTTCTCTGCCACCTTTTTCCGGAGACTTCATCAATCCGCATTCTCCTCCCAATACCAAAACCACCACCACAACCCAATTCTCCTCCTCCGCCGCCTCCCCCTCCTGCATGGACGAAACTACCCTCCTAAACCTGTTCAAATCCCAACAGAGCCACCTCAACTTCTTCTTCCAGCACCTGGACCTGCCCCGCACACTGGCTTTCACCCAAACCCTCCTTCTCCAATCCTCCGTCGGCGCCACTATATTTTTCTCAGGTGTCGGCAAGTCCGGCTTCGTCGCCCACAAGATCTCCCAGACTCTTGTCTCCCTCGGCATCCGCTCAGGCTTCCTCTCCCCTCTCGACGCCCTCCACGGCGACATCGGCGCACTCTCCAAAACCGACGTTTTGGTCCTCTTCAGCAAGTCCGGCACCACCGAGGAGCTCCTCCGCCTCGTCCCCTGCGCCAAGGCCAAAGGCGCCTTCCTCATCTCCGTCACCTCCGTTGACGGCAATGCGCTCGCCTCCGTCTGCGACATGAACGTGCATTTGCCCTTGCAGCGAGAGCTCTGCCCCTTCGATTTGGCTCCGGTCACCTCCACTGCCATCCAAATGGTCTTCGGCGACACCGTCGCGATCGCGCTCATGGGCGCCAAAAATCTCACCAAGGAACAATACGCCGCCAATCACCCCGCCGGCAGGATCGGCAAATCCCTCATCTTCAAGGTCCGATCTTGCTTTGCTCCAATTTCAATCATCTTCAATCCAATTCTAGGGTTTTTCTTTTCTCCTAATTTTCTAAAATTGCAGGTGAAAGACGTGATGAAAAAGGAAGACGAGCTTCCGGCCTGCAAGGAAGGGGACCTGATAATGGAGCAGCTGGTGGAGCTGACGAGCAAGGGATGTGGTTGCCTGCTTGTGATCGACGCCGAGCACCGCCTGATCGGCACGTTCACCGACGGAGATCTGCGGCGGACTCTCAAGGCCAGTGGGGAAGCTATCTTCAAGCTCACGGTCGGTGAAATGTGCAACAGACGTCCCAGAACAATAGGTCCCGACGCTATGGCGGTCGAGGCCATGCAGAAGATGGAAGCGCCGCCGTCGCCGGTTCAGTTCTTGCCCGTCATCAGTGACCAGAATCAAGTGATTGGGATCGTCACTCTGCATGGATTAGTTTCAGCTGGCCTCTGAAAGATGTGATTTTTTTATTTTTTTGATATTTTTATTTCACGTTGTAATTCATTATTACGCAATAATTAATAATTCTTTGTGTACTACATTTGTACTACGATTTAATGTGACGATTATCGGTTCTTCTCTAGCAATGACGCCCGTTCTTCGTTGCAAAGCAGATTGTTAATATGGTATCGATAAACTGTATCATAGTCGATAACATATTAACAGAAAAAAACGCATCGACATGTTATCAATACAAAGTACAATTTCAGCAGCATTTGCATAACTAACCATCGCTGTCATCACTAATAAGAATTGGACTCTGAGGACATGGTTGTCTCGGGGTTTGATTCTTGGAAGCCAAATGGCTCGAAGAAGATGCCTTGTAATTGTCGGCCGGACGACCACCATTCGGATGCTTTTGAGGAACACTGCTTTTCACCGCAGGGGAGGGAACTTTTTGTCTTCCGCGCAGAAGAATGTTAAGATCTGGTATTACATCGTCGGAGTCTGAGGAGCTTGTTTCACTTGTACTTGCAGATGAAACATCGGATGTCCCCTCCATCATGTCTATCGCCTCTTTCGGTAGAAGAGAAGCATCATTCGTTGTTCCCTCTGCAGCCACTTTCAGCGTAAGAGTAGCATTGCTTCCTGTTGTGTTTGTGCCGATGGCAGGTCCTACTGTATTCTCCTTTGTTTTCAGTTCATTGAAGATTGTTGATCGGAGGAGTGCATGCGCCTTCACCTTATCCATGATGCTAGAGACTGAACTCTTACCGTTTCCAGTGGCTGTCGCAGAGTCAAGGGATCCTGTTGGGTAATCATTTGAATTTGATTTGTTTGAGGTTGTAGATCGCAGAATCCGTGCCTTCACTTCTTCCCTGATTCGAGAAATGGACTCTTTCTGTTTATCGGCGTCAGAGTCACCCTCCACATGCCCCGGTGAATTTTGACTGTTCTTGGGAATATGTGCGCGCAGTGTCAATCCGAGATCATCTTTGCCCCATTTGTAGACTGCGTCAAACTTTTCTTCCAAAGCTTCAACAAGTAGCTGTAAATCGCAGATCTCGTGACGGTAGAGGAAAATCTTGTCACTCCAAGCACAAGAACAGAGCTGCTTTGCGTGTAGCAGACACGAATATCTGCCTTCACAACAAGAACAAACCACTGCAGAAAAATGCAGATCACAGAGACAAATGCTGCATTCCCTTTTGCTTGTAACATTAAAATTTGATTTCATCCTCTCTGATTTTGCAGAGTTGAAGAGATATTTCCTTCTACTGCCTTCAGACTTGAGGCGCGACTACAGATAAAACAAAATCAGGTCATTGAATCAAGTTTGGAGACGCATAACATGTCTCACTAGGTGTAAAATATAAACCAGAGAAAGAAAAGGAAAGATAGAAGACCTAAAAATACAATCCCTTTAATCAAAAAGCAAAACTGACATGATTGTATAGTGTCAGTTCGATAATGTTCAAAATCATGTAGGATATGTAGGATACATTCAGGATCAGCAGTTGACTATAATATGATGCGATAGAATCTGCGGAATTACCTTGAATGCATGTGTTAAGATCCCATCCTTTCCACAGACATCTTTCCAGAATATATTATCCGCAGCGTTCTTCCTGAACAGTGAATCCCATTGTGCCCTCACAGCCTCTCTAGCTGCTCCGAGCAGCAGCTTATCATGTGATATAGATGTTCTCCTCCCCTGTTCACAGTAAAGTTCAACGGCATCCTGTCCATGAGGCAACCAGTCCAAGGGAGCAACACATGCTGTCTCGGAAAAATTAAAACCAGAATCAAATCCTGAATGATAAGCCCTTGGAAGGACAAGAACAAACTCCCCGGGAGACTGAATGCAACGGAAGACTGGTACACCCTGTGATTTCAATGCAGACGGGGATATTTGTTTAACCTGTACCAAAAATTACATGACATGAAAGGTCTCTACATACTAATAGAAGACAACAGAGAAGTTAACATCTCTTGTAAAATACCGGATACTTTGAATGTTGAACTTTGACAAAAATGGGAGGGGGGAATCATAATCCTAGTAGCTCACCAGCACATGATGCAATTCAGGGTGTTCTAGTTTGGATGAATCTGGAAAGGAGCTCCTCACGGTTGCCTCGAAATTAACATAGTATTTACCAGGGACACCATACCAAATTTTAGGAGCACCCAGATGCAAGTAAGACAGTGAGTATAAGCGGTGCTCTTCAACTTTCTGTTTAAAAATTCATAGATTATATATCAAAACATGATCAACAAACTAAAAACAACACAAGGCAACCACTTACGTTATCTATAAAGTTCCAAAAGAAAACTTTATCCTACATTTTTTTTAAAAAAGATAACATTTTCAGCAACAGATGCAACATGAGAGCCATAGAAATTATCAAATCTTACCCAATGAAAAGATGAAAAGCACATTCCTACACGAGTCCGAGGCGCCAAAATATGGCAAGTGTCATGGCTTTCAAAAGAAAGAAGAGAACCAGGTAATCTGGGTAGATTATTTAGGTTCCAACCTGAAGCTAAATATTCAGGGTAATCTGTCTTTTCCAAAGGATTGGAATCACTGGATACTGTTGGAAATCCGCTTCCAAGAGCTTTAGTCTCCAAATTATCACCACAAAGCACCTTCAAAGTACACCAAGATGACAATTAACAGCAAGCTTCCACAGTAGAAAAGCAGAAGGTAACAAAACGATTGTCCCAATTTCTGAACGCACCTCAATTTCTTCAGTTGGGTTTTCAGCTATACGTTTATATTCAGCGTCAATATTCTCCAGCGATGGCACCCACTTCTCTTGACCACCAGTGACTTCACTTTTGCGGAAATACTGACGCTTGAAATCAGCTGCATAACTCTTAAAATTCTCAAGAGTGAATTCTTGTCCAGGTTCTGTTTCAAAACCTTTGATATAAGAATCTTCAGTTTCACCTGGACTTGAGGTAGATCCACAGTCCAATCCCACTGTCAAGATTCTTCTCCTCTTCTTTTTTGGGCTTTCATTCAAGCCAACCATTTTACTCGGTGAATACTGTTTTCGTATCCCATCAATTCGCTGAATATGGGTAGAAAATGTAGAACTTTTCCATATTTTGTTTCCTTCAATAAGACATGGAGGTTTCCAGGAAGAAGGAGGAATAATACGACAGATACCATATTGCTCTGCTCTTGCACGTATATTTGCAACATACTTAAGAGTGTCTTTAAATTCCTGCCGGACAAAATCAAACTCCTTTAGAAATTGAAGGATTGAAATTTTATAAGCAAAAAATTGAGCATTAAAATTTTAAAACAAAGGATTCAGCGAATATGTCAGTCCCAAAACAAATGAAAATGTCGTAAAAGTCAGAAAAAGGATCACCTCTTCTGTAGGGTAGAAAAGAGGTGCTTCTTCAAGGACATCTGTTCTTGCATCTTCAGGACGCCACCTTCCAGTCACCTATTTCAAGAATTCACAAACATTTTTTTAAAAACAAAGGCGAATGCAAAGGTTGAAACTAGTACCTAATAACTATACAATTCAAAGGGAAGAGAAACAACTTAGTGAATGAAAATCAACCTTCAGGCAACCACTGCAATCTGGACATCCGTGAGTAACACCTTTCGGAAGGCAATATTTTGTAGCGGGTTCCTGAAAATGAAAATGTATGTAACTTCAGGAAATGATTAGAATAAAACCGTAGTGAAATTGTCGTACAGTGGCTCTCAACATTTTTCCTTTTGACAATTGATAAGAACACAATACATGCACCAGCAGGGGATTGAGCACTGAATCTCACCCTTCACTACTATTCCTAAACGGAAAGGAGGTTATAAGGCTCAAAGACCTCAATATTTTCAAGTACATATTTGCGAACATTGATTACCACTTTAAAAATGTTAGCCATAAACTTAAACCTACTCAACAGTATAAGAACAAATACTACGAAGGTACATACAACTTCTCCACTTTAGATAATATTCCGTTTTTCTAAGCACTAAAATCTCGTCCTTTTTTTATTCCAAAAAAAAAGTCTCGGTATCATCATATAAAGCATATAAATACTCTATTATGTAGTTAAGATGGTGATGAACCATGTAACCTGGAGTTATTACTCTCTACACATATATACAAGCTCTTAATCAGCATACATAACCAAGTTAAGACTCAAGTGTGAGGCAGTAATATGCTTTAACTGCAGCAAATAAATATTCACACGCGCGCGCGCACACATACACACAGAGGAGGAAGAGAGGAATAGACCGTATTAAACTGTTCACAGTCAGACTCCTCTGAGTTGAGATCACTTTGGTCGAAAAGTATCCATGGCCTTTGTCTTTTCAACTTATCCATGTCAATCAGGTCAGACATGGTATCCATCTGGACTGGCTCTTCATTAGAAGCATCAACAAAGGCATTCTTGGTTTCTTCAACAGTTTTTACTCTCTTCAGCACAAAGGATGTACGACACACAAAACCAGGCGGAACTGAATTATGTGCCATATTCTCACAATGTAGATAAGTCGTTGTTGCATTCTACAACCAACGGTGCTGCAAAGAAAAGTGAAAAATGAAAAAAACACTTGAAACAAAATCACACACTAATGAAAATGATTGATGAATATATTTATTCACAATCTAAAACAGCGTATTGAGAAAACATCGAAGTGGATTGTTCAACAGTTCATATAAGCTGCTCATGTTCTATTCTAAAGGATAACTAACTAACAAGAACATATTATCTCAAGATATCCAACAACACAACGACAAAAACCGAAAACAGGCATTGATCTAATCATACAAATAAGGAGATTGCGGTTTACAATTACAACCTTTGATTATGTCATCTCTTTTTTTTATTTCCAGTGATGCTTTTGTTTTCACTAGCATTTTTTTTTATATTAGAATTAAAAAGTGGTAATTTAATTGGTACAATTGAATGTTATCTAGCTCAGTAATATACACAAGTGCGGCGGGAAAATGTAAAAAATATACAAATAGAGAGAAAAAAAAAGTGAATAAAACTGAACAGATAATAGAACAAAAAATGTAATTAGACTGAAAAATCAAACAATTCAGAATCATCAATCCCATCCATCCATGCGAACAAATCTTCCCTACCCATGAAACCACTCAGCAAAAATATTAATTGGTTTTATTCCAATTTGATAAAAATTAAAAACCCAGAAGTTTAAAGAATCACTTAGCACCACCCAGCAGTTCTTCATCAGTATCATCACAAAATACACCAAAAAAGGAAGAAAAATAAAACAGGAAAAAAAAAATACTCCTACGTTTTGCAGGGAGCTGAAATTAATGCTTACCCAGAAGCTGAAATTGGCGGGATTTGTTCGTCCTTCTGTTGAAATCCAGGTTCTTTTTATGGCTGGGCAAATGAACTCGAAAGGAAGACGACCATGGAAAAGGAAAACGTGCTCGAGTCCGAATGGCCGTCTGATCTTGAATTGGATCACACAATGCGGGTTCTTGTAGCTCCACGATGGGCTTTTCATCATTTTAGTACACCATGTTTAACTCTTTGGTGGCCCAAATAAAGACTGATGGGCCTATGTGCAGTTTGTTCACTTTTTTTTTTCTTTTCTCTATGAATTCTTTTAACAAATCAATATTCCAAGAGGACGGACGTATACCTAAGGCTGTATGGGTAACTCTCAATTCAACCGTCACTTAGTTTTACGGTCACGGTTTAGTGATATTTTTCTTTACGTATAAATGAAATATCTTATGTTTGGTTCTCGTCAAAGGCTAATTCGAACAAAAGTATTATGGCTAGCCTATTGTGAAGTTGAGTCCGCTCCCTCACCCAAGTGTAGATAATATCGAATGTATTTATAAAATTCCTCTTAGTCCAATCTAAATTTTAACATAGCCGGGTTGTATGAGAGTCTTGTAATTTTCGAGTTTTCTAATAGGCTTGTACGTAATGTAAATTCAACTCAACCGATGTTGAAGTCATGGGTCTTTCCTAAACTATTCTAATCTCCATATAGGGAATTCATATTAATTTGTGTGCAAGAGGACGGACATTGTCTTAACAACTAGCCTAACTAATATATATATATATATATATATGCTTTTATAAATTTTGATACAACCTTCTTTGACATTATTTACTAGGGTTAGTTGTACATGAGAGTGCGTAGAATTTATTCTTGATCGTTGGATGTGAGTCTTATCATAATGCACAAGTGACGCGTAATCATATCAACCTTCTTAACATTATACAAAGGGATAAACAAGGTGTTCTATCATGTATAATTATTTGTTGGTGTACGTGTAATGTTGAAAATATGTATGTTAATCTGAAATCTTGAGGGTTTAACAAAGATGGACACATTCATTACATGGTAGTCATACGATTAATCCCCCTTGTCATATCGGACATTAGGATTTTTTGTCATTTGCAATGCATCTTCAATCTGGTTTTCTTCTTTCTATATATTTACGTGTAAGCAGATTAATTAATTCATCATTATTCTTAATAATATTGTATACATGTAAGTGAATAATGTCTATGTAATTTGACTAAAATGAACGCTAACCACCAAGGAAAAAGCAATACCCAATTAGAAGAAACAATAGTTTACACTTCAAAGTTATTTTTATTACATGCATGATTTCAAGTATGTATAAATTTTTAAATAAAACGTATTCTTCATTGTCCTACCACTTATGATCTGTCTGTATATTTTGGTATAAAACCTTTCGTTGTGTAGACTACACTCATGATTGTCCTGTCAAAATCAATAGAACAAAGAAGGAAATTGGTTTAAGTTTTCGAACAATAATTATAAACAGACAATACAGCTATGGTCCATGGTGCCAGGAATTAAGAATAATGTACTACTGCATACAGCAAGGACTGATGAAGATATATGGTTTCAGTATCACGTGTCATCAGAGAATGTTGAGAACGTAAATTCTATATATGTCGGGAAATTAAAGGATTTAATTTGCATGTTCATAGAATTTTGGCTACTCCTCGTAGTGTCAATTAATTTTATAGTATGGAAGCTCAATTTTTTAAAAAATCAAAGAATAGATCTTGCCAAAGCCTATGACAGTTTAAAATGGAGCTTCATTATCACTTGTTTGAAGGATATATTGGAAGTATAAATGTGTCTGACACTAAATAAAGAATAATATTATTGATGATATTTATACAAATGGCTGCAGAACTGTATACAAGAGGAAAAGAAAGAAAAAAACCCTAGACACAAAGACTAAGCATGCATAAACCTTTTTCCAATCAAGCCATATACATATATATAGACCACAAATATAAATATATGTCACAAATCAACAAATTGGGTAGCTGTCTAATATTAGGTATGGAATATGTCTGTTTCTTCATTTAGAGCAAAACCATGCTGTTCTCATCCACCTCAAATCTCATCTCGTCCAAATTTGGAGCCACCTCATTGTCGAAGCTGCCGTCTTCTAAATTCATGTCCCATAGAAACCCATAGTCGTAGTTGTTTTTCGCGTTTAATTCAGGGATGGAGGAGTTGGTGTATTTCTCCTGATGAGAAAGCTGTAGGAGATTCAGGAAAGAGTTGCTTTGGTTGTGGTTGTACACACAAGGCATTGTTTGGTCATGAGTTGGAGGAGATGGAGCTAAATTTAGAGGAACAGTGCATGGTGTGGTCTCCAACATAAGATCATGGGGGCTGAGTTTAGTGCTGTTCTCTGCTCCCTTGCCTTTGTGGAAAACTCTGCACAAAACCCAGTCTTCCTGTGAAACAAAAGAACAACATAATAGTGAGTTCAATTCGCAAAAATGCAGTTAAAACATGTAAAAACATTATTAACAAATATACATATGTTTAATGAAATATATAGAATGCTACAACACATAGTTGCGATATGTGAATGATTATAACTCAGTTTCATTAATTAGTATATGTAGAAGTGATATAACTTGAGTTAATTGATGCATCATGTTAACATGCAAGGTGGTGTATTAGATGCATGCACAAAATAGATATCGTACATCGTGTGAATGTTACTATGATGAGTTATAGATACATGATACATCAACTCATACTTTCCCTCCAAATTTTGGACTGTTACAAAATTTTCCATGCATGATGCTGATGCATGAACCCCATACTGTCCTTCCGGTTTCTTGTGATTGATGATCTCTCACTCAAAGACAATTCACTGGAGTGAACGTTGCATTGGTGTATTAATAAAACGATGGGTCTGTTCTCACGTGCAGATTTGAATTTCATGTGACTGAATATTAAACTTTATGTCTTAAGGTGAAGAATATTTGTGGCGTGTGCATGTAAGATATAATACACACACACACACACACACACACACACACATATATATATATATATATATATTAGTTATATTATATGGAAATTAGATAATATATGAACAGTATTAGGAATGAAATTACCTTAGGAGGCATATGTGGCGTCTCCAGCCGGAACTCATGCATAATCCAACCAGTTTTGATTCCATTAGGAGCTCTATTCCGATAGAACACCAAAGTCTTTCTCATCCCTACGATCTCCCCAGTTCCTGGCTCCATCACCATCCGATCTTTCCCAGTGGCTTTCCAGTATCCAGATGTCGTCGCCCGATTGGTCCGGAACCCCGTCGCATACTTACGGTCGCGGAAGCTGAAGAAGTACCACTCATTGGCATTCAGCTTTGCCACCTCTACGGTAACCAAAATAGAATCACAAAAGTTTCACTAATCACCATTATCATTAATCTTACATCATTTGCTATACATACATACATACATACATACATACATACATACATACATACATACATACATATATATATATATATGCATGCAATGCTAATTAGCTAAATAGGAATTTTGGTATATAGCATCATCAATATTCTTGTCACTGAAGTTAACTTCTGGCCAAACGAAAAGTACTTAGGAAAGTCCTATCAAAGAATGGTAGGGTCTGAAAATTGGTCAAAAGTAAGAAAAGTGACATTTGTTAGTAACATTGCTTCATTTTATCTTCTTTTTTTTCACGTAAAAGATCAATAAACTTATTGTTTTCAGTTACCAAATGTGTTGGCAAGTCAAGATCATCTTCATTCGTTCGAGTTATGTCTAAGGAAACTAAGATGAGACTAAGAGATGAGTGATAGATAAGGACCATATCCATTAGGGTTCAAAGGCACAAATAACTCTGATTATCTGAACATGGAGACTTTGATGATATTTTTTATGAATAGTTGTGTGTTGAAGTGATGCATGCCTAAAAAAAAAGGAATTGGGAAGTACTATAATGCACGCCACGTGTCATATTTTCACTGTAGGCAAAACCATGAGTAACCATTTAGTTTATTTAAAAAAATTAAAATAAAATTTAAAGTAACCTATAGATTGTCTTTAAATTTCTGGCTCAAAGGTTAGAGAAATTTCTACCAATTTTTGGTTATACATTTATTTGTGTCTCTCTCTTATATTACAGACGGATGGACTGAAAAGATATACAAAGGCTATAAATTAAGCAGATTTGCTCCTAAGAATAAATTAAAGTTTCTATTTAATTCCTTCTTATCTGATGGTTGAAGATAAAGAAAACTAATTACTATTCAAGGTATCTCACAATTAATACATAGTTTAGAAGACCCTGTCAGATCAGGCCAAGGAAATTAACCATATGACAATAATTGGGACATACGGGTGGTAGGTAGATGATTCCTATGTGAAATAACAAGGATAAGGATAATTATAATTAGTAGCTATTAATGATACACTAAGCACAGAAGATCGATCACATCTAGCTTGCTAGTCATGAAAACATCTGGCCCGTTTATAAACAAAGCAAAGGTCCCACTTCAAATGGACGGTTTCGATATGTATGGGCAACTGGGGACGATTGTTGCACATGACAGCAGGCATCAAATGATCGAATTATAGCCACACGATTTGCATGAAAACAGCTGTGTGTGTGTGTGCGAGAGAGAGAGAGAGAGAGAGAGAGAGAGAGAGAGAGGATATAAGGAATACTTGCGTATATGGAAACTATATCAGCTATTTTTATAATAAAAACTTGAATTATAGTAAACCAAGGGATGAAACAAGCATGCATAGTGCTTACTGTTTGTGGCAAATCGAAGAGATGTGAAAAAACGTATTAGTAATTAATTAATTATTCTCTAGGTTGAAAAGGTAGGAATCCCTATGTCATCTGGTATAGCTAGAGATGCCATACATATTTCAGGAGTCATTCTTCCTCAAAAGTTGCATCTACCCAGCCATGGCCTGACTGACACACACACACGTATACATAATATTTTTAATTCATACATATTATTTGTAAAAGTATAGACATGTAAATGCCTTAATTGTGAACTCTAGTTTAGTCTCAACATTGATGAGATCATGTAATGGTATGATGTTATTAACTTCTTTTTAGGTCAAAGTAGGATTTCATTACTCAAAAAACATAATGACTTACATAAAACCGAAGCGGCATCTGCAAAACCTTATCCAAGTAAAATCACACATGGTATATGCTTAAGTTTGAAGATGAAAATATTATGGATTCAAGTCTCCTTTTTTTTCTTTTTTCTTTTTTTTTTCTTTTTGCAATTATGTATAATTAGTAATGAATTGAAGGCCATGTTATGGAAAAAAAAAAGTTGGCTATACATATGTATATAGAATGAAATCAATAAAAAGAACTGAAGGAAATAAAAATATAGAAAGAAAGAAAATTCCGTTGTCTCTTTTCTCACTGATCTTTTTCGAAAGTCAGTCATCAACTTTCTCTCTGATCTTTTTCGAAATTCATCATGTCATCCACCATGACACAAAAACACCACAACTTAAACAAATCTTTGCGATTTCCGACCCGGAAAAGAAAACAAATCTTTGTCTTGGAATAAAAGATTAATTTCATCGATCTTTTTAATGGTCAATGTTATTTTTCCGAAAAGTACTAAAAAACCATGACAATCCTCATCAACTTGAATCTTGATGGGCGAAAAGATAAAGAAGGAGAAGTGAAAAGAGTCAAGAAACGAAGAAGAAAAAACCAAGGAGATTAGTAAAGTGATTACATATAGAAATAGTAATTAATCAGAGCAATATGTATGTACCGGGAAGCTGCCATGGCTCGCAGGTATGCAAGTCAATTTCAACCAAAGTACCCTTCAAGGCTTCTTCATTCGTGATCTTTTTGTACAAATAATGGCAGACCAGCTCCTCATCGCTGGGGTAAAACCGAAACCCAGGAGGCAGTGTAGCTCCAATGTCTCTCAGCCCCATATTAAATAAAATTAATCCTTTTTAACTAATAAGGAGAGAGCTCAAATCTGTAGATAAAGGATAATTTGGGTTGGTAGCTAGCAACAGAAAAGAAGCACTAGTTCTTCTCTGAACTATTGAAGTATACTTGGATCTTTGGAAGAAAAATTTAGGTTATGTGTGGTGGGGAGATGGAATTTAAAAGAGGCTTTTGATTCCCTTGTTGGAAATATTTAATTTATAGAGGGCCAAAGGTTGGCTAAATATTTATATGGTTAATAAGGATGATGATGTCTCTGTTGCCGGTTAGAATTTCTTAATACAATACCATCCTATATAGCAAAGGTCATGCTTTTGTAACTAGTTAGTTATAGTAAGACGTTTCAAGAAACACCAAAGTTACAAGAAATCTTGTTGTGGGGGGATCAAGGTTACTATAGCAAGATGCCACATATATGGACCAAGAGCCAAACAATTTCATACGAAACCCTCCAAAATCCCCCTTTTTATTTTTATTATAAAATGGGGTTAATTGTCTACATATTTGTCTAAAAGAACATTGTAATTAACTTTTTAGTTATAACATAAAACAAAGGTTTGCCACGAACCTGATAATTTTTGTTAGAGATGTGGTCTATAATATGTAATGAGTATGTGATTGTCTCGATTTGAAAATGTTAAATTTGGAATAATTGAGTAATTTGGGATAGTTGAGTAATTCATTTTGTAGGAAATTCAAGCTCTTCTAAGTCTTGAAGTTCAAGAGCATTTCATTATTGTATGCCTCCTTAGTAACAAGCATATAATATGAAGCTTTTCTGCATTGTCTAATGCTAGTGACGTTTGTGGACAACATGCCTTACTATGATTGAACTATCATTAACTATTAATAATCTTATTATGAAACAAGTGTTTGATCATAATCACGGTAACTAATATTAATAAAATGGTCCGGCCATGCAACTAGGATTTATACCTAGTTTTGATAATAACGTGACATATAATTCTTGATCAAATCAGCTAAACCCCAATCGAATTACCGAAGGCACGTGAACACTTTCATTCATAAGGGATCGAAAATAGACATATCAAGAGAAAATATGATTAATTAACTACTGGAAACAAAATTTAAATTGAATAATATTGTACTACATGAATCATGAACTCAGAAGAGTTCCATCTGTTCAATTTTCTGTCACAGAAGAATATTTTTGGATGCATGTGATTGTAGGGTCACAAGATTGTCCTCGATGGGGGACCCATCAAATGATCTATGACCGACATAGGCAGTGACGGAGCAAGAATTTTACAATAATGGGTCATGATTCGACCAAACAAAAATATTCATTGTACCATTTCGTCGAGTATTTGGTGGAGAGACCTATCAAAATCTACCAATATTCGCCGAAAGCTTGTGATGACATCTATGGTTAGCTGTTGTGTTCTTTTATCTACATCTGCGAAGGTGTGTCTAGGCTAACAGACTATCAAGACCTGCCTGCCAAGTCTTTTTGAGCAAAGCATTACATACGTCGAGCATGCGGTACCCACCATTGGGTTGCACACAAGAAAAAAGAGAAGGAAGACACGGGAAAGAAAGAAGAAGTAATAATAGGTTATAGTTCAACGTTGTTAACTCTTTCCTTAATTGGAGTCAAAGATAAATCTACTAATAAATATCTATGAGATTAGGAAGCTGTTGAGGTCATAATTAGCCGTTGATCCCAAGTTAGCTCCGCTACTGGACATAGGCCCATTAGACACGCAGTTATGCTTATCTTATTCCATTAATTTGATTTGTTATTTTTGCTTCGGGTGAGTAGTGTATAAAGAGCCAATAATAATTTGTGTGGACAAAAGGGTTTTTGTCATGTATCATTCTAATTATAATTGTTCTGCTAATAATATTGAAGATGATGACTGGACTGGGGTCACCAATCAGCATATGTACATATATATGGTTTTTTATCCAGCACAATGACGTCCAAATAAGGATAATGGAACTACAAATTTTGTAATGTGAGCGTGACTGAAAAACCTTAGGATCGAACATTTATGTTAATTAAAGGGACAATTGTACCGTTTGAAATTCCATAGCAGAAAAATAATATTGCTTATGAAAATGGGACCTCTGCAGATGATATGTCATATTCTGCCCACATATGTGGCATAGAAGCACAGACGATGCTGACAGTCACCAAAACGGTGTTTAAATTTGTGATCATGTCGGGGGAAGATAGTGATTAATTACAATAAAATTATTTAGACATACAAAATTTTTACGTTTGTTAAAACACTTTCTAATAAATGTTTTTCAGTATGTGAGGTCAAATGTATTAGAGAGTGCGCTATCCTTGTATGTCAAAATAACATCACCCGTTGCTAAAACTATATTCAACATAATTGAGAATAATATCTGATGCGATTGCTGTGATCCAGATGTTGAACAAGGAGAAAGGAGATTAGCGTGGAGGCTTCATTGGAGAGTATTGTGCATTACATCTGGGCTTTTGTGTACGATGTGGGGATTGTTTCGTTCGAGTTTACTTGTAGGGAAGGTAACCAAGCATAACATTAGGAAGTATTTTTGCTCACCACCATTTGGTGTGGTGTATACTTACCACCTTATTTATCACTGTTAGATGAGTTTGAATTTCAAGATTCGTGTAGTAGATAGGCACAAATCTCAAAATTCAAACTTATCGTGATAAATAAAGTGGTGAGCATACACCACCTTAAATGGTGGTGAGCAAAAATGCACTCCATAATATTATGTGGTTGTGTTTATTGAAAAATAAGGAGGATAGTTTAGCTGGGATCATATTGGCTCAGAGTTTCTTTTCAATATCTTATCTAAGTATGTAAACATTTCAATTGGAAATTAATAAATTCATTTTTTGATAAAAAGAAATAATACAGAAACTAATGTTGAGTTTTACTTTTCTTTTTTTTTCTTTTTTTTTTTTTATGTCAAGAGTTTTACTTTGTAATATATTATATTTATTTGATCAAGGGACGGGGGTATCAAGATCAATATTTGTAGGAATAAAAATAAATAAAAAGAGGATAATGATGGGTCAAGCTGGGTACCTGACATTTCTTGATCAAAACGTAGACTGATGGAATTGATTTAGTTAAATCCTAAATATCGAGTGCAATTAATTTTAATCTTAATCATGACCTTAGACCTAAATTAACGGGAGAATCCGGGAGACATGTGAAATTGCATACCAGAGGTACGCGTCATGAGGAGGGTGACGTGTAAGATTATTTAAAAGAATTATATATGATGATGAATATCCATCCAAAAATCCAAGGAAAGATAATACAAATGATTGTGAGTTTTAGAGTTAGGGTTTATTTCCAATGAGGGAATTTTGTTAGGTGAGGATAATGTTGGAGAATGAGTGACGGCTTGATATTCCTCTCTGGCCCCCAATACTTCCTTGGCCCCCTCTTTCATACTGTCTTTTTACTCAGATTTACTTCCATAAATTAATGGGCTCCTTTACGATACACACATACACCCCCCCCCCCCCCCCCCCTCTCCTCCTCCTCCTCCTCCTCCTCCTCTCTCTCTCTCTCTCTCTCTCTCTCTCTCTCTCTCTCTCTCTCTCTCTCTCTCACTATTTATTTTTTCACTTAACTACAATTTAGTGATATTTTTTTCACTTATAAATGAAAAATCTTAGTGCCAATCTTATAAATGATAAGTTCGATATCAATTTATTCATTCTCGTTACTTAGTATAAATATATCAATGTATTAAAAAAACTTGATACAAGGAAAAAAAATTAGCCAATTTTACGAATATCCATTTAATTAAAACAAGTTCGACCATTTGAGTTTGGATTTATTTTATTATCAATAATTATCTCTTTGATAATAAAATTTACTAATAGAATCTCTTCCTAATTATTTCTTTAATTTATTTCCTATTTCTTTTTCTTTTTTGTTATTTGTTCTTCTTCTTCCTCCTATAGAGACTAGACCTCATTAATATTAAAGGTTAATTGTATTTATCTACCTGTATGACAAATTATTCTTTATAATCAACGTGTATCACAAATTAATGTGTCTCGCTTATAGGTATATTATGTTTTTGTACCTTTTAGTTAGGTTTCATATCTCGCTTATAGGTATATTATCCATTCATGTATGTGATCCTTGAGTTAGGTCGTATATTATGCACGTGGTTTATCTTAGTGTATTAATTTTTTTGTTAGAAGATATTAGGTAGATTAAAAAAAACCAATATTCAAATATTCAAAATTAAAAAATGCAAACAAAAAATGCATGAAATTACAAGGTTTTAGTTATCTACTATTTAAAAAATGTAAGGAGTATTTGTTCAAAAAAAAAATGTAATCAGTATAAAAAAATAAAAGCGAAGAAAATGTAATACTGAACTTAACCTAATAGCATGTTAATTTTATGAACCCAGATCTAAATGTCACTAAAAGAGAATATATATACTAGTTAATAATAGTTAACGTGGCATTTTTTCTCACCACCATAATTATAGTGTATGCTTACCATACAAATAATCATTTGCCCATGTGTCTTTTTACTTAACTTTAGTTAACTTTCAAATTAAAAGTTACATTTTCAATTTTGAAAAATATTAACCAAGATTAAATGAAGGGTACTTTAATGAAAAGCTATCGGTACTGTTCACTTTAACGAAAAACTACATTTTTACATTAAAAAGTCAATCCTAGTACTATTCACTTTACCCTTTATTTTGTCCTTATCGTTAAAACTTGAAGTTTTCAAGCTATTTTTATTAGTTTTCCTTTAAATGAAATGACATGTAACAAATAATTAAGTGTATAGTGAGCATATACCAAAGTTTATAGTGGTGAACAAAAATGCTCCTAATAGTTAATACTGAGTGGACTACTCTAGTCACTCAACAATGAGTTGGCCAATATTAAGTTCTACCTCTTGCGAAAGAATTGAGAAAAAGGAATTAGGAAAATATTGGGATTTTTTAAACTTTAAAGCATAATTTTCCGATAACCACAGTGTTTAATGTGCTAAGTGTAGAAAGAACAATCATACGATATCAGAAAAGGAGATTATATTCACACATCCCTAGGGATGGCAACGGGGCGGATTGAGATTGGATGTGCCATCCTCATATCCGAACCCGTTTATTTTTCCCGAACCCGAACCCATAGAATCCCCGAACTGGTTTTCGATCTCCATAACCAAACCCGTCGGGTGACAGATTTTTGATTGGGGATCGGGGATCGGGGAATGGTTTTCCCCATTATGATATTTATATATTTATTTATATTATTAATACAAATGATACGATGCATCTAATAAGTAATATTAAAAATTTATATTACTAAGAAAACATTTACAGTCTTGAAAATTATATGCATATAATTTCTATTATTAATGATATAAAAGTAAATAATTAATTTCATATTTAATAATGCATGATTATTAACTAACCTTTCCTATAATAAATATTTATATTTTTTTATTCATAGATGAAATGGTTCGGTTTCGGGTATAAGTTTGGGCCGGATACCCCAATAACTATAACTGAACCCGAAACCGAAAAATTTACCCTACGGTTACCCATAACCGTAAAATAGCTGAAATTTTATGCCCGAAACCAAACCAGTTGCGGGGATCGGATTTGACGGGTTAAATTGCATCCCTACGGCCCCAACGTAGTTTCCCCACACACTTTTAATTTTTTAATATTTTTCTATCAAGTGTTAGTGGTGTGTAGAAAATATTAAAAAATTAAAAGAGTGGGGAAAATAATTTGGAGTGTGTGACATAATCTCTCTATCAGAAATTTGCACACATATTGTGCGCGTAAGACATGCAAAAAAATTTCAGAGTAGTGAGCAAATTGTATTCTTTTAACAATGGTAAGATTGGTAAAATATGAGAGTACCATTGTTAAAAGATAAAAGAAATGAGTAGGCTACATGAATTTCTACAAGTTGTTTCTCCCCTTTCACAGGTTAATTAAAATCTACAAGCTGCCAAGGAGGAGCCTAAAGATGAACATTGTAGATGGAGCTTCCTGGTGTTGGTGTTGTGATTCGCAAGCGCCAGTTTTTGGCTGGTGTAGTGGTAAGATTTGATCACACATGCTCACGTTTTTAGGCAAAAGTTACGACGGCTAGAGAGGGATTAACGATGAGAGGTTATTCTAACATTGTTTGAGAATCGATTAACTCTAGATCATTACTTTGGTGTGACTTGACAACACATCTTTTCTTAATTAGATAGTGTAAGAAATAAATTTAATCTTTAACAAGCGAAAAAGACGAAGTCATACTCTGACTTTAATAGTAAACTTCTTTATATTTTGATTGATAATTTGTTAAAGTCCAACAATGAGCCAATTTTTTATTGAAAGTTGTGACTATTATTTATATTGACAAATAATCTATATGAGTCTTCTATTGTTGTTCACATAAAATACCAAAATAATTTCCTTATCAAATTGTAAATGGTAAAAACCAATTTACATACTAAGTCCAATTCCATATAAATTAGGACAAAATAATCCTCTTTTCATATTTTTTGCACCAATTTGAACCAACCAGCTATAACAATAACTTTCATATTCATTTTCAATATGAACCATGTTTCTAGAACAACTTTCAAATTATAACAGAAGTGATCACTAAGTCTTTTTCATCAAAAGAGTTTATCATCACAAACAATCTGCCAATGTGTCACACCCTGGGCAAAGATCGATGGAAAATAATTAATCACACGCCCATGCGCAAATAAAAAATAATAAAAATTTTAAATTCCTCGTTTAATACAAACTCAGCATGTCTATCCCTTGTCTTGCCAAACAATAAAATATTTTTGAATGAATATTAACTTTGTAGATATAGCTGAGCATTTGAATACATATGCGGATGTGTCAAAATATATATGTGATGAGTAGCTTAAGAGCTCTCAAACCGTCGTACCTCCAGCTAACACCTCATCCGAGTAGACTTCCAACTCCAACCGTCGTACCTCCAGCTGTGAATACTGAGGCGACATGGTGGCGTTTTATAAAATAAGGAATGAAAAGTGATGATAGCTAAGTTGACAAGTGGAAGATGACACTAAGCAACTAGAGATAAACACTATAATTAACAGGAATGAAATAAATTGATAAACCTTAACCGGTAAATATTCACATGTTGTTGGAGCTGGTCTTTCTTTTTTATTTATAATTGGTGTTCATAAATTACATTTTATGAAAATATTATAAATTTTAATTCTCATTATCGTGAGTATCCTATATAAGAAAATATTTTCATAGAGATTTTTTGGTATACTTATGTTTTTGCATATTTTTTTATGTGCCACTAATTCATTATAATATATTTAGATACGAACATTTCGGTACATTGGGTTGGTATAATATATTTAGGTATGGACATTTTGGTACACTAGTTTAGTATAATATATTTAGATACCAACATTTTTGTACACTTATGTTTTTGCATATTTTCTTATGTACCACCAATTCACTACGATATATTTAGGTACGGACATTTCGGTACACTAAATTAGTAAAATATATTATGATACGGACGTTTAGGTCTACTAATTAGAAGAAGTTAAATAAAATTAATGAATTAAAATGAGTATAAATTTAAAATTTAATGTAATGACATTAAATAAGATATCTATTAAATATTAAAACAAAAATGTAATATGAAGTTGAATTAAGTACACATTAAGCGACTAAAATCAATATTCAATCTAACACCAGGTTTTTATTAAATTTTAATCTTCTTGAAGGATTAAAGTTCAAAAACCCCTAAAATATACTAGTAAAACTTTTCAATTAAAACTTGAATGTAAATAATATAATTTAAAATACGGGGCTTCACGCAATAGATTTCAAAATGTAGAATCAAAGAACCATTGATGCAAACATAATACATAACGGATTCTAAGATCACTGATATCTAATTTGTAGAATCAACATTGTGATTCTAAGATTACAGAACAACTATAACTATTGGGTGATGCTACCCACACACCTCTTCTTATCTTTTACACACATTTTTAATTTTTGGCCATCGAATCGAATGAATACACATAATAGTTAGCAACATCTGATCGCACTCAGCTGCCTAGACTCACACAAGCACATAATTGAGTTCTATTCCTTTTCAATACATGTCAAACCTACAATCCGAACTAAGGACGGGTTTTTGGAGTTAGCTCACCCTCATGGGATCACGACCCTTTGTCCCAACCATTGTAGCACGTGTGTCGCCCAGGACATAAGAGGCATGATGACTTGACGTCATCCTTAACTTCCTCTAGCTTATCACTGAAAATCTACTCAGGGTTCCAAACTCAATGGTGGCAACTAAACACAAGGGTTTCACTCGTTGTCAGACTTAACCCAACACCTTACAGCATGAGCTAAAGACAGCCATGCACCACCTATGTATGCGCTCCCGAAGGCACCCCTCTCTTTGAAGAGGAATCGTAGCATGTCAAGCCCTGGTAAGGTTCTTTGCTTTGCATCGAATCAAACCACATGCTCCACCGTTTGTGCGGGCTCCTGTCAATTCCTTTGATGCTCATGCTTTGACTCAACTCATGGGCGTTATTACATATTGTGTCGCACTTCAGAAACAAAGCCAAAATCTTGAAGTGGCACAAACATGTGCATGCTTGTGTATAAAATCATTAAAGTTTATCCACCGTAAATCATTTTGGTCATTCTTTGAAAATATGCCAAATCCTTGTTAAATAGAGGGGTTGATTTGACAAAAATACCCTTAAAAGGTAACCACTTGGTCGTGACAATTTAACGAGAATATTGACAGATTTTCAATAAATAACCAAAATGATTTACAGTGAATAAATTTAAGGACCACTTCTATCGATTTTTATTGTCAAAGACTAAAGCGAAAAATTATGTTAATCTTAACCACTACAAAATTTGCAAATGCCAGTATACCCCCTGAACATCCTTTGTTTGCACATAGAAAAGTGGGCCTAACCCTAGTTTGTATCATTGTAGGTAAGGCTCAATCCAGTCACTAGTTTCCAATCACATCCCTTCCAAACGAGTTTCAGCTTTCAAGTGTGCATTGATGCACATGTGATGAATAATTAGATATATATTACTAATCAATACCATATCATTTCTTTGGCCTACAATGTAACATTTTAGGGTTATTATACCATCACTCATTGGTTAATTATAACAAAAATACTGTGAGAACATAATAGTCTTCGATCTCTTCCCTTCTTCGTCCATAATTTTCTCCTATAAAGTAAGGAAAAATACACACAGACATATATATATATATATATATATATAGGAACTGGATCCCCTTCGGATCCAAAGAAACTGAACTCACTAATCAATGAATCTGGGACGTTGACTTTGATCCAACAGCTACAATTATTATAACATTTAGAGGGGCCATCTATTTGTAGTTGTTGGATCAAATTTCAATGGCCCAAATTCATTGATTAGTGGGCTCAGTTTATTTGGATCTGAAGGGAATCTGGTATAGTTACTAATTGAAAGTCTAAAATGTTATTAGTTTTCAAATTTTTATTGAAGTTTTTTGACTTTATATACATCAGCATTTTTGCATTTAAAACATATATATTGGCCAACTAATATCGGTGGCTAAAGATTGAATCCTAATTTATTCATATATTATATGAGAAAAATTAATTTTAGTTCAATTTTGTGAACTATTATTAGGTATAGTTCAATTTTACTTGATTATTGAGTTATGTGAGATGACTCATGGTCCACATCAGTTTATTTTTATCCTCTTGCCAAATTTATCGTTAAATTGATAATATTATCCCTTATTGATAAGATTATCTTATGCTTAATGATAGGATTAATTATAAAAATTTAGATCTCTTTCATCTTCTTTCCTGCTCCAAAAAGTTTCTTATTTCTTCCTTCTCTATTTCTCCCTCAAGATATCTTCTTTTTTTTCTTTCTCCTCCCTGCTCCCAATCAAAGATGTCCAAGAGAATTTTATAGGCTGTAGGAGTGGAGCTGTGCATGCTTCCGTAGTTGCAGCAGAAAAGTCGCTGTCTAAATATGGCAAGATGGTCAAGTGATGCTCAATTTTAGGAAATTGATTCTTCGACAACTTTACCTTTAATAAAATTTTTGAAAATTTTGTTGTTAGATTCCAGAACCAACCACCTTTTCGAAAGATAAGTATCCTTCCTTTATCCCCCTTCACTTTTTACACTTTAGAAAAAATTGCAATCTACGATGAGACCTGATGGGGCTAGCAGTATATGACTAAAGTTTCCCACGTAAAATTTTTGCTTTTGGAAACATTGATTAATTTACAACTCAAGAAAGAGACCCCATCAATTGAATTTTAAAACAGTAATTCACAAACCAATTAACGGTTCCGGTTATTTCAGTTTGTTAAAGGATAAAGTACTGTTGTGTTTTTAACAAATCAAAGAAACATATGAACAATTTTTCCTATCCCAAATATAAAAATTATTAATACTGAATTCAGCCTTAGTGATTACATCCACTAAGAAATTTGCTTCCCTAAGCACATGCTTCCAGGAAATAGACTCATACGAAGACGCCAGCCATTTTCTGTCTTCAGTGACGGTTTTCAACCTCCATGGTATTGCACACATTTCTTAAATTGCATCAATGACCAGTCCTGAATCTCCCTTCCACATACACGTTCTTGAACCTCTTTCCTTTTGCAGTCCAGAGAGCATCCCTTAGAGCCAAAGCTTCAGCCACAAATGGTGTTCTCTCACAGGTTTCTTGCACCAGAAATAATGATTGGGTGCCCCTCTTCATTTCTAATCACAAACCCCGCAGCCGCTTTAAAATCCACCCCAAAAGCCATCAAAATTGATTTCAAAATATCTGCTTCTGGTGGTTCCCATCTTATCTTCAGTTGATTCTACCCAGTAGCTTTTTTTTTGAACTTTTGCATGCAGAATCATTTCCAATATCCGCCCAAAATTGGAATGTACGTGTGGAGCATTTTTCAGGTTAATTTACCGATAAAAATTTGTGGTTAATTTAGAATCTTTGAAGGTTGATTTCTGTAATTAATGTTGAAAGGGCAGTATTGTCCTCACGCCCATTATTGGAATTGAGGATGATACACTTACACAATTTCCAAAAGGCACACTCATTTTACTTTTCACACACCTTTCTAATTTTCGATTATCGGATCAGGTGAATTGAAGAAAATCAACGGATATAAATTAACAAGGGTTGTGTAAGAAGTAAAATGAGATGTGTGAATAGCACATCTCTTTCAGAAATATCAAAATTTAATCAAAAGTATTACCAATATTTTATTAGCTTGGAAAAATTTCTTTTATTTCTAACCCCAAAAGCTACGGCTATACCCGTTATTGTAAAAAGTGCTTTCTCAAGAGCTTTCGTATGGAATTGCATGTTAGTTTAGTTATCATTAAGTACCTGATTTAACACAAGCTTCGACAACAAGCTAAATTCTAATTTTGCTCCCTGTCAAAAAAGTTAGATAGGTAGCTATACATATTATATAGTCCTGTATATGAGTATGATCTGGAATAAAATGGCAGTCTCAAAGGTTTAATTATGTGATTAGTGTCAGATACACCCAATTAACACGGTATGTCTTTATCATAAAGAACTTTAAACAAATTAGAAAAATGGAACCATATCGAAAAGATTCTGATGCTTGAAAACGTGGATATTGTTTTCTACTAGTATAAGCAATTAAGTTTGACAAAAAAAAAATGCAATTAAGCATCGTTTCACACATAGCTTGATGTGATTCGGAGTTAATTATATATAAATTACATTCTGATCGATGGGACACAATTAATCTTTTCTTTTTTTTTCTTTTTTTGAATTTGAGAGGATATTTATACTTGTTTAAACCAAAAGTACAAGAAGAAAGTTCGAACTTATTTAGATACAAATATGAAGTATATTGTTCTAACTAACTTGATTAAATGTAGGTATATGGTCGAACAAAGTTCATCTAAAACCAATAAAGATGCGGAAATAATATTGAAGATCATGAATTACTTGTGAAGATATGGAATATTTAGTTATGGTTAAACATGACTTGTATAAATGACCTTCACTGTTATTGACAAGGTTATAAATTAGATTCTTCAGCTTCCTAATAAAAAGCAAATACTTTAGTGCATGTTCATGTTCATGTGTTGGAAATCAAAATAAGCATTTTAGCAATTTAGTTTATTTTTATGTTAGGGTATGTTATGTTATTAGGGTTTTAGATTGCTCTCCATTTTCTTTCATGATTACATCTTTATAAGTACATACACTATGTAACTTAATAGAAAAATTTAGTAAGATCTTGTTGTTTCGGGACAAAATCTTCTTGGTAATTTTGTGATATTTATCTTTAGTGTGTATAGAATAAGATTCAAAATTTTGAAATCAGTTTGTCTTCTATTTCGTAAACTAACTCACCATCTGATCCAGGTTTTGAGTTGGTTTTCATGAGCTTCAGCATCGTGACTTCGTGAATTCTGCAATAGTGTGCCAACTAGTCGGTGAGAAAGATGACAACAACAACACCAATATAAATTTGTTAACTTATTAATTAGCAATGTTATTGGGGGAAATACTGTGGAGCCACAAAATAATTGTGCTTCTTTGGATGTGACTCAGAACGCATCTTCTAGCAACAGGTGGCAGCCGATATTTCTGATTTGTATTACAGAAAAAGAGAGAGCAAGAAAGCGTGTGTGTGGAGGTTGAAATTTGAGGTGGAATAAGTTCGACCATTTGAGTTTAGGTTTATTTTATTGCAATTGATTAGCGCCGCCGAGTAGCGAGCCCACGTATATGTCGACAGAGAAGCTATTGGAAGAGAAAAAGAAAAACCCATGCATATATAACTATCACATGAGGCAAAACTTTTGAACAAAACTATTTATAGCAATCATTACTGAATACCAAGCTTACAATATTTCATCCATTCTCGATATTTGATTAACAAAGTATCTACCAAAGATCGACATATATTGAAAGTATATCCATAAAGTCTTACGCAATATGTATTAATAATATATCAGATACTACTATAAACATCAATTATTGAAGATGCACATTATCATATCAATGATATATAAATCAAGTATAAAAACCCAAGCCGCACAGCTTGTCATCTAAGGGCTAGTTTGGGGTTTTGGCACTTAAAAAAAAAAAACAACTTATTAAAAATTTCGAACATCAAATGTGTTTGTTAAAACAAAAAAAAAATACTTTTAAAAAAAAAATTGATGCCAATGCCAGTAGATAAGCATAGAAAAACAAAAGCATAAACTACCATGCTTCTAAAAAAAATTTTTTTTTTTCAAAGCATAATAATCAATGTCCATTTCATGAATTTTTCAAATGGCAAGTATACCCGCACATATTTTATAAAATTACAATCATTGCCCCTACATTATGTTCTTTAAAAATTATTATATCACATTAAATATCATATCATTTTTAGTCATTTAACAAATTCACAACAGTTTATATAAAAGTTTACCAAACATTTGGATACTCAACAATTTTATTTTATGTTACTCTCATATTACAGCAGAAGCAGTTTTTTTTTTTAAAGCACAACAATATCAAACTAACCCTAATTACGTAGAGGCTGATTGCTCCATGCATTATTTGCTTGGAAATCTAGATTTTCGTAGCTGTGGTCGGCCCCTCTCTTCAAACCCTAGCCTGTATGATCCCCGAGCTACGATGTGTGCTTGAATGTAAAAATATTTGAAAGCTCTAGTTCAACCAAACTTTCTTTGAAGTAGTGCAGATCGATTGTTCTTTTCCTGATAAGGTAATATTGATCTTTGAAAACCTGACAAGGTAACATCGAACTTGGCCTTACTGATTAATTACTCATTGTTTGTTTCTCATTTTCCCCTTTTTACTTACCTTCCAATAATTGAGAGAAAGCAAACCAGTGCTGTCACCGTGATACCGATCCCTAGCTAGAGTCCGTGATCTTTAAGCTAAAAGCAGGCAGTAGACGTCGTAGAGAGATCCCATATATACTGTTTTGGAGCAAATGATAAACCTTTTTTTTACCAGAGTAATTAAGCGTTATTCTACATTAAATTCATTTAAATTATTAAAAATGAGATTCAAACTTGGACATAAAAGCTTAGGTGTAGAGAAAGAACGCTCGACTCTGCGTTTATTATAATTAAGTTAGACAAACAATATGAAGAGAACCAGTTCTTTTATTTTCTTTTTTCGAACAAAAAAAGAGAAACAATTCTATGTTAATTTTTGTGAGACAAAAAGACCCGTGTCTGCCTTTGGCTGTCATCCATGAAAAATGTGATTCATAGATTAAAAATTAATGTAAGACGTATACGTATATATAATTGTCAATCATGTCCACGTATTTCTCCATCAATATTCTGAGATTCTACGTTTGATAGATCACACCCTCGTCCACATCCGGAGTACAATTAATACTTAATGAGTGCAGATACTTGGGTGAATTGTTCAAGAGTACTTGCATGCCAATCGGCTCATAATTTACCAGGATTCGGTTTGGGGTTCGCACGTTGGCTGGCTGGAGAGCCACGTATATCGATCACATATGCCTAAAAAAAAATTTCAGAAATTTTTAGTGTTCTACAAAGAGTTAGTAGTCTACTCATATTGTAACATATATTATTATTTGTTCATCTTTATATTAAATTTATAAAATATCAGCGTTCTTCATTACATTATGACACGTAGATTAATAACAAATCATGAATATACAAACCACACGCCAATTTGTTTCCATGCATGTCACCAGAATGTTGTCGACCGCGTTTGTGTGGTGGGCATGGGCATAGCTAAGCTACTGCTAAATCGAGAACTTGCATCGCTATCAAGACCAAACTATTACTGTAACAGTATACTGTACACATGAACTTCATTATATCTTTGTCCATGCGCATGGGATTCCACTTGATAATACACACACATATAATATATATATATATATATATATATATATATATATTCGAAGTTGTATGCTATATTCGAAGTCATAACAACTGATGATGGTTAATTAACTATATTCGTTATTGTTGTGTTAGATATTTCTTCAATTGCTATATGTTCAAAGATTAAAATGATAACTCCTTTTTTGAGTCAGTTGTTCTCAAAGATATTTTGTAACTGTGTACTGGTTTGACAATGACAAAATTAGGGGCGACAGAAATTCGAGAGCCTCATATAATCGGGGTTTGTGCGGTAATACGGTACCACCTTCATTCCAAGGGTTGGCCCCCATAAGGGTCAAGTTCATTGAAATGGTAGTACATGTTAGGTCTGTATTTGATAGTTTAGGATCATTTGTTTGTAAATGAAATGTGTGTGCGTGTGTGTGTATATCTGCTTGGTCTTATATATATCACGTACAATATAATGTAGACCCAACAACAAATTAAACAGTTCGAGGACAACCTCCCATGCATGCATCAATCTAGCTAGCTAGCTAACTTATCCACTAATCATCGACTGTGTGATCCACATTTTTTATAAAGGCAAACAAAACACTGAAAAGGAGAAAAAGGATGATCGAATTATAAAGAAAAATACGTATTAGTTAACATCAAGGTGTCTCTTTGCTAGCTAGCTACTCAATTATTGCCACCAAAGACGTTTCCATGTTAAGAAATAATGAGGTGGCTAACTAGATCAAGTAAATATACCATGTTTTATCATGTAAAATGCTACCATCTTGGTAGCTAGCTACTCAATTATTTCCTGCCCCACCCCGTCCCGCTAATTTTATGGACCTGCCCCATCTCGGTAATTTTGTGGTCCTGCCCCATACTCATCTCAAATCGCATGGACCGTCTCGACCTGCAGGTCCAAGACTCGTCCTGACCCGCAGGTCTAGGACTCGTTTTCCCAAACCTACCCAAAATGTGTAAACCAACAATATGTGTAAAATTGTAGTAAGAGAGCAGATCACATGCATATATATTGCACCTGTTACTTTGCTTGATATACCACCCTTAAAAGTCCTTTTGTAAACTGTGTGTTTGTTTTTTTGTTCCCTACTTCAGACAACTCCCTTCACATCAGTCCTGTCTGGAGGACTACAACGTCCATGCCTGCAGCTAGCTTCTCCACACCAAAATATTGTACCCCTCTTGGCCACTAACTAATTAATTAGTAGTAAACCCAATAATTCCTTGCCATGGCATCCTCTATTTATGACATTTACGTACCCTAAACCCTAATTAGCAAGGACTATTCAATTTAACTGGAATAATGTTTATCTTTTTAAATATTGGTGAGGCAATTAAGCTACATTAACTCGAGCAAACCATGAAAAGAGAAAGAAAAAGAAGAAGAAGAGAGGATCTAGATTCAAGTTGCGAAATCTAGTTATGTTAAGCTGTTATAATTGACCGGTTAATTGAATTGATTTACAAATGAAGAAGACAACGTCGAAAACGTGTTTGGCTTTCCATCACGATGACAAACACTAACAAGCAAGGACAATAATGATTAAATTAAGTCAAAAATAAATCAAACACTCCTTTATTTAGGCAGGGCCTATTGCCAAATGATTAAACTTAACACATTATCATTTTGCACCACGATTTCTTGAGAGTGAGAAGTTTTTAGACTAAATAAACGAATTATTATAATTGTTGTATTGCGAGGTAACTGAAATTTCAAACTCCCTCAATATAAATATTATCTTGTATGAATAAATAAATAAAATAAACCACTGAACCCTAATTTCAACGTTACGGTCCTATACGCGGCTGAACTCACATCAACCTATATAAAGGTTATAAAATACCTAATTAAAGTAAATGTTATCTGCCTAATAAATTAACCAAAGTTAAGAGTGATACTTAACTTTCAAATCCAAGTCCAAGTTCAAAAGTGCCTGCATAACAATTAATGCAATCGACGTCGTTTCAACTATGTGCGTAAATATTCTCTTCATTGGTTTCACTCGTGTTGACCCTACACTACCATTAAACTTGTTTGGACCAAAGTACATAATCGCTTCTGGACATATTATTAGAAGTAAATTGATTTTCATGGTCCAAAACCTTCTCCAGATAATTTACATATTTTTATAAAGTGGAAACTTCCTGGATGTTGTTCGCAATTCCTTTTGAACTGCTAGTGTTTTAATTTTTGTCTTTTCTTTAATAAAATTTGATTTACAAAAAAGAGCTCAATCAAACAAGGATATCCAAACCCAGCTACCATGATACACATACCTGCATGGACTATAACATCCAAAATAATCAACTATATATCTACACCCAAAAGTATATCATTTAGTTGAGATCATGTTGTTTGGGAGGAAGACTTAACATATGGGTGCCATGTCAATTGTATCCCAAGGCCACGTCACAATGACACATGTCTATAAATGAGAGGTCAGAGATTGAAGGAGAGAGATCATATCAGATGGACACTATTGTTACATTATAGCCTCGAGAAACAACTAACATAAAGTATTGTATATTCACAAGTATTGAAATTATTTGATAATTTGTTTAGTCTTTCTCCCATAGTGATTGTTTTATTTGCTTTTGTCATCCCTTTCCTTTTTTTATGGGATCAATTTGCCTTAATTTGCTATCATATTAGGCTTATCATGAACACTACCATAAAGTATTGTTATGTTTTTGATGTGGATATTTGATTACGGGATTGGTATCTATTAAATTATAATGCGTAAGTTGAACGAATAATATTTTTTTCATTAATGTAGATGGATATTACCATTAACCGATGAGGAATCTGTTACTCGGTGGGTATGGTTATGGATAATCCTCGATTATTAATTTGGGGTCATGGATGTGGTTAATTTTTATGATTATGGAGGTGGATATGTCATTTTCTTCCCAAACCGAACCGTTGCCTTCCCTATTTGGGAGGAAGACTTACCATGGGTGCCATGCCAATTGTATCCCAAGGCCACGTCACAACGACACATGTCCATAAATGAGAGGTCAAAGATTGGAGGAGAGAGAGAGAGATCACATTAAATGGACACTATCGTTACGTTATAGCCTCGAGATACAACTAACATAACACCCTTGTTTTATGTAAATTATTGTTCATATTTGAATATCATTTTAAACGCAATAACTTGTATGAAACAAGTTGAGCACACATTTGAAGGGAGAAGAGATAACAAGAGGGTTGCATGCGAAAGATCATATTATCTTCTTTGAGCTAGCTAGTTCTAGGGTTGGTTAATAGCAATTATGTACTCTGAAATCTTAATCTATAAGTAATGTATAATATTACCCAAAAAGTGTCACATCCATGCCAAAGATCCATCTAAAGTTAAAGTGTCCGATTAGATATATATTTCGTTGTTAGTTTACTTGTATGACTAATTTTGCAGTTGAATAAGTTAGAATGTTGAGATTAATTAACAGATTAAATTGTGATTGAATATGGCCCACTGAAAATCATTTCTAAGTCCCTATTTATGTAACTTTGAGATTTTTAAATGGAACATTCTGAATGATCTAGGACTTGTTTAATATTACTTTTAAAATAACTGAAAGCGTATTATGTTGAAATATTTTTTAAATCAATTTTTAATAAAAATACAAGTGAATCATGAAAAAACTTTTGAAGTACTTCCTACAATAAACACATAGCTGGTGTTTCTTGCAGGAAACATTTTAAGTGTTTTTGAAACTCAAAACCGTTTTTCTAAAAGCACTTTTTGTCGTTCTAAAAACATTTCCAAATAGTTCTTAATTAGTAATGTCAAGGCTTTTAGCTTTGTCCCTCGATTCTTTCAGTTGGCGTATTCCCCTTTAAGCTATATTTGGCCCATTTATTCTTGAATTTATTTCTTAGCATGTATGTCATTCTAATTTCAAAACATTAACTTCATAAGAGTATTTTTTATTTTTTATTTTTTAATATAGAAAAGTGATATTGAGAGAGGAGAAGTCAGGGAACACCGAATACACAGAACAATAAACTTAATCGACAGAATAACAATTTTTTTTATATAAGAAAAAATCAATACTAGTCAGAAATTATTTTCGCCTTAAAATTTCACTAAGTGATTTATTTAATGTCCCTAAGATCTCCAAATCGTGGTTAGGCAAATAAATAATAATAACAATAATAATCTCCAAATCAACAGCAAGAAGAAGTAATTAGGATGTCGATCTGTAGTCCCAAACAATTCAGCTTGAGTGTATCTTCTAAGTTATATCCAGAAGGGAACAAATAGGATGACAAAAGAAGACAATGATCGGTTGGAGTCCAAGATTACGATAAAATTTTAATTGTGACAGGAACATAAGTAGTACACCATGTGTTTTAATAAAAGTTTTGGGAAATTTTATTTTTAAGTTGTTAACTTTTTAACACATATATCCTATCATTTGTATAGTGACATATGGTATACCATCTGTGTACCGGTCACACTGAAAAATCTCTCCAAGATTACCACTAAATCTGGCTGATTAGGTCCAAATCCATGGGCTGAAATCCAAACATAAATTCTTAAAGCAAGGATTAACCAAATAATTGCCTAGCTAGCCACAAGAAACCCAAAGATTCTGCTCGTGACTTAATTAAGGATATTTAATTAATTAAACATTGCACGGACACAATAGTAGAACTGGAACTTTATGCATGTCGATCCTTAAACACGATTACGACCAAAATTATAGAATTGACCCTCTCAGATTGCGTCGAAAATATCTCCATCCTTGAAGTTGAAGCAGCAACCGATGATAACATGAGAAATATTGATTTAACGAACCAACAACAGCACCAGAATACTCCAAGCTAGCAAGAACCCACCAAGACGTTCATGTTTGAGCACCAAACATGTATTAATAAGTACAAAAGACACACCTAACACTTCCAAATTTCACAATGATTAGACAAAGCTTGTTTCCTTAAAAATCTAAAGGCTCGTTTAGTGTCTAGGATAAGAATGGAGCCATGTTGAAGGAAGAAATGAAGAAATTTTGTCAAAGCTAAAAGTAAAAGATGAATCGCTGATCATGAAGGAAATTGATCGCTTCTAATTCCGCACAAAATAGTAGGATATAAGTAGCTTATAGATTATCCCCTTTAATCCCTATAAAAATGAAAATTTTCACACATCTGCCTCCATTTCTTACTTCAACAGACATGAATCTAATGATTTATCCTTCATTCCAAACGACTTTATCACCAAATGTCTCTTCCAATGCAATTGACTCAACACCTTCACCGCAGAAGCATGCAAAGGTTTTGGGATGGTGGTGGGATTGCGGTACTGGTTAAGTAATGATGCTTGTGCATTCAAGCATTTCTTGTGTATATCGTTTGTCCCATCATGCATAACCAAATTGTAGTAAGCTAGGCCAAGTGGTTAGTACTTAAAAATACGAACTTTCAAATCATATTCTCTCAAAGACTGCAATAGTTTAGAATATCACATTGTAAGGGGAAAAAGGTAATATGAAAATATAGTATTTCTCACGTCAATAAGAGTTTAATCTTTTAGAACTGGGAATAATAGAAATTAAATAGCCACAATAGGGTGAATATGAATGTAATCGGAGAGTAATCTTCTAATATCGAATGTCAATCTACAGTATATAATACATATTGCTCGTATTACTAACAACGAAGTAGGCTTGTACCCGGTACCCAACAATCTTTTCCCAATTTGATTTTGAAATTTTTAGGTGTTTCTTTGGTCCTACAACTAATATTAGTCGTTGTCCATTTGTTATAATTCACATTCATGAGAAAAAGCCCAGATTCAATTCAATAAAAGCAGTATTATGGAAGGGCTATCAGTTAGTTGTATTTCATTTGTCTCAAAGTCTTGTTGCACAGGCTCTCCACCAGCCCTCCTAAGTCTAGCATGCCACCAACTGTTGTATTTTGTAGTCGGACCAGTTGCTTTCAGATCATCCGCGACAGCTCCCCGCTGCCTCGAACATCCCACATACTCTGAAGAACTATGAGGTTTTGGTGAAATTCCAAAAGCAGCTGTTGAGATTCAAAGACGCGTAGCACAGCCTTTTTCTGGAACAAATTGACTTGCACACCTGGTAGTTCTGTCCTCAACCTTCACCACTGAAATATGCAAGGTTGGGATGGTGGTGGCATTGCAGTGGTTTATGGTGGAATTCCATGGAGAGTGATGCAAAATTTCGATTGAGATTTGTTATAGCTCTCTGAAGCTTAATATAATGAACTACTGGGATAAAGCATCGTAGGTAGTAGTTCGGTGATAGCAGCGAGACGTCCAACAAAAGGAGCTCCGAGTGTACTCTACTGTAACTCATTTTCCTACCGTGCTTTCAAGTACAACGTCTTACAAAAAATGGATAATCAAATCAGAAGAAATGAATTAAGCATGAATTCACATGGATGCTGTAGAACTGAAAAAAAAAATATCAGTTATGAAATGAATAATACAAGACCTAGCAGATCTTCTATCCTTCATGCTCATGCGGGTTGGCTGGTTTGCTGATACGATGACTTTGTTTGTTCGTCCACATTGGACGGCCTGCAAAACTTCTGGTCATGTACCTAGTGGAACGTATATTCAGCAGCGCTGGTATACCTATAATAAGATAGACAGCCAAGAGAAGCACAACAATCTTATGAATCCATGGGGCTGCTAGTACTATTCCTGTTTTTCAATCTTTTGAGACTCGAACAACTAAGCCTGTCAGTCTCTTGGCAGTTTTGAGATGACCTGAGCCTATTAGATCAGAAAGGTGAAATCTCATAACTGGAGAAAATCAAAGACCCGTCTTCTCTAAAGGAGCCATCATCATTATTTGTATCTCCTGGGGTTTAGAAGAGAAAGAACTTCCTTTCTTCTGTGAACAAAGAGAATCTCGTGATTCAAAATTTAGACAATTTTCCTGTTCAAGCTTTAAAAAATTGCAGTTAAATGCCAGAGAAAACTCAATCTCCGTAAGTGCCAATGGGCATGGTGCTTCAAAATCTAACATTTTGAATTCCAAAAGCTATGTCTCTAATCTAGCAGCCTTCGAGTTTACAAAGTTAACCTTTTATTATATACCTGAGAGAGGCCTTTTAGTACTGAACCAATATTTGGAATTGCAGACCAGTGAACATTTCGATCAATAAGTTGCCGAGTCCAGAAGTAGATTCCATAGTTAGAAAGCTGGACACTGTCAAAAAATTCAAAAGGAACCCAATAAACAGAACTAAGGGGAAGCATTCCCCATAAAAGGAGCTGCATAAAATCTTTAAGAGGAAAGATATAAATCAAATCATGTTCAGTGTAAAATTATTTCACTAGTTTCCGACACCACAGACAAAATAACCATAGAATGTACCATATAATCAATGAGGGAATTCAAACAGCTGCAACATATTATACTAATGAATAAGTAAAAGTGCACTTACAAGAAAGCCAGAATTGATTAAGAGGGAGATGTCTTCATCCTTCACCTTTCCTCCACAATTTACACCGCCGCAAACCATTTTTCAGTTGGATTGTAATTGTATTGTATTGTATCTACATAGCGATTTGTTCAATCATTATCTTGTTACGCGCATTAAACTGCCTTAAAAGAAACCTTCTCCGAGAAGCACACAGATACTCCAATCACTCACAAGTTCTTGATGTCCAATACTGGTTTTGAGTTTCAAATAAATAATGTGTCATTTAAACCAATTAAAAACTTCAAGAATATCTTCGTCCTTTTCTTTGAATCTTTTCACAACCCCTTCCATCTACATATATATACAGACAGTAAGAAGTTCATCAATGTACTGCCATGTCCTAACAAGGTTTTGACAAGGCACAAAATTGGAGGAAGCACACACCCAGACCATGTTTAGTGGATATTCATTACTTCTTTTTACAACAAGATAGCAAGATAGAGAAGCATTCCTCACTTAGAAAATATATGATAAAATGCAATCCTGCTTCTGAATAAACATCTAAATATTCTTGTAAACAAACCTGGCAAAGATAGTTATCCAAAAAGATTATTGCATGATCGTCTTGTCCAGTATTTACCTTGAAAACCCGTAGTACTTTCTCACTTCTTAGAGTCTGCAAAATATTAGTAACCTAGGTCAGTCATAAGAGACTCCTGAAGGAAGAAGGTGCCAACTATCTTAAAGTGACATTGCACCTCATACCTAGAATCCAATTCCACCATTGATGGAAAGAAACAAAAGTGTCAAGTCAAATTTTGGGATAAGTTCTATATGTACTGATCAGTAACTAAGATCATTGATTCAATTCTCAAGCAAAAGAGCTTCACAACAACATTACTACTCTTGTAAAAAGCAGATTAAAAATGTATTCAAAGTTCAAACAAATTTCTGTTATCTTCTTTCAAGTTCTCACGGACCTCTAAAATCTCGGTCCACCTGTGTTCTGTCGTCTACAATGCCATACAACTGTGACCGCAAAATGAAAAGCTGAACTGTTACCTGAAAAAGGCATGACTAGTTGGCTAGAGCACCCAAGTTCGAATTGCTCCCCTATATAATTAGATTATAATATCGCTCAAATAAGACAAACAAAAATCAAATTGCCACGACGAATACAACTGACTAACCACCACTTTAAACAGTAGCAAACACTTAGGAAACAAGAAAAGCTACAAATTCACAACTATTTAATTAACTCGGCTGCTTGTGAACTCCGAAACGTTAAAAAAAACAATCACATCAAAATCAAAAGTATAGAATCCTAACCTTTTCGTTGTTCGGAAACTGAGCTCGCATCATCCGAAGCCCAACCAACGTGCTGCTGAATGTAAGATTTTCCTCTGCATTTGCCCAACAATTAATAATTGCTGATTAATATGAACTACCCAAATGCAATAAAACATTTCCCAGATTTTTAAATCCCTAAAAATGATCAACTAAAAGTGCAAAAAATACAAATTTTAATTCTTTTTTATGAAAACAGTGAGGATACACCTAGTCTTGGAATCTGATCGAAATCGCCGGTTGGGGCATCAATGTCTGCTTCTCGCGGGCGTTTTTTACCTTTCAAAGATTCTGAAATATTATTCGCCAACTTTTTGCTTGTGGGTAGGATCCGAAATTCGATTTGGGATTTTAGGTCAAATAAGGAAGAAAAAAAAACCCTAAATCGAATTGTCTGATTTGGGGTTTTGCGAAAAGTTTGAAGCTTTTTGCTTTGCTTGTTCATGTCGGTTGGAGGAAACCGCGTAAAGATTGTTTTTTTCACCGCGCGACGTACAACTAACGGTTAAATTGACCAAAAACGACATGTTGTCTGAGTGGGACAGTCGTGCTAAAAATACTTCACGATATTCTTTAATACAAGAGATATTGGTGGAACAGAAAAAAAACCATTGATGAAAGATTTTGGTATTCACTTTGAAGGGAAGAGATCTCATTCAGATCTCTCTCATCAAGTTTTAAAGATCTAAAGATTTAGACTCTTAAAATTTGAATTATTATAATTTAAGGGTTCTCTTTTTGTAGTCGTTAAATTAAATTTCAAAGGCCTGAATTTTCGAATCCTTAGGATTTGGTGGGAGAGATCCGGATGGGATCTCTTCCTCACTTTTAATATACAAATTCCTTAATGTTAAGGGTATAAGATAAAGTAATGGGGAATTCTAATTTAATAATACTTGACATCTCTGAAATAGATCCAAAAACGCCATCTCATGCAATCACGTCGAAGTAGTTGCATCATAAACGATCCAATTCAATAGCTTAGTGACCTCCGATTTGATCCACTAGTAGACAAAGAATTATGTTGAAAATATCAAGTGATAATTGCACATTAAATAAGAAATGTTTGGTGAGGACATGCTGACTTCAGTTTGACACGATATAAGTTTATATGACAAATTCAAAAATGTTTAATGAAAACTATATATATACAATATGAAAAAAGTTATCACGGTAGATTATATTGTTAAATTATAAATATATAAATTAATCACTTAGAGTATATTAGTTTATTTGAAATAAAAAAAGTAACATGAAAGATACATGGTATGAGATTAACTCTTTGTGTCACTCTAATTCCTATTTTGCATGTAGTACATTATAAAGGAAGTCAATAATTAGGCTAATTTGAACACTTACGTGTCGTAAAGATAAATAAGAACGTTGTGATTCTAATTCATTAGTTTGCAATTATTACATTACAAAGTATAATACTTGTGTAACTAAACACAATAGATTTGAGAATTAGACTAATTTAAATGCATATGTGCCATTAGACGTATATTGAAAAATCAAGAATAAGGACCTAACCGCAAAATAACTGTGATGTCTCGGATTAGAGGACTACTTTATATTGTTCCAAATATGAGTTTTTATGTGAGAACTCCTTGTTGATTGCATTCAATGAACTCACTTCCTATTAAGCACCTACATACTTGTCTTGGTGTGATTTTAACTAATGCCTCCAAACCAGTTACTCTGACACTATCCATGGAGAGAAAACATAATATGTGTTAATCTATATGAATTAACCAATTTTCAATCTATAATATTTAATGAGACGACTTTAAACAATAATACTTACCTTTATGCTAAACCAAATTAATTTAATATGTGAAATGTTCATAAAGACTTGGTGAATGTGTAGATTTACACAATCAGCCTCTCACAATTAAGACTTTGGCACTTGACTTCACTTGTAAGTAAGAGGTTTTAGATTCGATTCTGAGCAAAGGTAAATTTGAACCATATTATTGATAGGCTATTGTGAGATTGAGTCCATCTCCGTGTAGATAATATCATTTACCAAAAAAAAAAAAAAACACTGGACACTTCCCATCCCACTTGCCACCAATGCTTTGTAAAAAATAGTGAAAAAAGAAAAGGACTTTCACTTTCACGCGCCAAAATCTCCCATGGGACGTGTAAATGCCGCGTATTCACTCACTCCTCTCCAAACAACCACCTATATCTGTCGTGTTTTCTCACCGTCGCCGTCTCTCTCTCTCTCTCTCTCTCTCTCTCTCTCTCTCTCTCTCTCTCCTCTGTAGATCTCACTCCTTGTTTATTACTCGAATAGATCTCACCCTCTCTCTCTCTGAGTCAAATTCTCACATCACACATTCTTTTTCAAGATTCTCACTCCTCACTCATAAGAATTAAGGACCCCATCTCTCTCTCTCTCTCTCTCTCTCTCTCTCTCTCTCTCCTCCGAGAAAAATCCATCTCTACAAGGACCGTCCTCTGGTCAATACTCATCCAACAACGGACGCCATCTAACGGTTCAGATCCATCCCCACTCTCCAATCTCACTTACTCTGTTTATGGCCCATCTGCAATTTCGAGTCTCTATCCAATAAAGATCTGATTTTTTTACTGTTTTTCTAAAAATTTTCATCTGGGCAATTTCGAATCGGACGTTTTCAGCTTTGGGAATTAACACTGCCGACGATTTTTGCGATTTCACGAGCTGGGTCGTATCAATCTCTGTCAATTTTTGTTTATTGAAGTTGAAGGTCTCACGTTTATCATGTATATGGCAACTGTCAACTGTCGGTGCTTTTGCGTTTGCTAATGCCTTGCATCTTATTTTTTGGGTTTCTTGTTTCCAATTTTATCCTCCTCGCTCTTCACTCTTATGCTTTCTATTGGTATCATTCATTTTTATATGCCATTTATTTCAGCTAATTTAATCTGTGCAGACAAATCAGGTAGTGGTACTTTTTTTTTTTTTCCAGATTTGTTCCTCTTTGAAGGAACTGGGTCAGACTGGAATTCGTTTCTTGATTGCTGGGATTCAATTGTTGTTGTTTTTTGAACTTGTTTCACTTGCTTTGGTTTGGTTGGTTTCGGTTTGTGAGTATCTAACACTACCTTTTAGCTGTTAGTTTCTGGTTTTCCTTTTCTGTTTTAATTAATGAGGTTTTCCTTTTCTGTTTTAATCAATGACATTAGGTATTATCTCAAGTCACAAGTTAATATCTTCTTCTTTTTCGTATAATATGGATTGGATTAGGACGATTCATTGTGAATCTTTGCGATTTTACTAAATCGAGTTATGGAAATACAGTGGAGTCATAGAGAAACTTTCATCTGGATTACTTGAAGTGATGAGTTGAATGTCTTAATCTTATATGTTAATTTTCAATGTTTGAATTCGTAGTATCGCAGATCATTTTCTTTATGTACTGGCATTGTATCCGTAATCGATGGAACTAACCAGTTTAATGTTGTTTAGGTGATTGAAGCTGTTTCTGGAGTGAAACATCGACTGATCTTTCTTTTGGAGTGAAACTGGAGCTGGCATCTTGTAGCTTGATTTTGAACTCTGCATGTTGAAGTCGAAGTAGAAGGGTGATTTTCTTGTTGGTTTCCAACAATGTCTCGGGGGAGGGCTGACGGGAGCCAAAGGAAACGTTTGGTCACCTCAGTTCTTGTTTTGGTGATCATTTGTGGTCTCCTATATTTGTATTCTAAGAAAAGTGGTTCCTCCGCTCTCGAGTATGGCAGTAAGATTAGAAAATTTGGTTCTACTTACTTGGGTGTGGATGAAGATGTTGACGAATCACCTCCCAAACTTGGTGACGATGAAGAGGATGGCGTTGTATTGAAGAGCATACCGGTGAGATGCCTTCGCTAATATTTACCATGTCGTTTCACTTCATGGTGTACTTATGAGTTATTTATCTGAGTTATATATATTTTTAGACTAATATAAGTATGTTTTCAATGATGAAGGTTTGTGATGATAGACACTCAGAACTGATTCCTTGCTTAGACAGAAACCTTATCTACGAAACAAGATTGAAATTGGATCTGTCTGTGATGGAGCACTACGAGAGACACTGCCCAGTGCCTGAAAGGCGATATAACTGTTTGATTCCACCTCCTCCTGGATATAAGGTGAGATCCTGCTTAAGTCTTTACATCAAATGGAATTGAACGAGGAAAGTTTGTATTAGAAGTTTCGCTTGAATAATATAGTCTGAAGCTTTTCTGCTGTTTTTATGTAAATAGATCCCAATCAAGTGGCCTAAAAGCCGAGACGAGGTATGGAAAGCAAATATACCTCATACCCACCTTGCGACTGAGAAGTCTGACCAAAAGTGGATGGTTGTCAAAGGTGAAAAGATTGGATTTCCTGGAGGAGGTACTCACTTCCATTATGGAGCTGACAAGTACATCGCATCAATGGCTAATGTAAGACAGTGGCCCTTCACAGGGTAAAAATTGAATTAGTCAGTAGAAATTTAGTAAATCTGTAATATTTTCTTTTATGATAAGACAGTGACTATTTTTGGTTTGGATTGGCAGATGCTCAACTTTCCTAAGAACATTTTAAATAATGGAGGAAGGCTCCGAACAGTCCTTGATGTTGGTTGTGGTGTTGCTAGTTTTGGAGGATACCTGCTGTCTTCTGATATTATTGCAATGTCCTTGGCACCTAATGATGTTCATCAAAATCAGATCCAGTTTGCATTGGAGAGAGGAATTCCTGCATATCTTGGTGTTTTAGGGACCAAGAGACTCCCTTACCCTAGTAGATCTTTCGAACTGGCTCATTGTTCTCGCTGTAGGATTGATTGGCTTCAAAGGGATGGGATACTTCTCCTTGAGTTAGATAGGGTACTTAGACCAGGAGGTTATTTTGCCTACTCATCTCCTGAAGCCTACGCACAGGATGAAGAGGATCTTAGAATTTGGAAAGCTATGAGTGCCCTTGTGGAACGGATGTGCTGGAAAATTGCTGCTAAAAAGAACCAAAGTAACAAGTCGGAACCTTTTTTTGGTCTATTACATTGTTATTTGAGAAATACTAATGTAGAAAATGGACTCTCCCGGAACTATAGGTTGCTGATACTTTTGCAGTATCTAGTTGTTTAAATAGCAGAGTTGAGAAAGCATTTACATTTTGTTGGTGTGTTCTTTTCAGAAAACCATAGAGCAAGAGGAAGTGGTTTGGCTCCTTGGCCTGCTCGATTGACTACGCCTCCACCCCGTCTTGGTGATTTCGGATATTCCAGTGACATATTTGAAAAAGACATGGTAATTCTTAAAAAACCTGCATCTTTTTTACCTACTCTGCTATGGTAATATTCACATGTATAAATTACAAACATACAAATACTTGGTGTATGACAGTATTGATGTGTTGCAGGAAGTTTGGCAAAAAAGAGTTGAAAATTACCGGAATCTTTTGAGCCCAAAGATTAATTCCGACACAATAAGGAATGTGATGGACATGAAGGCAAACCTGGGTTCATTTGCAGGGGCTTTGAAGAACAAAGATGTTTGGGTTATGAATGTGGTGCCAGAAGACGGACCTAACACACTAAAAATAATATACGACAGAGGACTGATAGGCTCAGTACATAATTGGTACGTTGGACAATCTTTATGAGTTAATTTGCCTTTTGTTTTTGATATTCACTCCCTGTATGATTGCGACAAATGGAAAGATGACGATGAGGATGGTACTACTCACTGCTGGCAAGGCAAACTAGCCCATGAAAAGTTTCAATTGGAAACTTGTAGAACCTTGAACCATTGAGGTAGTTGGTGTTTAGAATGAGAAATTCCCACCTATATAGTTATGCTGCCATGTATAGATTTGTTACTCTTGAAATATTACTAGGCAAGATCTCAGGCTTACTTTCAATCTTAGAAACGAGAGAACCTTTCGTTCGATTGCATTAGGCATTAGTGCATGATGTATAAACATGATACTAATTTTTCTTTGCCATTGTAACATTGATCAAATATTGATATATTTGTGTGGTGCAACTTGTGACAGGTGTGAAGCCTACTCGACCTACCCACGAACTTATGATCTACTTCACGCTTGGACCCTCTTCTCCGATATTGAAAGGAAAGGATGTAGCGGAGTTGATTTGTTAATTGAGATGGATCGCATCCTGAGGCCCAAAGGTTTCATCATTGTGCGTGATAACCGAAAGGTGGTGGAGTTCATAAACAAATATATGAAGGCGTTACACTGGGAAGCAGTGGCTACCGCTGATGCAGAGGGAGGCACCGAGCAGGATGATGATGTGCTGTTTGTTATCCAGAAAAAGATTTGGCATACGAGCGAGAGCTTTAGAAATGTAGATTAGCGCAATATGATCCCGGCATTTCACAGGGTTGAAGGTGCTGCTGGTTTTATTTAAAATTTTCCTCAGCTTTTCCAATTTTCTTTGTTCCTCTAACTGATACAGAAAGGTCACAAAATATGTTTACGTTCTATTTATATTTCATTGGGAAAGTGTAAGATAATCACTTTCTGCCATTGATTGGAGAAAAATAGAGGCATACCCCATCTGCCTATGAGAGGATTGAATCTGTAATCTTTAGCAATATATATGATACTAACGGAAAAGTATACGAGTGTTTTTCTCTATGCACTCGAGTTCAAATTTCATCCTGCTCTTTAATTTAACTGAAGATGATGTTTTTTGGAGTTAGGCCATTCTTGGAACTTGCAGAGGACGTCCTGATCTTTAAAACAAGACCATTTGGGTTGGATTTGGTGTTGGTTTGGTCCAAAAACGTGAAAGATATCTGACTGGGCATCTTGTATTACGATTGTAATTAAAGGTTATCATTTTGTTATTTTGTTTCCTAGTTTTCTGGAAGGCCTTATTTAGGCAGGATTAGGAATGAGGTGCTGTTTATAAGCGCCAACCGGCCACTAGGATTCCACTACACGACTTGGCGAAACTCTGGTGAATTGCAAACTACAAACTACAAGGGTGATTTTCTTTTACTTAACTCTAATGGTGTGTGTGTGTATATTTATATATTATTATGATTATGCGTAACTAATTCTTTTTGTTAGGACGACACCACAAGTCTCGACATGAATATGTAGTCTCTTATCAATTTACTTATAAAATTATGCATGTTTGCTTTGAATTATTAATCACCGCGTTTAAATTAAGAGTGTGATATCCACACACCCCTTTTTACTTTTCCCACACCTTTTTGGTTTTCGGCTGTCAGATCGGATGAATTGAAGAAGATCAACGAACATAAATTAACAAGGGGTGTGTGAGAAGTAAAAAGGGGTGTATGGATAGTACACTCCTTAAATTATTATGTCTTAATGCTTAGCTACCATTAGGATATTTAAACAAGTACTTTAATGCAATTTTTGTTGAAACATTCCCCTAAAATTGAGGAGGGCTTCTTGTAATTGATAATTGTATTTCACTTAAGGCGAATATCACACTCTTAAGGGTTGCATGGTTTTTCAAAATGTTTTCGCAAAGCTTATTTGAGTCTTATATATCTATATTTGATATGAATATTACAAATGAATTGCATGTTAAATATAAGTTCTTGCTTGAACATCACGAGAAGAATATGCATTAGAAAAATCTAACTTTCAAAGTATGTATGTAGTAAATTCATAAGTAATTGATAGAACTTTCCATAACTGTTAATGGCGACGACTAAACTCTAATGCCTTTTACATTTGATTTTTCCAAAAATTATTTCCTTTTCCCTTTGCCGCCGAGTTCTTTACAAAAACCAACTCCAATTATTTTATTTTCAGTTTCTTATTATTTTAATTCACAATTTCAAATCTTTACTAAATCTTGTGTTGAATAGTTAGCTAAAAATTGGTTTTAAATACGAATTATTCATATGAATCTTTGTAGAGAACGATCTTGTTTGAGCTATTTATACTACAATTATCTTGTTCTCTTACAAGTATTTTTAAGTATTTTTCTTGTTCTCTTGCAAGTATTTTTAAGTATTTTTATTCTTACTTTTGCAGGTGATAAAACTCCTATTAGCGCACTTAATCAAGCATAGTATTCACTTTCACCTGATTAAAATTTCGAGTACAAATCACTTAAAATAATCCTGAGCATAAGTACTGATTTATGTTGAATGAAAAACTTAACAGAGTTATGATAAGAAGACAAATTAATGATTTTAGAAGGTTGATATGGCAAATCACTTAAAATTTTAGTTCTATAATATTTTAAAATTTTTCCTCATTGGTAAATAACCAACTCACTTATTATAATGAAAACTGTGACATCCAACATCGTCCAGGAGAGTGATCCTTATATGTATATTCTCATTCCTACCTAGCACGAGGCCTTTTGGCAGCTCACTGGCTTCGAGTTCCATGGGAACTCCGAAGTTAATTAAGTAGCGCGCTAGAGCACTCCCAGAATGGGTGACCCATCGGGAAGTTCTTGTGTGAGCTCCCAGAAACAAAACCGTGAGGGCGTGGTCGGGGTCCAAAGCGGACAATATTGTGCTACGGTGGTGGAGCGGACCCGGGAAGTGGTTCCCCTCAGACAGTGATGTGACAGAAACTATATATACAATATGAGAAAAGTTTTCACAACAAATATTTATAGACTTTTTAGCCAAAATAATGTTTGAGATTGACATAACTCCTCACTTTGGTCCTTTATATTTGAAATCAATAGAAGTGGTCATTGAGTTTGTTCACATCAATCATTTAGGTCATCTATTGAAAAATATATTAAATAAGGATAAAATGACAAAAATACTCTCAATTTTTGTCAAAACATTTTGGCCAATTGTTTATTCAATTGAGAGTATTTTTGTCATTTTGATCCTTATTTAACAAAAAATTTCACGAAAAGATTAGAATGATTGATGATAGACAAAGTCAAAAACCATTATATTAATTTCAAATCTTATGAAACAAAGTGATGAGTTATGTCAATCTTAAAGATCATTTTGGATAAAAAAACCGTATTTATGTTGTTAGATTATAAATATGAATTAATCACATATAGTATATTAGTTTATTTGAAATAAATAAAGATGGAAACATGGAAGGTAACTCTCTCGTATCACTCTAATTCTTATTTTGCACGTAGTACATGACAAGGAAAGTCAATAGTTAGGCTAATTTGAGTAATTACGTGTCGTAAACGTAAATAAGAACGTCATGACTCGTAATTCCAATTCATTCTTTTGCAGTTATAACATTACAAATTACTGCATGACTCACTTTCATTTTGTGTGTGTAACAAAACACACAAAAAATCGAGAATTAAACTAATTTAAATACATATGTGTCATTAAGGTACCGTTTGGTATGTGGGACGAGACGGAACATAGTGAAACAAGGCGTTCCGTCCCACGTTTGGTGCGTCTAAAACGGGTGGAACGAGCTATTCCACGGGACGAGTTTTGGGTAAATTTTCGTTCCGCCTCACCCCTTGGAACGACTCGTTCCACATCCGTGGAACACAAAATTATAACCTCTCCGTCTCCTTCTTCTTCCTCCTTGTTTCCATCAAGGGCATCTTTGCTCCCGCTCTGTTCTGTTCCGTCCTGTCCCGTCCCATCCTGTCCCATTCCGTTCCGTTCCGTCCCTTCTGCATACCAAACGATACCTAAATGCATATTAAAAGAATCAAGAATCATATTAATTTGGATACATATTATAGATAAGTAAGACTATCTCCAACCGAATGATCCAAATGGCCGAAAATAGTCCGAAAATCGTATCCAACTGAGGGCTAGGTCTGAGGGCTTGTGGGCCCCAAGAAATCTGAAAGGGCCAAAGGGTTGGCTGTAGCCAGCCAGCCCGGGGTTGGCCAGAAATTAAAAAAATCATGTTGGTTATAACCAACAAGAATGCTTAAACAAAAATTTGTAAAAAAAAAAAATTTGTTTTTTATTTTATTTTTTGGGCCATTTTTTTTAATTCTTAAAAATTCTAATTTTTTTTTTCTTATAAATACCTAAACCATTCATTAAATTTACGTTTTAACTTTTTTGGTTTTTTGGGCTAGTTACCGTTGTAGTTTTTAAGTATAAGTTGTAGTTTTTAAATTTAAGTTGTTGTTGAATTTGAATTTAAGTTGTTGTAGTTTTTAAATTTAAATAATAAATTATGTTTGGCCCTATGACCCTCGGTTGAAGACGATTTTTTGTGACATGACTAAAACGAGCCCTATGACTCTTGGTTGGAGACGGAGATAAATATGATCATGTATTGTTTATTAAAATATTAATATTTTAGAAAGCTAGATGGTTAAAACGAATCATCTGACCAACTCTCGATTGAAGATGACCTAAACATGCCATGACGTAAAAATCAACCCGGTGAATGTCTAGATTTACAGAGTCAGCCTCTCACAATTAAGACTACTGCCACTTGACACTCCACTTTCGGCCAAGAATTGGACATTTCCAATCCCACTTGTCACCAACGATCCGTAAAAAAAAGTGAAAAAAGTAAAGGGCTTTCACTTCCACGCGCCAAAATCTCCCATGTGACGTGTAATGCCGCGTATTCACGCGCTCGTCTTTCCAAACGACAACCTGTATCTACGTGTTTTTTCACCGTCACCGTCACCGTCTCTCTCTCTCTCTCCTCTGTAGATCTCACTCTTTGTTTGTTCTTGAATAGATCTCTCTCTCTCTCTCTCAGTCAGAGTCAAAATCCTCCCATACTGTTTTTCAATTATATTGTTTCCATACTTATGCTTTTCACTGGTCGGTCACAAGAACTAGGGACCCCGTCTCTCTCTCTCTCTCTCTAACTCTCTCGCTCCTCTGAGAAAAACCCATCGCAACCAGGTACGTCCTCTTCTCAATCCTCATTGAACAATAGACCCCATCTAACGGTTCAGATCCAACCCCACTCTCCAATCTCACTCACACTCTGTTTCTGCATTGCCCATCTGCAACTTCGAGTCGCTCTCCAAAAAAGATCTGATTTTTTTGCTGTTTTTCTTACAATTTTCATCTGGGCAAATTCAGATCGAACGTTTTCAGCTTTGGGAATTAACATTGCCGACGATTTTTGCGATTTCACGAGCTGGGTCGTATCAATCTCTGTCAATTCTTTTTTGTTGAAGTTGGTCTCACATTTATTATACATATGGCAACAGTCAATTGTCGGTGCTTTGCGTCTGTTAATGCTTGATCTTTTTTTAGGGGTCTTGTTTCTGGTTTTACCCTCCTTCATCTTCACTCTTATGCTTTCTACTGGTACCATTCGTTTTTGTATGCCATTTATTTCAGACATTTAATGTGTGTAGACAAATCAGGTAGTGGTATTTTTTTTCCAGGTTTGCTCCTCTTTGAAGGAACTGGATCAGATTGGAATTCGTTTTTTTATTGCTGGAATTTATTTTTTGTTTTTAACAAATCAGGTAGTTGTTTCACTTGCTTTGGTCTGGTTGGGCTCGGCTTGTGGGTTTCTAACACTACCTTTTAGCTGTTAGTTTCTGGTTTTCCTTTTCTGTTTTGATTAATGACATTAAGATATCTAAAACCACAACTTAATAACTTTTTCTTTTTCGTATAATATTGATTGGATTAGGATGATTCATTGTTGAATCTTGCGATTTAGTAAGTTGTCATCTGGATTACTTGAAGTGATGAGTTGAATGGTCTTAATCTTATATGTTAATTTTTAATGTTTGAATTTGTAGTATCGTGGATCATTTTCTTTATGTACTGGCATTGTTTCTGTGATCTATGGAACTAACCAGTTTAATCTTGTTTTGGTGATTGAAGCTGTTTCTGAAGTGAGACATCGACTGATCTTCCTTTAGGAGGAAACTGGAGCTGGTATCTTGTTGCTTGGTTTTGAACTCTGCATGTTGAAGTCGAAGTAGAAGGGCGATTATCTTGTTGGTTTGCAAGAATGTCGAAGGGAAGGGCTGACGGGAGCCCAAAGAAACGTTTCGTCACCTCAATTCTTGTTTTGGTGATCATTTGTGGTCTCCTGTACTTGTATTCTAAGAAAAATGATTCCTCCACTCTTGAGTATGGCAGTAAGATAAGAAAATTCCGTTCTACTTACTTGGGTGCGGACGAAGATGTTGATGAATCACATCCCAAACTCGGTGAAGATGAAGAGGATGGTGTTATATTGAAGAGCATACCAGTGAGTTGCCTTCGCTAACATTTACTATGTCGTTTCACTTCATACGGTATTTCTGAGTAATTTATCTGAGTTATCTATTTTTTAGGCTGATATAAGTATGTTCTCAATGATGAAGGTTTGTGATGATAGACATTCAGAACTGATTCCTTGCTTAGACAGAAACCTTATCTATGAAACAAGGTTGAAGTTGGATCTGTCTGTGATGGAGCATTACGAGAGACACTGCCCAGTGCCTGAAAGGCGATATAACTGTTTGATTCCACCTCCTCCTGGATATAAGGTGAGATCCTGCTTAAATCATTACATCAAATGGAGTGAGTGAGGAAAGTTTGTACTAGAGGTTTCACTTGAATTGAATAGTCTGAAGCTTTTCTGCTGTTTTTATGTAAATAGATCCCAATCAAGTGGCCTAAAAGCCGAGACGAGGTATGGAAAGCAAATATACCTCATACCCACCTTGCGACCGAGAAGTCTGACCAAAAGTGGATGGTTGTCAAAGGTGAAAAGATTGGATTTCCTGGAGGAGGTACTCACTTCCATTATGGAGCTGGCAAGTACATTGCATCAATGGCTAATGTAAGACAGTGGCCCTTCACAGGGTAAAAATTGAATTAGTCAGTGGAAATTTAGTAAATCTGTAATTTTTTTCTTTCATGATAAAACACTGACTATTTTTAGTTTGGATTGGCAGATGCTCAACTTTCCTAAAAACATTTTAAATAATGGAGGAAGGCTCCGAACAGTCCTTGATGTTGGTTGTGGTGTTGCTAGTTTTGGCGGATACCTGCTGTCCTCTGATATTATTGCAATGTCCTTGGCACCTAATGATGTTCATCAAAATCAGATCCAGTTTGCATTGGAGAGAGGAATTCCCGCATATCTTGGTGTTTTAGGGACCAAGAGACTCCCTTACCCAAGTAGATCTTTCGAACTGGCTCATTGTTCTCGCTGTAGGATTGATTGGCTTCAAAGGGATGGGATACTTCTCCTTGAGTTAGATAGGGTACTTAGACCAGGAGGTTATTTTGCCTACTCATCTCCTGAAGCCTATGCACAGGATGAAGAGGACCTTAGAATTTGGAAAGCAATGAGTGCCCTTGTGGAGCGGATGTGCTGGAAAATTGCTGCTAAAAGGAACCAGACTGTTATTTGGGTCAAGCCGCTGACTAATGATTGTTACATGGAAAGACCACCTGGTACTCAACCACCACTTTGCAGATCGGATGATGATCCAGATGCGGTCTATAATGTGAAAATGGAGGCTTGCATCACGCCGTACTCTGAGCGTGAGTACTATTTCCTCCATTTTCTAAATGATTTCTTAATTTTCGTGCTTTGTTAGTTGTCTTGAGAAGTCTCAAAGTAACATGCCAGAACCTTTTTTTGGTCAATTACATTGTTATTTGAGAATTACTAATGTAGAAAATGGACTCACCTGGAACTATAGATTGCTGATACTTTTGCAGTATCTAGTTGTTTAAATAGCAGATAGTTGAGAAAGCACTTACATTTTGTTGGTGTGTTCTTTTCAGAAAACCATAGGGCAAGAGGAAGTGGTTTGGCTCCTTGGCCTGCTCGATTGACTACACCTCCACCCCGTCTTGGTGATTTCGGCTATTCCAGTGACATATTTGAAAAGGACATGGTAATTCTCAAAAAACCTGCATTTTTTTTACCTACTCTGCCGTGGTTATATTCACGTATATAAATTACGAACATACAAATACTTGGTGTATGACAGTATTGATGTGGTGCAGGAAGCTTGGCAACGAAGAGTTGAAAATTACTGGAATCTTTTGAGCCCAAAGATTAGTTCCGACACAATAAGGAATGTGATGGACATGAAGGCAAACCTGGGTTCATTTGCAGGGGCTTTGAAGAACAAAGATGTTTGGGTTATGAATGTGGTGCCAGAAGACGGACCTAACACACTTAAAATAATATACGACAGAGGACTGATAGGCTCAGTACACAACTGGTACGTTGAACAATCTTTATGAGTTAATGCTTTTTATTTTTGACTTTCACTCCCCGTATGGTTGGGGCAAACGGAAAGATGACGGAGAGGATGGTACTCACTACTGGTTAGGCAAACTAGCCAACAAAAAATTCAATTAGAAACTTGTAGAACCTGGAACCGTTAATGGTGGTTGGTGTTTAGAATGAGAAATTCTCATGCCATATATAGATTTGTTACTCTTAAAATATTATTAGGCAAGATCTCAGGCTTACTTTCGATATGGGAACGAGAGAACCTTTTGTTGGATTGCATTAGGCATAAGTGCATAATGTATTAACAACATGTTATCAACTTTCGTTGCCACCGTAACATTGCATCAGATATTGATATATCTGTTTGGTGCAACTTGTGACAGGTGTGAAGCCTACTCAACCTACCCACGAACTTATGATCTACTTCATGCCTGGACCATCTTCTCCGACATTGAAAGGAAAGGATGTAGCGGCGTTGACTTGTTAATTGAGATGGATCGCATCTTGAGGCCCAAAGGTTTCATCATTGTGCGTGATAACCGAAAGGTGGTGGAGTTCATAAACAAACATATGAAGGCGTTACACTGGGAAGCAGTGGCTACCGCGGACGCGGAGGGAGGCACCGAGAAAGATGATGATGTGGTGTTTATTATCCAGAAAAAGATTTGGCGTACGAGCGAGAGCTTTAGAAATGTAGAATAGTGCAACATGATCCCGGTATTTCACAGCGCTTAAGGTGGTGCTGATTTTATCCATAATTTTGTTGCATTTGGTCAAGTTACATTTTTGTTTTCCACAGCTTTCCCAATTTTCTTTGTTCCTCTAATTGATACAGAAAGGTCACAATTTTTACGTTCTTATTTATAATTCATTGGGGAATTGTAAAATAATCACTTTCTGCTATTGATTGGAGAAAAGTGGAGGCATACGCCATCTGCCTATGGGAGGATTGAATCTGTAATCTTTAGCAATATATATGAGTACTAAAACGGATAAGTATATGCGCATTTTTCCTATGCACTCGAGTTCAAAATCCCCTCTTACGCCCCTGGCCCCTTGAATTCGACTACGAGTCTTTAACATGTCAAAGTTTTCGACTACCAAGTCACGAAAGAGTCGGGAAAGGAAAAACTGATGAGAATAATGATGTAATCGACGCAGTTCCTTGCAAAGTTATGTACTTTTGATATGTCGAAGTTACACTAATGATGTGAAGAGATGAAACCCGTCCCGTGGGTACAACTTTCTTTTTCGATAAATATGATTTATGGGTAAATAAAATTCTGAAGTTAAAGAGGTACATGTATAACATAACAAAGAGCCCTACAAAATTTGTTCTATAGACTCCCACGCTCTGTTCGTCTCTAAACGAAAGTTTCCTCACCCTTTCGATATCTCTTTCAAGGCCGAAAATTCTTTTAACCTCTCTAAATGGGAGATTGCTTGATTGCCATTTCAAGCAGATTTCAACTTGGAAGACGTAGAGGCCAGGTGGGAAAGAATCCGGTGTCCGACAAACAGCAAGAAGGCTCCCAACAATCCAAGCGTTTTGAGAGTCGTAAATAGATCCAACTGTACATGGAACAAACAAGTAGACAAAGCTTAATCCATGTGCAGGGAAACTAAAATGACGTTTACTAGTATGCCTAATCTTAAACAACATCTTTGTATGGTTGCCTCAGAAACTGCATTCAAAAGCCAAAATCATCTTCAATAAGCGTGCCCTGTGTTGCGAACAAAATATGGAATCTTACTTTGAAACCAAACCGTGAATACTCATATATATTAGTGTTATTTTTTGGGTTCTAGAACAGGTTACCCTATAAATATTAAAATGGGATCGTCCAGATCATTGGGGATATGAAGCAGATGGGAACCTTCCTGACTTAAAGTGCAAGTAAACAGAATTAATGGCATACCTTCAACCAGAAGAGCACATAGAGCAAAAGAACTGCAGCGATGCCAACATGGAATAGTATACCGAAGGTAGCGGGTACTGCTGAAGTGGGGAAATTCTTCAGATTCACCCCCAAGCGTAATAGCTGTTTAATACATAAAATACAGTTAATTAGAATACAAAATGGGTAAAAACTTCAGAATGTTGACAGCCACCAAATCTCTTTCGGCCCCTTCGTACTCTAGAGAATGTCAGTTTATAAACAGGTCACCTCAAACCAACTTGGACTTTCCAAGGGTATTCGAGCATGAACTGTTAATAAATTTCAGAGCCAAATGACAACAGATCAAGGATTCACTTAAGAAAGACTCACTCCAATAAAAAATCCAATCATTGGCAAAAGCACGAGGCCCAAGAAAACGAGAGAGAGCTCCTGAGAAGGACGCTTTTCTGGAACCCTAAAGATATGGGTTATCTCAGCTTTGGGCCCGTACTTTGAGTAAGGATCAACAGCTGGAGAAGGAGGGCGGGAGGCCTTCTCAGGTGCTTCTGGTAGATCCAAATCAATCTGGCCAATAGCCCGTAAGAAAGAGTTTTCCTGTAAAGGAAAGAAGTTCGCTTAGACAACAGCTCCTAAAAACTAAAAACAATTTTAAAAACTTGAGGAAAGCTCACGCTTACCATTACAGCATCGCCAACAGTTAGTTGAATATCATAACTACCAGACAGATAGTAAAACTTCTCAACTAATCCGAGAAAATCCTGTAAGAAGATACCAAAACCAATCAAAACAAAGAAATTAAAGAGCTCTCCTTGGGGGTATATCCATGACCTAAGATGGTGAAAACTGCACTTTTATATTATTCAGGTATCCAGACATTAATCATGGGTTTATTTATCACAGTATCACCTAATAGATAAATTAAAAAAAGAAAAATCTAAAGATCTACATTTCTAAAAGAGCGCTGCATGGCTCCACATAGTGTTCGCAAAAATCAGGCCCATTTGACTGCACATTCATGCATAGTGCATCTATGCAGGGAAAAAAAAAATCACATGTGAGTTGTGAAGTACGCTTTCAACTGACATTCTTGAAAAAAAAAAAAAAAAAAAAAAAAAGCCAAAAGTTAGGGGATGAAATCAAAGAAACTTTACCAGTATTTTCGCAAACTTTTGGCCAGAGATTCCCACCACAAAGATATGTTCAACCTTGGTCTCATGTGTTAACTTAAGAAATACCTGTGGCCCAACAAACGCCTAAGAGAACTGAACGGAGAGCATTTACTTAAGAATACAAATAGACACAGAATACAAACCTGATGAGGCTTAAAAGCATGCCCAGAAGGAGTGGTCAATTGAAAGGATAGACGCAGCTTTTGGAGGTGGTTAGCTGATAGCGACACAGTACTTCCTCTGGCTAAATCTAGTCTGGTAAATCGACGACATATAAGTAACAAAAAGTTTATATATTTCAGAAGTGAATAAGCACGGCCTTTGTCATATAACAATTATAAAAAAAAAAAATCCACGTTCACCATGTGATTACAAGCATCAACTTGCAGACAAAAATTCAGAAGAAGAAATGATAGAGCAGGAAATATAAACCAAATAAACTTTGAGTACGTACTTTTTCTGGGTTTCTATGCTCCCAATGTCACTATCTAGTACTGCAATCTCTGCATTTTCAATTTTGATAACTCCAGTGATAAATATCTGTACTTGAGTAGACCCTCCAGTTGCATAAACATTTTCTTCTTCAGAATCATGCAGAACCACCTACAAAAATTTGGTAAACTCAGTACAAATTGAGGCCACATGGAAGTTAGTCCAAAAGAATTCACCAAATGAAAGAGAAGGGTACCTCAAAGACAAATGTGTAACTTCCAACATCGATACTTTCTGGCAAAACATCCAAGAAATGGGACCCACTTTCTTTGTCAAACTTGAGTTCCTACATCACACACATGATAAAGCAGTGAACCAAACGCCATTCATGCAATAATCTTGTACAAAAGGGATATCCAAAACTAATTTTGTGATAGGAAGAAAACAAGGGAAAAAAAGTCATTACCCACCTGGCTTGCAATTTTAGACGCAGCTTTTGAACCAGGACTGAATGCTTTCACCAACTTCACTGTCAGAGGTGGTGCACTTGAACCAAGCACGGTATTCACTTTCACCTGATTCAAATTTCCAGTACAAATAACACACTCGAATTAACCAGAGTATGTTATTAGGCATAAGCAACATTAATTTGTAACTATATCTTTTCCTCAGCAAAAAAATTAATCCACAGCCGGGTGATATAACATTGATTCTGTGCAGGTCAATTAAAAGCAGTACACTTTAGAAAATAATATGAGCATAACTTAGTACAGGAGTTTGACTTTTGAAAAAGAGAACAAAAACAAAAAAAACAAAAATGTCAGATTGAGGAAAAAGGTAAACAGTGCAGATTTCAAAAAACAATACATACTATATATGTATAGATATATATCAAAGAAAAGGCATATCCTTCTATTGTAACCTAGGAGATATATATATATGTGTGTGTGTGTGTGTGTGTGTGTGTGTGTGCGTGTGTGTGTAACTGTGTACATATATATATATATATATATAAAATACGGTAATACCTCACAACAATCAGTTTCAAAGAAGAAATGCTGTGTTGATAAATTGACAAACCTGGAGCTGGTCTTTCTTGGTCAATGAAAGCACTGTAGCTGGAAGTGATAATACCAAAGGAATAGAGACCCTGCACCAGAAAAGAGAGAAAAAAAACACACAAATTAGGGCACAAAAAAGAAAATTCAACTTTAATGTTGCACTGCACGGTTAGAAATGCAAAATAATTGGAGATGCTATTCAATAAAAGAAAAGGGTTTAGCACTTGCTTATTGCTTTCCAAAGACGCTAATGAATCTATTTGGTTGAAAAAGTCTTTAGAATTGCCAGGAATGCCAATTCCAAGGAAAAATTTTGCTAGACCCAATATCTTGTCCCCTGGAATCTGCAAACTCTAAGCCAAAGCATTAGTATGCATACAATACCAACCCCATCATTCCCCAAAAAGAAACTGCATTGCACGGAAGAGCAGGAAAGAAAGTGGCACTGAGTATCACCTTTATGTTTCCAGATGTCACAGTTGCAAATGCTGTTAATCCTCGAATAACTGATGCAGTACTTGAAAGAGGACTCTGATGCTCACGCAGATCAACAACTTTTTCATCAAAGTAAATGGTCCCATCATCTAGAAAACATAGTTATATTATTTCACATGAATAACAAATATACCAGATAATTAAATGACAAAACCAAACTGAAAGCAGGATTGAATAATTCATGAAAATAAAACAAACACCCTTATAAGGAGACATCTGTTGGAAAATGATACATAGATACACATACCATATTTCTCAATACTGTCAAAAAGCTTCAAAATATCACTTTTCAATGTACCAATCTGCCCAGAGACAACATCATCGAGTATTAATAAAAATGAAATATATAATAAAAAGGACAAAAAATTTACAATAACAGAGTAGAAGCACATTATACAAATAAGATTTATACAACTGATTACACATCTATATAAAAAAAGACTAAATGGCACTGACAAATAAGTCCACTGATATTGGTAATTATTTGGTCAGTGTGTAAAGATATAACAATTCTGAGATATTGTATTAATTTACACTTCGTCTGTTTAAACATCCAATATACTATTAAATTAATGACATGCAATATATGAGACATGTTTCTATGCTGATCGTATAAACCACACTTGCATGCACAGTTAAACATAATGTGGCCAGAGGCCACATGTGCACCTTAAGCTTTCCAATGAATATAGTACACAACTCTTCTAGAGAAAATGAGTTCTTAGCATCAGTTCACTTTAGTTAAACATAACAAGAATATGTTTGATTGGTGCCTGTATAAGCAAGAGAAAGAATGTATACTGCCTTAGACTGATCAACTTCTGAAGATGCTAATGCGATAACTCCAGAAAGTGCTTCAAGAGCTAATCCTGCAAGAGGGGTAGCAAGCTCAAATAGTGAGTATAAGCCACTTACAGTTACTAAATATCTATACCATGTTCCGCAAAGATATAAAATAAATAGTAAAATAAATATTGGTCACCATAACAAAGAGCTGCTAAATCCCCTCTATTTGAATAAAGATCTAAGGGGAGCAAAGGAATTTAGGTGTCTAGAGCAAAAGTTAACACTTTACATCACCAATTGATCAGAAAAAGTTCTCCATGAAAAAATATGCAGCATAACAAAGTCATTACCAGCAGCATAGGTACTAGCCTCAGGATTATCCGAACTGAAGCGCCACCTTCCATCACTCTGGCTGAGAGACTGCAACAATATTTCACTATCATTCATAAATTCAAAACAGAAATATATTCTTATGCGAGACTTCAAAAAAAGTGAATGCAAAAGAGGGAAAATGATTGAGAGTTCAGAATCCAAACAACCCATTCGCATTACAAGGAAAATAAAGTTGTGACCAGATGCTAAGAATTATCTGACATAGCAAGTTCTGTCAGGACCTGGAGATAGCAAAAAACTGAAAATATTTCATCCAAGAAATACCACTAGTTGTTGTGGGAACTACCTTGATAGAATGGAAAACTCCACCAGCATCAGCAAGAAGTACATCGACTTCAGGACTTTGATCCTGCAGCAAGAAAGACAAAAGACAAGAATTAGGAAAAGAATTCATAATCTAAAGACGTGGCTGGTTTGGTATTGCTGTGCTTTGAAAAAAAACCACTTCTGCTGTGCTGTGAGAATAAGCTCATTATTGTTGCTTCACGTTTTCAGCTTTTTTTCACCCAAAACTGTGAAAATAAGCTGTTTTTAAGTGTTTACCAAACACCTTTTTGAGCTTAGCTTTTTTTTATACCCACTTTTTATAAAAGCACCTTAGTACCAAACCAATACGTACGGTCTCAAAGAAACACAGAAAAGAGGCCCTTGCACAATAGTTCAAACAATTAAAATAGTAACATTATTCAAAATATTTGCTTTTTCCCTGCATAGAGTTGATCTTATTTTCATAAATCACCATTCCTACATTTTGAATCTGCAGCCAAACTAAGACCTCAAACCAAAAAGAAGATGTAAACCTGAGTTGGAAAGTGCTGCCAAAAGGTAGATCAACAATTTACCTTAATAAGTACCAAGCTTCCAATTGAGTAGTAGAACTCGAGCAATGAACTTGCACCATTGACATTAGTTTTAAGTTCTGAAGCAATGCCCTAGACAAGGAATTAAGAATTAGTCACCAACTTCATTATTCTTCCGCATAACTCATAAATAATTACTTTCATGTCGAGAACAAAGAAAAGGGTGCTAAAGACTTAACAGTACCTCAAATACTTCATTAATAACCGTGCATTCCAAAATGCCGTTAACCTTTAAGGCATAGAACAAATACTTTGGGGCAGACGACGATGACCTGAGTTTTTCAACAACAGACTGACAAGTAGTGGTCCGTATATCGGACTTCTTATTAATCCCAAGAACCTCGAACGATCTTAAGGCTTCATATGCCTCTTCTAAACTGTCAACAATTTATCGAAATCGAATAATTAAAATCAAATTTGAAAGCAATATCCAAAATAAACTACTCTAATCACGCAAATGAAAACAAATTCCACCAGAATTAAACGCTAACGGCGCATTATAGTAAAATGCAGGGAAAAAATCGAAACTTTAACCTCAAATCGCAGAATTCTCAGCGGTGACGTCATATAAAAGTGAAATAAATACCTTTTTAATTGATCAATCGGATCATCCAAAGCATTTCATTTTCTCAGAAACCAAACGGAAAATACAAAATTAAACAAAAAGACTAATCATTTCGAGGTTTGAATTACCTCCCGAACGATCCATCGACGGGCGCAAATAGCTCCGCAGCCGCGGACCGGTGAGAGTCGGAAATCGGGTGGAAGACAGAAGCAGCAGCATGGCAGATCGAAACCGCCAAAACCAGCACCAGAAATCCGCCGAGGCTTCCGGAAGCCATTCCTGCAACAGTAACGAAACCAACAGCTTCAGATACGTAAATTCACTCGCGCATTTGTGTACGAATGCGATTCGGAAGACGCTAGGGTTTCAGATCGAGAGGAGGAACGTACTGAGAGCGTTGGAGAGAGAGAGAGGGAGAGATGGTCAGCGGGGGTGAAGTTCCAGGGCGCGACGACTACCGGGCGAGTGAGTACTGAGGAGAGAGAGTGAAGACTCTGGGGCAGCTACGAACGAGGCCTTCTGATTGATCGCGGCCCGCGCGTGTAATTATCTTATTTTTACTTCTTTTTTTCTTTCTTTTTCTGTACTTTGTTGCCTATAAATTAACAATCCGGTCTTCTGATTGATCGAGGCCTGTCTCTGCTGTCCCTGTATTTCGAGTAAATATGTAAAAATCAATTTGCCTTTACGTGCCACATTATGATGGACACTAATGCCATTTCCAACCGAAGTATCCACAGGATCAGAGGATTGAAAATAGTCTGAAAATTATCTTCAACCGAAGGCTAGGTCAGATGGTTCTGAAAGGGCTAAAAGGCCAACCAGCGGGGCCAAAAGAGTCAGCCAGCCAGCCCTGGGCTAGGCCAGGAATTTAAGAATTGATGTCGGATATAACCTACATCATTGTTATTAATCTTGTCAGTTATATCCGACAGGAATTTTTAAAAAAATATTTGAATCTAACGGCTAGCTGACATCAACTAGCCGTTGCTAGCTAAAGCCAGTTACCGTTGTATTCTTTTTTCTTTTTCTTTTTTTGGTTTTTTGGGCCTTTTTTTAAAAAAAAAAATTTCTTAAAAATTCTATTTTTTTTTCTTATAAATACTTAAACCATTCATTCACCATTCCTCACAATTTTTTCACTATTCCTACACCATTTCAATTCTCATATTTTCTTACCTCTTTCAAAAATATTTCCTTCAATTATTTCAATAATTTTCAAATGGCCTCATTTGCAACAAAAGGTAGGGCTTTGACCCGAAAAGAAGATGAAGCCCTTTGCAGGGCTCATAGATGGGTGTCGAAAGATAGTGTGAGGAGAAATTATCAAACAAGTGAAGGTGTTTGGACTCGTGTGTCCAAAAAATACTTAGAGTTCTACGAAGGCACTACTCCATTGAATGTTCGAAATCACGAGAGTTGTTCTTCAGGATGGAAGAAACATCTTCACCCAAATTTGAACAAATGACATCAAGCACTGTTAGCAGCCGCAAATAGACATGAAAGCAGCGCTAACTACTAAGATGAAGTAAGTGTTTTCACAATTTATTTTAAATATTTAATTATATTACATTTAATTTCATGAATTACTTTCCTTTAATGTTTGTAAATACATTTAATTATAGGGAAAATTACACTTTACCACCTTAGGTTTGGGGTCGATTTCAATTCCTTACAACATCTTTAAAACATTTCATTTTCATACCTCAAGTACTATTTTATTTCAATATAATACATCCATTACATTTTTCATCCATTGATCTGTTAAGAGCTGATGTGGTTGCTACATTTGTGCCATGTGGTAAAAAAATAATTTTTTAATTTTTTTTAAAACTTGAATCTTCTCAAAAAAAAAAAACTGAAATTGAAATTGAAACCCACCTCCCTGGAACCCCTACCCCCGCAAAACAAACCCAGAAACCTTATTCCCCCCTCCCCCCACACGACCCACCTCACCCAAAAATGTTATCCCCCTGACCCATGCACAGGCAAGCTCCACGAATCCATGGCTACCTAGTTGTCTTCCACTTGCGAATCTTGGGACCAAGTTCATCACTGTCGACGTCAACGATTAAATCGAGATCATTGCAAATCATGGTTCAACATAGCAAAGCCGTGGGGAATCAGAAACAAGAGAGACCCAATTGGTGGCGGTGAAATCAACGGATTAATGAAGGTAGTTCGGGTACGAGTACTCCGCTGGCGGTTGACCAGATGAGTTCGTGCGGATGAAGATGGAGTCTCTACGGATGGCCTGCGAGAGTGAGATTCTGATCCACCAACAGGATTTAAATGCCTTCACACCAAAAACCCTCAAGTCCCCAAGTCCAGCTTCTCATTTAAGTCTTTGACTTACTTGATTTTTCAAAAATTACTTCAATTTAGGGTTTGTATCTGGGCTGTGTTTTTCCTCACAAACAACTTCCTCTCTTTCTCCCTCTCCTCGCTTCTCTTCTCTCTTCTCGCTTGGGTCTGGGGGGATAAGGTTTTTGAGTTTGTTTGCGGGGAGGGGTTTTAATTTTATTTATTTATTTTGATTTAAAATAAAAATTAAAAAAAAAATTGCCATGTGGCACACATTTGGCAACCACGTGACATAAATGTGGCAGCCACATTAACTCTTAATGGATCAATGGATGGAAAATGTAACGGATGTATTATATTGAAATAAAATAGTACTTGAGGTATGAAAGTGAAATGTTTTAAAGATGTTGTAAGGAATTGAAATCAACCCCAAATCTGAGGTGGTAAAGTGTAATTTACCCTTAATTATCTTACATTTAATTTCATAAATTAATTTCCTTTAATTTTTGTAATTATATTTTCTACGTACGCCGAGCGGAAGAATTGTATATGGAGGGTAGCTCAAAACCCTTTTAGTTTCATAGTTGTTAGGAAATTTGTAAAGGGTGGGTGTTATTTGAGGATCCACCTCAACATAGAGTAGGTCCTACGCCGGTGTTTGGAACTACATCCTTATCTGCAAATATGGATGAAGATGGATGTCCTACCATTCAACAAACAAGGGTAGAAAATCTGTCTTTAGGTGAAGGTTCTATACCTAGGGTTATGGGACGAAACAAGGCACAAATGTTGAAGGAAAAAGGTAAGGCAAATGATGATTACGCCGCTCAATAGGAAGTGGCAGCCTCATTGCAATTAATGGCGGAGCAAACTGCCCTTGAGGCGGAAGAAAGGAACCGTAGGCATGAAGAATGGGTCAAACAAATACAAGAAGAGATGGATGATAAGAATATGGAAAGGAACGCTTCGAATTACACTCCAATGAGTAAGGCCTATTTTGATAGGAAAAAAAAAGAAAAGAAATTATGACCCGACGACAACTGTTTGCCTCTAACTATACTCCTACAATGGCGGATGATGAAGATGATGTTAATTATGGATACTAAATTTAAGTTGTTGTAATTTTTAAATTTAAGTTAATGTTGTTTTTAAATTTAATTTGTCGTTTTTAAATTTAAATAATAAATTATGTTTGGCCCTAGGGCCCTTTGGCCTTTGATTGGAGATGGTTTTTTGTGACAGGGCTAAAACGAGCCTTATGGCCCTTTGACTCTCGATTGGAGATGGAAACAAATATGACCATGTACTGTTCATTAAAATATTAATTTCTTGGAGGGCCAGAGGGCTAAAACGAGCCCTCTCGCCAGCCTTCGATTAACGATGACCTAAGACCATCTCCAACCGAATGAGGGCCAGAGGGATCCTCTAAGAAATTAATATTTTAATAAATAGTGCAGGGTTATATTTCTTACCATCTCTAACCGAGGGCCAAGAGGGCCATATGGCTCGTTTTAGTCCTATCACAAAAAACCGCATCCAATTGAATGCCAAAGGGCTATAGTATGGAATGTGAAGAATTGAAATAAAATGAGGTAAGATAATATGAAATGGTGAAAAATATGTGAGAAATAGTGTAGGAAAAAAATTAGGGGAAAAAAAAATGGGATGGGAATAAAAAAAAACAAAAAGTGGGATGTGACAAAAAAAAAACCTGAGCCCTAAACTCTAAAATGGGTTGGGCAAATGGAAAGAAATAAAATAAAATAATAATAATAATGGGCTAGCCAGCGGACTGGTTGAACATGGCCACCCGATTGGCCCTTTGGCCCTTTTTTGTCCCGTAGGACTCATGAGCCCTTTGGCCTAACTCTCGGTTGGAAACAGTTTTTGAGCTATTTTCGGCCCTCTAGACCCTTCGGTTGGAGATGGTCTAAGACAATGTAGTTTGTGTCACTAATATTACAAACGGGTCACGTGGGTCGTGTTCATATATATTTACAAATGTGAGAACTAAAATTTGACACAAATAAATAGCAAATTTGATAGTAAATTTATTGTGTAACTTAACCAGAATAGCCATAAGGAAAAAAAAGGCCTGTAGATGATAATGATGAAGGGCATCGTGTCTAGACGGAATTGATGCGCAAAAGGTACCATGTAGTGCGGAACATTCCGAGTCTCACGTCAAATAACTAAATGCACCTCGAGGTGCTGCTGAAGAACTGGAGTTGTATTCGTTATGTGGAATCAATGCTCTGGCCGAAAGAGCTTTAGACCATCTCTAATCGAAGAAGAGCTAGATAACTCATTTTAGCCCTCTGGCCCTCCAAGAAATTAATATTTTAATGAACAGTGCAGAGTCATACTTCTTACCATCTCCAACCAAGAGGCCAAAGGGCCATAAGCCAAACATAACCCTATACCAAAAAACCATCTCCAATCGAAGGCCAAAGGGCTATAGTATGGAATGTGAAGAATTGAAATAAAATGAGATAAGATAATATGGAATGGTGAAAAATATATGAGAAATGATGTAGAAACAAAATTAGAAATTAAAAAAAAAAAAAAAAAAAAGTAGGCTAGCTAGCTAAAGATGGCTAGCCGGTTGGTTTTTTGGTCTTTTTATATCCCATGAAATCCATGAGCTCTTTGGCCTAATCCTTAATTGGAGACGGTTTTCAAACCATTTTCGACCCTCTAACCCTCTGAACCTTTCGGTTGAAGATGATCTTACCTTTAGCACCTGGCTTTCTGCGGCACCCTTGTGTTGCGGAAAAAGCCACAATATTTTTTTAAGCAATCTTTTGTATAACTTTGGTGTTAAACGAGGTTGTCAAACATTGGCTAGTACAGACGAACCCTCGGCACCCGAGTTCGAATGCCCCTCCCCGCACTTTAGATTGGTTAAAATGAACTCCGAAATTGGATTAAGGTGCGATTCAAATCCATGGTTGTATATGTACCTTAACTTCGGTAGACAAAACCTTAACAGATAATCAGTCCACAATCATTTGTGGTGCCGCTACATACCGGTGGTAGACATTCAGTTACAGTCCCGAAAAGGTTCAACTAGATAACACACCTATTAAAACTTCAAGCTCCGAGACACTTCAAACGACGACATGAAAGCAGCTGAAACATGTGAAGTAGTCAGTACTTTAGAGGTGACTGCTGGGTTGGCAACAATCCAAAGCGCTTCTTCAGAAGATACCTTTGCCTTGAATATTTGTCATCAGGGGAGAAGCGGGCTGCAGTTAATCATGGGAACGAAACGGTTTAGTAACAAAAAAGAACTGGAACGCTTTTCGCACGGAACATTAAGAAGAGTAACAGACAACAGATCATCACAGAACTCACAACTTGTACACACATAACACAACCATTCAGAGTACAACATCGAGAATTCAGAAACAATCAGGCAACAGAGAAGACGTAAGTTACAGCAATCTATCTTATACTTTTGCATTTACAATAGCAATGATCGGAAAAATCTCGTGAAAGATTACAACCCCAAGCATCTAGAAATATCCAAAGGATTCGTAGTAAACAACCAGCCAGGAACTTAGGACTACTTTTGATTTCATCCGTCTCCTACCATCGCGCTAGCAGTAAACAGTGAAGATCCCATACTATATCAACAACAGGGTACAATACCCTCACTAGTCACAACATAACAATCAATGCAATCACCGATTCAGACAACTATCAAAGCAGAAAAGCTTATAGCAAGCTCGAAAAAAGACACAAACATCTCACCGGGATGGGCAGATTGCGTAGCATGCCCAAGTGGTGATTCCCTCTGCATTCACAAAAGCAAATGAAAAGCTCAATAAGTACCTTAAAAACCGGCAAGTTACTACGTGTTCTAACAACCCAAAACACTCATCATCATCACATACCTTGGTGGTGTACACTTTGTTGCCATTCTCGTTTATGTAGTACTGAAGATACATGCTGCCTGCTTTTTTCTTCAAACTGCTGAAAATTAAAGCAATTCTGCATGAAACCCTCACAGAAATCCTTATTAAAAAAAAACCCCACTGAAAATTTTCCGATTGAAATCAACCCATTAACTCCAACTAGTAAAATCCCTAGAAAATTTCTCGATATTTATTTTGGCGCTAAAAAATCTCGAATTTTATCAAAAAATGGTTAAGTAATCTTGAACTTGGAGGTTTTAAAACATGAAAATTATGAACTATTAAGGAGAAAAGATAAGAAATTGTTCAGAAAAAACATATTAAATTCGTACCTGAGCGCTCCAAAATGTAGGCGGATGAGAAAGTGCTTGGCGTCCGCGCTAGGGTTTAAGGTCAGTGAAGGCTCGCGGAGATATAGGCTGGATTAGTTTCCGAAATTACCCCTCTACTGTTGCTTATTGCCAAAACGAAACCCAAACTCTTGGCCCAGATAACAAAGCCCGAACTTCGACCACTTTGCTTAAATTTCCTAAAATCTGAAGCCCAATAGGCCCAATTCAATAGTAAGTAAGAGATTTAGAACCATATTTTTATGAAATTGTTATTGATACTCTGAAATGTAATCAGATCTCTCGTAACTTGTTAGTTTTATGTTACAATCATCAGGTACTTGATTCGATTGACACCAAGGTAGATGAGCGTCTCATAATTTCTTATAACTTGTTGGCCTTGTGGATCAGCTAAAGGTCAGCACGTCTTGAGTTTGATTTACGTCACGATTGAGATTGAGCTAAAAGGGTAAAAGGGTAATATCACATTATCTACTTTAGATAAAATCCAGTTGACCATTCAAGCAAACTCTGTCATTCACCTTCGAACCCACGACTCGCTGCAAACTCTTCTCATTTGAAACCTGCCGCCCACCATTTCCCCATTACTTCGAGTTCACGTCAAAATTCATCTCAAATTCTCCCCAAATCCAAATCACCAACTCCCTCACCAAAAATTTGATCCCCAAAAAAAAAATATTTTTTGTAATTTACTCGAATTATCAGCCGCATTGCTCGATCAGAATCCGGAAAAGCTCGAAGCTTTCTGCCCCCAGTTCGATCCCGAAACGATGTCGTTCGACGAGGAGGAGGAGGCGTTCGAGCACACGCTGCTCGTGGTCCGGGAGGTCGCAGTCTTCAAAATCCCGCCGCGAAGCACTTCCGGCGGATACAAGTGCGGCGAGTGGCTCCAGTCTGATAAGATCTGGTCCGGTCGGCTCCGGGTCGTGTCGTGCAAGGACCGGTGCGAGATCCGGCTGGAGGATCCGAACTCCAGCGAGCTCTTTGCCGCCTGCTTTGTCCACCCGGGCCAGCGCGAGACCTCCGTCGAGACCGTCCTCGACTCGTCGCGCTACTTCGTACTCAAGATCGAGGACGGCACCGGGAAGCACGCCTTCATCGGGCTAGGGTTCGCGGAGCGGAACGAAGCGTTCGATTTCAACGTGGCGCTTTCGGACCACGAGAAGTACGTGAAGAGGGAGCACGAGAAGGAGAGCAACGGCGGCGAAACCAGCGACGAGGGCCACATCGATATTCATCCCGCCCTCAATCATAGATTGAAAGTATGAAAATTTTTACTTTAATTTCACATTTTTAGTGAGCAATTTCGTTTATTTATGTCAGTTTTGGGGATCTGAAGGAAGGTGAAACGATAAGGATAAATGTGAAGCCAAAGCCGACGAGTGGGGCCGGGATGCTGTCCGCCGCCGGGCTATCCGGGACGACGAAGGCAAAACCTATTAGTTTGGGGTTGGCTCCGCCACCTGGGTCCGGGAAAGTTAGGTCGGCTCTGCCACCACCTCCCAATGACCCTGTTGCTGCTAGAATCAGCTCTGGTGTTGTCAAGTCGCCGGATAACACAAGACGTGGATCGGACCCGTTATCGGATCTTTCCCAGATTGAGGTATGCAAATGTTAGTCATTGTTGTTTTGGCACTACATTTCTTGTTCAGCTGTAATTGTTCTTCATCTTGAATTTGAAATTCGAAGTTCAAAATCAAATGGAATGTGTCTTTGAGTTTCAGTAAATATTAGCTATAGCATTTGTCATCGAACTTAGCTGACTAAAATGCTAGAATTCCACCTTCAGCATTTGCGTTTTGATTTGTTTAATGCTCTAATCTAGTCTAAACTATGGAACTTGAGTGCATAGGAAGGCACAAATTGTTTGATCGTATCTGTGTTGATTTTATGGAGACCTTGAGTATCAATTGTTTGTTGATAGACTGATCTCTGTTGTCTGTGCGTATTATTGAATTTTGATTGTATCCGTGTTGTTTGAATGGTAATGTCGAAGTATGTCTTGAGTGACTTGCTGCTTCTGACCATATATGGCGCATGTTTGTCATCAATGTCCCTAACTTATTTGATACTGGCCTTACCTGCCCTTCAATTCCTGATTGACCTGAAAAGTTGGTTCTGAGTCCCATTCTGAGAACGGCAAGCTCAGAATGAGTAGCTAGCCAACATTAGTTTATGTCCATACCTTATTGTCATGTGCGTTCAAAGTTTGAACATGTAGGAAGTGATTGCAATCAGAAAGCTTAGTTCTAGCAAATTTGGTATTGTTTTTCCTTTTGTTTCACCTGCTTTCTTCTGCGTCCTTTGTTTTTATGTCGATCGATGCATTTCTTCTCCCACAAAGGAAAAAGATGCAAACTCTGTCAGTGCTATGGACATTTTACTTATCGTTGCCTCTTGAAGAACCCTTTTTCCATAATTCTGATTACTGATGCATTTTCTTATGATTCATTTCCAGAGGAATCTTCCCCCCGCGACCGGATCAGGCTCGACAAAGACAAGTGCAGCTGGATGGGCGGCTTTCTGATTGTGTGAGCATCTGTTAATTATCATCGAGGTCTTCATTTGATTTTTTTTCTACCTTTTTTGAGGAAAAAGGAGTGAGAGGAAGGAATATGTGAGAAAGGAAAGAAAGCACGAGGTACCAAATACTTCCATATGTGTGTTTCCCCGCAATATATTTTCGAGCTTCTTTTGTTCATTGTGCCGGCTCTTTGTCAACTTACAGTTTCATGTTTTTGCTTCTATATAATAGAGAAATGTGCCTTATCTCTTTCATTTGCTATTTTCTCTGTTGTTTGTTCCTGGATGGATGTTAGTACTTGTATTATGCAATTTGACACTCTGGTCGACTCAAATAAGTTAGTTGGTCATTTTTGGTTCATTAATTTTGTAATAACAGCGCCGTCTGCCCATTAACGAAGGGGATGAGCGCAAAAGAGAGAACGGACGTGTGAAAATCACTCCCCTGTCATTTTCGTAGAAAACTTGAAACATATCTTGCCAAAACTCAAAGTAATTGTCTTTTTCATTACCGTATCAAGTGGTTTTTGTTGTGGCCTCCTTTCCACTAGAGTTGAGGGATAATTATCTCAAGAGTGCCTTGCAGGTTACTACTAGAATAAAAGTCCATAATTTTTCCATGGCTCTTTCGGGGGAACAGTCTTTTTCACAGCGCAATATTCTAAACTAGAGTAAATTGTAGTAACGGTGTTCTAACTTTAACTTAATTGGAGTAGTGGTCCTTTAATTGAAAATCTATTATCATTTGTCATTGGTCCCTTTATTTATCAAAACATGTAGTTATGATCTCTCAACTAAAAATCTATTACCACTGGTTCCTTAACTTTAATTCAACTAGAGAAATGGTTTCTCAACTATAACCAAATTTTAGCAATGATTCCTCAATTTAAACCCAATTGTAGCAATGATCCTTCCAACATAACTCATTTTGACAAATGTCTGACGAAGTTGACGAAAAAGATCATAGCTACACGTTTTGATGAGTTGAGGAATCTCAATTGTAACAATTGTCCTTCCAACATAACTCATTTTAACAAAATGCTAACGAAGTTGACGAAAAGGATCATAGCTACACATTTTGATGAGTTGAGAGACTAATAATAATGGATTTTTAGTTGAGAGACCATTGTCTAATTTGATTAAAGTTGAGGGACCATTGCTACAATTTACACTCTAAACTATTTCAATTTACAGAAGGAAGATTCAAACTCGAAACTTGGCTAGTTGACCTAACATTGTTAAATGGAACGAGTAAATGATCAACAACAACAACAAAAAACTCTTATCCCACTAAGTAGGGTCGATTATATGAATTCTAGAATGTCATTGTGCTCGGTGGAACGAATAAATTAACAGAACTCTACAAATTATTGTACAGATAAAATATATCCTATAAAAGATATTAACAATGGTAAAGGTTGAAATTAATCAGCACTTTCGAGCGATGAACTGACGGTTGAGATTACTGATGATCAAACCCTGGCTTAAGAACCCAAACTGCTCCGTTTTGGTTTTTCTCCAGTTTGGCTATATCCTTAAGAAGATTCTTAAACAAGGGAAGATCCCTTGATGGTATTCTGTCCTTGAAATGCCGCACAATGGTTGAAGAATCGGTACTTCCGCCTCTTTGTTGGATGAACGTACAAATCTGACGAATCACTACTTCAGGCTGCACTCCGCCTAAGTTCTGAGCCGTCCTAGAAGTTCCAACACCGAAGGATTTTGCTATGTTAAACTGATGCTCAATTCCGGCTTCCACGGCTCCTTCTTGGTTTCCTCGAATTTTTGCCAGTAATTCAGCAGAAGATATGCCTTTCCAGCAGGTGCCCCAGCCACAAAGCCATTTGTGCTGCTGCTGGGGCCTTCGTCTGACCGTTTGGTGTTCTTGATCAACTGGGAATTCACAGCAGACCCAAATTTCCCACGGAAAGCTGATGGTGCACCTGCCATTCCTGATTTCCCAGTCCTTGTGGGGACAGACACACCGTCACGGCTTCGAAGCATCCGTGACTGGCGCAACGCTTCCGCTGCTCTTTGTGCAACTCGGGAAGCTTGCTCATCAAGCTTCATCTTCTCTTCATAATGGGCATTCATGATTACATCATGGTTCGTAGCACTCTGAAGTCAAAATTTGAACAGCATGTAAAATAATAAATAAAGGGAACATGAAGAAACCGAACAATTTCTTGATTGTTTCCGACAAAAATAATAAGTTTATTTCAATTTAAGTTCCACAGCTGTAGATAAATCCTAACATGCCCACAGTTACAGTACTATAAAAAAAATGTATATACGGTAAACAAAGTGAAGAAACTTACATGTATCCCTTGGGCGTCAAAAAGGCACCTCAAAATATTTGTCTATTCATCTACTTCACCGTTACTCTGGTCAGCCTTTTCTTTCCCATTCCTCCTCGATGGTCCAGCCTCTGAGTTATTCGACTTGTCAGCCACAGCACCATTGGTAGACAGTACAGAACCTCTCTGAGATTCCTGCTTATCCGGCTTATCATTCTGCGCACCAACGACGTTGGAATCTTCAGATAATTGACCGAACAGATAGGCTGTTTCGGTAGACCCATTCTCTCTGTCATCACTCAGAGTGAAAAGATCCTTCATGTCTCTAGCTTTAAAGAACCTTTTCTTCAATATCTTATTGGTCAGGAAATGCTTGTAAATTTGTCTATAATATACCTTCTCCTCTATGGTTCCACAGGTGATCAATCTATATATAGTTACATCCCTCTTCTGACCAATACGCCAAGCACACTCCCTTGCCTGTTAAAAACACCCAGATTACAAGGTTTAACAAAGCACAAATCAACTATTCTAAACAAGGTTTAATGAAAATCCTGTAGGTATTACTTCAATAAGAAATATAATAGAAGGATCCATCCTCCTAAAATGTTCATAATTTTGCAAGGGGAACATATCTATGATTCTATCATAAAATTTTACAGAGGAGAAGACAAGTTTCCAAGTTCAAACATTTGCATCCAACTGAAAACTAGAAGAATAGTAAGTCCAAAATCATATACCTGCATGTCAGTTGAAGGGTTCCAGTCGGGATCAAAGATGATCACCCTATTTGCACCTGTCAGATCTGTTCCTAAACCACCCACCTTAGTTGTTAAAAGGAAAACAACCACATCACTTGAGTTGTTAAATTCATCTATTAAGGCCATCCTCTGTTTGATGGGAGTAAGACCATCCATCCTCCGGTAACTATAACCATCAGCAACCAGAAAACTTTCAATAATGTCAACCATTTGCTGAGTTTGTGAAAAAAGAAGAACACGATGCCCTTGATCCTTCCAAACTTTAAGCACTTGTGAAACAACTTTTAATTTCCCACTGCGTTCAAGATTCCCATAATCTGGATTCTGGCCACAATGTCCCTCTCAAGCAGATCAGGGTGGTTGCAGATCTTATGCATGACATCAATTCCATAAAGAGAATTCCTATTACCATCCATAATATGTTCTACATCAGAACTAGCAAGAAATGCTCTATAAGCAGATCTTTGTTCATCAGTGAGGCTGCAAAAGATGACATGTTCAATCTTCTTAGGAAGCTGGGCATTCACATCAGCCTTCATGCGCAGAAGAAGATACGGCATGATCAAGTCTCGCAAAACCACAGCACACCTGCACAATGAAAATAGTTTAGACTGAAAATACGAGAAGTTTCAGGAATAATCTATTTTATAATTTTTTTTTCCTTAAGGATGAACCTATAAGATAGTTAAGGAATTTCTAAAATTTGAAGTTACACATTCAAAGTTATACAAAATAATACATAAGTACTCTGTATGAATCTTGACATATATATATATATATGAGTTGGGCCATTTGGATATTTGAAAATATCAATGCAAACCTGTATGCAGTAGATACTTGTAAAGGTGAAGCATTCGCACAACCACCAACAGATATGGGAACTGCAAACTCAGCCTCAAATATGGGCAAGACCCCCAACTTTCCAGGGAAAACAAAATCAAACTAGGACCACAGTTCAGTCAGCTTGTTCTGAATTGGTGGACCCATCATTATAATACGGTGTACTGTTTGTAACTGCTTACAAACTAGAGTAATTTCTGCATTTGGGTTCCTGATTCGGTGTCCTTCATCCAAAACTGCATAACCCGAATCAACGTTGAGTAAACTTTTCCCTACAATACGGAGTTGCTTTAAGTTGTAATAGCAACCCGGATTCTGACCTCAAAACACGGTTGACCAAGGAATCCCATTTTTGGTGCTTTTAGACGATTCTGGTCTCACATAATCACTGTCTGATGAACCTTCACGATCAGAATCACTTTCATCAGACTTTGATCCTTTTTTTTTTAATAGCAGGCTCTCGAGCTGATTGTGAAGTAACTCCACATGAAAGCGTGGGTACCATTTTTTAGCTTCCCTTTTCCATTGGCGCAAAAGTGTAACTGGGCAGATAATAATGCTCAGTTTATACATTCGACTGAAATGCAATGCACCGAGGAAAGACAGAACTTGCATGGTTTTACCAAGACCCATCTCATCTCCAATAATTCCGCCTGCTCTTTGGCAATGCAGCTCCCATAGCCACTGGACCCCTACCTTCTGATAGTCAAAGAGTTGGTCAAAAATGTACTACGGAATTTTCAGCCCTCCTTCTAGGGTAACATGTGGATACTCATCATCATCATCATCTTGGTTTTCTTCTTCACAGCTGGGAGTGTCGTCTGCAAGAAAAATAACATGTCTCATTACTTTGCAGATTTCTATTGTCAAGCAAGGAAAATAGATATTAAACAACATACTTGATAATATCTTGTAAAGAATACATATACACTATTAAAACAACTTCTGTTTTACAAAACACTAAACTGTACCATACATCTGCCTAACACCACCATAAGCAATGACAACACTGAACATACCACTTTCATGCAAATTATTTTCCTCAAAATAAATGCGCTTTCTCCATCTTTTGTCAGGCAAAGGACGCTTCCTTTTCTTTCCTGAACTTTTATTCCTCTGTGTACCATTTTCTAAGAATTGAGGAATTTTAAGCGGTTTCCTTAGCCTCTAAAAGGATAAGTGGGTGGATCAAAATTTGGTAGAGCTTCTGGATCAAGCAGCTCTGTAGCTGGGCGAGCTTGAGCAGCCTCTGAAAGCGACTGCACTGCTCTAGCAACACTGGCTGAAACAAAATCATCACTCCTGCCTTCTTCTGCAAGAACACTACGCCTCTGAGATGGCCCTTGTTCTTGAAGGCTACGCTCAAAGCCCTTTAGCTTATGGAAAGGAGTCAAAATTCCTTTCCGAACTAATTCATCCCTTTCCTGGCATATCAAAAGCATCAACTTTGTTATCCTTGTTATTAGCTAATCCATCTTACACATCAAAATTTACAAAGCAGAACAAGGTGAGAGATTAAAGAACCATGTTCAGTCCAAGGGTGTCAACTCACTGTTTCAACAAAGCCTGCAGATGCTGCATCCAACATGGCATCAAGGTCGTCATCCTATCAAATGAGACCGTTTTAATCCTTTTTTCTTGATTTTCTCCGGATTTCTGAACTTGTTTCAACTTCCTCTTGGGTGCAGGCTTGTCCTTGACAATATCTAATAAGACTCTGCTGCGCACAATACCCTTGGATGGTCTTCCCTTGCCTAAATCCGAAAGCTCCTTCTCAAGTTGCACCTTTGTTTTCTTTAGACTTCTTAGCCGGTCAGTAGCCAGGGCATGCTGGAGGTTATCCTCTTTATTTCCCGGCTCTGCGCCATCACCACCATCACGATCACCATCTTCACTCCCTGCTTGTTCTGGTTCAACAGTGGACTCAACAGCATCCATTTCAAACTCACCAGCCCTCAATTTGTTATACAATTTGACCTCACTGGCCACCAATGGATAAACACCTTCCGCTTTCTCAAGTCGTTCCCCCTCCTCATTACTCTCTCCAACTTCACTTACATTACTACCATTGCCATTGTTGTGCACCTGCAGTTCAACTCGTAACATCCAATTAACTATTCCATCACTCTCCCCATCTTTTCGGAGCTTAAAAAACACGATTTTGAAAATTTCGATCATCTACTTGCAATGCAATATATAATCCAGATTAAAACAACGAATTCAAGCAATTCCACATACCCCTGATAAAATGTCCCTCTCGATATCCTCTGGAATCGCCGCTGTTGCTCCTTTCAAACTGTTGAGCAAAATTGCACCTTCGTCTTCCACCATGCTATTGCAAACGTGAAATTTGAGGCAATTTTTTCTGATAATTTCAATTAGCAACAGCATTTAAGCATGCATTCGAATTCAATTAAGCAGAAAATCCCCAAAAATCCAACACAAAACATCAAACAGAAATGGAATTCGATAAATTACGTACCGAATTCTGATATTATTGGTTCACAGAAGTGAAATCCTCTCTCTTCTCTCCTTCTCTTTCTCTTTCCTACTGTGAGAGGGTTTTGAAGCTACTGTTCGGTTGCTGTTTCTATGGCCCGCGAGGGGCACACGATCATTAACCTGCGCACCCTCTCCGTCGCATCCGAGAAGTAAACTTCCACTCCCTTGTTTCTATGCGCCCTCCTGCAGTTCTTGAACCGCTTGATATAGATCTGCAACGAAGAATGTGATCAGGTAATGAATGACTTTATTTACTTTCATAAATGGGGATAAACTGTGTACGTCGTTTCAATTGGAAAAATTATATTATGTTTTTTGCTTCAAGTACTATCTAGGATCGACATTGTGATCATGCAATTTTTGATTGTCTGGTGAAATCGTTTGAATATCATTGGACTTGCTTTCTCGCTTGTAATTATCGCTCGTATTTCATGCGCAAATTATAGAGAGGAGCTATCTAGAAAAAGAATATGTGGCTGATCAAAGTATATTTCATTGATACGGGAATAAGTATATATACAATTATATTCCTTGCATAGCAATGACTCTACTTACAAGTTAGGAACACAATCATAATTTAATTCTAACTATTTTCCTATTTGTCTAACACTTCCCCTCAAGTTGGAGAGTGGAGGTCAAGAACTCTCAACTTGCGCAACATAGTCGAAAACTTTTCCTTTTCAAGAGGCTTCGTGAATAGGTCCGCCAACCAACATACTTGCTCATTATAATGCCATCTACAATCTTATCTCGTATAAAGTGACAATTCATCTCAATGTGACGAGTCCGCTCATGGAAAACAGGATTAGCGGCTATATGCAACGTCGCTTGATTATCACCAGTGTTCTAAAAATCGGCCTAGACGACGGAGCTTCGACCTGATTTAGACCAAAACGTTCAATTAGGCGGCTACCTAGGCGCTCGCTAGGTGCTCGCTAGGCGCCTTAGGCGGGCTAGGCGGCTGTCTAGGCGGTTTGAATCTCGCTGCAATTTTTGCAACCGAATCTACAACTTCCGATCTTGTACATAGCAGCAGAGCTCCAGCGAATTTTTGTGTCTTTGTGAAGATGAGGGAAGAGAGAGAGAGAGAGAGAGAGAGAGTATTAAACATTTCAATCTGTGGTGACGCAAGTTGGATTTGAGATCCAATTTTGAGGTTCTGAAAGTGAAAGGCCGAAGAAGAAGAACGAAGATGAGGCATAAGGGAAGAGAGTGCCAGATGGTATGGGTTCTCGGGTGATGTGAAAGAGTGGTTTTAATTATGAAACCACCCACTCATCAGATGATTTTAAATATGAAAGCACCCACTTGCGTGGGTTTTTTTTTTATAGTTTTAAAAGTTTGGGATGTATAGTATATGTATATAAATGTTATATAAATTATAAATTATAAATCATTTAGATGCTAGCCCACCGCCCAACTAGCGTCTAACATTTTTTAGAACCTTGATTATCACAAAATAAAACCAAAATGGTCAATTAAAGGAATGTTCAAATCCTTCAACAAAAACCGGAGCCAAATTACCTCACAACAAGCACCTGCCATAGCCCTATATTCCGCTTTAGCTGAAGAGAGTGAAACAGTTTTTTGTCGTTTTGTCCACCATGAAATCAAAGAATTTCCCAATAATACACAATACCTAGCAGTCGATTGGCTAGTAATAGGACAACTCGCCCAATCAAAGTCGCAAAATGCAGTTAACTTAATTTGGTTGTCTGAACGGAATAGTAAGCCTTGACATGGAGTGGACTTCAAATAACGAACAACTCAAAGTGCAGCATCCATATAAGGTATTTGTGGCTTGTGCATAAAACAACTTATAACATGTACATGATAGGTAATATCCGGCTGGGTTATAGTGAGGTAGATCAACTGACCTACTAAACGCCATTTTTCATCCATTTTTCATCCTTTATCAAATAATTTTGGATAAGAAACCTCAATACCCAGAAAATATTTTAAATCACCAAGGTCCATAATCCGAAAATGATCACGGAGAAAAAATTTCAGAGAATCAATGGCACCCATGTCGTTGCCTGTAATCACAATATCATCCACATAAATGAGCAAGGTTGTGAAACAAGTACTTAACTTTTTTGTAAACAATGAATAGTCAGCTTTGGATTGTTAGAATTTTTTTTTATATACCTAATTATTAGAATTTCTTTTTGGGTGCCCCTTTCAAATTTGGGCCATGGACAATCGCACTGGTGGCATTAGGCCTGGGCTGGGCCTGCTCATGGCAACAACTTGCCCTTTTCGTATGTTGGGGTTTGTCGTTCTTTTCATAAATGGTCCTACTTTTTATGATAATACATTGAATTACTACTCGACATTGACAATAAAACAAAAATAATGAATGCTAAATATTAGTCGTCCACACGCGTGACTGGCCATTTGTGCAACCAAGAACCACTAGTGCATATTAGTTTCACAATACATCAACTACTTGTGATTATAACTCGCTCGAGCCTTGCATGAGAAAATAAAAGAGAGAATATTTTCCCAAGATTTTATAACTTACGACAAATATTCAATTTCAAACTAAAGGGTTATACGTGCATTACACATGATTCTTCAAAACAAGTGTGTGATATTTCAAACGTCAAAATATACTTTTGAAAAGACTTACATATGAATTATTTAAAACTTTTCAAATAAAAAAATAAAAAATAAAATCAAGCTAAAAGTGACTAATTGCAACAAAATTTTAATTGAAAGTGGCACATTGACACAATTCTTTTGGCATATAAACGATGATTAAACAAACACAAGACGTCAAATGTAAAAAGCAAATATTTTCGACCAACTGGGCTACAAAACTTTTCCTATTCATATCATTGGCCTTCTTTATTTTAAATTAAGAGAATAATTGGGAAAGAAAGGATACGCAACCCGCGGGAAAACTTTGAACATAAACACATGGAAGTGGAAGAACCCGGCCACCCACGCGAATCTTCGCCGATCAGTTTCTGGCCAGATCCAACGCACCAAAAAATAAAATTAAATAAATAAAAGTTTGTTAAATCATTAATTATTTTTCAAAATCCAAGAGGAAAATTCGAAGGAAGATGGGGAGCTATATATACCAATATACAAATGGAGGGAAGATGTGTCTCCCTCTGCTGCCCACAACACACAGAAGAGAGAGAAAGTGAGGAGAGAGAGAGAGAGTTTATTTAGGGTTCTCGCGGATCGCATTGTCTTTTCTTTTCTGCCCGTCGCTAATTTTACGCGGTAATCCGAATTCTCAGCCCCAAATTTTCAATTTCCTTTTTCTCCAAAAATTTTCATTCCTACAATGCTCGATTTGCATGCAATCGATTGCGTTCGATGCGTTTCGTGATCGGAATTACAATGCAGATGGCTCGCGATTGAGAAATTCACGTTGCGATTTTGGCATGGTGGTGGGCTACATTGCTAGGAGGAGGAGGCAATGGATTCGGCACGGAGTTGGCTGCAGAAGCTTCAGCCGCGCGACAAGATGAGGAACTCGACGAGGAGAAAGGAGCCGTGCGCCGGCGGCGATGGTGGCGGAGACGAGTCGAATGCGGACGAGGAGGCGCTTTCCAATGTTACGAAGCAGAAGGCTGCGGCGGCGAAGCAGTATATTGAGAACCATTACAAGGAGCAGATGAAGAACCTCCTGGAGCGAAAGGAACGGTATATATACATTGAATTGATGAATTTGCATTTTTGTTTTCGGAAATTGGGAAAATTGTAGAATTTAGCAATTGTAATGCTAAATAATGCAGCTTTGTGATAATTTCTTGTTGGATTTACTCATATCAGCACAGAAATTTAAACCAGCTTTTTTGAGTTTCTTTCGATTTCAATTTAGTAAATTATGATCCTTTACGGCAGACGAAATACGTTAGAGAAAAAGTTGGCTGATGCCGACGTCTCTGAGGAAGATCAAAGCAACCTTCTGAAGTTCTTGGAGAAGAAAGAAACCGAATACATGCGCCTTCAGAGGCATAAAATGGGTGTTGATGATTTTGAGTTGTTGACTATGATCGGCAAGGGAGCATTTGGTGAGGTATATGTTTTCCATCAAGATCTTGTACTTGTATCGTCTTCTTCAGTTTGAATAGCTTTAGAAGTGTTTTTGGCCTCTGTATATGGGGAACGTGGAGTTGGTGACTACATGTTTGGCTACTAAAAGAAAAATGTTACATGAAGTAGAGACCGTTAATGAAACAAAAAGTTCAGTTTCAGCGTCCCAGCCCAACGTGGAGTCTTTGTCTTATGGGGCTGATATAAGTGTTTGACCAGTAAAATGTTACTTCATGGTGCAGGTTCGTGTATGCAGGGAAAAGACGACTGGTTCTGTATATGCCATGAAAAAGCTAAAGAAATCAGAGATGCTTCGTAGAGGCCAGGTAATTGGTTTATTGTTCTTCCATTCAAATTACTGAGGTAATTACAACTGTATTTAATGCCATTTGCTTTATATTATGTTTAGGTAGAACATGTCAAGGCTGAAAGGAACTTACTTGCTGAGGTGGACAGCAATTGCATTGTCAAGCTGTACTGTTCGTTTCAAGATGATGACTATCTTTATCTTATAATGGAATACTTACCGGGAGGAGATATGATGACTTTGCTTATGAGAAAGGATATTTTGACTGAAGATGAAGCTAGATTCTATGTTGCCGAAACAGTTTTGGCTATTGAGTCTATCCATAAACACAATTACATTCATAGGTTTGTTGTACAAATTCACAATTCACACTGATTTTTCTGACAAATTTGGCAACAGAAATTTATTGGACTGTGAAATGGAGGTTAACCTAGTCTCTTTTGCATATAACAGGGATATTAAGCCTGACAATTTGCTACTCGATAGATATGGACACTTGAGACTGTCAGATTTTGGGTTGTGTAAACCTTTAGACTGCAGTACTATCCGAGAAGATTTTTCAGTAGCACCCAATGCTAATGATGCTGCACAGAATGATGAACGTCCTGCAGCTCCAAAACGAACACAACAAGAGCAACTGCAACATTGGCAGAAGAATAGGAGAATGCTTGTAAGTTATATACCACTATGCAATCTAATATCTGCTTGAGAGTAGATAAAAGATGAACTGATTCTTTGTGGATGCACAGCGTTGTCATTTATGACCTTTTTTGTAGAATGTTGAAAATCTGTCATTCCTTAAATTGTTGATATATGCCTATTGCAGGCTTATTCGACTGTTGGTACCCCTGACTATATTGCTCCAGAAGTTCTGTTGAAAAAAGGTTATGGGATGGAATGCGATTGGTGAGTATTATGCATTTTAGCAATAGGATGTTTGAATGTTTAACACCAATGAATTAATTCCAATATGTTTTAAATATCAATTGAGATCTCTTTACATAGACTCCATTTTTGTTAATCAACAATCAGTTGGAGAATCATGTGACATACGATCGCTATTTTTACCATATACTTCATTTTTGTTAAATCAACAATCAATTGGAGAATCATGTGGCATAACAATCACTACTTTTAGCCTTTTATATTTTAATGGGACCATTTTTGAAATTGGTGTACCATATCACTTTTATGGACCATAAACTGAAGAGCCACCTTGTTTTTCGATGCCTGGATTGACCGAGTTGTGATTTTTGTTGATACACAGGTGGTCACTTGGTGCTATTATGTATGAAATGCTTGTGGGTTACCCACCCTTCTATTCTGATGATCCAATGTCAACATGCAGGAAGGTAAAGTTTAGAAATATTGAAAGTCAGATTGTTCTCTTTTAAAAAGTCTCAACCATAATTCCCTTGGGCTTTTTGTGTGTGGCTTGTGACGTCTTATTTCACCATTTATCCTATCCTATTTTCCTGATGTTTTCGGTCTTGCTCATCTCTTGTAGATTGTAAACTGGAAAACTCATTTGAAATTTCCTGAAGAAGCAATGCTATCTCCAGGGGCAAAAGATCTTATTAGTAAACTTTTGTGTAATGTCAACCTAAGGTTGGGAACAAATGGCTCAGATGAAATAAAGGTGTTGTATGGTGTGTCCTGTTCTAAGTTTCTTTGATTTGCTCATGAACTTGTTGCATATAATGGGAATTACCTTGCTGCTGATTCCTATTTCAGGTTCATCATTGGTTCGATGGGACCGAGTGGGATAAGCTTTATCAAATGGATGCTGCATTTATTCCTGAGGTCAATGATGATTTGGATACTCAAAATTTCGAAAAGTTCGATGAGGTATAGATGTCCCTCAGTTTTTGTGCATTTTGTCACGCTATTTGTGGTGAGTATATCATGTTGCTCATAGTTTGATGAATACCTATTTCCGTATGCAGGCTGACCATCAAACTCAGAGTTCATCCAAAACTGGTCCCTGGAGAAAGGTAAAATTATGATTTTTATTCTTTTCACTCAGCTATTGTCACCAATTTATGTATAGAATTTGTCACCATTGTTTGTTATATAACTCGCCCTACAAGCTACCCCTACCGCACCCCTAAATCTTTCCAAATTTTCCCCTAATATTTTTCTCTCCCCATTTTGCAGATGCTCTCTTCTAAGGACATTAATTTTGTAGGCTATACCTATAAAAACTTCGAAATTGTTAACGATTATCAAGTGCCTGGGATGGGTATACCTCTTTCTATCTTCCATGAACTTGCTGGAGAACCTTATCGTTCGTTATATATTGGTATCAGTTTCGAAGTTTTCTACATACGTGGCATATACATGGATTTTTTTTATGGTTCATGTCACGCAATGTATGAGTAAACCCGAAAACATGTGATCTTTGGTATGGCAATTTTCTGTTTTATGTAAACTTGGGTGTCTTCTTTCTATGTAGCCTCGTTGAAGAAGAAAAACGCCAAATCGAAACGACCATCTGTAAAAACACTCTTTGGTAAGTACATATATTGCTGCCCAGCATTTAAAGTTTTAATCCAGGATTGGGCAAATGTCTTTTACATTTCTCACCTTTTTGTGTTCACTTGATGCAGATGAAGAGTCAGAGAAGTCTGAGACATCAGAAACATCCGATAGCGGCAGCAGTCATCATGTGCAAGGGAGCTTTTTGAACCTCTTGCCCCCCCAATTAGAAGTATCTCAAAACCGGGAGGAGTCTTCCTGACCTGACCAATCCATCACACGGACTAGGAGCTTGTTCCCAATTGCATTTCGGCTTTCAAGTGGCAAAGTATACAATTCTCAGACGCTGCCTTCTACGCCTGTATTTTTCCGTGGCTATACCGGCTGGAGCTTCGAGGTTTCGAACAAAAACTCAAGAGGCTCTTGAGGCCTGAAGAAAGGTAGTGCAGTTTGAAGCCACTAATTCTAATTGAGCCTTTTTCTTGGACAAAGCATCCTGTAAGTTTTCTCTGTCTTGAAAGATGAAAGTAAAACTGAAGAGTAAATATTACCCAAATTCAATTTACCACAACTAACGTGTAATTCTTGATGTAATTCTACCAAAATATTGTACAAACACACTCGAATTTGTTCGCGGTATACATGTGCTATTCACTTTATTAACTAATGACACCAATGTACGCGTGTTTTTTACTTATCAGCAATTAATGTCAATGAAATTTGAACTCGGAACCTCATTTAACGTGGTGGAAATTGAGTTGTCTGACCAAACGGTCATTAAGTTAATCTTTCTCTTCTTTGAATTTTGTCCTTCTAATCTTTTACTTTATAAATGATTCTATCAAATTGGAAAAAGCACCAACTGAATTGGTTACGAATTTCAGTTGGTTGTGAACTTTTAATCATAAGTAGTATTGGAAGAATTTGTAATTGGTTTTATTTGAATGTATCTTTCCGATCAAATTTATTTGAACGAATGACGCCACCTTATGTCATGCTTACTGTGACTATGTCGTGTACTGTATATTATATTTTTCATTTATTTAATTTATTGTTATCTTTCAGTCGAAAACATAGAGAGTATAACGATTTCGTAGAATGCACGTCAACTGGGAATCTCATTGGAGGCCAAATGAATTTAGGGCATAATTTGAAAATTTTCTCCAATTACGGATAATATTATTATTCTTCCTGGTGGGGCTGTGTTTGCTCCAAGTTTGCCGTATGGCGACTACATAGACTATAGGGCCGTTTGGTACGCAGACGGGATGAGATGGGACCGAACAAGACAGGACGGAATAGTGGTTTCATGTGATGTTTGGTATGCGCATGACAGAACGAGAGAGTTGTTCCGTTTTGCGTTTGGTAAGCGCAGGACGGAACGGAACCAAAACATTAAAATGACTAACTTACCCCTCTTCCGTCTGTTGTTTGGTACAATGTTTGGGACGGGATGGAACACTTTTTTTTTTTCTTCTTCTTCTTGCTGCTGCTTATCTATGATATATTTTGTACACTATACTTGGATGTGTTCGTATTTCATACTATGTATAACAGAAAACAAAAGACATATATTCGTACTTTGTTGCTCATATAATTAATTTAGTGGGATAATACGTCAATTAATTTTATGTGATTTAAAAAAAAATAATAGGGTGAGAGCATGCCATTGACTTGGCACTTGGCACATGGCAGTGTAGCCACAATATGTATATGGTTATGTATTACATATGAAGAGGTTGGCATGGTAGAACAACCGTTGATGCAATGGCTATGTTGGAATCTTTGACACAATCTGCTTTCATCTCTTCGTCATCACATTGAAATGCAAATTGTATCAAACAATATGTATATTATAAGTTGAGCTGTGAGACAATTGGATGTATATGGCATTGGTTGTCATGCAAGGATGAAAAATATATAAGTTTAATGATATTGTCTTGCTAAAGCAATAAACATGAAATATTCAGAACTTAAACATGAAATCCCAAATTAAACATTCGTCCTGACTTCAGAAAAAAAAAAAGAAAGATAATGTCTTACTAAACCCCAGAAGTTGATGTAGTTCATATCATACTAAACCCCTTAATGCTCAATGCCATCCATATACATTTTAATGAAATCTGCCTTGTGAGAGTCATTCAAGGTACACCAAATACTCATCATATCAGTATATTTCACTAATTTCATTAAATTCTCAGCACCTGATCATATAGGAGACCCATGGTTTGAAGCTGGGAAGGTAACCTAGCTAACAGCTACAATATTTGCATCAGCATCATTCTTATTCCTCTTCCTCTTCCTAGTAGGTTGAGATGCACTTGATGTACCAATAGAAGGAGATGGGGTAGGTGAAGTCGGAGGCATCTCGAATGTCTCATCGCCATCCTCATTTTCCAATCCCATATTTTCGATTGCATATGATGCTGATTCAGCCGTACTACCCGTGGCTTGGTCTCTCCCAAACATTGTACACAAGTGTGGATACAACGGAAATAGCTTATTTGGTTTGTAAGATGCATTAGGATGTTTCTACAATAAGAACCCAAAGAAATCAAAGTTATGACTTTTAAAGCAACTAATTGAAAAAGAATAAGAAACAAAATGTACCTTCACCCACAACTGAAGTACATCGTCACTATCCACAACAACACATTTTTTTTCGTCATCCCAACCAAATCCAGAGGTATTCATCATGTCATATGCAAATGAATACTTTTCTTTTAGACGCTTTAGCTTGTTTTGTATATGCTTTGGCTCTATATTAATGCCTAGAATCATCTCCCTCATCTTCATGGCAACCATTACAAATGTACCAGCCTTAAAACTGCTGGTCTCACACCTAACACCATCAACTACCATCTCCTCGAGGATGGTAAGCAGTACATCCTCATCATGATCATTCCAATTACGTGAGGTGACCATATAATTTATCAAAGAAGCCATAATATTACATATGTAAAACAAAAAAGCATATTGTTAGTGGAGAAAACATGATGCAATTAAGTGAATATCTGCCTACAACTTTTTACAAAGCTAAATTACTTCTTAGTGGAAAAGGTAATCCAGTAACAATATATATGATCAATTAAAAAGCAAATCTAGTAAACAATAAATATGTTTTTTTTTTCACTGTTGTTTTGGGCAGTATTGCAACTCTTTGGTTTTCATATGCAGCATCACTGATGCAGCATCAGTAGGTGCAGCATCACTGATGCAGCATCAGTAGGCTGAAGGCATCAGTGATGCAACATCAGTAGGTGAAGCATCAGTATTAGCTAGTAAGACAACTTACGACAAGTAAGGGGACTAAAACGAAGAAATGAAAAGGCCATTGTAACCAACGTTTTTTTGTCTTTTATATTCATATGCTTGACTCTACAATACGAAGAAATGAAAAGGCCATTGCAATCAATTTGCTGCAAGTTATTTTGCTAAATGTTTATTCTCTGTCTTTTACTTTATTGTTAGTATTTTCTTCTTGCTGATAATTTGAGCAATAAAAAACAAACATCTCAATAGTCTTCAAATAATAAAAAACAATTACAGCAATCATCTCAGTAAAATGTCATCAAACAATAAAAGACAATTACAACAACTACCATGTCAACCAATTTTCAAGCCCTCCTTCCTCTCCACTCATCATATATTTCTCTTGCAAGATCATCCCTCCATTAAGTCCATGTCTGGCTTGACTCAACGGTTTCAATGTAAGCTAATACTTCTGGTAAATCTTCCCCTATAGGCAATTCATCAAATGCAACCGCCATATACATTCTGATAAAATTATGAAGTAAATTACATGCGGTGATCATTCGTCCCTGAATCTTGATTAGATAGTAAGAAGGACTTCGCAAGATAGCCCAACGTCTTTTGAGGAGGCCAAAACATCTCTCAATGACATTCCTAGCACATGAGTGTTTCATATTAAAATATTCTTCATGACTCCTAGGTGCACGTGAATTGTCTTCCCACTCTTGCAAATGGTATCTAGTGCCTCTATACGGTGCCAGAAAACCCTCACCATTCGTATATCCAGAATCAACCAAATAGTATGTACCTATATTAGTTGATAATAAATTTTAGTTCTTGGCCAACAAAAGTAAGGAAGAATACTAGATACTTGTCTATCTTACCGGTTGGGACCTTGAGGCCATTAGTTCTAGTAACAGCGTCACCAAGAACTTTTGAATCAGTAGCTAATCCTTCCCAACCGGATAACACATATACGAATTTGAGGTCATGTGTGCATACACCTAACACATTAGTTGCTATATGACCTTTCCTTGTTCTATATCTTGGTCTATCAACCTCAGGCACAGTGACCTCTATGTATGTTCCATCTAGCGCTTCTAAGCAACCCTAGACAAAAGAAAAACTTATATTAATTACCAACTACAAATAATTTTGTTATTAATGATTTTACTATGATGCTTACCTTAAAGCATTTCCATCTCAATTCCGTGCAATCCTCTGGGATAGGAGTTGGTTTTGCAAAAAACACGTCTTGCAAATTGAGCAACGCACACAATACTCTGCTAATATACCGACTAATAGTTTCACTAGACCTAATGAATCTAACTTGCATTGACCTGTTTTTATTGTGGTGGGCTAATATGTTAACAAAAGTAGCTACTTACTCCTCTATTGTAACATGACCATCATCTACCAACCCATCACGAATTTGTAGTAAATCACATAAAGCTGCAAATGCATTCTTATCCACTTGCAGCTCCCACAAACAGTTAGTATCACTCAATAGTATCACTCAATTGTGTGATACGATTTATTTCCTCTCTCCTAACATAAAGGCTAACAAATGTCCTCTGCTCTAAACTAGCTATTTCCCGTTGTCTCCATTGTTGTTGTCTATACCTCAACAATTGTGCATTCATAGTAAAGACTTGTGCCATTATAATCCAAACGTTCAAAAGAACAAAGAATTGAGTCTCATATTCATCTATACCTTCACCTGCAAAAAAACAACACATGAATGAATGGAGCATCAACATAAGCTGGATTCAATTACAAGCGTATGATTAAATGGTAAAATAAAGTGGAGCTTCATATCCTAATTGCAATTCTTAAAGTGTAGCATCAACTTTGTCATGCACTGAAAATCTGAGTGCAGCATCAGTAGGTGCAGCATCATTGATGCAACATTAGTAGGCTGAAAGCATCAATAGGTGCAACATCAGTATTAGCTTGTAATGTAATTAGTGAAGTTTCTAATTTGTGATTACCTAAAAACTAAGTTAATTAACATCTATAGTTTAATCACTGTCAGAACAAGCAAACAAATTAGACGTCACAAAGATGCTTGGATTTCACATATGGATGGGGTTGCAAATTGTAAAATTTTGCTAAATTATCTTTGAGCAATTTCTTTGCCATTCAAGATCATGTTATGTTTGTGTTGGTCTCTCTAAAATTTCTTCATTAAACATGTTATAAAGAAAATGGATGAAGATGAAACAAAGTCTCGTCTTTCTTTGCATTCTACAATTGCTCATGATAAATTAAGAATTGGATATATCCATGAAATTTCCAAGTTGGAACTAACCTTGCCCTTTATTCCTAACAAACAGTACCTGCATTTTTACCCCTTTAATATGTTCTTGCATTTATGATGCAGTTCGGAGTTCACTATGGTGGAAAGTTTTATGAATTAGTAAGCAATTATTTGTTTACAAATTCGAAAACGATTGATTCGCTTAAGTTCCTAATCAGAATAACATAAACATTCACATTAATAAAGAACTTAAAATGGTATGAACCTCCAACTGTTTACATCTTCCCATCTTGTGTAAAAATAAACACCACGTATGGGTTATTCCACTGGATGATATCCATTTTTAGACCTACCACTTCACCCAACAGATGGGTTCCTCCACTAACAGTATAAAAAAGTTTTAAATTACAATTAAACTTACTATTTTGTATCTTCATCTCCCACTTCGTGTTCTCTCTTTCTCATGACAAACCAAAAACACAAACTTCCTAAAATTGGAGTCATTTCACTCCTCCTTGAAACAATTTTTAATTTTTCTGTTGCTGCAGTAGAGCAACCTCCCTTATCACAAAACCTCAAATAAATAAATAAATAAATAATTAGTACAAAAGACCCTAGCCATTTTTCTCTTCCACCCTTGCTCTCCTGTTTCTCTCTCCCCCTATGAAACTCTAGCTTTTCCCCTTCCTAGAAATCAAAAACTTTTAACCCAAGCAACTATCCTCAACAATCATATACATTGGTGAGGGGAATCAAAATCGAGCACTACGATTCTTTGTTCAATTAAAATAGTCACTGTGTTTTTTGTTTAACATTTAGAAGGTCAATGTATAGAAAACTAGATATAAAATGACTGTATTTTGAGCAGCAATGAACCAACAGAGGAAAATCCAACAGAGAACCCAATCCAACAGAGGAAAATCCAAAACATGTAACCCAATCCAATCCAACAGAACCCAAAGACATCATATTTATAGATTTCAGCACATAAAAATTGAAACTTGAACATTGAAAAAAGGAATCCAGATAGAGAGATACCTTTGAATGTAGTACTACTCAATAGGGGGAGTGGAAGCAGATAAACAGGGCAGATCTTTGGTTGTAGATGCAGTATTAGGAAGATCGAAGCACTACAAAATACAAAGAAATCAAAACAAGCAAATCAGAAAAGAATACAAAGAAATTGAAGCACTACAAAATACAAAAAAATTCAACAAAATTAGGAACTAGGTGTTAATGAAATCGAAACAAACAAATCAGAAAAGAATAATAATGCCACTTCAAATTTACATCAAAATTAATTAAAGTTAAGATTGGAGGATTTGTAAGAGTATGGGGTTTAGTTTCAACAGTTGTTGCATGGATGGTATGGGGTTTAGTTTCAATCAGTCCAAGTGGGTAGGGTTTCCGACTGCGATACTCCAAAAAGTGGTACGAGGATTGAAAGCTACATAGATACTCAAAGCAATAGCAAACACCAAACCAAGAGAGAAACAAAAGGTACTACAAAATACAAGGAAAGAAAGACCGAGAGGCTACACAATCACAATCAGATCGAACCTGGAACGGAGATGCAGAGCTGAAGTTCATGGATAAGAGGATGATGAGGAAGGTTGCGAAGGGGAGATGCAGGGATGAAAAAGTTCATAGCGGCAGAGAAGAGAAGATAATAGTTAGGGTTTGTTGTATTATTTAGATGGTGTAAATATTGAAAAAGCTAAGGGGTATTTTTGTCTTAAAATTTTATGATTTTTGTGTTCCACGAGACGGAACGACCAGTTCCAGGGGGGAGGTGGAATGAAAATTTAACCTATTTTTGTTCCGTGGGACAACACGTTCCACATAATTTAGCGCACCAAACATGGGACGGAATGCGTCCGTCCCATCCCACGTACCAAATGCGCCCATAGAGTCACCATCAGTCAGCAACCATTCCTGTATTAAATAATACAATAATTTTCACTTTACTATACTAAAGTATCGTGGTTTTTAAACTTTTACACATTAAGTTTTTTTCATCCCAATCTCATACCTAACATGAAAATTGTGGGACACTTTCATACTTCCGTGAGTTTGATATTTAACTTTTCTGTTAATTGATGACATAGTAGAATTTGACACACAAGTTCATGCCATGTAGGCTCACATATTAATTAAATAATAAAAATTAACTTTACAATAATTTGAGAATAAAAATGCTTGTAAATACAAAAATAATGTTACTGAGAGCAACGATGCTCATCTATCTTACACCAAAAAAGGAAAGTTGCAATTGGCCTAGGAAAAAGAAGGAAGACTTAGCTATAATATGAGAAGCCTAGAGATGCCCTAAGAAAACCTGCAAAGAGAACCCTTCACCTACAAACGAAGGTTCAACTCAAGATAGGGGGACATAACGTTACTGAGAGGAGGAGAGGAGTTCAAGGATACATCACACCAAACAAGGGAAATCATTCCCCAAGTGCAAGCATACTTGAATCTTACAAATAGCCATCTTCTTACAATCTTAGGAATCCCTCTCAGCTTCTTTCGATCTTCCTCAATTAATAGAAGCTCTCTTAGAACCCTAGAAATTTAGATTATTCAACCCAAAATATCATGCAACCCTGCAAAGTTCTCTCTCATGCTAAACTGACAAACTTCTAGCTTCCACGCCACACTTTGCTTAGGCAAGTCATTATTTGTTTAATCATATTATCTTTGAGCCATTAACCTAACCGAGACACACTAATTCTTTCGAGGTATCCCGAACTTAGTATTCAAACGGACCAGAGGAAGTAAAGAATATCCGTCAAAGCTCAAATTCAGCTCGGCCTAAAAGTCCACCAACAGAAGTCAACAACAGTATTCAATTCCCTGTAAATATACTTAAAAGTTAAACAACACTCATCGAACCTTCGACGAATAGGCCTGCATTGACTAAGAAGCACACGCATAAGGTGAGAATGTTCCCATTGTCCCTACAGGCACACACAAAACTAACTCTACCACACATTTTTTCTCTCAATATTTTATGTTAGTTGTAGCATGAAAATGGTGACAGAAGTCAAATTTTGAACATGTTAAAAACATTTTAACTTTACCACACAAGGGAAAAGTGAAACATATTTCTTTCATCATCTTGTCGATTTTAGATAGGGAAAGCTAAATATGGAAATATATTATTTAAAATGCTCAACTATTTCCTTAGTTTGATATGCAAAACCAAACAAAACCTTAATTGTAATTTTATCCCCTCCAACAAAGAAAATAGAACTAGGATCCAAACTGGTTGACTGGGACTTGGACCACCATGGATCTTGACAAGTTTGATGGCTTCTGCTTCTCTCTCTCTCTCTCTCTCTCTCTCTGTTTGTCTGAAAACAATAGGTTGACGATATGACCTCACAGAAGATGTGCTCCCATAAAACTGTGGGTTGGTTTTCTGTACCACCAGAAGGTCGTATCTGAGGAAGATTTGGCTGGCTGAATAGGAGGAAAATGATATATCATGACCAAATGGTTTGAAACATGATTTTCAAGAATAAAATTTGGGTTTAGCCAAATAATGAATAAGTTAATAATGATTTTTTTAATTAATACTGTTTTTTTTTGGTAAGGTTATGCTTTATTTTGTATTTAAAATTAAATTATTGCGGAGTTAAATAATAAGTTTTATTTTCAATGAACAAACTTACTAAACATACACTTACAAGACATACAAAAAGAAAAATATATTTGTGAATAGTTATCGTCCTTACCCTTGCACTGCCTCTTCTTAAACGGATGGATTTGCATAAAGACAATTATATTTAGAGTGAATAATAAGGGCAATCTTACTGCCCTTGCCCTTGCCCTTGCCTTGCCTTGTCCTTGATCTCCTAAACAGGTGGACTTGCTCTAACATGTAATTAGTTATGATCTTATCTATTTCATCTTAAGCCTATACATAGACACTCTAAAGAGAAGGAAGGATACTCTAATTTCTCCACCTAATCTCTCTTGTTTCTGGTTATAAAAAAAATTCTCCCTTGTTTGTCTCTTTTCTCTATATTTTATTCTAATAAATTAAACATTTTGTTTACATTAATTCTCAATTGACTAGAGAGAAAATAGCACACGAATACATTTTTATTTTCCTGGTGAAGTGGCGTGGAAGCGAAACAAACTACAATTTTACAATTCTAAACGTAAAAAGGTCGATCTTATTATTTATTTAAGAGAATTGTTAATTGCACTTCAAACTTTTTATATTTAAAAAAATATACACTCATGACTAGTGCAGAATGAGATTTTTATAGTGTCAATAAAAATTCCGTTTTTAATGCTATTTTATCCAGTATTTACAAAGACCGCAATAAATTTAAATTTTTGGATTTTTTGTCCTCAAATGTAGAAAGATTAGACGAGATTAGCTCTTGGACAATGATCGCGTGCAAGACACCTATCTTGAGTGAGGATTTAACCCCTCCCGCTGCCCATCCCTTCTCCACCAATTTTTTTAATAATAAATGAAAGTAAACAAAAAAAAAAAACATGCGGGGGAACTATCCAAGTGAATCTTGGAAAGCGCTTTGGAACAAAAATATTTTTTTTAAATGCGTTTTCAATCAGTTTAAAAACACTTTCAAATAAGTACAAAAACTTTTAAACTTTACCACGTACGGGAAAAGTTAAACATATATCTTTCATCATTTTGTAGATTTTAGATACAAAAAGCTAAATATGGAAATATAATATTTAAAATGCTCAACTAATTCCTTAGTTTGATTCTGCAAAAACAAACAAAACCCTAATCGAATTTTTCTCCCCTCCAACAAAGAAAATAGAGCTAGGATCGATGGATCCAAATTGGTTGACGAGGACTTGCACCCTGGATCTTGACAAGCTTGATGGCTTCCGATTTGTTGTGTCTGAAAACAAAAGGTTGACGAATGACTTCAGAGAAGATGTGCTCCATGAACTGTGGGTTGGTTTTCTATACCTCCCAAAGGTGGCATCAGAGGAAGATTTGCTGGCCGAATTTCCGGAGGAAAATTAGATATCATGACTAAATGGTTTGAAACACGATATTTCAAGAACGAGATGTATTTAAATTACGTAATAATTCAATTATAACTATAAATTAGACTCGTTATTTGTAAGAGTCAAACATGAGTATTCTTATCCAAGAAATTTTTAATAAGTAATCAAATTTAATACGTTAAGGATTTTTAGACTTATTTGCTTTTGTTATTTTTCAAATTTTAACCACTTGAAAGGAGTGCGAGCGCTTCAAACGCTGTTCAAAGATTGACTGAGGGGTTTCGAGAAAATTTGAGCATTGGTTGAAGGGTTTCGAGCTGGGGTGACTATTTCTGAATCTTAAAATAACAGGCCGAAAGTTTTTAACGTACGCCAAAGAAAAATTAGTCTCTCAAATTTGGACAAATCTCTAAAGTATGGTGCTGTCAATCAAGAAATCGTCATATGAGTACTTTTTTATATGCATAATTAGTAATTTATTAGTACTGAAGGACATGGTCCAATCCAACCCAGAAAAGCAAACAAAATTTTGGGAATAATTTATTTAAGTCTGTCGCAAAAAATGTCTTATCCTGTGGGCCACTATTTTTAAAATAAAGAAAAAAATTTATTATTATTAAAGAGATAAACGGGGAATTCGTTATCATTGTAAAAAATGAGAAGTTTCAAACTCAGAACGTATTGGAAGAATTCAACTCTCTATCTATTAAGATATTAAAAACAATTAGAAGCAAAAAGTTTCAAACATACCTCTAAAATCTCAGGACCGGCAGTTGAGACAATCCAATTATTAATTTGATGAAATATATTAAAACAATTAAAATGAAAAAAATAAATTAAGAGCAGCCATCGATCATTAACGACTGCTTGATGTGTTTAGTGGGTTAGTTGTTTCTTTCCTCACCTTCTTGATCTGCAATTTCATCTCCATTATATTATAAGGAACTTAATTAAGCACATCATCACTTGTATAAGAAAATAATATGAGTTTTATAGCTCAATGACAAGCAATTTTTCATGCTTACCTACATAATTCAAAACATATAACGTTTGCGATGTAAGTAACAGAACTACTATAGGGTTGCCCAGCGGTTGGGGTGAATTTCAAGCCTATATTTCGCTTGTTTTGGGTTCGATTCCTAACGATGGTAACTCGCACGATGGTGGCAGGAAGAGGTTAAAATGTCTATGTGAATCTTTCGGACTCCCAAAAAAATAGCACTGTCGTGGCTTCGTCACCAACTGATCACCGATTTGAAAAGATAGGAAAAAAAGATGCAAGTAACAGAACTAGTAATTTAGGTTACATACATGGATAGTGAGAGTGACATAGATTCAATATATATAACTAGAACATCTTAATTAAATATATACATTTGCCAAATCATTTAACTTGTAAATAAAGCAATAACATGTAATGTTCTAAGAGTGACATTCTAATATTTTATAAACTAACTCTTAATCTGGTATATTGTTTCTCTTTTCATTGTTAGAAGAGATCTTAAAGTCCGAATTCTTCCTCCCCATTGATTAGTTAAAGACCAGAATCTTTTATACTAAAGCTAAAAAATCAATTCTATCAAATGCATAGCTAGAGTATATTTTTTCCTATTTTGCACTCAAATTTGAATATTTATCCTTAATTTTTATATTCAGATATTGAATAAATAGGAATGTACATAAGAAAAAAAAAAGAGTGTACAATAATTTATTACTTAAAACGCATATTGATTATTGTTTTTAAACGAATCTGAAAACACATAATATTTTTAATGAATTTATTATTGTTTTTACACAAATCTGAAGGTATCAGCATGCATGATGAATCAAAATATTTAACAACCAAATAGACTTGTAAAAAAAAAAAAAAATTGTATACGTTCAACGATAAATTAGGTTCTCATGCCTCATTTTTTTTTTTCATTAATTGAAATCTTTTTTTTTTCATGTTTTATTAAGGTCTTTTGACTTTTGTTCATGTCATTATTTAAACATAAATTATTTACATGTCATCATATGTCAATTTTAAAACTAAAAAACTTATTAATCATTTCCAAATATATCTTTTTAGTATTTTTCATATATTTCTATCTTAATTTGTACTCATTTTTTTTTCACCAATATTATTTTTAGTTTCAATTTGTACCTATAATTTTAAATTTTAATATGTACCCATATTTTAAAATTTAATCTGCACCGATTTTCTTTTTCTGAATGACCCTATATTCTATCAAATTGTATAATTAATATATAAGAAAAATCACTACCTGGGTTACGTAGGTCTTGGCTTGTAGCATGTTAACCTCTTCTGTATGTCTTGGATATGCCGGCCATCCCTTCCATGCCAAAATTCTGCTATGTCATCGCCTACGACTTTTTCTTTTGGCCACCACCTTTAAAAATAAACTCCATCTCCTTACCACCACCTCCCCCTCATTATTTTCTTCCTGCCCAGATTTGCAATCTTAATAAAAGCAGAATTTGAAATGGCTCACGGGACTGTCAACATAATCCAATCCCACGAATCCTGGATTAATTATCCCAACTCTAATGTTACTGGCTTCGAAAATAATCCCATCTCCAATCCCAAGCCCGTCGAAAACCGGTTTATAAACTTGGAGAGGAGTGAGCTCTCTCAGTGGGTGGAGCACATCACGAAACAGCTCATCGACGACTTGCCTGAACCCGCCACGACCAACACAGCCTCCGCCGACATGTTACAGACGTCTGAGGACTATTTTGTCCCGTCATCACTTTCCGCCGATTTAATTAGTCCGACGAAAGTACCACGGAGAAGCTATGGCGAGCATGAGCATCATGAGCTCCAATGGGGCAATGAACTTCAACTCCATGCAGATAATAACGACGTAAGAGCAAGAGGAGGGAATAATATGAGTAAGCTCGATGAGCATGGCTTAACCCTAATCACACTCCTCTTCGAATGCGCGGTTGCCATCTCCGTCGACAACCTCCCCGAGGCCCATCGGATGCTCCTCGAGCTAACCCATATGGCCTCGCCGTACGGGCCATCATGCGCTGAGCGAGTGGTGGCCTATTTCTCCAAGGCCATGGCTAGTAGGGTTGTCAACTCATGGTTAGGCAATTGCTCCCCATTGGTCAACTACAAAAGCGTTCATAGTGCTTTTCAAGTCTTCAACACCATCTCCCCTTTCGTCAAATTTGCCCACTTCACTTCCAACCAAGCCATCCTCGAGGCCTTTCACCACCGCGATAGGGTTCACATTCTTGACCTCGACATCATGCAGGTATATATGGTTCGAAATTTCGATAGTACCGTACGGATAATACTTGCCTCCTTCCATTAGAATTAGACATTAATTCCAATACAGTCCTGCCAATCATGTTTAATCTCATATGTATTTAATGAGTTATTTTTATATATATGTCAAACTGTGATTTTGCATAAACGAGTTGTTTCCTCATGTTAGCTAACATCGACATATATTGTTTGCAGGGTTTGCAATGGCCAGCCTTGTTTCACATTCTCGCCACACGCATGGAGGGTCCTCCACACCTGAGAATGACCGGTGTGGGCACATCATCAGAAATTCTTTTGGAGACCGGAAAGCAGCTCTCAAATTTTGCTAAGCGGCTTGGACTATCATTCGAATTTTTTCCCATTGTAAGGACAGTTGGCGAGGTAGATGCTTCCATGGTGCAAGTAGAGCGAGGGGAGACCCTCGCCGTGCACTGGCTGCAACATTCGTTGTATGATGCGACCGGCTCTGACTGGAAAACGTTGAGACTCATCGAAGAACTAGCACCAAGAATTGTCACATTGGTAGAGCAAGATATGTCACATAGTGGCTCATTTTTGGACCGTTTTGTTGGGTCGTTACATTACTATTCGACAATGTTTGATTCACTAGAATCATACTTGCCTAGTGACAACCCTAGCAGGCACAAGGTGGAGCATGGTATGTTTTATAGAGAAATCAACAACATATTGGCGATTGGAGGCCCGGCAAGAAGCGGCGAGGACAAGTTCCGGCAGTGGAGGAGTGAACTTGGGGCAAGAAGTGAGTTCATGCAAGTAGAGATGAGTGGGAATTCAATGGCACAAGCACAGTTGATATTGAATATGTTTCCTCCTACACATGGGTACAGCCTTGTGCAAGGAGATGGGACTATTAGGCTTGGGTGGAAGGATACTAGTTTGTATGTTGCTTCTGCATGGACTTGCTCTCACGCTTCAAGATAGCTAGCCAGTTTTTTATACAAGCGATATTGGAGAGGGGCCTAAGGGAATATCGAACTTTAGATTTAGGCTGTAGGAGCAAAAGCTCTTAACTGCTTGAATTAGAGGCTACTCGCACAATTACTAGGTCTTTTTTTGTTGGGTTTATATGGTTTGTTTTTTTCCTACTTCTCGTGAAATGGTTGGTCATTGATTGTACTAATTTGGGGTTTGGAATGTTTAATTACCCTTTGACACTCAATACAACTTCAAATTAACAAGCGCACGTGTACTTTTGTTGTTGTGTAACTACTTGGTTGCATATGACATTTTTGGTACTAGTGTTACAAATTAGAATGTAGTCCAATATCCCAATGGATAGAGCGTAGAGTTTTAGCGATGCGTCCCAAGTTCAAAACTCACCCTTCCCCTAAATCCTTTAACAATTTTGTCACAATTCTACTTTCTAATTTGGTAAACAATTAAGCTCCTTCCTTGTAAACCAAGATGCCCTCATTACCCCAATTAAGTTTCCAATGTCCATACGAAAAGAAGTTAAATGCAAAGCACCATATTATCATGCATTGAATTTTAAACCACCTCGCTTCCGAAGTAGTCTTTTATAAAGAGCAGAGTCTTCGCCTACGCACCCAAAACTCCATCAACGATTGATCGAATTCCTGTTATTAGGTCGAAAATGTCGTCTTCAAGAATTGCTCTTTGCATGTCTTGTTGTTAGAGAGAGAGAGAGAGAGAGAGAGAGAGAGAGAGAGAGAGAGAGAGAGCTAACTAGAAGGAAAACATAACGAAAAAAGTGACCCGAAAATTGTAGCTGTTTGCCCGTGTCACCAATTCACCATCACTTGGGTGCAAAATTTCGATAAACGAAGTTGATAGCCCGGGAAAACATCTATGACTTCATGGTCTGCAAGAGTAAAAGGCGAAGAAATCCTTCAGTTTCTAAATCAATGAAAGAGCCTCCTCTACCATGCTCACTCTTCTCTATAAATCTTTTGAAGAAGCATTTATCTGGAATTTATTTATGTGTTTTCTTTATCTGGAAAAGAGGAATTATAATCAAGTTTTCGAAAATCTCACAATCCCTAAATTAAAAAAAGTGCCCTGCTTATGCTTTGCTTTAGATGGATACATACCTTCAGGTACTTTTTGTGAATCCTCAATGCCTCGTTACATGCCTTTTTAGCATCCAGATTTCCGGTTATGTCACCTAAGATCTGGAGACCAATACGAGATTAGTGAACACAAAAAAGTAACATGAATTGCATTGGAACATGAGAGAGAGAGAGAGAGAGAGAGAGAGAGAGAGAGAGAGAGAGAGAGACCGAGACAACATCATCAAGACCCTTAGCTTCCTTTAAAAGTTGCTTATTTTTGGTCTCAAGAACACTTGCAACAAGAAAGACGGAAAGTGCACCATGCTGTTCCGTGTATCCTGTCTTCACAATATTTCTCTCGAACTTTCCATATTGCTTTAGTTCTTTGTCATGTACATTAGGTGGTGTAGCACCACCACTCGGAACTTCATACGATGAGAAAATGTTTGGGTTGTATTCCATGGCCCACATCAGCTGAAACCAATCTATTACTGTCTTAAAACAAGCTTATGAAGAAAAGCAAAGAATAAAAAATACCCCTTAATACATTGATTACATTGAGATTCACAAGACATACAGTTCGAATTCACATCAGAAATCGACAGCATGAATCCACAGTATGGCAAATAGGTAAAGTTTTCCTACTCACCTCCCAAAGATACAATGAATCCACAAAGGAAAACTCTCTTCGGAACAGGACCATTAGCATGCGAAAAGCAAATAAATACTCCCCGCCATCTAGATCATCTGTCAATAAGATTGAAATGGAACTTTAGCTGAGTATGAAGGACCTGCGTCACTGGACATGCACAGAGCAAGTTTTACCAAGGTGCTGATGAAGTTTAGGATCAATAGTTCTGATTACTTGGGAGAGTGTACCCAGCTGAGATTGCACCCCTATCGAACTTGCACTGCACCTAAAATTCTCTCTCTGTTTTCGAAACAAAAGCAGGAATCTGAATTATACCCTAACAGAAGCATATCACAAGCACAAATCATCTAACAAATCATATAAAATAAAATTTGTCAGAGGTAAATAATAAAAAAGAACAAGATAAATAATCAGCCCCAAGGCCCCCAATAGACAACTTAACACTTCATATCTTCTTGTTATGCATGATCTCTATCAGAAGGGAATTAAACACACTGTCGATGAAACCAGATGATCACTAGATGTTGGAATCCAATCCAGTTCAGCAGAACAAACTTCAAAACTCCTTACCAGTATAATCTAAGGTTAATTATGCCACACTTAACTTGACTATAAGTTTAAGAGTTGATTTAACCATTGAAACTTGACTACTTGATCTGACTTTTGATGCCTAATGCTGAATCATGTTGCCTTTATTTACTAGTGCAGCGCCTGACAGATTCAGCACAGCCAACATTCATGTACCCGCTGACTAGAGAACCTCAGCTAATTATATCGTTAAGCAATCCATTTACAATGTTTTATGGGAAACAATTTCCAAGATACCTTCTAGGTCTGCCAATCATCCATCTTGATTCTTAACACCCTCACATCCATTCTTGGTACACCTTTCTCAACTGTCCATTCTAGTCTACATGATGAATTTGAGCAGTCAGGACTCAGTCTACAGGAAGAATAAGACAACCAATATTGCTCATGCTAGTCAAATACTAGATCCCAGTTTAAACTGGTCACAATATACTACCTGTTCGGAATCACTCATAACAAGTTCATGGACAATGAACAGCAACAAGAGGCAGTCAACACTGTTCTATCAAAACAAGCAACCAATAATAGTACCATCAAGGTAAGAAGGAAAACATACCAGCCTTCGCATGGTACGTTCGAAACACCAATAGGCATCTGCTTCATTTTCAATAAGAATTACCATTGGCGAGCATATATCATTCATTCCTGTCAAATGTGCCCATTATAAATGTCGCTTAATACTGTTCAACTTTAATGGAATATCACTGAGATTCAGAAACATTCACCTTGAACATAACCAATATCATTGTCCACCCAAGCATAAACTGAAAGAATGTCCCAAAGTTTTGCCTGATTAGCTTGACTCTCATAAAAGACAAGTGTTCGATCCGTGCGAGCAACATCCAAACCTACAAGCCAAATCCCCCAGTTGAGTAATCACTTCTAATAGTTAACATAAGTAAAAATAACCATAAGATACCAAAATAGATAAAGGTTCAGAGCTTATAGTAGTGAAAAAGAAAAAAAATATAATCGTGAGCACATGGTAAAATAGCCATAAGATAATCAAATGTGTATGGTTCATAATTTGAGCTATGAAAACAGTTAAAAAATCATTGAAAATATCATAATAATCAAATATACATGCTGCGCATTCGTACATGAATAAAAAGTGTAAAGTATTTTCCTTGAGAAAAGAAAAACAAGTGTCAAGTTAAGGTAGTTTTCTGGGTTTTCTTCCTTGTGCGTAATAAGTTAAAAGTGATTTGTTAATCATTTTTATTGAAAGAAAACAGCCACAAACAGTGAGAACTACTGTACCATGAGAGCAACAGAAAAGTGAGATTGTGTCGAGTGGTAAAGGGTAAGTTGGGTCTTCGGTTTACAATTTATCCAAATAATATAGTTTTGCAACACTTGGAACAGATATGTACCAATTTGATGCAAGAAAAGCTTCCACTGAATCACTTTCTTGTCTGAAGAAGCATGGTTTGAAGCCTCTCTGATATTGCCATTTGCTGATTCTTCTATGGGTTGGCCATCATCCGTGATGATTGGTGTTGTAAGAAATTTTCCACTGCCAATGACTGGAACCATCTCCTGGCATTCAGCTTTCAATCTGTTATACTGCTCCCTAAAATGGCACGTTAAATATTAAGTCACCATATTAAATCAAAATAAAGAATGTAAGATGGAGTCGATGGACAGCATGCCAATAGGACTTTTTGTTTAGGGAAATAATGTAAGAGGAAATTAGAATACGAAAAACAACCTAGCAATGCCAACTTGACTAGAAATAAAATCTTTACCCCTTCCAAGGCTCGCTAACCTCACATTTCACCAGCACCCCTCTTTATCTACCCAAAAACTACAGCACAGGCTTAGGTCTAACACCACAAACCAAGCGAAGAAAAAGAAAAAAAAAATGTAAAACCCCATCTCGTAACCATCCATGCTCCCAAAAGATATTACTCTAGAGCAATCCAAAACTTAAAGAACCAGGATCTTTGCATCGCTCCAGCATCATGAGGTTATATTCATATTGAAAATATCTATGTGGATTGAAGTAAGAGGAGTTTCATGGGTGCTCCATTGATTTTGATGACGATTAAATTAGAGCCACCCTCTACATATTAGATTGCAATAAAAAAATGTATTACCTCCGGCACTGCCTGAGCTGATTTCGTTCATCGAAGGTGCTATTTGGATCAAAGCAACCTAACAAGAACTCCCAAACTACACCTTTGATTGCAGGATGGACACCCTAGTATAACAAATGCAGTTAGAAGATATATACTAAATATGTTACGCATACAATTTGAATTTTGAGTGCACCAAAAGGAGCAGCATTACATGGTGTATCTAACCCCAGCAAGGCTAAAAATCATTTATGATGTGTTTGCTGTATCCTACATGCATTAAAATTTAACGTCTACATTTTTTTTTTCTATTGTTGGGGACACAACTCAATAACACAAGTGACGAAACACACACAGAAACACAAAACAACCCCCCACCTCCAACAATAGATCCTAACGAAAAAAGAAGTTACAAATAAACGAATGGTTACCCCTCGTTGGATTCGTCTAAGCACTTTAGCTATATCCAAATGACCATCTTCAGAGAAGGCAGCATGCCATCTTCTTTCACTAAGAGTTTTCCCCGCCTGCAAAAGTTGATACTTATAAGCATGGATCACACATGCTTAGCAGGAGCATGACACACCGTTAAAAGTACAAAAAAGTAATCATGTTGCAATTGAGCATTGGTGGTGCAAAACCATATCTTTTCAATGGAAAAACTGTAGAAATTATCTTAGCAGCAATAATTAAACTGTTCCATAAGGTGATTGAAATCAACTGTGTTAGACAGAACTAAAAGATAAATTAGCAACAAAATGAACTGAAAAGGGCGTACCCTGAGCCTAAAGTGTGTCTTCGGGATGTCAACTTGGCATTCTGGTCTAACAGGATAGAAAGCATCCAACTCAGCAGTTGAAGCTTTCTTCATAAAAAACAACGCCATTCTCCCTCACAACCAAGCATCCAAGATACACCAATTCAATCGCCTTCGCCTTTTCTTTGTCCAGACACCTAATTTCAAGTACAGCGTCAGTATTATCACTTAAACATAAACACTAAGAAGATCACATATACTCAAAAACGAAACGAAACAAACATATGGGATCATCCCACAATACATCACCACCATTTATCACATATCCAAAATACCAGATTTCCCCAACATTATATCATCTTACATAATCTCTATCTCCAATGCAATGTTTTCACATTTCAATATCTCAAGACAATCTAACAGATAAACCCAAAATCCCCTTTGCGTTCAATGATATAAATAATAAATATCTAAACATCCCAAGATTAAAACTTTATGACAAAAATCCCAGATACAAGAGAACCCCAGATTCACATATTTTGTTTATGCTCATCACGTAGTTTCCGCACATCAAATGCATTCAAAACATTCTAAAAAAATGTAGATTTCTAATACCTTCAGTAACTGTGGTAGAAATTCAAATTAGGATTGTAATTGCTGCAACCCCCTTGAGCTTTTCTTCGAGATGGTGAAAAAAAATTCACACAGATTGGAAAGAAAGAGAGGTGGGAGCGAAGAAAACGCAGGAATATTATAGGAAAGGAAGAAAGTTTGGCATCCATTTTTGCTTTAACGGTAAATTAGTTTTTTCTTTTATACGAGCCCTTTTTTGGATTATAGTTATAGCCGGAAGCGGCGACACACACACGGGGACCCCCACCATTCCAACGGACGGAAAGGAAACCGTCTAATTTTTTAAGAGTACCAATTTGCCTTTATGTCAAATTTTCCGTCAAATCGGACGTTGTTTTGTAACTTTGCTCATCTAGGTGGTGAAAACTATAAAAAATAAAAAATAAAGAGCGATAAATTTGACGGTTCAAGTTAATCAATGTACGAGGTTCAAAACTAAATTGAAAGTTGACAGTACAAATAGAAATATGGTTATGAAATTTACAATGTCTTGTTAAATCTTTCCCTTAAACAAGTTACTAAAGTGTACAAAAAAATGTTAAAGGATCTTACAAACTAAAGAAAATTGATACATTTTAAAATTTTACATACCAAAGAAAATGGTTGCATTTTAAAATATTAGGGAACCGACCTAGAAATCGAGGGGTACAAATGAAAAAAGATGTTTTCAACTCAGTGTTTTTTGAAGAAAGTACTTCAAAAGTTTTGGAGTCCAAATTTTTTTTTCTTTTTTCTAAAAGCGTTTTCTAATCATTTTAAAAATAAAATGAGTCATTTGTAAAATTTTCTCTTCAACTAGTTATAAAAAATTAAGCATAAAGAAGTACTGCCACTAGTATGACTTAAAATCCAGAATATTTTGATGACAACTTTAAACCAGTAATGTACTGGAATAAACTTTATATTATAAATGTTATAATTTTTCTTAGTCCCACGGCTCCACATAGTCTTGTTACCCAAGAAATCCTGTTTAGTAAGTACAACGTTCAATAAAGACAATATAATTATAATTGTCAATGAGAACAAAAATATGCAAGAAATAAAATACATGGCGTTCAATCCTATTTAGGAAATATAAAATTCATTAAGGATAAATAAATCGATATATAATACCTTTTAACTACACCACTGTCAAATAATAACATTCCTAAAAATTGGTTTGGACCCAACTCAACTGTGTGAAGGAGGACTTCATTGTAAAAAGAGGAACATATAAGGGTACAAAAGAAAAGATAAATTTTTCAAACATGGTAACCAATAAAATTCACGATTGTAGAAATTACATCGACCGCAGCGGATTCCCGCTCAGCTTGAACAAAACCCTATTTCTTTACTACCCAAACCCTACTCTCAACTCTTGCCTCTCACTCATCTTCTCAGACTCCTCTGCCGGATTTTTTCAGATCCTCTGGAAAAATGCCGTTCAAGAGATACGTGGAGATCGGACGAGTTGCTCTCGTCAACTACGGCAAAGACTACGGTAGGCTCGTCGTCATCGTCGATGTCATCGACCAAAACAGGGTATGTTCTGGCTTTTATTTACGCATAATGCCAGTTTTCCTCAATGCATTTTGCTTCGAAGCTTTCTGCTTTACGATTACAACGCCGAGTAAAATAATGGGTATGTGTTTGTTTAATCAGATTTTTCATGAAAATATTGTAAGAAATTAATCAGAGTTCTGATGAAATTTTACAAGAAAATAAGCAGATTTTGAGTTTATGTAAGTAGATTATTCTGTATTAATTATTTTTGCAAGGATTTGACAGACTTGCTGTTTGTTTTGCAGGCTCTGGTTGATGCACCTGACATGGTGAGGACACAGTTGAACTTCAAAAGGCTTTCGCTCACCGATATCAAAATCGACATCAAAAGGGTTCCGAACAAGAAGACTCTGATTGCTGCAATGGAGGCTGCTGGTGAGTTTCGACTATTGAGTGAATATGGAAAGATGAGGATTTGAGGCGTATCCAATTTTATTTTGTTACCAACTGAATGGAGTTTTTCCGTAATGTGGTTGGCAGACGTAAAGAACAAATGGGAGAAGAGCTCATGGGGCAGGAAGCTGATTGTGCAGAAGAGAAGAGCTGCACTTAACGATTTCGATAGGTTTAAGCTCATGTTGGCAAAGATCAAGGTGCGTTACTAATCTCTCATTTTTCTTCTCTAAAAACTGAACCTCTTGTGTGTTTAATTTCTAGTTTTATATGTTCATAAGATTTTTATTCAATGTGTGAGAAGTTGACAAAAACCGTTGAGGGTTAGGCTTTCGGTCCTTACCTTCCCTTTTTCACACCAAATGCCGTACATGCTTTTTGGCTGGCAGTGAAAAATTCATCGAAGTTAAGACACTGCCAATTAGGTATCACTAGCTTCTAAAATCTGGAAAGTTTATGCCGGGCTAGGCCTTTGCAATTTCTACCGGCAGCTAAAATCATTTTTTCAGTTCTGTTATGCATGATTTACAACTTTCAATGGGAAGAAATTGCATCCTAGCTCCTAGTTTGTAAGAGCATGAATCTTTTGATACAAAGTGAATAATTGAAGTTTTGAAAAACCCCATCTGATGACTGCCTGAGCCTCGTCTTCTCTCTTTACGTGTCTATGTTGGTAATTCGTTCACTGGTTAATTTGTCTTTGTAAAATGTTGTTTTATTTTTGTGTATGTACAGAGGGCCGGAATCATCAGGCAGGAGCTGACGAAGCTCAAAAAGGAGAGTGCATTCTGAACGCAGTCCTGTTAACTTATTTTCGGCGAGTTTATGTTTTGATTCGTAGAGGCGACGGTAGCTTGGTATTTTGGTTAGTCACAGTTACGAGTGGAAACCAGCCGCAAAAGATTATCTTTGTAAACCATGTGGGGATTTTTGTTGAAATGAAACACCTTGTGGGGATTTTTGTTATGTGAAATCATAGTTTTGATTTTGTAAGACTTACTTGATCTGTGAAATTGCCGCTGATCTGAATGTGAAATTTCCAAATCAGTGAATTCTACTTCGTCGATGGATAAACCCCCGACTAAATTCGGAACACCGCTTGGCTCCTTACCTTTTGTGACATATTCGTTCCTCCGCCCAAAATGGGAATGGGCTAGGGTTATGAACTTATAATCTATAATCTGATGATCGAGTCGATTCCATGATTATAAGTTCATCCCATGCCGGACTAGACCGGAATAGGATTATATACATTATAATTATGAGAAGGGCATTCGAGCGTATCTAAATAGGTACTATGTTTAGGATCACATTTTGACACTTGAACACTTACGTTGGCAAATTGTGATTTGTCTGCAATGCGGAGTAATGAACATCTAATGACATGACTAATCATATGAAAAACCATAAAATACCCATATTATAAGCATGTTTTGCTAAACCTTGCAAAAAGCCTCCAACTTGTAGGTAACATTACACAGCCTACGCCTTCTTTCTTTTCTCAATTCTTTAATTTAAATAAAAATCCAATAAAATAAATCTATAGACAAAGGTATGAAGCAAGAGAAAGCAAAGAAAATAAAATGGTGGGGGGATGTTGAACCAAAACAGAGCATCTGAACAAATGTTACAAGGCACTTGGGAAGTTTACAACACCATAAGAAAAGCAACCGGCTCGGTCGAGCTGCTCGCAGGACAGCATGGACTAACGTTACCTAGACGACGATTGGTTTGTACAACTCCATACTCATCCTCCTTGAGGTTCGTGGAAGTGCAAAATGAGCGCCAATCCTGCTTGAAATTTACCATTGATGAATGTTGCACGACCAAGCATGAAATTTAGTGTTGAACAGGACTAGATCCACTGATCAGTGCCACGGAGCATCTTGACAAAAATGATTCTTTTCACTGGACGAGCGACTTTGACGAAGGATCTGAAGCTATCTCGTACACAGCTGGATGAACATAAAAGGGTCAAGCAAATCAGTTAACACGCATGATTTTGCTGATCCTACATAGCAGATGCTCCATGTTTGAATTCAGTAAGTAATGCTATGGTTGGATTCACATTAGAACCTTATTTTGAGTTCGGAACAAAATATTTTTCGTTCTATAATTACAAAAGTACGATGGCGCATTTGATTTTATGATGAACATAGCACTTTCAGATATTTACACTCTTTTCCACTGGAACTCCATCTAAACCTCACCTTCTTGAACTTAAAAAGGAGCCTCGAGTGATTCATCCCAAACTTCAACACTTCCATTAGAGGCATTCTCTCCATCTTCTTCCATTGACAGCCGTATATATTCTCTGTGTGCAAAGCGGTCCCACTCAGTCAAAGTTGGATCCTCACGTTCCTGCACGCATCAAAATGCCAGAACACCATTATTGTACCAGAGAATTGAACCAGTATTTCTCAATTTCTCATATGTAACCCGTGCAAAAATACCTGACGAATAAGAAATGGATCGCGACTTTCAAAAGCTATGAATTTATTAAGGTTGAAAAGGATATTGAAGACATTTCCTGAAAGTTTGCAACCTTTCAAGTCAGCTGGAGTGATATAATCTTCCCTCTGCAGGAACAATGTCAAAATTAGTCATTTCTAATGAGTGACTGAATGTAAGATATGGAATTTAGTAATATAATAACAATAACAATGATGACGATTATGATATTTGACCTCTGGTGCAATCATGTCAACTATTTGGCACAAAATATCCTCGAATAGAACAGGCTCTTGGGCCATGCATTCCATACGATGCAGCTGCTCCTCATAAAAAAACTGCAACTCATTGGGTGTAAGAACTCCATTTCCATCCAGATCTATACATCTGAACCTACAAAATAAGATTTGAGTAAATAAAAAGGAAAAAAAGCAGACAAAGTAAAAGATGAATCACTAAAGGCATAGCATCAGAAAAACAGGTGGGTGAATCAAGGCTTGTCCTCACAGCAATGAGCGTGGCTACACTACAGTATATGCATGACTTATCTTTGAGACTCCACTATCGTGAGTTATTGGCAGTCCAAAAACGTCATCCTGCACTTCTATAAAAAAATTTCCTTGTCTTTTTGTAAATTTGGAGTGCAGGATGACTTTTTCGGGGTCCTAATAACAGCTCCGAAATGAAAAAGTGATTCATAATCTTTGAACTCAAATGCATCCGACAATTTCCACAAATAGAATGGGAGGTTACAATTCAAGCGCATGAGATTTTCACAAAATCGGGCAAGTTTATTTTTCAATTTACAATTTTAATCTTTCAATACTGATGAGTTTATTTTAAATATATTGCGGAAGAGTACATTTCAGGGAGTTAGAATATTACACCAACTTCCAAGTTTTGGATTAACGTATTAAAATATAGATTTCACACTTTTCATGGTTACATGCATCTAACAATGGCTACATCCACTTGAAAACAGGAACATTGACTGCACTTGTAAAAAATAAGAATTCCATGACATAAAATTACTGAATGTCAGAATGGAAAAAGAACAAAGAAACAAGAAACGTATACCAATACTCAAGGCTAGGCTCACACGACTTATCCTCCTCTGACAACATGAAGTAAGCAAAATCTTCATAACCCATCTTCCCTTCAACCTTGCTAGTAAATTTCCTCGGAATCTGGAGTGGAATGAGCAAATACGCAATCAACTCAGAAACCTCATTTAAATAAATAATTTGTTCAAGAAGTTTTGAAGAGGAAACTATAATATGCACCAACCTGTGAAAATATTCTATCAACGATCCTGTAGGTAAGGGCATGATTACCATATCTAATAAGATTCTCTTTGTCGATCAAGAAATCGTGGTCTGTGTCCAGCTCCCAAAATTTGCAGTATATGACATAAAAATGTTCATATGAGAAGTACCTAATATTTGGCAAGAAAGAAAATATCAATAACATAGTTCAGTAGTTTAACACAATTTAGTAAAGAAAACGAATCTGGTTTCCCTTTGGGCAATCTAAGAGAAAACGCTGATAGACTGTTCTTATGTTCCTTCTAATCTTTCATCCACTATAACTTCTTTCATGTCAACTTCAACAGTCAAACCATTAAAACAAACCAGAAAACCCACATCATATACTTAACTATACAAGTGGGGGAACACGTGAAAGTAAAGCACAAGGAAAGTAACGTTAATTGGTACTTAAAGATTCATGTTCCAGTGATAATCCAACCTTAGAACTTTGTTAATGTCCTCTTCCTCATCTGCATGTTGCATGGCAGCAATTAGATTTCCTCGTTTTAGCTCCCTCAGGGTAAGGCGACCATTTCCTGATCTGTTTATGTAGTAAAATATTCTGTATATTACAGTTTCAGCTGGGGCATTGAAAATGAAGCTTATGTAAGCAAATAGTAGTATGAAAAAAAAGGTGAGCTCAGTAAAAATATTCACTTGGAAAACACAAGGTCATCTCAAAATACCAAAAAAAAAAAAAGTGCCTTATGTAACAATATATGCCCAAGATAATAACTAATTGAGTCAACCATATATTTTGCGACAAATCTGATAAAACCCTATTGTCGCTTTTCATATTCCTATCCTTACAATCTTAACTTGACATCACAGTTCATTCAGAAATTGCCTATTCTGCACCAACAGAACCATGCAATCAGTTCTGATATGTGAATTAGAAACCTTACTTCTGCATAGAATATAATTAAACGAACAATAATTATTGTCACGAACTTAGCAGTATGAAACACATACCATATCTTTCTTGAAATTCAGGAGTTCCATGTAAAAATTCCAATCCTGGATGAGTTGCCACAAGCTCTAGAAGAATGGGTTTGAAGTCTACCTGCATTGAGAATGTGGACAACAATTGAGAAGCTAGAATGCAGAACCAAAAAGTCTGAAAACATTAGCACATAACTGACAGAAATAGGCATTTAAGTAAGCAGAAAGGACTTCAATCAAATGGCAATTCTCATAGACAATATAGAGAAAAATAGTATTAAATCAAACCTGAGAAAGGTAATTACGATCAGACTGCTTTAAAATTTTAAATATTTGAGTTGCTGTATCCATTGTGAGCATGTTTCCATCAACCCAATATTTGATGAATGCATCCCTACAAACCAATTATGTATATCGACATATAATAAGAATATATAGAACAACAAGAATAAAAGTAAAAGATAGATAAAATGTATACAGCTTGTTGAGTCATGGTTCTGTAAGTAACATAAGCTATTCTACTACTGAACAAAAGAAATACAATAAAAGGTAGAAGGATCACAATTCACAGATAAAATATATACTGGATATGTGTGATACAGCTAGCTGAATGATATAACTTCCCAACAACAAACACATGACGAAGCATTTCATAGACCTTTTCTTTTTCAACTGACATATTGAGGTCTCATTAAAACAAGATCTAGTTGCTTTTAGTAAGCTTAGTTACTTTTCTGCATACCTGGTCACTATCCCACTGCAGCTAGTATCAATCTTTCTAAAGATGGCAGAGGAGAAAAAAGTTGGCAGCTTGCATAACTCCTTTGTAACCAACTTAAACTCTGCATAATCATAAAAATAACATAAACTCCTTGCTTTCAAAATATTCAGTTTCACTAATCTCTGGCAGTGGTTGGGTAAGGGGTGAGAAAGAGAGGGACTTCTTGTCTTTCGCATTTCTAAAGGTGAATTACAGATAAGATACACATCTCACCATGCAGTTGCAATCCATCCATCTGACCACTGAAAAGGTCATCAATTCTAGAAAGACATTGCTCCTTAAGTTCCTTTGGTGGTGGTGGACCATTATGAAAATAGAACTGCAAAGCTTATTGAAACATACAAAACTATGAGAACTAATTCTTCAATCTTGACAGCATGAAAAGAACCCAGTGTTCAAGTTCACAACTAAATTTCTACCTCACAATATTTACAAAAATAATAATGGATGTAGTAGTAGTAGTAGTAGTAGTAGTAGGGCAATTAGGACTGAGTTTGACCTGAGGAATGGCTTCCCGCACTGGTTCACTAGCCAATTTTAGTGGAGAGCGAAGAGAAGAAGGACTAGTCTTCAGCTTTGAAAAACGCGGAGAACCAGGGGAACTTCTTGGTGAAAGTGGAGGTGTACTTCCAGACGGAAACATGGAAGGTAACACATTGCTCCCAGCAGTATTTGCACTTGACGTGCTCCCAGGTGCAGTGATAGGAATTCCTGCTATTGCATCATCTACTAGAGACTTCACCTGTCAAAACAAACCACAAAACATCAACTTTTTTCAACACCTGAAATTACCGAATATACAGTTCTTCTGGTAATTACGTCTACACGAATCATACATAAATACTACACAAAAGCAAATCCTTTACTTTAATGACAAGATCAACTATTATTAAGCGAAAAATAATAACATACTTGAGGCAGTAACCGACAGAGACAGCTCTCCCATATATAAGGTATTAAGCTAACAATAGAAACCCTATAATTATCCAAACAAGAAAACATACAAACTATAGCTTTGAGTCCAGAAATGCACATTGATAACAACGAATTGTACATGAACAGAGAAAAGTGAGCAAATTTACCAAACGACGGGTCTGCGGGAGCGAAAGCCACTGTGCAAACAAATCCTCAGCAATTTGGGGACTGGTTTTAAGTGCAAACGGTGACAATTCCGGCAGCTGTAAAAGCTCAGGATCCAAAGAACCAACATCCCCTGCTACTGGGTCTATATCCATCGAGAATTCACCCCTTCAATTCCCAAAATCATCACAATCGGCTACGCCTCACCCCCTACCGCAATCCCAACCCACTCGCTTTCGATCAATTTTCAAGATGAAAATTTGAAAAAACCCTAGGTCGGAACCGAAACGGAATGAAACCAACAGTCCGAAACAGCCACTGAGCTTTTGCTCTGAATTGAGACGGAAAACCTAGGCCGGAATCCCAATTGAGATAGAAAGATTGTAGAAGTAGTACCAGTTCTATCGCCTTCGCCGATGCTCTGCGAGTACGAACGCACGCTTTCTTCCGACTCCGATTTCCCACTGGTCACTGCGGGTGAACTCAGACGCCGCCGGGAAACCTCGCGGTTTTGGGCGTTTCCGGGAAATCGGAAAACCGCGCTCTGAAGAATTCGTGTCTGAATTGAAAGACTTGGAAAGACCGAGGGGGTCTATTTTGGTCAGGGAGAGAAAGAGAGAGGAGAGATTGTAAGGAAAGCGAAAAGGCTAAAATATAGAGGGTGGGGAGGGCGGCGAGGAGCGAGAGGATGGGCGCCACGTGGGATTTTAAGTGAACGGAAACTGCCGCCGGAGCCCGGAAACATGCTTGTCAAGAGTTTTGACTATCTAACTTGGTGAACATTGTATATTTCTTTGTCAATTTTTTGAGTTTTTTGTAATGTTTAAGGAAAACTAGAAGTATAAGAAACATATAAGAATCTAGAAATGAAAAGAAGTAGTATTAGCATTTTGTTTGTAATAGATTAGCAGCGTCGAATTCAGTTGTTCAACCAGACTTCTAGAAGAGTGGTGGAAATTTTAAAAGAGAATTCGAAGTGGAGAAGATAAGAGGCGGTACCAATCTGGTTCTTAAGTGGTTCTGTGTTTATATTGGTGTACTACTAATACAATGTTAATATCGTAAAAAATGTAGAGCACAAAGACAAGGGATAAGCATTGTAACACGAGAATAACACGTTAGTCAAGCTAGCAATTTAAAACATGGAACATGAATTACGACAGTGTAATATGATTTGATTCTTGTCAGTTGAAAGAACTGTGTTTTCATAGAAAGACATAACAAGCAAAATACAAAATTTGATTAAATATCGAGAATTTTCATAAATAAAGAAGTTAATAGTGGAGTTATCTATCTTCCCAATTATAATCGATATATTTCTATATAAGTATGGATAAGCATATAATAATTTGTATATGAATGGCACCTCTACATTAATATAGAATGATAGGCACAATTATACAAGTAAAGGAAAAACATAAATCGGTTACATTGAGAGTTATCTTATCCTTAAAAAATTCCGAAAAGAGTTTCTTTCGTTATCTCTCACCTCTCACGTTTTTTTTCATTTTAAAAACATGAAAAGAAACTTCAAACTTAAAGTTTCACGTAACATACATTAAATTATTATTTATTTTTTTATCAATAGTGAGAGGAAAGGTTAGGAAATGTCACATGCATACCGAGACTTAATAATCTTGTCGTGGAAATAGCTAAATTCAAGTCTATTCTCCAATCATTATCATTTTGCCACTAATCCCCCATTCCCCATTTGAGTCAATGGCCTTTCAAAAATGTAAATTACAAAAAAATCCCAAATATTAAGTTAATTAAAATAAATAAAATATGAAAAAGCCCCCAATCCATATGATTGAAATTTCAGAAACCATGGAGGGTCTACCGCGATATTTACCGCCAAGTCCCTGCCTATATGAAAAATAGGAAAACACCCCACAGACACCTTCTCCTCCCTACTTGGACCTCTCTCTCTCTCTCTCTAAAATCTGCAACTCGAAGAAGAAATCTCTGCGATTCGTGCAGCTGTCTGCACCATGAACATGTTCAGTAAGAAACCCACGGCCAAAGGTTCGCGCTTTCTTAATCTCCTGCCCAATTTTTGTTTTTGATTTCCTTGCTTAGGATTAAGCTGAAATTCAATTATCCAACCGCTCTTAATTTTCGTATTAGATCTGAATTATGGGTTCAATTCAAATTCTCTTAATTTCTTCATGTGGGTTTGCATTTGTAATCGCAGAGGCTCTTCGGGAGAGCAAGAGAGAAATGGCTAATGCTACTAGAGGTAATTAACATATATTTATGCCCCTTTTGGACTAGCTGAGGCATTGGGGCTTAGTTTTGACATTGCACTGTTTGAATAGACACTATAGATGGGATTAGACGGGTTACCGCTCACTAGTAATCTTTACTTTGTCCAGCTGACCTGTAATTTTACACCGGAATCTGATTGTGTGCATGTATGGAGGTCTCACCTTGTCATGGATTAGCATTTCCTTGGTTTTGAATTTTTGATTTTGGTCCTTTTATTCATGTTTTTCATCCACATTTTACTTCAGGGATAGAGAAGGAAATTGGAGCATTGCAGTTAGAAGTATGTCAAGAGGCTCCAGTCGACGGTCCCATTTCATTTTTGTGTATTTATAAACTTGTCATTTGATATATTATACTGTCATGTCAGGAAAAGAAGCTTGTCGCTGAGATAAAGAGAACAGCTAAAACCGGAAACGAGGTATGTTTTGCGTATTCGACCATTCTCGTCAGTCCATGAATGTTCGAGTGACTGCTGCCATTGAATCTTATAAGAGGTAGTCAATTTGTATTCCCTCAGGCCTTTGTCTTGTATTCTGCAGGGAGCAACTAAAATACTAGCCAGGCAGCTAGTCAGGCTTAGGCAACAGATAGCTAACTTACAAGGAAGTCGAGCTCAAATGAGAGGAATAGCAACTCATACGCAGGTGGACTGCCAAATTTTTATCTCTATACGAGATTTCTTCTATTTGATCTTTATTTTTCGAATTTGCGTTATGTTCTTGGTTGTTAACGTTATTCTATCATGCAGGCAATGCATGCTCAGTCCTCAGTTGCTGTTGGCATGAAAGGTGCTAGTAAGGCAATGGCAGCTATGAATAAGGTTTGATTGTAACATTGAAACATTATTTTTGTGCAGTTTTCATATTATAAAGAAGAAAATTTTGAGATTGCATCTTATGATGAGCTTTAGTTTAAAAGGCGTTCTGTCAACAACACTGGGCACTTCTGTTAAATGTAAATAAATTCTGATAGACGTATACTCTGTTACATAGCTTCATATTTTCATAGTTAGGAAATTCAAGGTATTTTTAGTAGCTGATTTTGTGTTTATGTTGCAGCAAATGGCTCCCGCAAAGCAAGCAAAGGTGATACGCGAGTTTCAGAAGCAATCTGCGCAGATGGATATGACTGTAAGATTTTTGATCTTTCAGTATACTGGCACAGAATTAAATTTCTCTATGCTTTGTTGCATACACAAATCATAATTTAGAGATTTGTTTATGCAGACTGAAATGATGTCCGATGCCATAGATGATGCCTTGGATAATGATGAGGCGGAAGAGGAAACTGACGAGCTGACAGATCAGGTAGGTCCTACTTGCATTATATACTACTTTATTGATGAGATGGATCTTTTCACAGATGATGCCAAAGAAATGGAAAAGAAATCTGTTTTATGGAGCAATACTTACTATGCATCTTTGATTAGGTTAATTCTTATAGTTGAAGTTTGATTGAGAAGGATTTGTGTTAGATGCTGTGGAACGAGTTCTTATGAAACTGAGAAATAGTTTATGATCTCATTCTTCATAGATATTGTTTGACTATTGGTCTTCGGTACCAGGAATTAACAGAATTTCTTTTGTTAAACTTACTCAAACAGGTGCTGGATGAAATTGGCGTTGATGTCGCCTCGCAGGTTGGTATCAATGGTTTTGCATTTTTGAGTTTTTGTTAGCATGTATTCTATTCCTTGTCATTTGACCTGGTGTGCTTTGTATTTTATCTACTGACAGCTTTCAGCAGCTCCCAAAGGAAAAATTGCATCAAAGAACGCTGAGGGTGTTAGCAGGTACAGCCTCTGATCGCTTTGTCATTGTAATTAACTGTCTGAATATTTTCACAATACATTACGAAATTGTTGAGGGTTTGCCATACTTGCACGTAAAATTACAATGGTGACTGCATGATTTATTTATACACACTGGGGGAAAGAGCACCCAAACAATAAACTTGTTTGCAGAAAGAGCACCTCAAACAAGATATGCATTCATTGTTTGCAGAAAGAGCACCTCAAAACAAATTGATATGTCATTCGTGATACGCATTCATCATGGCAGTTGTTGCTTCTTTTTGTTTTTAATTTGGTTACAACTTCTAACTAAAGAGTTTTCAACTTTTTGCAGTTCCAGCGTTGCTGATCTTGAGAAAAGATTGGCAGCTCTTAGAAATCCATGAGCCGAGGATTGGAAATTAGAGAGTCTCTTTCTTTCCTTTTTTCTTTTCTTTCCCAGAGTCGAATATTGACTTCGTGCAAGGATTCACATTGTAAATATTTTGTTAGTGATGTTGTCCTCAGCGATCATCCATTTCAGCGTCGCTGCATACATAGAAGCTAAGGGTTATACGCTCTATGACTTTGAAAGTGCGACGATGCTAATGTATGAATTTCTTCTTCTATCATGAACGGAGGACAGATTTTTGAATTTACTGGACCGGACAGTTTCGAACTTTTGGCTAACTGCCCCCCAACTCTATTTTGATGTTGCCGAACAATGAAACATTGGTTTTTAGAGCATCATATTTCATACATAAAAGAGTCTTACTATACATCGGTGTATGCATTCTACATTGCAATTCAAGTGGCCGAGATTTACTGCTAATTCCTTGGAATCTCGAGCGCAAATACATCGATGCATTCTAGAATTTTCGTTTTTCGATACATAGCAAGTTGCCACGAGCTCTCAAGTAAATACGGTCAAACTAGTAAACAAGGTTGTTGAGCAAGCAGAAACATCTGTGCATTCTTGATTGTGGAAGAAATTGAACTGCAACAAATTTCCGACCATTCGAGCTCAGGCGAACATTGTTGAGCAAGTTTTTGAAGCTCAGGCTAACATTGTTGAACAAGTTTTTGAAATGATGTCCATTACAAACAAACACCAACGGGTCTCAGAGCACGTGTATATTCAAGAAATAGGAATTATTACAGCTAAGCATAAGAAAAATGTATGTTTCTGATACAGTTACAATGCCCGGAACCTCTAGGGAGAGGAGAAAAAAGGTGGGAGGAAAAGCCTGGAGATGCCGTCGTTAGAGACATGCAACAGGGTCTGTAACCGCGGTGCTCAAGAGATAGTCCCATGTACAGAAGCGAGCGAATTTTGTCTTTGTTTTTCGGTTTTTTTAGTACTCATCGAATAGGCTGAGTATTACCCATTACTTCTTGATTACTTCTTGATTGAAAATATCTGTAGTGAGATACTGTCCATTACTTCTTGATTGAAAGGAGCTCAAAGCTCCGGAGAGGATCATCTCGGGTGCCTCTTGCAGCTGCAGGGCGCTTGGGTTCGTAACCTCTGTTCCCGGTAGAAGGGCGGCTACTGCTTGAGACTAATCTGCTTGTGCGACCGTCACTGGGAGTGTGATCACCTGAGGAGCTTGGCTTACTGCTAGCAATAGCTTTTCTTGAAGTGCTGCCATATCGAGAGGAATTGCGTCCCCTGTCAGAATCCTGGTGCTGAAGATGCAACAACAGTTCTCAATAAGAATTTTAATTACAACAAATTGCACGATTTCAACTTGAATACTTGGGATGAATAACATGCAAAATTAAGGGTGAAAAGCGTATCATACAAGTGAGAAGAGATGACACACTCAAACATAAACCAGGACCATAAATGAAGTAGTAAACTGTATAGTTTGCAATTCTTCTATTCTTGGACTTTTCACCTAACTAGGCCAGGATTCAACTTTGCTTTTGTTAAAATTTTTAAACAAAGCAAGGACGTAACAACAAGGTCGTAGACAATTCGTAAAAAATAAGTGTACGGGTCATAATTAGGAAAATCAAGATATTAACTTTCACTTTTGGACTTTAAAATTGACAAAATTTTGAATACAGCAGGACTGAAGTTCTTTTACTTAGTGACTTCTCAAGATCCAATTTTCAGAAAGCAAATCGGCAAGATTAAATTCATGTAGCTTAACATACTCGCAAACTGTCCATGCCCAAAGCAACATAGGAATAATTAACAGTCAGAGAAAACTTTACCGCATCTCTGGATGAAGGTACATCCTCAAAAGACTTGTGTTTCAAATGATCCTGGCGTGGACTAGAACCTGAGGTGTTTCTCCTTGAGAATGCTTCAACTGCACCCGAGAATCTTTCTCGAATCTCTTTCCCAACTGGATAAGCCAATTGCATAAAAGGGTTTAATAATTGTGGGAAACCAAAAAGGAGACTACTGAGCGTAAAATTGTAGTGGAAAGTTAAATAACAAGCTGAAGAAAGGAAACTACACTGAAAAATTTATAGAAAACTAAGTCCTCAAATACTCGATAAATCTTCAAAATTAAGAGGGTAACTGGCATCAAAGCTTAGGACTTATTAGTAGTAAGTTTGGGATATAAGAAACTAAACAGGACATCAAAGTCAAAAGCATACATCAAATCCATAACTTTTTATTGAAATCAAGGTCAATTAATCCGATTCGGCACCTAAATGAAATATATTCTTTGAAGAGAGAGCAACACCTGATCCTCTATCAGGTCTTTCCATAGATGGCCCTGCGCTTAAACCCGCTTTCCCACTGGCATGCTAGAAACAGAGAAAGGAAGTAAGTAAATAACATTCTTATAAGATCAACACTTAAACATAACATTTCCAAACACTAACCCATCCTTTAGAGCTGCCACCAATCTGAGGGTACTTCAACACGGTCCAGTCAAATACATAGTCAAATTGATAACCTGCAAGTAATCATAAAATTATTATCCTGAACCCAAACAGAAAAAGGAAAACACTAACAACTAAAAGAAAAAAAGTTTGTAAATCTAATACAAAATAACCTAATTTGTGAAGATTACCTTCTCGAATAAACAAGTCTCGGAAAAGCCTCTTTAAATAAGAATAATCTGGCTTGTCTTCAAACCGCAATGATCGGCAGTAATGAAAGTAGGATACAAATTCAGCTGGATGAGATCTGCACAGCACCTGTTAAACATATCTGTGGCTATATTATCCATGTTGCAACATTAACAAGAATTCCCAGAACTAGGTGAGAGTCAATAGCAGCAGCATGTAGTGTGTGAGCGCGAGTGTGCATGGAAACATATGCTTGAATACATATCAAGTTATGAACAAACATAAAGCACAGAATTATCTGACTAGGCCTGGTTGAAACAGCCTCTAAACACATTCATTGTCAAAAACCATGCAAATATTGAGCCAGTCAAGAACCCAACCAAAATCAATGGAAGTGCCAGTCTTCCTAGTCGAGACCTTTTTCCATATATGTCCCCATTTCTAATCTTTGGTCGATCTCACCCAAATAAATAAATATTATATATATATATATATATATATATAATATAACACGTGTAAAATGTCCATTCTTGCAACATATGAAGTTGCTAGCAATAAGAATGCATGGAGAAAGTTGTTACCTCTATAGGAGTAGACATTTTCTTTTCACTAATTTTATCGTACTTTTGCTTCTTTGTACCAGCTTTTAAACCTTGCCAGGGAAGGCTGATTGGAGGCAAAAGACAAAAAAGAAAGGAATAAAAAAGTAGAGTAAGATACAATGTAGCATCAAATACTCAAAATCAGATAGCAAATGCCGAAAAAACAAAACACATGAAGAACAAGTGCAAGAACTATACCCTAACCTTCCCCTTAGGAAATACATCAGCACATAACCAAGAGATTCCAAATCATCTCTTCTGCTTTGCTCTAAAAGTGAAATAAAACACAATGAGAATAAGTAGAGCATAGTATGTTGGATCTTTGATTATCCATTTACTGTTATAATTTACATAGTAAATAAAAAGACATAAAATATCTCTCACCAATTCCAAGGTGGGTGTTAACACTTGCATAGCGAGCAGTTCCTGTGAGGTTCTTGTTCTCCCTAACAAATGAAAAAGAAACAAATTTAACTTTCAAAGCAACCACATCAAATCCAACGCTGGCACAAAAGGATCAAAAGTATTAAACATTAAAGTCAAAATCTAATACAAATGGAAGCAGCACAGAGATATGTCGATAATACATTGACAGACAATCCACAGAAACATATTTAACACGAGCAGCGACTTTACAAAAAAAAAAAATCTTCACGAAAAAATTTATCATAATTTGTCACTTTCCAAGTAAAATTTACCTGTATGGTATGTGCTTATGAGTCTGAAGATCCCTATACTTCTTTGCAAGACCAAAATCAATAGCATACACCTGTGACAAATAATGTCCGATATATTACACTTCTAAATAAAAAAGTGTGATTGAAGTGTTAATAAAAAAAGATTTGAAATCCCGCCCCTAATACCATATGAGATCCCCAATAACGAAAAAGTTTCGAGCAAAAGTGTTCCATTAATGCACTAAGTGCTATAATTCGCATAGCAACTGCAGTTAAACAAGAAAAGATACCTGATTGGCTTTACGCCCTAGGCCCATTAAAAAGTTGTCAGGCTTAATATCACGGTGAAGAAAACCTTTCGAGTGCATGTATTCAACTCTGTTAATCTGAAAGATGAAATTGAAAATGTAAAAACGATTATCCTGGCCAACTTAGACAAATTAGATGAAGGATAGTAATTAGTACTTACCAATTGATCTGCAAGCATCAACACTGTTTTCAATGTGAATTTCCTATTGCAGTAGTTGAACAAATCTTCCAAACTTGGTCCAAGAAGGTCAATAACCATGATATTGTAGTCAACCTCAACTCCAAACCACTTGAGGTGGGGTATTCCGGCTTCATCATAAAATGACAATGGTTAGTTGTTTACTATCGGTTATTGGTAAAAAAAACTTATCTGTGAGAGAGTGAAAAGAGAGACTTACTTCCTCCTTGAAGAAGCATATACAATTTTGACTCATAATGAAGCTGGGGATGCTTCGTCTTCACAGGTTCCTGGAATTTGGAAAGTAAACTAGCTCAAATGCATGCAATTATAGACTATTGAATTATATGTAGATGGTACAATAACGAAATGTAACAAGGTTGTACTAGACTGGAACTTTGTGATATCAAAACGCATCCATGACAAATCTTAAATAGAATAAAAGGTTGGCTTCACATACAGAATTTTCGTTGATAACATAACTGAAAAGAAATGAAGAATATAAAGCATGAAGCTTCGAATGTAACTCACATAGAGCTTGTCGAATATGAAATCTAAAGTGCCATTCCTACTCTTATTCTCAAAGATTCAAAAGTGAGTATTCATTTTGTTCTTCGACTTCCTCTAGTGACTAAAGAAATGTTGGACAAAACATGATTTTATTCAACACGTTCATTAAACTGGATAATTCATACGGCTTTCCTGAACCCAAAGTATTGAATTACCAGAAGCTCACAGTCAACGTAACCAAGTCCATTGATGAAGCTACCCATTTATAGCTCAAGCACAAACTATAGAATGTTTAGAAACATTTAGCCAAAAAACAAACATCAGAACTGAATCTACGATTCAAGGATTGATCACATACCAGCTTAACAGCCACCTCTTCTCCGGTTTGTACATTTACACCTAACACCAGAACAGGAATTTTTACAAAACACATGAAATTAACATAACGAATAACTTTCGGCGAAAAAACAGGTAGCAAGCACTGATTACCATACCTAAATAGAGTTCTCCGAAAGAACCACTCCCAATCTTCCTCCCCAACTTAAACTTTCCAGCAATCACATGCTCCATGATGCAACAATATCCGATACGATTTGATCAACAAGCTCAAACCGGCTTTATTTCACAGCAATTTGTGCAAAATTCAGCCTTTATTGTTTGCATAACCCAAAAAGGCCAAACAATAAACCCCCAAATCTCCAACAAAAAATTAAAATTAAAAGATTTTCCTCCGATCAAAACCTTCGATTTTCTCCCAATAACCCCGCCTACGGACCACACGATCACAATCCCAACATTAAATTACCATTAAATGGAAAATAAATACGAAACCCCAGAAAATCCAATTGGGAAATCCGGCTTTATCGACAATACCGACAAAAAAGAGGGCAACTTTTTGGAAAATCAAAGGACCTCTTTTTCTCCAGCTACATATCCAGAACGCCCCAAATCCCAAATCGACGATTACAGACGACGAATTCGAATCCTGAATCACAAGAACATTGACCTACATTGACCTCGAAGCCCTCGATTCAGAAGCCAAAACAAAACAAAATCTTCAAAAATTTGAAATCTGCTGCGAAAATGTACAAGTACCAAATCAAACGAGGATCAATTAGGAGGATTTTTGTTGGGATCGGACAGAGCTAGAGACAAATCGTTTTTTGCAATATGAACGGGAAAGGGAAATTGGCGGAGGAAAATGATGCCTAGAGAGAGAGAGAGAGAGAGAGAGAGAGAGAGAGAGAGATGGGGGAGGGGCGGAATAAGAGGAAGGAGCCTGGAGACGATTATATTTGTTTGTTTTTTTGTTCTAATTTTTTTTTTAATGTTTTTGGAAATTGCAATTTCCTTTTCGATTTTATTTATGAAAATAAATAGGAATTAATCAATTAATTATAAGATAAAAAAGAAATAAAATATGAGGGGTGAAGCGATATCTTCTGAGATTCTGAGCTGCAGCCTAACTCGTTTGGGCTGTCTCTTTGGAACGGGTCACCTCAGGTCAAAAGCAAACTTCAAAATATAAAAATAAACAATTACTAGACGCACGTAATGTTATTATTTGTTAACAATACCTTTGAAAATTCTTTTAATTTTTTGTGAATAGTAAATATTTGGTCAATAGATGCTTTCGGTTCAACCTACCGCTCCTCGAGTTCAAACTCTCATTTTCATTTGGTCTAGAATAACTTAGTGTAAAATTCTATAGTTTGTAAAAATAATCTCTAATTTTCGACAAAACTTGTGTTTTACAATAATATTAAAACAAATAAAAAAAGAAAAAGAAAATTAATTTACATAAACATGCCCGCATTTTCTTATCTTCGGTCTGTAATTTTTTTTTTTTTTTTTTTGTATTTTAGGTAAAAATTAGTTAAAATTTAGATATGTGAGGATCTTCCTGGTCCTGAGTGGGATATTCTCAATATTTTTCTCTCCCTGTCTGTCTTTTCTCTGACCTGGAAGAAGGCCTGTCTGATCTGTTTTTTTCACTATTTTGATAGGAAGTCGGACTTTGTCTCAGGCTCCCAGATACGGAGTTTTGGGCCATCTTTTTTGGGTCAGAGTCTTTGTCAAATTTGGAATAACAACTTACATAAAACGGTGTACGGTAAAGTCGCATTCTGATATGCGAGTGAAAACTATATGTTCGATGTATCGAACACAAATATAAGCGAAAGATGCTATTTTGACGTTTAAAAGTAGGACTTTGTCTCACGCTAATGTAAAGTTTATGGCCTTTTTTTTGGGTCAAAATTTTAGCCCAATTTGGTTTTGGATTTGTGCATCTTTCTCTGTCGCATCTCCAACTCCATTACCCAAAAAAAAAAAAAAAACAAAACAAAACCAATTGGTTGAAAATTTGAATGAAAATAATGTCCAACGAATTGTATTATTACATTTGATGTATTAGATCAGCGTTATCGGAACATAAAAAAATTTCTCAGCCAAAAGGAGTAGGGTAAGGCCTAAGAAGGCTTGCAAAGAGACTTTAAGAAAAAATATGAAATACTTGGGGCTAACGGAAAACTTGGCGCTAAACTGAACACAATAACATTATGAGGTTCATACAGTCGACCCTATTTAATGAAATTAAGCTCGTTGTTTTATTATAAATAAATTCTAAAATGATTAATTGCTTACAAATTACAATTAATTTGGAAAGCAAGTGGAATGCTAAAGAGACTCTCTGAAAAATAAGATTCTTACACTATGTTTGGATGAAGAGATTTAAGATTACTAATGAATTTTAAAATAACGGAAATTGAAATGACAGAATTTTATTTTCTATAATGTGTGAATTTTCTTGTTTGGTTAATTTAAAAGAACAATAGAATTGATTACGGAATTTATTATTTTTAAACTCTCAATCATAGAAATTAGGAAATGACACATATTTACATGAAATTTAAACTTGGGAATTGGAGGTCCTAAATTCCAAGTTTTTTTTCCATGCAGAAATTCTAAATTTCTATGTTTATGAATCCAAACAAGGGAATTGATGTATGTCAATTTATAAATTTTCACTTTTATCTAAATTCCAAGTTTATTTTCCTCATCCAAACATATATTATGTGCCACCAGGTAATATTGTGTCAAAAGTATCAGTGGCTGAGAGTCCACATAGAACCCCGCTTTAAGAGAGTGTCTTACCAGAAAACAATAACTGCCCGGCTTCATCATCTCTATGCCACCTAGTACTTGGAATTGACATATCTGATTTTTGGGATCTGCTCGTTTGTCTGCCGTGTTCCAGGTTCGTGTTCATTTACCATTTCACGTTTCTCATCTTCTCTCTGCGCTTTCCCGTTCAATCCATTAATTTATTTGGGAAATTTTAATTTGATTAATTCTAAACTTTTCACGTCTGTTTAAATTCGAATAATTTTTAATTTTTTTAAATTTCATGAGATCGTAATACTTGTAGCTTCAATGGTACAGCACTTTTTTAAATTGGCTAAGTTCTTAACTTGCACGCATTGAATTATGAAAGCAAACACAAACATAAATTGCCATGCTGACCAAAATATTCAGATTACCAAACCCGACTTGTGATGCTTTTGCAGATAATTAAGCACAAAAATGGCAGGAGCAGGAACTGTTTTCGCTTCTGCTCTGGAAGGGATGAACCAAGTTAAATCCGACTCCGGCGAGATGCTTGCCAAGCCTTTCTTGGATGTCTGCAACCACTTGCTGCCTGTTTTAGGTATGAGGGTTTGATTTTTAACCCGAAAGCGGATTGAATTCAAAGTGTTTTGATGCTGACAAGACCGTGTTTCTCTCGATTCATTGTTTCGATTCCAGATAAGTTTGGAGCTGCCTTCGCACCCGTGAAATCTGATATTGGTAATAACATATCGGTAAGTTGCTCTTTTTAACTTTTTTATAGGTACAATAATGTGACTTTCTGTACAAGCAATCTGTTCTAGGTTTTCTAATGTTTGCAAGGATTTTGATGTTCTTCTCTACATTGCAGAGGTTGGATTCTAAGTATTCGTCGAGCCCGTCAGAGTTTAACCTCTTGTACAGCATAGTTCGAGTTGAGATTGAAGCGAAAACTGCGAAATCTGTAAAACCTTGTTTGAATGACAATGAGATCACAACTGAACTACTTGTATGACGCATAACTGGTTATACTGGTTATGTGAAACACGGGAAGTTTGAGAGCCTTAATGCGATAAGAGTCATGGAGTTACATGTATTGCAGCTGTCCTAGTTTCGATCCTTATCTGATATACACTAGTATATCAAGTCATGATGGGACTAAAACTCTTAGAGATAGAGATCAACACTCCTTCTGTTAATAGGCTGGACTGAGTAGATCTCTATCGATGAATGATTGTATAAATAGTTGAAGTCCCTGCTTCCACACTAAGGCTTCCGAAAGATCTAAAATCCTATTCACTTAGAGAGGAGCATTAACGAGTGTTGGAAGTAGAAGACTTCATCTGTTGATCTCAGAATGGCGATACCTCCAGGTAAGTTATTTTCTTGCACTGCACGGATGGTCTTTCAGTTGCTGCTGCGTATGTGTATATGGTAATCCTAGTGTCGTGTTGGTTTGCTAGGCAGTTGCAGTTTGATTCTTTATATTACTGCTTACATGTGGTATCAGAGCCTACCCAACATGGCTAGGGTTCCTTAATCAATATATGGTTAACTCTCGATACAAATACATGCAAATATGTTTTGATCCTGTGTCATTAAATGCTTCCGCTGCATACTGACAATTGTTTGCATGGCCACTATATGTAATCAACTATTGCTGTGGATACCTCCAGTTGTGTTTGCTATCATGTGCAGAGAAGATCATCTAAAAATGGTTACGATACTGGAATACTCAACCAAGAAGAACTTTTGGATTCACATTCTATTTATCAAAACCAAACGGACAAATAAGATTTGAATCGTAAACAAGGATCTCAACATCTAATCTGCTCAAAAGTGTTTAGTTTGTTGATTTTGGCTTGTTGTCTAAAGAGTCAAACATGTGATTCATCTGTATTAAGTGAATAATAATCTGCTCAAAAGTGTTTATTTATTCAAGTTAAACAATTGAATCAATGTATAGTGAAGTATTGAATTGACAAGATTACATTCTTCATCTGCTCAAAAGTGTTGAAGTTATGTAAACTGCCCTTGTATTCAATATTTTGGCTATGCAAATCTAGTATAAATGGCTTCTGTCCAAAGATGATGCTGTGCTTATACGATTATGTGTCAGGAAAAAGATTAAGTATCATTTTCCGTCTGTTTATTAACACTTAGATGACTAACAACTGTTAAAATTAATGTTTGGTTTTTCCAGCTCCTCACATGACATCCCTCAATTTCAACAATATTGAGACCTTGACCGGTTCTAACTACAAGAAGTGGAAAAAGGATGTTGAAATGGTCCTTGGGCTTATGGATCTCGATTTGGCATTAAGAGAGGAAAAACCTACAGCTATCACTGCAGAGAGCACGGCAGATCATAAAGCAAAGGTTGAGAAGTGGGAGAGAACAAATCGGATGTCACTGATGATTATGAGGAAAGCAATGGCTCCATCAGTTAAAGGAGGTGTTCCAAAACAAGATAATGCAAAAGACTTCTTGGCTGCAGTTGGGGAAAAGTTTAAAGAGTCTGACAAGGCAGAAACTGGGACTTTTCTAACTCAAATTACTTCAATGAAATTTGATGGTGAGGGAAGTGTCAGGGAACACATTCTGAAGATGGTTGATCTTGCTCAAAAGTTGAAAGACCTTGAAGTACCCATGACTGATCAGTTCCTAGTTCATATGGCTTTGAACTCCCTGCCTTCAAAATATGGGCAGCTCAAAGTTTCATATAACACTCAGAAGGTTAAATGGGGCATTGATGAACTGATCACTATGTGTGCACAAGAAGAAGATCGGCTCAGGAGTGACAAATCAGTGGATGTGAATTTTGTACAAGGAGAAAAACGCAAAAGGGACTTCACTCAAGGTTCAACCGTGGCTGCTGGTAAGAAGAAGAAGAAAGAAATTTCTTCTTCATTTAAAAATGCTAACATCATCTCTAAAGGATCTCATAAAATTAAAAATGCTAATGTCGAAACTGAGAAAGAAAAGGAGTGTTATTTTTGCAAAGAAACAGGTCACTTAAGAAAGAATTGCAATGGCTTCAAGAATTGGCTTGTTAAGAAAGGTAATGAAATAAATGTTTTTGTGTGTGTTGAGTCCAATCTAGTTTATATTCCTCCTAATAGTTGGTGGTTTGACACGGGTTGTTCTATTCACATAACCAATTCCTTGCAGGGCTTCTCAAAAACAAGGGTGATAAACAATGAAGTCTACAATGTTTATGTGGGGAATGGGAGCAAAGTTGCTGTCGAATCCATAGGAAGTGTCAAATTAGTTCTTTCCTCTAGCTTTATTTTAGAACTAAGTCCAGTACTTTATGTACCTTCCATGCGAAGGAATTTAATTTCTGCATCTAAGTTAGTTAAGTCCGGCTTTACATTTGTGGGTGACAGTCAAAGTGTAAAGTTTTTCCATTCAAATGACTCGAATAAATTGCTTGGTGAAGCTAATCTCAAAGTTGATATGTGGCAAATGAATTGTACTTATGAGATTGAATGTTTTAATGTTCAAAGTGTTGGTTCTAAACAAGTGCTCTCTCATGCAAAAACCTCAATGCTTTGGCACAAAAGGTTGGGGCACATCTCTAAGGAAAGGATCATCACACTTACAAAACAAGACTTGTTGCCACAACTTGATTTCAGTAACTTTAAAGAGTGTGTTAACTGTTTTAAGGGAAAGCTCACTAATACTAGGAAAATAGGGTCAAACCGTAGCCAATGTCTATTAGAAATCATACACACTGACATTTGTGGACCTTTCCCAATTAAAACCATCTGTGGAAAATCATATTTCATAACCTTCATTGATGATTTTTCACGTTTTGCATATATTTTCCTTATTTCTGAAAAATCTGAAGCCCTGCAATGTTTTAAAACTTTTCATTTGGAAGTTGAAAAACAACTGGACAAACACATTAAGATTGTGAGATCCGATAGAGGTGGTGAGTATTTTGGCAGGTTCACTGAGGCAGGACAACACAAAGGACCTTTTGCAACTTATCTTGAACAAAATGGCATCGTGGCTCAGTACACTACACCTGGGACTCCGCATCAAAATGGAGTTGCTGAACGAAGAAATCGAACCCTAAAAGACATGATCAGATCTATGTTTGCACATTCAAAGCTTCCAATGTTTCTTTGGGGAGAAGCGCTGAAAACTGCAAACTATATATTGAATCGGGTACCAAGCAAGTCCGTGGTCAAGATTCCGTTCGAAGCTTGGACTGGAAGGAAACCGAGCTTTAACCACTTCCATGTATGGGGTTGCAATGCCGAGGCCAGGTTTTATAATCCAACAGAGAAGAAACTTGATCCAAGAACCATCAGTTGCAAGTTCATTGGGTATTCTGAGAAGTCTAAAGGGTATAAGTTCTATTGCCCTAACAGTCACTCGAGGGTCATGGAAACACATAATGCAAGATTTCTTGAAGAAGAGGATGAGACTGACTTCAGTAAATCAGCAGCTTCATCCCCAGTTTTCGAAGAAATCCCACTTGACAGTGAGTTAACTGATCCGCAAGCAACCACCCTCAATATTCCCATGCAGCCACATTCTCTTCATAACGGTTTACCTATATCTCATGAAGATGAGATAGTAAATGAGGACCACATGACCCATGCAGAGGCTCAAGAAAACGAAGTACATGCACCAATACAAACCCCTGGAGAAGATCAGGTAAATGCTCCAGGCACTACAATCTTGGAATTAAATGTTCGAAAATCACAGCGGGTACGAAAAGCAGCATTATTGCCTGATTTCGTGTACCTAAATGAGGCAGAACACACTATAGGTGATGAGGATGATCCCTTGACCTACAATCAAGCCATATCAAGTGCACGATCAACGTTATGGAAACAAGCCATGCATGAAGAACTGGAGTCTATGGAGAAAAACAATGTCTGGAGTCTTGTTCCACAGCCACCTGGGACAACAAAAATTATTGGTTGCAAGTGGGTGTTCAAGACAAAACGAGACTCACAAGGCAACCTTGACAAACACAAAGCAAGGCTAGTAGCGAAGGGCTTCACACAAAGGGAAGGAATCGACTACAATGAGACGTTTTCCCCCGTCTCAACCAAAGATTCCATGAGAATAATCCTAGCTATCACGGCACACTTTGATTTAGAGCTTCACCAAATGGATGTCAAGACGGCATTTCTGAATGGAGACCTTGAAGAAGATATATACATGCAACAAGCACCTGGATTTGTTGAAAGGGGGAAAGAAACGATGGTTTGTAAGTTGAATAAGTCTATATACGGCTTAAAACAAGCCTCGAGGCAATGGAATAAGAAATTTGATCAGGTAATGGCAGCTTCTGGTTTTCAAGAAAACAAAATGGATGAGTGTATTTATTTGAAAGTTCTTGGGTCAAAGGTTATATTCTTAGTGTTGTATGTGGACGATATATTATTAGCTAGCTCCGATATGTCTCTACTACAGACAACTAAGAGTATGCTCATTCAAAACTTTCACATGAAGGACTTGGGGGAAGCTCGATTCGTTTTGGGAATAGAAATTGTAAGAGATCGTGCTAAGAAGTCTCTTGGTCTCTCCCAAAGGCAGTATATCGACAGAGTTACTAAAAGATTCAATATGGACAAGTGTTCGAATGGAGAATTGCCTATTGGCAAAGGAGACAAACTGAGCAGTGATCAATGTCCCAAAAATGAATTAGAGAAGGAAGGAATGAGGGATAAGCCCTATGCATCTCTTGTAGGGAGCCTTATGTATGCCCAGGTATGCACAAGACCGGACCTAGCTTTTGCAGTAAGTGTACTAGGAAGGTTTCAATCAAATCCTGGTACAACACATTGGGTCGCAGCGAAAAAGGTACTGAGGTATCTTAAAAGAACAAGAGATTTCATGTTAACTTACAGTTATGTGGACAAGCTGGAGTTGGTGGGATTCACAGATTCAGACTTGGCAGGATGTGTGGACGACAGAAAATCGACGAATGGTTACATTTTTATGTTGGCTAACGGTGCAGTATCGTGGAAAAGTGCAAAACAGAAGTGTATTGCATCGTCAACCATGGAAGCTGAGTTTATAGGGTGCTATGCAGCAACTCAACAAGCTGTTTGGCTTAAAAACATGGTGAGAGGATTGGAAATCGTTGACAATGTTGATAAGCCCCTCAAGTTGTATTGTGACAACAAAGCTGCAGTTTTCTTTTCAAAGAATAACAAAAGGTCATATGCTAGTAGATTGATGGATATTAAGTACTTAAAAGTGAGAGATGAAGTGAAGAAGGAGACTGTCGAAATTGAGTACATCCACACAAGCTTAATGGTAGCTGACCCGATGACAAAGGCCTTACCAGTGGGAGTCTTCAAGAAACATGTCTTCAACATGGGAGTGAGAGAACTCTTTGATTCTGTTGATGAGTGGGAGTAAGCTCTCCATGAACTACGTAGGTTTTATTGCAGTTATCTTTATTGTTATTGTCGACAGTTGTTAATTATTATTGACTTGTTTGAATAGCTGATTGTGCTTTGACAAACGACTTTGGTACTGGAATCATTTCAGTTTGTTATGTGGAACTGATATCTGACGGTACAAATTATCAGTTCTCAACATCATGACTCGCAAAGGTGGCATAGTGTTTTCATGATAAATATGTATGTGATCACAGAGTGCAAAGTGCAAGCAATGCGTGCTTTGTTTTCTGTGGTCCTATATTTTTCTTGAAAATGACAAGTCACTGAGTAGGATCAGTTGCAGATTTTGTTTGTGAACTCAATGATCATCGTGATTCTTATTGTGTTGAGGCATATCATTGACATTCAAGTGGGAGAATGTAAAACCTTGTTTGAATGACAATGAGATCACAACTGAACTACTTGTATGACGCATAACTGGTTATACTGGTTATGTGAAACACGGGAAGTTTGAGAGCCTTAATGCGATAAGAGTCATGGAGTTACATGTATTGCAGCTGTCCTAGTTTCGATCCTTATCTGATATACACTAGTATATCAAGTCATGATGGGACTAAAACTCTTAGAGATAGAGATCAACACTCCTTCTGTTAATAGGCTGGACTGAGTAGATCTCTATCGATGAATGATTGTATAAATAGTTGAAGTCCCTGCTTCCACACTAAGGCTTCCGAAAGATCTAAAATCCTATTCACTTAGAGAGGAGCATTAACGAGTGTTGGAAGTAGAAGACTTCATCTGTTGATCTCAGAATGGCGATACCTCCAGGTAAGTTATTTTCTTGCACTGCACGGATGGTCTTTCAGTTGCTGCTGCGTATGTGTATATGGTAATCCTAGTGTCGTGTTGGTTTGCTAGGCAGTTGCAGTTTGATTCTTTATATTACTGCTTACAAAATCCTCATCTAGTTGCACAAATGCTCTACTCTGGCTAACAAGGTATGTCGTGTTCGTGTTGCATGTTTTCCACCTGCAAGTCAAACCTTGTTTCGTTGAGAACTGAATGTGCTTGATTAGGGCTATGGATTACTTGGTAGAGCTGTTTCGCAATCTGCATGATAATCCGGATTGGCCAATGCCGAAGGCTTGCAACGAAGCGTACGGCAAGACGCTGAAGAAATGGCATAACTGGCTGTCCAGCTCAAGTTTTAGTGTAAGAACTCTCACTCCCTTTTCAATTAGATATGCATGCTCTTCGTCATTCTTCGGTGCGATTAACTGCACTTTTTAAGTTTTTCGGCGACATATGCGGAAGCGTAATTTTTTTGAGTTGTTTGATTGAAATGCAGGTTGGGATTAAGCTTGCTCCGGAGAGGAAGAAATTCATGGACATATTAGGTGGTGAAACTCCTGAATTAAACTCTGATATGGGGAAATTCTGCGCGAACTTCTCTCCGCTCCTCGAAGAGAATCATAGGTTCTTGGTAAGGTTTTTCGTGTTCGGGCAACATGGTTTGGTTCGAATTTGCGTAATCGGGTTCTGATTAAGTTTTGTGTTCTTAATCTTTTTGCAGGAGTCTGTTGGATTGGACAGTTTGCAAGCTTGACGCATGTTCTAAATGAAAGTTGATTATAAGTTGTATGTGTAATTTATGTATAAAAAAAAAATTGCATTTGCTACCAAATACAGCGTTGCAAATGATTTGTAATTAAAGTGGTTAAAAGTATTTATTCTTACAATAGTGGTCGTAGGTTCGATTTCCTCTCTCAATTGTCGCTTGTACAAAAAAAATTAAAATGTATTTAATTAACCTAATTTACCACTAAGCTCCAATGGGACAACAATTTGATTCATTTATTTCTGTTTGATGACAATGATCTAAGCCAAAAGATCAAGATATTAAAAGGTTTTTTAAGCCTAACTAAAGTAAGAATTCTATACCAATTAAGTTATAAGTTAGGGTAAAGTACAAAAAACTACCTTAACTATTAGTGTCACGACACTTTTATACCTCATCTTTTAAAATTGACAATGTCGTACCTCATCTTACGAATTTGTGTCAATGTTATACCTTCCGTTAACTTGGCCGTTTATTTTTCAGTTAAATGCTGATGTGTCTTGATCTGGGACCTATTTTTTATTAAAAAATTATTAAAAGCTAAAAAAAATCATTTAATATTTTTTAAATATTAAAATAATAAAGAAAAATTATTTAAAAAAAATCAATATCAGTTCGTTCCCTTCCCCCCTTTCTCTCTCTTCTCCCATCATCTTCTTCCCCATTTCTGCAACTGCAACCCAGAAAAAAAAGCAGAGAAAAAAAAAAACCCAATTTGTTTTCCCCACTCCCCACCCCCTCTTCTCCCCGCACCCACTATCCACACCCAACCTCCCCACCTTTGCACCCACCCTCTGCATCCAACCTCACATCCATTACCTGCAACCCAAAAAAAAAAAAAACCCAGATCCCATTGAGGTGAAATTGGGAAACCTTCGCCAGGCTGATTTCGAAGGTTGAGAACCTAGGCGCGGAGAAAATTGGGGGGGGGGGGGATGGGTGTGGAGGGAAGAGGGTGGGTGTGGGGGTACGGATGAACTGGGGTTTTTTTTTTCCTTCCTTCTCTCTTCTTCTTCTTCTTTTTCTTTTTTTTTCCTTCCTTCTCTCTTCTTCTTCTTCTTTTTCTTTTGCAGGGTGGGTTGGGGGGGGGGGGGAGATGGGTGTGGAGGGAAGAGGGTGGGTGTGGGGGTACGGATGAACTGGGGTTTTTTTTTTCCTTCCTTCTCTCTTCTTCTTCTTCTTTTTCTTTTGCAGGGTGGGTCTTCTTCTTTCTTCTTCTTCTTTTTTCTTCTTCCTCTTCTTCTTTTTTCTTCTTCTTCCTTCTCCTTTGGGTTGG